>NC_044307.1:91041774-91755524 GCF_007474595.2 Lynx canadensis
AGAAGACACAGATGCCATCTTCATTATGAGGAAATATGTTATTGGACAGGACAAGATAATGCAGATTATAAATAAATTTGAACACATTTTTGTGTATATTAAAAAGGTACTTTGTCATAAACTGTCTCATCTTATTTTGAGGTCATTTTGTAATAATTATGCCACATTGCAAAAAAGGTAAGCTATATAATATTATGGGCCTATAAGGCATTATATGTAATGTAATAAATCTGCTACTATAAAGTTATTGACCTGTAAACTAAATAAATGCTTTGTATTTAAAACTGGGCCAAAATTTTTAATTAAGATCTAATGTAGTTAATTTTGTCTTCACTTAAAAATATGGGTCATATCATTTTAAAGAGCATTATTCCTTCTGATTACCCCCATTTGTAAAGTTCATAATTTATTTTTCATCACTTAACTATATCATTTTAAAATTTAAGTGAAATCTCTTTAATGACATTCTTTTCTTTTACATCAGTTCATTTCCCTTGATTCTTAAGGTTCTATTTATTTTATAGCATCTGTCTCTGACATTTTTGGTAGAATGTATATCCATCAATAAAACCCATCTGTATAGATTTCCTTTCCAAAATACACCATATTCTTCAGATACCTGTGTTCTTTGAACCATTTACCCATCTACAGAATTCTCCAAACATGTTAGCATTCCTACTTCATGCTTCAAATTGAACAAAAATGTATTTTATGTATTCCAGGGTTTTTTCATAAATATTTGTCTCAAAATCACTGAACACTTTCGCTTCTATGGCCCAAAATGTCATTTTTATTGTTCTTTGAAGTTTTTTTGACAGTATATATGATAACCACTAACTTTCTCACTTGTGAGAAACTTTTTCCATTTAGAAGACAAGTGTTGCTATGTCATACCCAAGAAATACTTACTCAATTTCATGTAGCCTCTTTTCTTCTATACAAACATCCCGGTCTTCTTCTCTCCAATTATCATCATTCAGATTGTCACCTACCCATAAACTGTCAAATAACTGTGTTAAATGATGAACATAGAGTACTAATCCCTGAGTGGTCAATGTCATGTTCTGCCTTCAAAATTATAAGTCAGTTTCTTCCAATACATTCCCCTCCTTGCATATGGCAAGAGTTTGAGACATGGGACGCCCAGGAAATACTACCTATGAAATTTCTCTAATCACTTGTGTCACTTTGCTTTGATTCCTAGAGAACAGCGCATTAAATAAATCTTACTTTTTTTTCTGCTCCCTCATCAGTTTCTACCGTCTACATTTTGGCTGAACCAGAAAGTTGATCACAGCTATACATGCTTAAAAGAGCCCCTGTACCTGCTGAAGTTACAAAGCACCTAGACCTCTGTACGAGGGCAGAAAAGCCAGAGTGATCAGTCTTGACAACTGACAGCACAGAGTTAACTGGTTAACAAGTATACTCCTGCTGCACCAACGATCCACAAAACCATGAAACATCAGAATAGCCATACAGACAAAGAAAGTAGGGCCCAGGCATCAATATTCCCCAAATGGGTTACAGGCAGCGTCAGAACTGGAACCCAGAGATCTTGCATTCCAGTCTGCTGGTCTTTCTACCGTATCACATGAACTTAACACCAAGCTTGTTGTTTTTGCCATTTACAAACAATAAGGAAAATGAGAGCTTTGCATGTTCTTTCAATCGAAGTACACTCGTGCACTTTTAACCACTTGTCTATCAGCCCATGCTTTTATCTGAGGCTCTTTCCTGAGGCTCTCCACATGTTGTCACATTTGCACATCTGTGCTTTGAAATGTTTTTCAAACACTTACACCGCTGCTATGTAGCACTTTACTGGCTTCCCTTACTTATTTTCTGTAGTGATCAACCTTTTTTTTCTTGGTGAATTGGTTTGAGGATTTTATTCGGTTGGTTTCATAAGCCTCAAATATGTTGATTACATATTCTGAGCCTTAAATTGTTGTGTTGAGATATCATTTCATTTCTTATGCCTCTGGCCTTTCCATCTTTAGTAAACTATTTCCAGTTAGGCACACTAGGTTTTTGAAGTGTGTCCCAACATCTCGGTGCTTTTACTTAGAAAACCCTCACTGCTATGTCAGTGTGATCCTGCTCCTTGTCTAACTCAAAAGTAAGGTGAAAAATCACCACTTCCTGATTGCTTATAATGGATACCAGGTGGAAACTCATTCTTGTACCATATCCAGAACCATTTCCCTAATTTATGCCTGAACCAAATGAGCTGGCTGGTCAAAACCACAATTAAGAAACCGGTTTACAAGATGTATCTCTCTCTTTCTCAGTTATTTTAGGAAGGAAAATTTCTTGAATACACTTAATGTGCTAAGGTTAAGAAAACTTACCCGTTTGGGTTGTATTTAAGGTGTATAGTCTATATTTCTGCATGCAAAGTGTGCACAGCAGTCTGTGGATCGTGGTTGGTCTGTGTGTATGAGGTTTACTGGATCCTCACTATGCAATGCTGTCCTCCACCAGTCTTTCATGTGGTGTATATGCTCACTTAATCTACAAGAGTACTTTTCAATTCAAAATTTATGTATTCTGGCTCCCATATAATTAGAGGGGCAATTTATGTATTCACTTTAGCTCCATTATCTGTGTGTAACCCTGAACGCAAGTGCTCTTTTCTTTGATTTCACAGGAACACATGTCAAATACCCAGTAACTTAAATTATCCTCTCTAACCATCTGTGGCATAGTAAATGCTAGTAATGGGGTATTAAACTATAAATATGTTTCAGAGATCCTTAAAGAACAAAATATTTTAGAAAAACATCAGCTTCCATTGGTTATTATAACAGATGTTCCCTTGTGTCCTTGTGCTGGGTCTGGCTGCATCCTTAGATGGGAAGTTACATCAAAGTGTGAGCCATTACAGCCCAAGGAATAGTTTCTAATGGTTTCAGTGTCATATAAGTGCTCCAGGGCATATCCAGTTAATGTGTAAGCATGCTTATCGAAATACTGCCGGTGAGAACCAAAGCAGTTTGGAGAGACGGCGGGATGGTCTCCCGCGGTCTGATGTGGAGACATTTCCGAATGTAGATAGTCTTTAGCTAGGATCAAACTGGATTTTGAAATGCGATCCGAATTGGGACTACTTATTCGAGACAGTGCAGTGGGACTGTTGTCATAGTCATTTTCGTGGGGGCTCAGCATCTTTCCCTCTCTCTGCTGGATGTGGTCACATGGTGAAGTGTTGGCAAGAGCAGAGCCGTGGCAGACTTCCCCTGTTGGTGGGGGCTGTTGATAGTTTGCAAAACAGAGGGAGTGTTTTTTCCCAGCTCCATTAATGGAGGCCAGTTGGTCTGGGGGGGCTTTCCTTAGCTGCAATCTGTTCTCTTCTTCTTTAATCATTTGCTGGGTGGCTCTTATCAGAGTTTCAATTTTGCTAGGTTCATGTGGGCTACTTTGATACTGCTCAGTGCGGTATCGGTCACCTGATTCGCTGGCAGATCCAGGGTCTGGAGAACTCACCACACTATCTTCATCCCAGTGACCTCGCCCTAGAAATTAGAAAAAGTAAAAAGTGGTCTCAAAATTCACCCCCCAAAATGCAAGGGCATTTTCTTTTTCCTATTAAAAGAAACCTTCATCTTTCATTTTAACTATATGCACCAATATTTGAAACAGACACAGGCTTTCATGACAAACAAAGCGTCAATCTATCATCCTGGCATTCCTAGTTTTCAGCGGCTTTTAAGTGGAGAGGAAGTTTATCACAAGTTTTTTTAGAAGGTAAACCTTGTTCATGGGTTGTGGATGTCAATTAGCAAAATGGTAGCGTGTTTATACTTCTCCATGTATGCATATCATTGGACCTGCCTGACTGTAAAAAATAAAATTAAAACGCATAGCATTTGGTTTATGTTATTTTCTAAAGAAATGTTATGTTAAACTGATACTTAGAAAATGCTTTCCATTGGATTTGAGGAAGACAATGATATAGACTGGACTACTTTCCCAATTCTAAATAAATCATCTAAAATGTTAAAATTATTAAGTGTATCATAAGTAGAGTTACAATAAAGCTCTAATGCTAGTTTTATAACTATTTGAGGGTTAAATATATATATTCATATGTGTATGTATGGATATATATATATATATATATACACATACAAATATATCTTGTCCCAATCAAAAACATAAATATCTTTTTCTCAAATCTAGAGGTATATATCTCAGCTTCACATATACTCATACAGTAACTCTGGTATCTTAGATTGTTTCTGAAATAAGGTGAAGAATAAATGCTAAGCAAAATAAGTCAGTCAGAGAAAGACAAGTATCATATTATTTCAGTCATACGTGGAATTTAAGAAACAAAACAAAACAGAGGAACATAGGGAAAGAGAAGAAAAAAAAGATAAAAACAGAGAGGGAGACAAACCATAAGGGACTCTTAAATACAGAGAACAAACCGAGGGTTGCTGGCAGGGTGTTGGGTGGGGAGATGAGCTAAATGGGTGACGGGCAACAAGAAGGGCACTTGTTGGGATGAGCACTGGGTGTTAGATGGAAGTGATGAATCACTGGGTTCTACTCCTGAAACTAATACTACACTGTCTGTTAACTAACTTGAATTTAAATAAATAAATGTTTTTAAAAAATAAACAAACAAATAAATGTTTTAAATGTTAATAACAATCTGTTCTGAACCAAGGAGAGAGATCTAATATAGAGGAATAATGCATCCAAAATATATTCCATAAATTCCACTAGTCTCAAAGCATTCTGAAGTCAATATAAAAAGAGAGAAGAAAATCAGGAAGGGGCATACGAAAGCTGTAAACTGCTTAATGCAGCAGAGAAGCCCTGGATCACACTATTCATTGCTTTCCTTTTCCTTTTTCTTCTTATTTTATTTCTAATATTTTCTTCCAGACCATGTAGGTTAAGCCAGGATTTTCACTTCACTCCATTCTTTGGCAAGCAATTGCCCTTTGCCCTGGGTTTCCATTACCAGTCTACCATACTAGAGATACTCAAAGCAAGAGCAGAAAAATAAAAAAGCAAAAATGGAAACAAATTAAAATCCTTCACAGAAGACAGTGCCTGGGTGGTATCTGACAGGAGACTATGGGTGAGTACAACATTGTCTAACACATTTCTCATCCTAAAGACCCAGCAAGAAGAATAACATCATCGTGTCAGGTCAGTCTAAAGGACACTGACTTGTAATGAAATAGGGAGGGTGTCAGAGACCTGCTTGGACCCACACTTGGAATGGACAGAAAGGGCTTTCCTTCACCAGTGAACTTTGAAATGAACAAAGAAGAGCATTACTGCCACTGAAGACTTCAACCATAGTGCCCATTTCTGTGTGCTCGTAAAACTGTGTCATAATCCCAAGGGGAAATTTTCCATGGGTTCTATCACTTCATCCTTTACTCACAGGGACCAATGGGTTGTCCTAATAATGGGGGAAAGGGGTGGTTATCAGTATTTAATGCCCAGAGGGCCAGGAAGGGTAAATCACCTGTGAAGTGAGTGACAGGCCATGAAGCAAAGCCTGGCCTCCCCAACAGTGGTGTCCTTATTGAGAAGCACTACTACACGAGCCCCAAAACTACCGAGGTCCACATCTGAAGCATCAGAGTACAGAAGAAACTAACACGCAAGAAATTTAAGTGCATACCAATTATAAGTTCAACAGACTTCCTAAAAAATTGGCCTTAATTTCTACACTTTCTATGATACCTAAAATGGGAATCATTTTTACTCACCTGTCAAAAATAAATGCATTTGGCAAACATTACCAAAAATTAATACACTTCAAATGAGTGGCTCTGGTTTGTAAACCCCCCCTAGTGTGAGTTGCTGGTGTGTAATTTCAAGGGAGAAGACCACTGGGTGAGTCACTCCAGTGTCAAACCTAGAATATTAGAAACCTGCCCAGGGGCTCAAAGCTGCCGGCTCAGGAGTCACTTCAACTACCCTTACCGTGGATCCTGTGCACTGAAGCGATGTGAGGCATGCTGTTTTCATAGGCTTCTCTGCTTTCTGGGGAGGACTTGGTCAGGGGCAAGGCTGCACGAGAGCCCCACCAGGGCTCCCTCCCGGCCTGCGGCGTTCCCAGGAAGTACCTGCCTGCCTCACACCGGCCTCCCTCGCAGGCCTGGGTGTGGAAATGCCTCTCCTCCACCAGCCTGGAATGGTCCAGCGCAAAGCCATAGCAGAGAGAGCTGCGGTCAGAGAATTGTCTGTAGGCGCACGACGCGTCATGCTGAGATCCTGGCCTCTCCGCGGGGTCCAGGAGCTGCGGAGAGGCTGTGTCTGTCAGGGGACTTCCACCCCACTGGCTGTCGTGATCAGATTCAGATCTTTCCGTGTGAAATCCCGAATACTGAAACAAAAAGAGTGAGGAAAGTACATTTCAAAACAAAAAAAAAATAGCCTTTTTACTCTGCAAGCACCACTAAGGTCACATTGGGCTTAAGGCACCAGGTTAAGCTCTATAAACTCTAGCACCACACTGGGCACCTCTGAGTTGGAATCAGTTAAAGAGCCATAGTGCCTCAAAAGAAAATCCTTTTGGCTGCTGAAAGGAGGAGATGAAAATAATAATAACAAACAGGGGGGAACTAAATACCACCCACTGCTGGAAGTACTTCCTGTGAGTGACTTCACCTCGTTTTTTAATATTAACCCTTTCATGAAGATATTGGTAACCCATTGCATGAATAGAGAAACTAAGGCCCAAAGAGAAAATGATTTGTTCAGGCCCAGGTTAGTGGGTGGCAGTCAAGATTGAAACCCAAGCTCTTCATCACTACCCAAATGGGAGTGCCAAAGGGAGAGTCCAAGAAAGCTCTATATTCTATTTCAATTTACTGTTCAGAATTTTTTTCTTAATTAAAAGACAAAATGAAAATAAGGTTTAAGTTCCAAAGTGCTGCACCCTCTTCACTCTTCATGCCAGACATAGTGCTCTGAGGGCCATGCTTGATACACAATAGGATAGTTAATAAAGGCCTAACTAATTCAATGGCAAACATACTTTTAAAAAGCCTTGCCCATACAGACTGAGTCTATTCACTAGGATGTGTTTCTTGCTTCCTAAAGTAAACTTTCAAATATGCATAGGATTGTCAGGGCAAAACAGCCGCAGGCAATACTGTGCTGGGATCACACTGCTCACCTGTGGCCAGAGTGTGTGATCTGGTGTTGAAAGAAAACGTAAATGGTGTGACAGACCTCCCTAGGAGGTATGCTCAATTTGAAGTTCCTCATGAGCCACTAAAGAGTAATACGATTTCTACCAGTTTTTGCTTACTTATGCCAAACACAAATCTAGGTGCCGTGTAGAGATTACCTGCCAAGATCATAATAGATGCCATTTATTGAGAACTTACAGTGTGCCTGGCCATTGCTAACCATAGTACATACATTATATCATTGAATCCTCACAGCCTCCTGGACAGTAACATATCTCCATTTCCTCGATGGGGAAACTGCCTCACTGGGGGGTTTTAATAAGATGGTATGGCCACCCCACAGTCTATCTGGTCTCAAAGCCTGCACTCCAAACTATGATTTTACCCTTGAGAGAGGACACTGTCAAGGAGAGAAAAAAGGATCCAATGTTAGATTTCCAGAAAAGTGGCAGGAACCAAAATACAGTCTCAGGAACTAAAATATGAGTCCACTTACATGTTATTTCTTACCCCAGAAGAAAGAGGGATGGATGTGTGGTGCTGTGGGGGAGCCTAGGAGAAATTCAGGCAGCTCTGCTTGGGGCTCTTAGAGCCAGGGAGATGAGGTACAGAGGTTCCCCTGGGGGAAATCCAAAGTATGCTAATAACATAGCAAGTTCAGGAAAGAGTGCTACACAAATTCTAAGCTCAAGATTTTTCTATTACCATATCTAATTATTATTTTAATTATTTTCCAAAGGTACACATGGACTATCAGCATATTCCACCAAGAAAAAAAAAGGTAAATGCAACTTCTCTCCCTGTAGAACCATAAGATGAGCACAACAAGGGATCCTGAGTGCCCTTTCCCTACATCACACCTCCACCTGCCATCAGTCTTTTCTCCCCATGAATGCCAGCCTCTCTTTTTCTAAGACACCACATTCACCTTCAGCAAGTGAGGGTTGGCACACGTCTCCTTACCGAGGGGGGATGAGAGTGCTCGACATTTGCCCTTTGGTAACACCATTTGTGCACTTACCTAGGAAAATTTCAGATCATCAGTGCTCTTCCAAGCCAGGAATTGCCCAGACTCTGCTTGTTTTGATAAAAGTATAAACCAGGTCTATTTCTGAAGTACTCCAGTCAAGACTTTTGAGCCTTGTTGAGAGGGGAAAAAGCTTTCCCTGAGTGCATATGGGGAAGTGCTATTGGCGCAGCAGAGAAGAACATTCTGTCCTTCGCTCACAAAGAAAATTCAACACAAGGCAACCCCGGCATACATGAGGTATACATTTCACGAGCACCCAAAGACGAATTTGATGGATAAGCCTCTTGTCAATAGTGAGGAAACCATGACAGCAGGCGCACTGCCCTTGAAGCAGGCAAAAGTTGGGTGGTTGAGTTAGACCAAGATCTCACACTGCTTTAGAGGCACAGAGGAAAAGCCTAGCTGCAAACCTTTGTTTCTCAAGACCTGTATACTTGCACCTGTGTGCACCATCAAATCTCTGAGCCACATTCATCCCATTAAAATGAACTGCA
Organism: Lynx canadensis; assembly: GCF_007474595.2. Classification (NCBI taxonomy): domain Eukaryota; kingdom Metazoa; phylum Chordata; class Mammalia; order Carnivora; family Felidae; genus Lynx; species Lynx canadensis. Next base: position 91,050,471 of record NC_044307.1, read on the forward strand.
GTAGGTGTCAACTCTGTGGAGAACACTACAGACCCATAAATTGATCTGAAAAATTTCAGGTGTTCATCAAGTCTTAGGGGAAAGAGAGAGAGCAGAAAGGAAGGAAGGCAGCCAATACGTGCGGAGCATGCTGTACAATCAGTGAACGCTGCATAAGAAGGCGAGAAGCCTCTGGGTCTATCCTCACACCTACTTCTGCTGCTTCCCACATGTACAATCTCAGGCAAGTGATTTAATTTCTTCTGTTGCAACAGGAAAAGGGTCATGGTGATACTTAACCTACCAAAGACCAAACCAGAATAGAGGCCATTTAATGGAAGAGGAAATAGGGACAGGGAGCCAAGAGAACCTGGTTCCAGGTCCACCCTGCTAGTAACTCTCAGAGTAACCTTAGGCAAATTGTCTTTCTTAACCTCACCTGAAGAATGATACATTGGATTAGATTAGATGCTAATTTTTCTTTCAGCTTTAAAATTCTATATGATATAATCATCATTTGGCATCCTTTCTAGTGTTAAAATGGAGGATTCCTATGCCTGTCCATATATTTCACTTATTTAAAGAATATAAATTATTTAGAACTATAATCCAAGTCCAAGAATTTTTATTGCCATGGTATAAAAAGAAAGTTGTTATGTAAGTTTTATTTTACTGTTATGTCAATTTTCCCCCAAGTATCCCCTTGTGGCACAAGTTTTATAGGGACTACATGATGCCTTTTGGTCAATAAATTATTATATTCTAGAGTCTTCTGAGTATGAATGAGCATATGTCAGCCATTTGAATATGTACCTCTTTGCCCATTCTACCCCCATACTTATATGGTCAACAAAGAGCACAAATTGAATCACCCATGACCCATCCTATTGGCATTACAAGGAGGCAGAGAATATGCTAAATGTCTATTTAACTATTTATTTAACTATTTAACTATTTTAACTATTTATTAAAAAATAAGAATAAAAAGTCAAACAGCAGCTGCTATGAACCTGCAGGTGCAGAGAGTATGGTAAGGGCAGGTGTAAGAGAGTCCAAGAAACACAGAGAAAGAGAGAGAGAAAGAGAAGCTTAGGACATTGGGAAAACAGACAAAATCATCTGCAGAAAGAAAAGTTACCACAAGTAAGTGCCAAAATAAGAACAGAAGTCAGTATCTGGTAGTTCACAGCACTGGCCACAGGAAAGGGGCTCAAAATCAAGCAAAATCTAAGGTAGCAGCTTGAGACAAGTGTCGTTTTCATAAGAGAAGAGTATAAATTGAGAATGGGTCGTGTCCATAAAACAGATGGCAGTGAAAGGAAAGGAGGACACGGAGGAAATCATGGGTCCAGAAGACAGGAAAGAAGAACAGTAACAGGTGAATCCCATCTTCCTCTGTACCCTCTCTACCAGCATCGTCATCCATTTACACAATTGTATTTGACAAAACTGACAAGACAGAGTGCTTTTTAATTAGTAACCCAACTCATGAAATGCTAAGGAGTAGGGAGAAAAAATTAAACTCCCTATAAAACTCCTGTAGGAAAAAAACATGAAATGGAAATAACCATCTCATCTGATAAAAATTCTCATCAAATAACCGACTATGCCATAAGGGAAAGTTGTAAGACAACACACCAAACTGAAATAAGTACGTCCAACAAGACACACGGATGTGCACACACCCAGAATCAGAAATTCTGAAACTAAGAAATGGGCCCCAAACTCCACCCAACAACAACAACATCAAAACAGGAAAAAATGCAATGAAAACTGACCAAATTCAAAGAAATCGAATAAGCAAAGAATAAGTTACAAGCTGTGAAAAGGAGAATAGATTTGAATAAAAATTTAATGAGAGAGATTGAAGAAAAGCTGGAAAACATGCAAGGAAACAAAATTGGAAAGAGCAAATTAAAAGGTCAGAGAAAGTGACTAAAAGAAGACAGAAAAGTTTCAATAAATGCATAGTGTTTATGTAAAAGGCAAAGGAACTAGAATTGTTAGAACAATTTGAAAAAGAAGAGTAAAGTGTGAGAGAGAATCTGTCTACCCAACTTTGAGACTCACCACATAGCTATAGTTATCATAACTGTGTGCTATTGTTGGAAAAATACATGCACGGATCAATAAAAACAGAATCCAGAATCCAGAAAGGAACCCCATACAAATATGCCCAACTGCGTTTTTATGAATATGCAAAAACAATACAACAAAGCAAAGACAGATTTCTCAACAAACAGCACTGAAGTACTTGGACATCTACAGGCAAAAATAAAATGAACCTCAACCTAAGTCTCATACCTTAAATAAAAATTAACTCAGATGAATCATAGACTTAAATATAAAAGGTAAAATTGTAAAACTATCAGAAAACGACAACAAAAAAAGAAAATCTTTAAGATCTGGGACTAGGTAAAGATTTCTTAGACTTGATACCAAAAACACAAAGCATAGAAGAAAAAATTGACAAATTGGACTTGATCAAAATTAAAAACTTTCACTCTACAAAAGACTCTGTTAAGAGGATGAAAGGACAAGCTGTGAACTGGGTGAAAATATTTCAAAGCCACATATCCAACAAAGGACTAGAATCTAGAATCTATAAAGAACTTCCAAAACTCAATAATAAAAAAACACATGGGCAGAAGACATGAAGAGACATTTCACCAAATAGATATGCAGGTGATAAATAATCACATGAAAAGATTTTCAGTATCATTAGCTATTAGGGAGATACAAATTAAAACCACAATGAAATATCACCACATACCTATTAGACTGGCTAAAATTAAAAATAGTGACAACAGCAAATGCTGACAGGAAAACTGGGTCACCTATATATTGCCGGTGGGAAAACGGTACAGCTACTCTGGGAAACAGTCTGGCAGTTTCTAAAAAAAAAAAAAAATACTGAACATACAACTACCATATGTAATCCTGCACATTTTTCCAGATAAATGAAAATTATATTCATACAAAAACCTATATACAAATGTCTAGAGCAGTATTTTTTTTCCACTTTCTGGTCCTTTTTAATTGTTATTGTGCTCTTCCTTTTTTTAAATTATTTTTAACTGTGGTAAAATGCACATAAAATTTTCGATCTTACCAATTTTAAGTGTACATTTCAGTGTCACTGAGAACATTCACATTCCTGTGCAACCATTAACACCATCCGTCTCCAGAACTCTTTATTCTGCAAAACTGAAACTCTATGCCCATTAAACAATAACTCCCTATTCTCCCCTCCCTGAAGCCCCTGGACACCACCACTCTCTCTTTCTGACACAGGAAAAACAAATGAACCCCAGGAGCCCCCAACATCGGCTAGCATTGGGTATTCCCAGAACCCAGCTATCTCAGAGACTTTTCTGAAACACTTATCTAATCACACCACTGTCTTGTTTAAAACCATTTTTTATGTCTTTCTGTCTACGCATCAATTAACACAGCAATACCACCTATATAAAGAAAAAACTATAGAAGATACAAGGAGAAATAGGAGACTAAGAAACCACTCTCAGTATAGGACAAGTAGATTTATAAAAAATTTTTTTTAATGTTTATTTATTTTTGAGACAGAGACAGATCGAGTGCAAGCAGGGGAGGGAGAGAGAGAGAGAGTGACACGGAATCTGTAACAGGCTCCAGGCTCTGAGCTGTCAGCACAGAGCCTGACGCGGGGCTCAAGCTCACGAACTATGAGATCGTGACCTGAGCCAAAGTCGGACGCTCCCGACTGAGCCACCCAGGCGTCCCTAGATTTTTTCTTAAAGACCACAAAAGACTTAAAAAGAATAATTAGTTAACTTTTAGGGCTATCTATTGAAACTTACACACTGATAATAAAGAATAAACCTTGGTGTACATGACTAATCGTCAAAATTGATCAAATAGTAGTTCACAAAGAGAGTCTCGGTTAATTTCACAAAGTATAAATATTACAGATAACACTGAAAACGATGAATAAAAAATAAATTTTTTATAAAGCTCTTTCACCTAAAAAAAATTATTCAGTAACTCTTGGGGGAAATAGGCAAATACAAAAATAAATTACAGAATTTCTGGGAAAAAGATAATGAAGATATTATATATCATATATATTCATATATATGGTATATATCATATATATTATGTATAATAATATATATGATGTATTTATATATATTATTATATATCATTGTATATATTATTATATATCATATATTCATATATATTATATATCTTCATTTATGGGATACGCAGCTTTAGACACCTAAATTCATAAAAATGAGAGAATCAAAACAAATTCAATTTCTCAATTCAAAAGCTAGAAAGAGAAAAAAAAGCACAATGAAAAATGATCAAAAGCTATGAATGGACTACTCATGAAAAATATAAAAATAACTCTTAGACATATGAAAAGATAGTTAACTTCTTAATAAAATAAATGCAAATTAAAACAGCACTGAAGGGGCACCTGGGTGGCTCAGTGAAACTCTTGGTTTCACCTCAGGTCGTGATCTCACGGTTTGTGGGACTGAGCCTGAGGTGAGGGTCACTGCTGTCAGTGCAGAACCTGCTTGGGATTTTCTCTTTCCCTCTCTCTCTGCCTCTCTCTCTCTCTCTCTCTCTCTCTCTCTCTCTCTCTCTCTCATAAACAAACAAACATTTAAAAAAACAGCACTGAAATACCACTTCTCAGCCATCAGATTAGCCAAACTTCAGAAGCTTGACCATACGTTGCCTGGCAGAGTGTGGGGATGCAGGCATTCCACATATTGCTGGTAAGAATGGCAACTGATACAACCTCTAAGGAGGGGAATTTGGCAATTCTAACAAAAACTGCAATTTCCTACTTCTAAAGAATCACTATACCAAGTAATATACATTGAAGTGTTAAGGTTTAAGTAAACAGGCATCATATATGGAACCTACTATGAAAGGATTCAGAGAAAACAAATGAGGGAAGATAGAGAAGAAAAGAGAGAATGAAAATAATAAAGCAAAAAAGCAAAATGTTAAGTACTGGTGAGCCTAGGTTTAGTATACAGAAATAATTCCTAGTCTTGCAACTTTTCCTTATGTATGAAATAATTTCAAAATAAATATTTTAAAATTAAAAAAGCCCTATATAGCACATTGATGCCTCATTATAAAATAGACACAAAACCATTAAATGAAATTTTTTTCTGAAGAAAAGGAAACTTGACCCACAAAGCTGTAACTTAATTTTATAAACATCTTTGTTGTTATTGCTGACTACTAATATTTTATGCATTAAAATGTAACTTAAAATTATCAACTATGGAGTGCAGTAGAAACAACATTGGACTCAGACATGGAAGGACCCTGATGTACTATCATGTGACTATGTAGCGTATACCTATGCACTACTGTGTGGCTTGTAGAAAAGATCACTTTCCTTGGGTCTTGATTGTCCCATCTGCAGAATAGCACAGACTATCTACATTATGGGATTGCAACAAGGATCAAATAATATATATCAAAGCACTCTTAAAATGCAAACATGTTATATATGTATCATGTAAATGTCTTTAATTAATAACTTTCATTTGGGTAAACAGGAATGTTTATCACATCACCATCTTATAAAAATGATTTTTCCCCCGAGACTGCATTATCTACAGGTCGTATCTTTCAGTACCACCCTACAGTTATGTAAGAGATAAAATATATATGTTAAAGGATAAAGAAATCAACCTCACAAATGCAAAAAGAAATCAGGCCACTGGCCAATCACCTAAACACTAGAGCCTTTTCTTCCAAATACTCTGATTTTCAAAGCTGAAGTACATTTTGGTACCACTGGTTTGTTTGTTTGTTTAAGTTTATTTATTTATAAGAGAGAGAGTACAAGTGGGGGCGGGGAGGGGCAATGAGAGGGAAGGAGAGAGAATCTCAAGCAGGCTCCGTGCTGTCAGCGCAGAGTTCAATGCAGGGCTTGATCCCACGAAGTGTGAGATCATGACCTGAGCTGAAAGCAAGAGTCAGACATTTAACCAATTGAGCCACCCACCTGCCCGACAACTGGTTATTTTTTTTCTTTTCAGTTTACTTATTTGAGAGGGACAGAGCACAAGTGGGGGTGGGGCAGGGAGGGAGAGAGAGCTAGCAGTCTCTGCACTGTCAGCACAGAGCCCAGTGTGGGGCTGGATCTCACAAAGATCGTGACCTCAGCCAAAACCAACAGTCGGAGGCTCAACCACTCAACCGACTGGCCCACCCAGGCGCCCCAGTACCACTGGTTCTTATTGCTCAAGCTTTGATTAAAAGCCCAAAGTTGTGCTTTAAGGGTGGAGAGATAATGGGATCATGATGGATGGGAATACATGCAAGTCCTGTAGATGATTCTTCCAGCGATTGTCGGTACCTACACTATCTTCAAGTAAAACAAAACAATGTTTTAGGAGCTATAGAATATCTGCTATTCTTCCTTTGAAAAAGTAACGGCACTTTTTCCTATATTTAATGCTAAGAAGGTGACTGATTTAATTCCCTATTAAATCAGTCAAATGAAGAAAGTTTACTGAAAATTAATTTTTGGTTAATTTTACTGAAATCTCTGTTTCTCTTTTTTAAGAAAATCTGTCATCATTCTGAATACTCTGCACCTTAATTTATCCCTATTTCTTATTTAAAATTTAATTTTCAAAACAGGCATTGATGTTGGCAAACTTAAAAATGAGTCAAATGAAAGATGCCCTTGTTCTCATGAAACATGAAGCCAAATGCCACCCACCAAAGGTGGGCTAAAGCTGGCAGGCAAAGAGCTTGGACGACTGCCAGAAATGGATGTCAAAGGACAGCCATATCCCCCAGCTCCCCTTTGGGATTCAGCTCATGAAAGAATCATCCCTTCCAGAAGAGACTGATACCTCATCTGGTTAAAGGTCTAAGCAATCAGCTGGGACTTAATGTGCATCCAATGGGAACTTCTTGCAATAGTTCATCCTGTGATCCATTCTATATTTATTGAGTGCCTACTATTCGCAAAGCAGTATGCATGATGATATGAGAAATACAGCCCCACCCTTATACTAGTGAATAGAACATACATAGTGCACAGAACACAACTTTAATACAAGTTAGACAATGACCCAGCCCTGAATGGAAAGAAAAATGATATAGCTTAAGAGTTCAGAGAGCCATTATGCTCTATTAATACTGTAGTTGCTTAGGAAGGGGAAATGAACTGTGACTGATTAAGAGGCAATTGACTATGTGATTGGCATTTGCTAACTAATACCCATAACAATGATAGCTACTATTACTAAATACTTGCTATGTGCCAGTCACTATGCTGAGATCCCACAGACACTATCTTATCAAATGCTAACATCTTAAAAGTAGTATTAATCCAGGGGCGCCTGGGTGGTTCAGTCAGTTAAGCGTCCAACTCTTGATTTCAGCTCAGGTCATGATCTCACGGTTCATGAATTTGAGTCCTGAATTGGCTTCTGTCAATGCAGAGCCTGCTTGGGTTTCTCGCTCTCCTTCTCTCTCTGCCCCTACCTCATTCCCTCTCTCTGTCTCTTCTCTCCCTTCTCTCTCAAAATAAATAAATAAACTTTAAAAAAGTAGTATTAATCCATTTACAGATGCAGCAAATGAAGCTAAAAGAAAAATTTGCCCAAGGTCACATGACTATGAAGTTTAAGAGGAGAGATGCAATTCCAGAGCCCTTGCTCCTTCCAGTTCCCCAGACTCATCTAGACGTGTGTATTTAGCTACCAAGACAACAGTGTCCTACCCTCTAAGCAGTAATGGATGCCCAGGTCCCCAAGCATGTTTTCACAAAGGAGGCTGTCTTCAAACTCTACAGTAAACTATCTCCACACACCCTTGGGTGATGTCTTCTGATCACAGAGACATTCTTCCACCATAATCACACCAACAGATAGTCTCCCTTTAATGTCGTGAGATTCATTCCTGCCTCAACAGCATGTTCCAGACAGGTGCTCTGCATTCATCTGGATGTGGCAGCAATGACCCAACTCAGGAAAGATACCAGATGTTCCAATAATAGATGTTACAGTTATCTATTTTTATTCTGGCAGGTCATTGAGGTTTTTATCATTTTTAGCTGTAAAATATAGAGAGAGACCCTCTTATGGTAAAGTCCTGTTTTCTATGAAAAACTTTCACTCTATCAGGCATGAGCAGCTCTCCTCTTGATTTGTGTCTGAACCATGAGAAAAAAACATCACAGATGCAGACTGCATTGTACTAAGAACATATGCATGCTTTTAAATCACTTTTATCTTACTTTTTACTAATGTAACCCTGAAACATAAAATATGTTCTTTTTTTCATTCACTGTTATGGGAAGAACAGATGGTAAAAGGGTTAGATTAAAGTAATACAGCATGTCCATTAAAAGAACCCCCACTGCTGGGGATGCTTCCCTCAAACAGGAGTTGTGTTTACTATAAAGAATGACTTTGGCTTACACAAATTGGAGATTGTCAGGGGTTTTCTCAAAGATAAACACAACGGTAAGAGAAAAACTAACATCAAAATCAAATGCATTTTAAAACTACAATTATGCAGGTTATTTCGCTAATCTGAGAAGCTGACTGAAAACACGTGCCTGTGATAATGTAACAGAACAGCAGGGAAATAATAGAATCCGTTTTTAACTTGAAAAATTTTACCACCCAGAAGTCATAACTAACTGCAAAGAGGACGTCAAGTAGGCATTACTTTCTACATTCCTGCATTCCTACAAGTGGTAGGTAGAAATTTCTTGTTCCACCTTTTCTAATCGATTGTCATATTAATCAACAGTAAGAATAATTTCTGTATTGACTACATATCAAGAAAGGCTAAGTATAACATTATTTGTACACAAGTAGCAAAATATTTAGCATTGGAAAACAATCTTCATGATTTTTTCTTATGATATCCAGCTTAACTGCATATAGCTCTTAAAGAGTTAAGCTTTAAAAAACTTCCTCGAGAAAAATTAGAGAATGCATTAAAAAAATATATATCAATGGAGTCACATCCCAGAGTCAAGAATGGTCTTACTGGAAGAACTGAGCAATAAATATTTCTATTCATACCATAAACAATTAGAAAGCAAGCACTGACTCAAAATGCAATTTTAGCAATTTTAAATATTTTGGCCATTTCTTCCTTCATTTAGAAAATAATATAAATAGGGGCGCCTGGGTGGCGCAGTCGGTTAAGCGTCCGACTTCAGCCAGGTCATGATCTCGCGGTCCGTGAGTTCGAGCCCCGCGTCGGGCTCTGGGCTGATGGCTCAGAGCCTGGAGCCTGTTTCTGATTCTGTGTCTCCCTCTCTCTCTGCCCCTCCCCCGTTCATGCTCTGTCTCTCTCTGTCCCAAAAAAAATAAATAAACATTGAAAAAAAAATTAAAAAAAAAAAGAAAATAATATAAATTGTCAGCTTCTCAAAATCAATGTTTTAAAAATGTGTTCACAAGATTTTCTCTCATTATTTTTATGATTTGTTCCACTTATAACTATTACTTATTGTGATATTGCTTTTAACTTCAATCCACATTTTAGTTGTTTTTAGCTCAAAGAATATTCTGGTGAGAAATATTTCGTACCTGTAAATTCCCTTATATATTTCATTAAGTAGAAACATGGGAAGTTTTTAAATGTGTCTCAAGTATGGTTTGAAACGTCATAGGCCTTCTCTTAATCCACCCCCCACAGTTATAAAAATGTTTCTGGGATCTGGCTCACTCGTTTTTCTCACAGAAAAGTAACCATAGTTGACATCTCATTAGCTGTCAGGCTGATGTGCAGCTGGAAAGGAATCAGCACCCTGGACCGGAGGCCAGGTTTCCTCCAATGTAATTCTATAAGGAATCTCCTATAGGGTTCCATATGGACAGAGCTGTTCCCAAACCATCAAATCCACAATCCACATCCTTTTGGAAATCCAAAGGTAAAGTCCTAAAATTTTGCAGGCATTTTCATTGCACTGAAGTTTTTTTTTTAATGTTTATTTTTGAGAGAGAGAGAGAGACAGAGACAGAGAGCAGGGGAGGGGCAGAGTGAGGAAACACAGAATGTGAAGCCGACTCCAGGCTCTGAGCTGTCAAGCACAGAGACTGATGCAGGGCTCGAACTCACAAACCCCGAGATCATGACCTGAGCTGAAGTCAGACGTTCAACCGACTGAGCCACCCAGGCACTCCTGTACTGAAGATTTTCAAGAGGTAATAAACATAGAAGAAACATTTGATTAAGCCCTTTATGTCATGGCATATGTAGCTGTAAATGATCAAGAATATCCCAATTTGCAGGGGCACCTGGGTGGCTCAATTGGTTAAGTGTCCGACTTAAACTCAGGTCATGATTTCACGGTTCATGGGTTTGAGCCCCGCATCGGGCTCTGTGCTGACAGCTCAGAGCCTGGAGCCTGTTTCAGATTCTATGTCTCCCTCTTTCTCTGGCCCTCCCCCACTCATGCTCTGTCTCAAAAATAAATAAACATTTTAAAAATTAAAAAAAAAAAGAATATCCCAACTTGCACAGACAATACAGAAATAGTTCTAGCCCACTGGGTAAATTCTGGGTTTCCAGGGCCAGTAACATTAGGTTTAATGGTGATATTCCTCCATGGTGGACTTCGGACATGAGCCAGAATGACTTCCATCCCCATGCTCTCCCTCACCCTCTGATTTTTCACCTAGAGCTGGCAGATTAGATGGGCATGAATTAGATGGGTCCAGGTGGTGCCACCTGCTCCAATCCCTTACTGCAGCACTGTTGGGTCTTCTGTGGGTTTACTCTGGGTCTGGACAAAGGACTGGCTGCCCAAGATATTCTTGGCAGTGTCACAGAACTGAGCCAACAGATTGGCAGCCATATTACCTACTTTCTATTCCCTATAATAAAAAAGTGCAAATTGATTATTAAATGAAGAATAACAGAGTGATGTAGGAAGTATCCACTGATCGTGGGGACTGAGCCCTAGAACTAGGGCTGACTCTGTAAAGAAAGATAGGTCTCTGAGATGAGAGACATCTCAAAGGCATTCTATGTGCAGACACAATGTCAATGAAATTATTTTGTAACACACACACACACACACACACACACACACATACACACAAGCAAATATCAGCTGTCACATATCTTCATTGTTGCATTGAAGATGACAGTGGGGACATGGAGACTAGAAAGTCTGCTTGAAATGTGGATGGTTCTCTGCTCCTGGAGTGAGAGCCAGAAAATGCTTATTCAAAGTGTTGGTCTTGCAACACATCTAATTTACTCTCCTACATCTAATTCTTCCTCAGCACCTAAGTGTCTGATTTGTGCTGCAGGATTTTGCATCTGTGAAACTAAGGCTGTTTTCATGTGTATCTTTTTTCTCTTTACGTAGGTTATAAATTCCTTAGTAGCAGAATGTTTTCCCTCCTTGGAGTTTTTATACCTCTACAGGCAACCAACAAGGTAGCCCCACACTTTTTAATGTAATCATTCATTCATTCATTCATTCCATTAACATTTAGTGAGTAAATATGTGGAAGACACATACTAGAAGCCGGGGTGGGGGTGGAGTAGACATGAGAAGGTACAATATATCTAGAAAGGCAGTAAAAGATAAATTATTCTAAAAAGAGATCCAGGGGCGCCTGGGTGGCGCAGTGGGTTAAGCGTCCGACTTCAGCCAGGTCACGATCTCACGGTCCGTGAGTTCGAGCCCCGCGTCGGGCTCTGGGCTGATGGCTCAGAGCCTGGAGCCTGTTTCCGATTCTGTGTCTCCCTCTCTCTCTCTGCCCCTCCCCCGCTCATGCTCTGTCTCTCTCTGTCCCAAAAATAAATAAAACATTGAAAAAAAATTTAAAAAAAATAAAAATAAAAAAATAAAAAGAGATCCAGAGGAGAAATATAATCCAGTTAAATTTCATGAAAGAGGTAGCATTCAACCTAGGCCTTGGAAGATAGCAAGAATTTTGAAAAACAGAGGCAATGCAGGCAGAAATAAATACACAAGCACAAGCATGGAGCCAGGAAAGGACAAGGGGTCCAGCAAATAGTGAGCAGACTGATCTGGCTGCATCACAGGGTTCAGGTAATTTAGGACCCAATTACAGGTGACCTTAAGTAATAGCTAGGGCTTTGGCAGGTCTCCAAGCACTGGCATGATTGGTGGTCTTGTAAGGTCAATCTGGGAAGCAGGGCAGACTGTAGAGGAAAATGTCCCAAAGTCGGGGGTGGGGGTGGGAGTGGGAATTAAGACACCACTGTAATCCTCCAGAGAGAGGGAACTCCTAGGACACAGGCAACGCAAGAAGAAGGGTAAATGCGTGAGAGGATAGAAAAGCACAGCTGGGAGATCAAGCATGGGTCTGGTCCTTGAGGGAGCACCCATGAGGTAAAAAAGGCTTTATTAACTGTCATCCCATAGCCCCACTGCAAACCTTGCAAACAGGGATACATTTGCACCTGCTGATAACTCCTCATGACACGTGAGGTCTCTAGGCCTAGAGGCCATTGGTTCTCTCACTGGCAGCTCCCAACACCCACCTCTGGTCCACTGCTGGAAAAGCAGGTCAGACCCCAGTGCACATCACATGCCATTTTATACTACACCGGGTTTTAAATACCTTTTTACATTTTTATCTCCCCCAATGAATCTGTAAGCCCTCTGGGGCAAGGACTGTATCCCCAGAACTTGATACGTCTCATCACTGCCCTATTGTTTTCTCTACCTACTCTGTTACCATCATGGGCTCATCCATCCATTAATCCTGGACACCACTGTGCTCTTGTGTCAACCACGTGCCAAGGGAATAAAAAGGCAGAAGCTGTGGCCGTAGGGTCCCACAGCTGACAATTCTTCTCTAAAATGTTGCCCTGCCTCCCCAGCAAGACCATGCACATGTTCCTTAAGGACCCACCTTTAGCATTTTAGTGTACATAATAGTTATTTAACTAAATGTAAGAGTTAGTAAAAACCAAAGAACAAATCTGTAACACAGAGGTCTCACCTTCCTGAGCAGAATTTTTTCTAAAATAATACTCAGAGTTTCATTTATGAAGAGGGTCTAAAAATACCAAAAAGGTCCACTCTAATACTCTTCTGATATTGCTATAAGAGAGGGAGACTAATCTCAAGTTTATACATGGCCAGAAAATGTGAATGAGAATTTCTAGGAAGATAACCTCATTTATTTGAAAGATGCATTGAAAGCTTTTTGCTGTTCATGGTCAAGGATAACATGTTTTCGTGCTACCTATAAAACATGAAATGAAGGGATGTCTATCCTGGTAGTCATAAAAGTACTATACTGAGAAACCTTTTGTCCTTCTTTTCTCTGGAACTGAAAAAAAGTCAGGTTCTTGGCATAACAGTCACTGGTGCATTTTTGAAGCTAGAAAGAACCTTTGCAGAGAGAGAGTTTTTACCTTTACCAAAAGGAAGCCAGATTGCTGGCAGTGAAAATTAAGAGGATTCTGTGGGATTATTTAAGGTAACAGATGTGGAGTAAAACCTGCAAGTGTTACAGTGAATCTGTAGCAAGCCATTAAATACTTTCAGCTTTCAGAAGCACACGTAGTCTTACGCATGCCCTGTTATTACAGAATTATATAGTGTATTGGTTATTACTGACTAGGGAAAAAGCAAGAGGAGGGCAGGATGATGCAATAAAACAAGAGGGCACACACTGTCTATAATAAACATAACAACTATAAACATGCCATAATGAGAAGTTTAAAAGGAAACTGGAATCAGGGGGTTGAATGGGGGGGGCGGTATAGGGACTAAGGAGACAATTTATTCATGATTGACATGATTAAACCATGGCAAGGGAACGTCCAACTATATTAGAGTAGCCATGACTCGTTCCATAAAAACAGGTGAAAAATATTGTAGCAATCGCTAACAGATAAGGTCTGAAAAATAAATTCCATAAACTCTACATTTCTAATTCAACAGAACCATAAAAACAAGTTGTTATTTTCATGAATATAAACCCAATACCAATAAAATACAACTGTCACAATGTATCCCCAGGACTTAACAGAGTTGTCGCTATACAGAAGCACAGTAGCTCTGTGCAGAATCTTTGGAAATTAACTATAACATTGCCTACAACAATTTTTCCAAAACCATTCAAAACAATTCTGTTTTGACCTTTCTTGTCCTGAGTAATACATAGAGGTACAAAGGTGATTGAGTCATTCATTAAGTGACTATAATATAATCAGGTCTAAAATCATTCCCAAGAGCATCTCATACCGGGAGGGTACTGAAGGTTCATCTATTACTGCAAACTGGGTGGTGACAGTGAATCACAATTTATGCATGTCTCACATGTTAAAAGAAGGTGCCTGCATAATTCCAAAAAGCAGTGTTACTGATTGACGTTCATCAGACATCTTTGAGAAATTTCTAGATATGCCTAATACATAAGAGAGCAAAGAGCCTAACAGAGAACATTGATAGAATCATTAAATCACCATTTACATAACTAATAAGAGGAGCAAGACGTTACCCCGTGAGTTCAGCTTTCCTCTGGAAACTGCCTCTTGAAAATTCTAATGAGAATCTGCATGCTAAAAATATATGAACATGGAAATAACATTTTATTTTTGAGAAAAGGGGAAGAAGTATTTAAAATTAAACACAGAAGCTTGATCATTTAGGAACTGAAAATGCATTTATTACGGCTCTGTTAACCCATGAAGGAAAATTCACTATAAGTGTGTCACTAACTACAAGAAATAAGCTTTAAAACACAATTTCAAGATAAATCTTTAATGATCAAAATATCTCTACAAGGAGCAGAGGTACAAGCAGCCAAGGATACAAAGAATTTCATCCATTCTTCCTCTATAATGCCTTTTACCTCCGTAGAGAACTTTAGTTCAGACCTTCACAGATGTGTGTCAGGATTATTTAAATGAGGAGTGTGCCTTGTTTCAGCCACCTTAATGCTCTCATTTCCTGTTCAAAAACCTTTACTTACCAAACTCAACACCCCAAAAAACAAATAATCCAGTGAAGAAATGGGCAGAAGACATGAATAGATACTTTTCCAAAGAAGACATCCAGATGGCCAACAGACACATGAAAAGAGCCTTAACATCACTCATCATCAAGGAAATATAAATCAAAACCACGCTGAGATACCACCCCATTCCAGTCAGAGTGGCTAAAATGAACAACTCAGGAAACAACAGATGCTGGCGAGGATGTGGAGAAATGGGAACCCTCTTGTACTGTTGGTGGGAATGCAAACTGGTGCAGCACTCTCGAAAACAGTGCGGAGGTTCCTCAAAAATTTAAAAATAGAACTACCCTACGACCCAGTAATAGCACTTCTAGGAATCTATCCAAAAGATAAAGGAGTGCTGATACATAGGGGCAAATGTACCCCAATTTTTATAGCAGTGCTTTCAACAAGAGCCAAATTATGGAAAGAACCTAAATGTCCATCAACTGATGAATGGATAAAGAAGATGTGGTTTATATGTACAATGGAATACTACTTAGCAATGAGAAATAATGAAATAATGCCATTTGCAGCATTATGGATGGAACTGGAAGGTATTGCACTGAGTGAAATAAGTCAGTCAGAGAAAGACAGAGATACTGTATGTTTTCACCCATATGTGGATCTTGAGAAACTCAACAGAAGACCATGTGCGAAGGGAAGGGGGGGGGGATAGTTACAGAGAGGGAGGGAGGCAAACCATAAGAGACTTAAATACAGAGAACAAACTGAGGGTTGATGGGGGCATGGGGGAGAGGGGAAAATGGGTGATGGGCTTTGAGGAGGGCACCTGTTGGGATGAGCACTGGGTGTTGTATGGAAATGACGAACCACAGGAATCTACCCCAAAAACCAAGCGCACACTTTACACTCTGTGTGTTAGCCAATTTGACAATAAATTATATTAAAAATTTTTTATTTCTGTCACTTAAAAAAATAAAGTGTGTATAAATTGGTTAAAGTCAAAAAAAAAAACTTTACTGGTTCTCCCCAAAACAAATTAAATTCCTTGGTTTGGCAGATATTTGGCACCAATCAGTGCTTCCAAACATATCACCCTGCGTCCTCATCCACAGGGACAAATTCTTCCCCACTTCACCTCCAGTCCCAATCACAACACCTTTCTGTATTTCTTCATAATGTTGGTCTTTCTGAAGTGTCCTCTCCTTTCCCTTATGCCTGTCTACCTGAATCCTACTCTCAAAGCCAGGTCAGGCACAATGCATTCCCCCATCATCCAGGCTATAGTCCACGCAGCTGACATCATTCATGAAGCCCTTTGTGTACACCATCTCTTTCTTATACGCTCCTTATTCTCATGTGTTATTTCTGCTGTACTGCAAAACATAACGACATTTCTTACACCACTTCTTTATATTCTAGCACCTTTCACCCACCTGCTACCCTCGTTCACCACAATGGCCAGCATAGCATCCTTCAGTGCTCAGCTAACATCTACTGAGCCAAAGACACATATGAGCAATGATGAATGAAAATTAAAAGCTAAGTATCCCTTTATTATATAAGAATAATTTGAAACAAATGAGACTTTTGAGTAGCTAATCTTTTTTCTTTAACATTCCTGAGGATTTGGAATCCAAGATGATACTACCAAGTTGCTTTCTTCCAGCAGAAACAGTGATGAGTTTGCCCTGGATTTCATGCTTTGCTGATGTGCCCCCGGGAGACCCTCTGCTCATCCCCATGACAATTCACTGCAAACATCTGTTCCTTCATCTGTCTATAGAAGTGGCTCCTAGAGCATAAACTGTGAGTTCCATTTCTGATCTCTACATATTAGTAGCCCATACAGTAGGAACTCAGTCAGTGATTGACCTAGCACCATGACTATCTAAAGTAAACACAATTAAAGAATAACCTTTACTAGGCACATAAATGGTAAGTAAACTTAATTCATGACTGTGATTTCAAATGAGACATATGGCCAAAATTACAAGGACTACATATATGTAAGTATTAACCACAAAAATGAACACACAACATAAAGAGAAATCCTATACGGACATTATGTGTGTCCATTTGCATGATTTTTATACATCACAGAATACTTCTAGAAGAAAGTGCATTTTTAGAGAGGGAAAATGAGGCAAGAGAAGTGTTTTTTCTATTTTTTTTTGTGTGTGTGTGTTTTTTCTATTTTCAACTCTCCTGTATTACTTTTAAACTAGGGAACATGTATAACTTCCTCATTTTTTTGAGAGAGAGAGAGAGAGAGAGCAGGAGAAGGGCAGAGAGAGGGGGAGAAAGAATCTTAAGCAGGCTCCATGCCCAACATCAAGCCTGATGCAGAGTCCAATGTGGGGCTCGATCTCATGACTGTGAGATTATGACCTAAGCTAAATTCGAGAGTCACTTGACTGAATCACCCAGGCACTTTCAAATTAATTCCTCCCTGACCACACATGCAAAGAGAAGTCTACTGACAGTTACAAGATTAAAAAAAAAAAAAATGAGTAGTCTACCATTAGAGTAAACTAATAGACATTTTAGACGTTAGAGCTGTGCATGCAAGAAAACTGAATTCAGGGGCACCTGGGTGGCTCAGCTGGTTAAGTGTCTGACTTCAGCTTAGGTCATGATCTCACAGTCCATGAGTTTGAGCCCCGCATCAGACTCTGGGCTGACCGCTCAGAACCTGGAGCCTGCTTTGGATTCTCTGTCTCCCTCTCTCTCCACCCCTCCCTTGCTCATGCTCTCTCTCTCTTTCCCTCTCAAAAATAAAGTAAACATTAAAAAAAAAATTTTAAAAAGGAAAACAGAATTCATGAGTTTTTGGAAGTCCAATGGGGGGACTTTGTTTTTGCACCTTAATTACTGTGTAAAAATGGATAAATTCTTTCTTAACTTAGCATTTCCTAATTTAAATTTCTCTTTCCTCTGTGTGTTCAGCACTCCTGTATATTTAAGGATGGAATTACCCAAAGGCATAATCCATTCTTCCAAGTAGTAAAAAGAGACAGTGAAACTTTTTTCCCCGAGGTACAAGATTGTAATAAGAAAACCTTCTGAGATGTTTAACAAAAAGAAGCAATTCCTCCTCCACAGTGACTTTAACTAAAATGTACTTTTTACATAAAGTGCTCAGTCCTCATAACAGAGGGTGCACACTGAAAACTGTCTGGGCATCACATACCTACTTTCTCCCTTTTGTCAGAGTGAAGAGATCTGGCTTCTGTGAGAGATTTTAAACTGTGTGACATAAGTCTCTTGGGGCTCATGATCTTCTCATCTTTATATACCAAGCTGCTAAAATAATCTAGCAAATAGTAGCTTCTTAGTGAGCATTAGTTCAATGAATGACATTTTCTCAAATAGTATATGTATTTGTAGAAATCAACAGAATAATAGAGCTCTGATAAGTAAGGAAATAACAGTTTCTGTAACCACTAGTCATTTTTTGCTTAAAAAATACATTTAAAACATAAATGATAAAGACCACCTTGAAAAATGACTCAAAATCCAGTTTAGCTTTATATAAGCCCAGCAATTATCTCCTGAGTTACTCCAGCGATGTGGCACCACAAAGAAAAGGAAAGAGGTAAGTAGCGCCTGGGTGGCTCAGTTGGTTAAACGTCTGACTTCACTCAGGTCATGATCTCATGGTTCATGAGTTTGAGTGCCATGTCAGGCTCTGAACTGACAGCACAGAGCCTGGAGCCTGTTTAAGATTCTCTGCTTCCCCTCTCACTGACCCTCCCCTGCTTGTTCTCTCTCTCTCTCTCTCTCTCTCTCTCTCTCTCTCTCTCTCTCTCAAAAATAAATAAATAAACATAAAAAAACAGAAAAGGACAGAGGAGGTGAGATGGTCACAAGGTCCTGGCAGTAGGGGATCCCCAGTTCTGTCCTACTTCTTTCAGGCCAGAAGAAAGTTGTGCATATATCTTGAGACTGTCTAGTTTCTACATCTCAGTGACTGATCAGAAAAATAATTTTTTCCTTCCAAGAATACAGACTCATCTTTGTACCTTGCATTGTTTCTGGAATACCTCCTCTGGGTCTTATCTGCTCATCACCTTGTACAGATGAGAGGAGAGTTTCTTTTCCTATCCTTATCCCCATCTGGTAGACTATTTCCCAAAATAGTTCTCCTGTGCTCAAATCTCATGGTGAAATGCATCCTTGATTCTTTGCCTCCACCTCTTAATTTCCTTCTACTTCAGTCCCTGTCCTAAAAATCGATTTGACTATGTCAAGCTCTAGTTTTCCATATTTTGCTTGAGGGGAAATTTTTAGGATAAATCTCCTTGAAATAACAGTTATGGTTCTGACTACAACTGAGTCTCTCATGATCTTCATATAAAACCAGTTAATCACCCGATCATTTCAAATTTTTACTAGCATACCTATTTTAAAGGAAGAAGAGAAGGAAGAAGATAGTTTTAGAAAGTTTTCCAGATATATAAAGTTTTAAATTTATTACAACTAGATAATTAATTACAAACAATTTTAATACTTCCCCAACTTCAAGACCAAACCAAGTTACAAAAAAAAGAAAGTTGCAAAATGGCAGTGCACCGACCTGAGGATATGGGGAAGTCCTGGATTTTGACTTTGAGCCGGAGAGCCTGGACTTGACCCCCTTCCTGTTGTCAGTCACGGTAGGAGTGGAGCTGCTGGTGTAGGAGAAGGCTGGTTTAGAGGCTGAGATCTGATCCAGGGAGAGCTGCAAACCTTTGTATTCCGTGTCCCTGCAGGGTGAGAGGACACAGCCCTTAATCTGCCACCACAGGAAATGGATGCATGTGTTCTCTCACCAGGAATGGCAGTAATCCATATTTGAAAAGGGAAGCAAGCAAAAGTTAGCCATATAACTGGTTGCCACAAACACCTTGATTATTTTAGAAATGCCTAACATTTAACTAACGGGTCGGGATGTAGCTGCCCCACGTACCACAGCCAAGTGATACAATATGCTCATGAAGTTGTCTTGATTTTAAAATACATTTTGGGTTATTTTTATAAGTAGGAAATAAATCTGTAATTCAACTTCTCTGAGCTTTTGTGTCCTCATCGGTGAGGTACAGATTATAAACTCTACTCTCAACATTTTCTGTGTAGGGTGAACTCAGCAGATAACTGAGTTGTCTGGTAAACTGATCCTATCTGATTACTGGCAAGAAGAACATCAGCTGTTTCAAGATCAATCATTCTGGTAAACATTCCTAATATTTTTATAGCTAGCAAACCAGTGAGACCAGGCTTGTAAGTAGTTAAAAATCTCTTTTAAGCACCAGTTCTTTCCAATCCATCTTCAATATATATCTACGAAGCTCTTAATATATGCCAGGTTTTGTGCTATGTGGAAATGAAAGATAAATAAGATGCCTAGAGTCCCTGCCCTTCTGCAGATTACAAGCTATTTGGAAGAAGAAACAGTAAACAAATATTAAACATAATAACTGAAGGCTGTGATAGGAAGGGGATAAAGGGTATATCTCAGAGAGTTCATTATAAAGGTATTGCTTGAGGTATTTAGGGGCTGAAGATGACAGCGTGGCCCTGCCCAGCTACCATCTCAGCCTGCTTCCAGGCTGCAGAGAATGTTGTCTGACTCCTCCATTTTCATAAGTCTTCTTTATGAGGACTCGTGGGAGAATTTTCTCTCAGGTTCCAGAACTAGCTGGGCTGCTTGCTCCTGGGTAATTGATTTCTTTTTATCTCACAAACACCATGAATCATCTAACTCACCATGTTTCCCTCTTTCCACTGGAAGTCAAAAGGCTCTGAGTCCCAAATCCGATTTGTAACCACCTCTAACAACTGTACCAGTCCTCGTGGCAGGTGTTCTGTGCAGCAAACACCACTGGCTTCCTTTATTTTTCTTATTTTATTTTTCCTTTTCTCTAATGGGTTCACCTTTTTAAAAAATTTACATGCATTTTTAATACCCTTTGGATTAAGATATGTATATTAAATGTAATAAACTAATAAAGTTAGATATGTTAAAGTGATTGGTAGATTTCCATAGATCAGCAACCATTCATTTATCTTCTCTTCCTTTTCCCTGTTTGTTCTTCTACAAAGAGATCAGGCAAAGGCAAAAGGATAATTCAGGCAAGGAGTCCCTCAAGTGACAGGGGATAGAAATCAGCTAAAACAGGTTCAATAATATCATGGCCACAAACTACAGTGTAGTGGTATATGTCAGCAAATTACAATGACTTCATATCAAATAGTCCATCAACTCAGTGCAAGTAAAAAAAAAATTATCCTGCATAAGCAGCAAAAATTTAGAAGATGGGCATGCAATTTGCCTTCCAAGCTTGGGAAGTTGAATCATACTGATGGTCTACTTTCCTACTCTAATCACCCCCTAAGGAAAACACACAACACAGATTCTGGGCACTCCTTGGTCAGAAATTCAATGCTCTCCAACATGTGGCTCCCACCTATTTTTCTGACAGTATCTGAAAATTTTCCTTCAATGGCCCTTCACTTCACTCAAAATAGTTCTCTCCAAACTGACCTTATACTTTCCTCCCCTGCTCTTTCAACACATACCTATAGAACTCCTCTTAAAAAGAACTATTTTAAATCCTACTCGCCTCTAACCTCATTCATTCCTTCGATACTGAGTGTCTCTGTGGAGGCCCTGGGGAGACATCAATGAACAGAAGGACTAAGTTGCTGTGCTCATGAAGAAGACACCAGGGCCACTTCCTGAGGGAAACAGGGAGGGGACCAGAAACTCTTTTTTTCTTCTTCCAACCTTATTTTTCAAGTGACAGTGTCTAGTCTTTCCTAGGGGTTCTAAGTTCCTAGAGGGCAAGAGTCAAAAGATATTTTGTTATATTCCAATGGCGATTTGCACAATATTTCACACATTTGGAAGAGGAAGAAGACAAAGACACAAATCAGAAAGGACTGTTTTCCTCAATGACTGCTAATAACCAGCAGCCTAGAAGTATTTCTCTGATGGAAAAGACCCCTTTAGGCCGTGAGTTCCCTGACCCACCTGCCCTGAGATCATGTGCATGTGACAGTGAGCAAGGTGGGCTCTGACAGCCTCCATTCTTGGGTATCTCCTATGTCATATGGGCTCTTGGTAGCAGAATATCCATTCAGTCCCTGCCCAACAGGACTTACTTAGACTTACTTTAGACAAAAACATTGCACCCCTGATAATATGGCCAAATAATTTTTAAAACTCATTCTTTTTTTTAATATGGAATGCTTCACGAATTTCTGTGTCATCCTTGCACAGGGAACATGCTGATCTCTGTAGCCTTCCTATTTTAGTATATGTGCTGCCGAAGCAAGCACTAAAACTCATTTTGAATGCAACATTTCAGCACAGGGACTTCATGTCAAGAAGCAGAGAACAAACCAGGATTCCTCCATTTTTCTCTTCAGACTCCCAAAGTATGCATCTCAACTACTGAAGAAGTCTTTCCAAAATTCTTGCATAGTTCCCAATGATAGAAATACTCCAAAGAGGCTTAAATAAAGATTTAAAACCAACAAATGATTTGAATTTCTACATATTCACATGAAAATGCTAATAAATATAAAAAGAGTTATACTCTTGATAAAAAAATTAATATTTTGATGCACATCTAAAAAGATCACAAAGAATCCACCAGAACTTAGCAAAAGATCATGAGGTCAGGTAGATCACAATTTGAGCCACTTACTGTGTAACAACCCCATCAAGACCTCTTTTTCCTCTTTATAACTCATGTGGATGTGCTAAGGTTCAGAAAAATATTATGTGAGAAATTCATGGCACAGTGCCTAGAACTTGGTAAATGTTCAATTAATACTAAGTATTATTTCTTCACCTCCACAGTTTGTGGCCCTTTTTTGGCACCTGATTTCTCTAAGACAGTAGTTTCACTTTGGTAGCAACTGTAATACATTTCATTACAAACGTTTCCTTATGTTGTATTTCTTTCTTTTCTACCTCTAGCTCATTGTAATGCACTCTGTTGCTTCTTAGTCTCTAAACTCTAATGCAGTGTGGCCAAAATACTTATTAAGATGAGCTCTTCATTGCTAAGTAAGCAAATAGAGACCTTGGAACAGTACAGACCCGGCACTCTGAGAGGAGCTCAGCCTTCCTATTCCTCTAACAACTTGAAAGATGGGTTAAGATGAAAAGCACAACAACAACAAAAAATACCCACTTAAAGACATTTCAAGTATAGTTGATGTGGTGCCAAGAGCAGCTCTGAATGGCAGATTCACTAAGAACAAAGCATTTGTTTTACTTTTAGAATTCTATTATACTATTTCATTTGTATAGATTAAAGGTCTAGATGCTGATGGGAATCACATTATGAGTTCTATTTCCCTCCAAACTCAGACATGCCCTCCCTTCCCCCGAAGTGAGGCACATTCTGGTATCACACACACACCCATCCTCTAAAGTTAGGTATATGTCTAGTAAAGCTGTTTGATGTTTCCCTGTGGAGGGGGACAAAATGAAATACTTGGGTGCCCAGCACTTAGACTCTGAATAAGTACAGTGAGGAATTGGACTTAACTGACTTTAGTAAAGGAGGGACAGGACACAGCCCTGCTCTACTTCTAAAGCCTTCCTGAAAAGTGCCACACAGACCACGTTCAGGACTCCACAGGTTACCCTCACTAGGGCAGCTCACTCTGTTCTCCCAGATACGACTGGCATATCAAAAAGAGGAACTGTGGCATATGCCCTTTAGCATATTTTTCAAAATGGCTATTGATATCAATTTACATTTGTTTGGATTTTTCCCCCCTTGAATGACTTGTACTAGAACTGCAGACATCCTCAGGTACCTCGGCTCTGAAAGCAATGTGAAATGGGTAATTTGCAATCACTAGGACTTGCAGCTTGTCAATCTCACTCGTATTTGCACAGACCAAAGTAATCCTCTTATTCCATTATGGACAGTCAGAAATCATTCAATTTGCAGAATTAACCATCTGAGTCTACTCTAAACTTTATAATAGTCATGTACATATTTGGAGTTACTCAAATTCCAATAGAATAAAAGGGGCCATTTTTGCACCATTGGCCTTCTCAGCCTTTCCTTCAGCAATATGCCATGATCACTCATGAGGTAAATGCCAACTTGCCATATGGGAAGCTCAGGGTGATGCCCTTGCAAAACAAATAAAAGGTATTTATATCACTAACAGGTGCTTTTAGCTTCAGAGAAATGCATTAATATGATTTCTATCATTTTGACTGGAAGACTGGTGTCCTCATGATGCCAACAGCAGCACAACCATACATACAACCTTCAGGTGAGTTGGAATAATTATACAGTTAAACAATCAACAGTATTTTATCACTTGATGTTGAGTCAAGATTCTCTGCAAGAACTTTTCTTCTTCGACTCTGCCATATCCTATTGCACTTCTATTTTAGACAACTGAAGTTTTGCTTCTGTCATGTCAGTTTTTTAAACTGGTCATTCTGAAGTTTCTCTATTGGTTTTATGTTATGTGGCAATTCTTAAAAGATATTACCAGATTTCCCAATTGAGCTTTAAAAAAAAAAAAAACAAACAGCTGTAGGTGATCAAATTACCAAGGAAAACGTGGAAACAAAGACATGCAATTGATTTGGCTCCAAAGGCGCTGACTGCAATAAGCAGAGGATTGCATTAAACTGTGATCGGATTAAGTAGGAACGACTGCGTCTTATACTAAACTTTTTAATTGGATTCTAGAATCACTGTCACACGAAGTGCATGACCTTCTTTATATTCTGGCAGAGTTACCACCAGGCCACTAGGTAAACCTCTGCAGCAGAGAGACCTAGTTTATGTTTCATTTTCAGGCTCCCATGGAGCCCAGCAGAGATAGCTGATAAGGAGGATTCCATACTGTGAGAGGCTCACAAACTAAGACATCTGCTGGGAAATTAGGCTAAGGCACCCTTGGAAATATAATAGTCTCATACTAATAAGTGGATTTGTGTTTGCTCCTTGTGGTTTTCTCCATTTGCTTTGGTGATTTTAGTAGTTCCCAAAAAGTCTTTGGTTTTACATAAACACTGCCTCAGCCTAGAAATATCTTTCTCCTCTATTTTGTAGGTCTCATCCAACATGCTATGGAGTGGATGGCACCACAAGGGTAAGGGATGGCTTAGGCACAAAGTTTACCATCACATTGTGATTTCAAGAAGCAAAGACGAAGGTCTAAACAATAGGTAAACAACCAAAAACAATAGGCAAACAATAACCAAACAAAAAAAAACAATACAGTAAAAAACTAATATTTTGGTAAGATGCAGCAAAGTCAACCATCTGCACGATAGGGATTGTGAAATACCTGTCTACAAACCCATGACACATGTTGAAATATAGCTAAGTCCAGACCTGCCACAACATGCATCTGACTTTGCTTCTTTACCCACACAGGCCACAGTGATTTCCTGCTCCCTCCTCTCAGTTCCTACACTGTCCACTGCCTCTAACATTCATGTAACACACCTAAGTTCCTGTCACACAGTGTGAATGGTGTATTTGACAACAATCTCCTTAATACCTTCTCTTTTGATAGTCTCTACTTACTGTCTAGCACCATATCTTATAGAGAATAGATTCTCACTTGCAAGTGATTAACAGAATAATCCTCACTGCAATAAATTTTTATTCATCTCAAATACAAATGACCAAAAATTCATAAAACTAGCAAACCTCTCTACATAAATAAGAAAAAAATACCTACTAAGTAAGCAAGTTTATGGGAGGGATTCTTAAATTCCCAGATTATAATTAATAATGATCATTCTGATATTCTGTGAGATCCTAAATTAAAGAAACAAATCATGTTATTGTTTTAGTGTTATATTAATATGTTATTGTTTTAGTGTTATGTATATTAATAAAATGCACTTATTTTTTGTAAAGTTACAATTCAGGCATGGCATATGTGATTCTTAAACAAACTGGAATACTAAATTAATTTTATCCTCAACCATTTATTTGAAACTGTTGCAACTGTATTGAAAGAGCGAGGAGGAATAGTGCTTTAAACCCCCAGAGAAAGAACTTCTACAAAGCGATAATGAATACAGTATCTCTGAAATAGAAAAATATAAAAAGGATGTAAACAATGCACAAATTGCTGAGAAACAATTTTTAAAGGTTTAGCCTCACTAGTAATAACCTATACGAATTAAGGTTTCTATCAGATTCTTTTTGTCACTTTTGTCTTTCAAATCAACAAAGATTTTATTTTAATGACAAAAAAATCTCAATGAAGACAAGTTGAAATAAATGGGCATTCTTACATACCAATGATAAGAGAGTAAACTAGCAGTGTTTATCAAGAGTCTTAAGAATGTTCATTCCTTAAATCCAGTAATTCCACTTCTAGGAATAGATCTAATGAAAATAATCAGAGATAAGTATCAAAAGTCTATACACAAGGGTACTTAGCATAATTTCTTACATTTAACTGTAAGTAAGCAAATAAAAACCAACAATAGAACCATTACTTAATTATGGTGTACCCATGTGATAAAATATTAGGTAATCATTAACTTTTTTTACTCTAGTGATGTGAAAAACACTATTGATAAAATGAAAAATTATCTCTTTAAATTAATATGTACTGTATATGCATATACATGTAGTGGGAGGCAAAAAATTAAAATGTCAATAGTGAATATCTGGAAAATAGATTAAACATGTTCTTTATCTTCTCTTTATACCTCTGTATATTGTTAATTTTTTCTATAATAAACATGTATGACTTTTATAATCAGAAAAATATTTCTTGAAAAAGAAACTCTAATTGGAGCAAAATTCAGGTATTCTCACCTCCAACTGAAATGGCTCCCAGTTTCTCTGCCTTGTGTTTTCAGGGTGTCTTCTCTATGAATATTATTAAATTACAGAAGAGAGAACACCACTAAACTTCTTTTCCCATAGGTTCAACTTCTCATGAACACCATTTATAATTTTTAAATGTCCAAATGTCCATATGCTCTCTTGGTGCCTATATATTTCACTTACTTTCTAATCTATTTTCCACCCTTCCTACCTTACAGAATTATCTGTCTCTGAAGGCTTTCATGTGAACTATATGACTTTGTTTCCTTCTTTGAATAATATAACTTAAATTATTACTTACAATTGAAAAAAAAGAGTCTTGCCATGTAGTTTCTAACAACGGCTTAGTTTTCTGCGAGTTATAGATGACATATTTGTCACTGTTTAAATGGAGTAACCCTACTTTCGGGACTACATCTTTTGTTCTGAAAAACTTAATTTCTTATGCTCCAAAATTCATTCTATATCTATAGCTACTAAATTTTAGGTGTATTTGTAAATCCCACAAATCTAGGTTCCAAATGCTACTGATCTTATAGCTTTTTTGTTTCTTATTTTCTTGAGGTTGGTGGGGTGGGGGGTGGTTAAGGAGGTGTCGGTCTTTAAAAGTTAGATCTGAACAAATCAATGCAGAATGTGCTGCCTCTTTCACCAAAGGCATAAATTTTTAAAATGCCAGTCTCCTTTTCCACAGTCAAGACTGCTAATTCAATGCACTTCTGGGGGGGGGGGGGGAAGAGGCAAATAGAAAATAAAATTCATACATGCTATTCTGGCCTCTCTTTTCCTTCTCACCTCCCCACCCTCTGTGTCCATCCCCCTAATCTTCACTGTCATTTTATTAAACTGCTGTTTTTCAAATATATGTTCCCCTTAGAATTCTTTAAATACCTAAGGTAGATAAGTGATGGAGGAACCCATTATCTAACACCTTATATTTGGTTAAGGTTCTGTTTTCACAGGAATAGCTTTCTCACTCAGTTCTTTAGACCCATACAAAACTGATTCCTAAACCCTAAAACTAGCCACTGGCAGAGAAGGTAAGAAGAACACACCTCCTATTCTCAACTGCTTACAAACTCCTGGAACAGAAAAAATACTTGTCATCACAAAGAAATAATCTCCCCACAACACTGGGAAATTTGCATTCTGTACTCAAGACCAAAGTGTCCCCAAACCTCTCCCACATACAGTGGGGAGACCCCGCAAGGCCACACCTCATGGCACCTTTGAGAGCTCTGCCCTTTTCTACACAACACAAAGGCACTGGCATTCCTGCAGATAATAGAAAAGTAGAACCTCAGGCTTTGAACTCTCTAGAAAAAAACACAGCAAAAATGATGGCATGGCACGATGTTTTCAAAGGCACAAATCTCCATTTGTTTAACTTAAATATTTTAAAATATGTCCTATAGCATTTATTCTTGATTAAACCTCTTCTAGATAATCATTAACGGTTTCTTTACAGTTACTGTGCAAACAGTTCATTCATACCTATGACATATCAAATCTCACAGACGTGTTCTTTAATTGGATTCATTTATTTCTAATCTCCCTAAGCCCTTACTACTGTAATGCTTGACTAAATATACATTAAACTCCATTATTTAAATGGCTAAAATAAATTTGAGATGTATTTTATGAATAAAAATTCACAATTCAACAGACATTCTGCTATTATTATTATTATTATCATTATCATTATTATTATTATTTGTTTTGCTATTGAGGCATTATTTAAAATTGTCTGGTAGATAAGTTGTGTTTCAACAACTTTAAACATTTGAAAATAAGTTGTGATTTATCATTGGAGATTTTGGATTGCCCACCAAAATGCCAAAATTTTCATTGCCTTCATATTTGGAGTCAGAGAGCTTGTATAATACTACACAGAATATATAGTTATCAGTAGAGTTCATTACCAAAGATACAATAGGCAGCTGCCTGAATTTATGACTTGTGGCTTGAGAGGTTTCCTGGTCCCCACAAAGATGTCTCAAGAATGGTCTACTGGTTTATGCTTAAAATCTCCTGTTAGATATTTATTTCTTAGGCTTTAGCCAGATGGCTCAGAAAAGGTTAACGGAGTAAGCCTCATCCTTATTTTTCATTGATTCAGTTTTTTCAGCTCCTTTCCCTAGAGCCATGGTTCTCAAACTTCAACGTGTCTCAGAAGCCCCTGAAGAGTTTGTTAAAATGCAGCTTGCTGGGCCCCACCCCTTAGAAGTTCTCGTTTGTAATTCTAGGGTACAGACCACAATTTGCATTTTTAACAAGCTCCTGGGGGTTGCTGATGCTGCCAGTCAAGGGGCCATACTTTGAAAACCAGAGCAGTTGTTATTCTGGATAAGAAAAACTAAAGATATCAGGTGAAAGGGTACCATAGACAAGGTGGATTGCCATTGAAAAGGGAGGGGATGTTCCAAAGACAAACTTCACACTTTCCCCAGGGTACAGCCTTACTGCATATCTCACCAAACTACTCGCATGCTGATCCCTGTTCACTTCCTTTCAGCCTCTTTGGGGACACTGCCTGTTCCTGCAGATCCCGTAACACTGGAGAGCTACAGGGCTTAGTCTACAGGCTGCATCTCAGTTATTGCTCACTCTCAAGGGATCTCATGCACTCTGCTGGCTTTAAATTCCATACTGATGACCCCCAATCTCCAGCCCAGACCTCCCCACTCCATGACACCCAGATTTAATTACCTGCCTGATATTTCCACTCAAATGAATGACAGGCATCTCAAACTAAATATCCCCACACACAACCCTTGATTGTTGCTCCTGCCTATGAATCTGCTCCTTCCCACCATTCACCCAAATTACTCAGGCTAAAAACTCAGATGCTGTCCTTGACTCCTCATTTTTTCACAGCTCATATCCAATCCATCTGCAAACTCCAGCTGTCTACCCTCAACACATCCTGAATCTGACCCTTCATCCCTACCTCTGTCTTTAAGCCATCATCTTCCCTCACCTAGGCTATTGTAATCATTTTCTAACTGGTCTCCCTGCCTCTACCCTCTACCCTTCCCAAAGCCTATTTTCCACCCCATCCAGATGACCATTTCATAGCTTAAAGCAGTTCATGCCATGCCTCTGCTCAAAACTCCAATGACTTCCCAAAGCCTTCAAGACCCAGCATGGTCTGACCCTGCCTATTCTAGCATCAGCTTCTTGCGCTCTCCCTCACCCCTTCTCTCTGCTGCAGTGACAGTGACCTTCTTGTTCATCAACTTACTTACCAAGCTGGTTTCTACCTCGGGGCTTTTGCATTTGCTCCCCACTGCTGAGAATGCTTTTCTTGTAGGTCTCAGCATGGCTGCCTCCCTCCCTTCATTCAGGAGACTTCAGAGAGGCCCTCCCTGACCACTCCCATCTCTTTGTCCTGCTTGATTTCTTCCTTTCAGTTCCTGACATTGTATGACATATTTATTTGTTTATAAGTAATGTCTATTTCCTCGCACTAAAATTTACCCTCCATGAGAGTAGGGACCTTGTCTGTCTTGGTAACACCATTAACCCTCCTATAGACCCTGGCACCCAGTAGGCACTGGGGAAATACTCTCTGGGTGAATGCAAAAACCATCCCATTTGCTGAAGAGAGGACTACACTCTACAACATCTCTTACTATCCTCTTAAGTATAGCAACAGAAATGAAGCTCATTCTAATGATAGAGATTTGTTTATAATGGAGGTCCTATTGAGTCCATTGGGAAGAGACACAAATAGAAAAGAGATTATAATGTAAAACACCATGTAGCGTATCTAAATATTCCCCCCCCCCGATTTTCAATTATCCCTCACAATAAAATGCTACCCTGCATTTTGTTATTTCTTTAACTACTCCAATTGGAGGAATGAAACGGACATGCACTCTGCCCTCTGCTTTGTGGGCTTCATCCTTCCAGCATTCCTGAGCTGGGACCCTGCAGGATTCCATTACCCAAATCCAGTACAACACATGCTTCACTTTGCCAGGTCTATAGTAAGATTTCAACAGCTAATAGAAATGCTATGACTTTCAACACTATTAGTCTCTTAACAGCTTATAAAAATTAAAATGAAAAACCCTGTGTTGCATTTGGTTAGTTTTTTGGGGGGGGGGAAGCTGCTCTTTTCCCATCGTATATTTGGACACCAATGTCAATTAATGGTAGTGTTGAAAGAAGTACATCTCATGGGTTCTTACCTTCAGCCACCAGAACACATTATAGTCATCACAAGTGCAAAGAGTAAAATGAATGACTGAGGAGCAGCAGCAAGCCATAACCCCTAAAAATGCTCGGAACCAGGGATTCTATTTTCGTAATGGTTCTCAGTGGGAGGAGGCAAGAGACAGCACATTCTCAGATTGCATTACCAGAGAATGTTGCTATTCTCAGAGAGATGTAAAAAAGTGGCAAGGGACTTGGGTTTAAAAGTACAAACATAGAGAGAATCCCACCTTAATGGGTACCATTATGACATCCAGTTCAATATAATGAGGCTATTTCCACGATCTGGCCAGCAGCCCATGTTAGCACGGCTTTACTGATGTGATACAACAAATTCTGTTTGAACAAGAAATCCCCAGGAAAAAGAGAGAGAGTGAGAGAGAGAGAGAGAGATCCTTTCACAAGCTCTAGCCATTTAGCAATCAATCAAAGGAGAAATACCCTTCCAGTAAAGACAGCAATGTCCATTTGAATCCTGGTAATATATTAGACGTTCCAAATAAAATAGTGTTCCATGGGTAATACTTACGGATTGCTGTTTTGCGAAAATATCATAACTGTTGATGCTGAAACTGGTGAGGGGGACATGGTGTTGGGCCCAAGGGGTTAAGCATGTTGCATGGCAGCTGACTGGGTTCTGAGCACACCCAAACTGTGAAGCAATTGGGTCACTTTGCGGAGACCCCATATTGAAGTCTTGTAGTAAACTATCCATAGACTTTTGCAAAATCTCTTCAAAATGTCCCATTACTTCCCAAATATTAGGTGGAATCACAGGAAATCACCACTATCGAACTGCTTTAATGCACAGAAATGGCAATTACATACGACTCACCCTGGTACAATGTTACCAACTTACAGACAGCAGGCCAAAGAGGAAATCAGGTGGGCTCGGGAGTCCTGTCTCTGGTTTGGCAGGACTACTCATTAGCTGTGTTATATTGGCTAAATGACTTGGCTTCTCGGAGCCTCTGGCACAAAATAGCAGTCTCTCAAATGTGAGTGAATCTTACTCCCTGACCTTTCTAAATATGGCAGCAAACAGAGCACCTTCCCACCACCCTCCCTTCACTTGCAGCTGACAGTCACCTCCCCGTCTCTCCAGGGCAGGGCAACAACACCGTGAGATTACCCTTTACAAGAGAAAAGTTTAAAGTATTACAAAAACCTAAAAATCACTAGAAACATTTTTTTAAAGAGAATAAATGTACAAAGACTATTTAACTCTAGTGTGATTCTTCCATTTAAAACTAAGATTCCAAATCCTATTAGAAGTCAACCCCACAAAAAAACTCCATTCAAAGCAGAGCAAAACGCAGCTCAATATCATTCCAACAGGACAAAAATCACCTTGGCACACACAGCTTCTCTCTCTGGCTGACCTAATGAGATGCAGAGGCTCCACCCAGGGAAACAGCGATTTTGTAAGAGTTAAGATGGACTCCTTGGCCTGCAGCCAGTTTCTCTGCTGCCAGTCTGGATCCCCCTCATGCCCCCCCCCAGACACACACACACACACACACACACACACACACACATACACATGCTCGCACAGCCCTCCCCAGCAGCTCTGCTCCTCTTACTGTCTCCACTCCCTCCCCACCATCTAACCACAGGGAATCTGAGCACACCTGCAAGCTTTTTCCCCAGGGTTGACCTGAACAGTGCCAAGGCACTCTGGGCCTGCTTCTTTCTAGTTGTGAATGGAAACACTCCCCTCCAGGAAGGAACCTGTCATCAGCAAGCCCATAGGGAGGTCAAGCTGGGGTAGAGGTTGTCCTTGCGCTTATTTCCTTTTCCTGCAGACGCTGTCTCATTCATTCTGATATCCCCAGAACCTGGCACAGTGCCTGACACCTAATAGATGCTCAAGAAAACATTTATGACTGCCTCAAGGCCTACTAGTCCTAATCATTGGAAGTAGGATCTAACAATCCTTTCCAGATGTACCAGAATGATTGCTGATTTCTCATTCTTGGGCATCCCTCTGCCTTCCTAAGACTCATGCTTTCCCTCCTTCAGCCTCACAGACATTTATTTTGTGTTTATTGGAAATTAAATAAGAAATTATTTTATCTAATTTCACTGCAATAATTTCACCCTAATAATTCACGTTTACTTGGTGTTACTTTGTGTCAGGCACAGGGCCAAGAATCTATCTCATTTAACGCTTACAACAACTCTATGAAATAGATATTATTATTACACATTACATAGGCAACAAAGTTAAGCAATTTATCCATAGCCACAGAGATAGCCAGTAGCAGCCCAGGAATCTGAATAGGCAATATACCCATAGCCCAAGTTCTTAACTAATATGCTATGATGCATAATAAAGTAGTGATATTTCATTTCATATCTCATTTTACAAGTACCTTGTAATGCATTCCTCTGGTTATCAGGGTTTGAAACATCTAGCTAAAAAGTCTAGGGATTAGACTGCATCATATTCTAAGAGCAGTAGGATAATGATATCAAACACAGCACTGAGGAGGACTTCTGGCCCTGCAAACCTAGAACCTAAGAGCCAGGTTCTTTGCACCCCCATCTCCTCCAATCTGCTGATGTTCCTTGTGTGTACCTTAAATTTGCTTTCTAAAAACCATTTTGAAATACAACCATTATACATGTGGCAACACTGTGTATTCATTTCAATAACATTCTACATTCCATTCAGAATACTGACATCCTCAAAACTTTAAAAACTGTGTTCTATGCTTAGATGCTAATATATGTGTATATGTACATGTATATATTATATATGTATATATTATATGTACATATATGTATATATATACATGTATACATGTATATATATACATGTATACATGTATATACATGTACATATATATATGTATATATATAACATAATATATATATATATATATAAAACTAAGGCTAGGTGAACATGTTCAAAATATATACCAGTACTAATCTGAGAAAGGTAAGAGGCTCAGAGAAAATAGTTTCCAATCATGATGAAACACATTCAGTTCCAACAAAAAAGTTCAGGGTATAAAGGTAAAAGAAGGAAAGAAAACCCAGCTCATATGAGAACAGTGAGACAAGCACTGCTGAATCTAATTTGAAGAGGAAACTAATTGTGTTATGTTATTTTCTCATGAAGAAAACGAGACAAATGAGTATATGTCACGGTTCCATCTCAAAAGACCTTACTTCTGCTTCCAACCCTTAAATTCTCCCCCTTCCCTAGTAGCTCCACCATTCAAGCTTCTTTGAATTCTGTGCTCTCAACAAATAGCCCAAGTGCACCATATCAGTTTGAACTGAGCTAATCTGAGTTCTTAAATATTTAGTTCCAACTAAATTGTAAACTACTCGAGAGATGCCAAGACCTCTGCTTCATGTATTCATGCAATAAATAACTGCCGTTTGCCATACTCTCTGAAACACTGTTGATTCAGCCACACCTAGTGCACACAGAGTAAAGGGGAATAGACTGAACACCATCAAAAATGTCAGTGTTGCATGTTTTATTCACTTTAAGTTATAATTACTGACATTGGGAAAGTTGACAAAACACTGGTTCCAACTAAATTAACTTTAGAAATTGGATAAAAGCTTGGTTTCTTAGAACTTCCTTTTTCCCTGTAAAGCACCATGTACAGCACCTTCCATTTTGCCTGGGACAAATAAGGTACTCAGTAAGTATTGGCTTCCCTTCCTCCAAGCACAAAGCACAGCTATCTGTAGGGTACACAGTGAGAGCAGTGAAAAACAGGGCGACTTAACCAAACTATAGAAACAGCCACCCACAGAGAGCACAATGCTTGGAGAAATGTGTGGGACTGGAGGGGGGGAGAAGGTAAATACTTAAATTTGTGGATTTGAAGATTTAGCAATTCAAGTTAAAAATGGAACCACTCCTCTCTTTTCAAAGTATTTCGGGTGACATCACATAATTATCAAGAGCTAATAACAACAGTTATTTTGAGTATCTGCTGTCTGCCGTACTCTGTGCTATATATACATTATCTCATATAATCCTCCTCAGTCCTTAAAAGGTGGGTTCAAATATCCTGATTGCACAGATGGGAAAACAGAGGCTCACAGGAATACAGCTATGCTCAAAATCCCATAGCTATTATGCAGTAAAACATATTCAAACCCAGAGTTCTCTAACGCCAAAGCCCATACCTTGCCCCTTCAGGTTGCTTCAAATGATACTGTGGGTTTTCATAAAAACAAAATCACAATCCTACTTCAATATAGCCTCTCAGAGTAAAAGTCACAGATGGTACACAGATGGCCCAGACTCAGCCAGGCCCTATAAAAGTAAGTCCCCTTCTCATCCCCCTTAGCCCTGCCATCACCATAGATCACCTTTCTCACCCTTTCCAGCTCCCTGGACCTCAGAAGGCCTGAGGCAGGGGAAAGGAACTGGGGAAGTTACTCCTTCAGACCAGACAGAATGTGAAATTCCTCTACTGACAGGTACTCGGGCATTTCCAGGTGTCACCTAAACTCCAACCAATCCTTTTTGCCTGACAGCTTAGGCACAGACACAGCCCTTCAACCCAGATGAAATTTCTATCACTACCTGCTCATCTGGAGAGATGTCACAAGCCAGTGGGAACAGAGAACAGAGAGGGAAGCCCTGGATAAGTGCAGCCTTTTACTAAATTATCAAGATATGCATAATCCTCCCCATCCACACACATATCCACACCTTGACCCAAACCTAGCAGTGCTCACAATGCAAATAGATGAAGTCAGAAGATGAAAACATATTTTTCTGAAGTTCAGGTAAAGCTTCATTTGAATTTGTCCATTCACAGTAACATGTATATCCCCACCTCCAATGAGGTAATGATCACGTTTTTCTATGAAATGACTCAAAGATCAGAACTCTTTCCCTCGCAACAGCCAAAGAAGAGTGGTCAGGATCATCACTGAGCACATACCATGTGGTCTCCACCTAAGAACATTTTTAAAAAGAGGTTCTGTGGCTCAGTTGCCCTCAGCACAACAACAAAGAAAGGTGTGGAGGCCAGAGAGCCCTGGGGAGATGGAAGCAGCCAGGTAGCAGGATTGTCAAAGGGCCAGAGGATGACACACCTGACCAGAGCATGCTGGGAGGCCCTTCATCCCTAGCATCCCCCACCAACAGAATCCCCAGTGGACAACCTTTCCTGCCATTGTCCCTCAAACACAGAATACCATCTAGGAAATAGCCCACTGCCATGAGAGGTAATTTGTGTCCCAGCTGATAAAAAGGATGACCTAGCTTGCCAACCCATTGTAGGGTACACAATGAGAGCAGAAATTTGTTTTAACACATTTGTTCAACAAAAACATAAAATATTAAATCTGGTTGCAGAAATGAAATAATTAGTAATAGCAATAATGTATCTATGTAATCTAAAGGTAAGCAACTCAGGGAAAACTAAAATGTTTGCAGGCCACATTTTTTCTTACAAAATGAAAATGTTCTTAGTGAGACTTAAGAAAAAAAAAAAGATATATTCTTAATTGAATGTTCTTGAGAAGGCAGTGTTGCTAGTTTTAAACCACCAAATGGTCAATATCTGTTTTGTGAAGATATTTGTGAAGCAGCAACACAGAGGCAGCTTTTTAATCTTCCATAATGAGACCAGACGAAAGCCTATCCAGAAGTTGGGTGGGCTGAACACTACAGGCCTTACCCATTTATATCCATCCCTCTTTCCCTGACTCCCACCCCAATACAGAGGAACCTAGGATACAGTAGGAGTCAAGATCCCAGGCTTTAATCCTGGCTTCCCCACTTACTTAGCATATCTGATGTCAGTTTCCTCACCTGGAAAATCCCTGCCTGAACCCTGTACAGAGCTGTCAAAGGAGCAAACTATGTAATGAAAGTGACAGCACTTTGAAAAAAATATTTAGCATTTGTAATGATGCTGTATTTAGCATTTGTAATAGTAAAACAAAATTTGAACATAAACAATGAATTCAAAACTAAATACAGAATATCTTGATTAAAAAATTACAATAAGTAAAAAGGATATGAAATCCTTTTATATGTGTTACATAAGCGAGTACTAGTATTACTATACACTACAAAACAGACTAAATACCCCAGATCTTTCTTTTAATAAAGTGTTTTGGTAGTTGTAAAATCACTATTAATTACTATTAATAGTTTCAGTTGTTATAAATTACCATTCATACAAATGTGTCTTCAATTCATCTCTATAATGATTCAGTTACTTAAAAAATCACTTGAAAAGGACAATTGGGGCTTCAACGTTCAATATTATTATAATAAAGATTAAACACAATTAAGGATCAAATCTAATTTACGGGTATACATTAGCGCATGATTATTATTTTTAATGATCAAAAAATTAAATCTATGCAACAAGTGTTACACAGATCCAAGGCATGAGAATAAAATCATTTTATATTTTGCCATAGCTTGCTAAGTCAAAAGGCACTTCATTTGACGTTATTTATAATATGAAAGAATGCTTTTGCTAACCAGAAAAATAAAACCTATTTTTATAACTACACATATAATTGGTCAAGTTTTTAAAAAGCATTTTCTAAAATTTCCTGGTAGTACTAACAATAATATCACTGGGCTTTAAATTAATAAAAAAATACTTTTAAATTTAAATGTCAAATTAACTCAGCACTATTAATATACTTGAAAGAGCATGCTAATATGAGCGTATTTTAATGTTTGCTGCTATGTGATAAGGGTACATCTGACTTTACACTCATAGAATATGTTAAGACTTAAAAACTCTTTTTAATTGTGGGAAATACAATGGTTTCATACAAAGAAAAACAAAAATTATAGGACCTGCAATAATTATAATACAAAGACCCCTTTATTTTCTTTCACACGAAGGAAGTATGTCTCCTTTGGCATTTGGCCCAAACTTTCAAATTCAAAGGATTATTTAGTAGATAGTAAGTGTTACATAAACCACTAATGTAAATTGTCTCTTTTTTGTTCTGCTCTTTGTAACACAGACATAGAAATTTTAATGTAGAGAATCCCTTCTATGTGTTCAGTGAATCACTCTCAAACAGCATGTGAGATTTTGCACCAAAAGAATGTTCCATCCTAAACTTGGGAAAGAAGCAGAGAAGCCATCTTTACTAACAAAAAAATGGTTGAAGATATTAAATCTGTCTGATTCCAAAGTTACCAAATCACTCTCAAGATCTCTCTTTTACTTTCCAGAAAAAAATAACAGAATTTTATTGGCTTACAATTCTCATTAGAAGTCTAGGTTAAAATACGCTAACTTCTACAGCTATATCCCACAGAAGTCCCCTCACAAATATCATCTATCAGTCAACCTAACTAAGGTCATATATCAGTGAGCTCTTGATGAATGTCGGTGACAGATTGTTTTTAATGTATCAGTAAACTAGATCTCATGTATACTTTTGCAACCTTCTACACACAATAATTTTGAACCCTTTAAATGTGCCATCATAAATATGCAGTGGCTACATAGGAGAATGTTATTTAGGGTGAAGTATGATGATGTCTGTAGCTTACTCTGAAATAATTCAGTGGAGAAAAACATGCACATACAAATACACATACATGTAGGCAGAAAGAGACTAAACAAATATGGCTTCTATTATAGATGATGTGTACACGGATATTCATTGTAGTATTCTTTCAGCCTTCTATATATTTGAAAAATTAATGTTTTTAAATATTTTAAAATGAGATGTTTATACTTCATTGGTTTACCCTTAAAAGTAGATTTTATAAGTTTTATTTATATAACATACTAAGTTTAAAAACATAAAAAGAATCAAGACTCTTTTCTAGAAATTACTTTTCGTAGTTTATTGGGTGTTCCACATTTTCAATTTTCCTCACGTTAAGTACTAATGTTTTCCATCTGAACTGGCTATGAATAATTAATACTACTAGTTAAACAAACTCAAGAGAATATGATTTCAAGACAATTACTCAGTTTTTACACAGTATTCCTTGTACTGTCCATACTTTTCTGGAATTTCCCCCAACATTCACTGTTACCAGACACTACCTCCATCCAGCTATACTCCTGAAAATAATCAGGGAGCAGGGCCTGTCATACTTAACAAATATTTCAAAGCCTGTGGGCACTCAAGATTTGTAAGAATGTTTTGTTTTTTTTTAATGTGGAACGTAAAGCTAACAGGTTATGTCTTACAGAAAATCATGAACTGGTTAGTCTTGGTTTGAAAGGAGTTTTTTTGTTTGTTTGGGTTTTGTTTTTATATTTTTGAGTTTTCATGAAAAGCTATATAAGCTTTGGGAACCTCAAGCACCCAGAGAAAAGGTAAGAGAATTTCGAAAATTTAATCATAGCCTCTTCTTCTCCTCTCTAGATTTTTCAGAATGCCAACATTTTGTATGATGGTCATACAAAGGCTGGTAAAAGAATCACCCGCCTCTAAATCCTTGTATTTGCAGTTGTAGGTGCTTATTAGAACAAGGTTACCGAAGATTTATATTCATCATCGCTTTTGTCAGAAAATGATGACCAGTATTTCTAGGCATATTTTAACTTCAACAATAAATTTATCATCAGGAAATTTGAAAAATGATTCTTACGAATGTAGCTTCCATCAATATACCTTCATTTAACCAACGCTTATTTAAAATTCTCTCTGCTTCCATGATATGAAAATCTTTTCAAAATGTATGCTATTAAAATGTCTAAATTTGGAAAACATCTGGCCTGTCAAATTATTTGGGGGGCTTGTGGTTTTAAGTACATTGTTTGAGGTGGCATATTTGGAAAGAACTCACTTATCATTCTCAGGCTTCATAGAGAACTAGCCTTGAAAACAAATGTATGTGGTAGTTCACTGCTACCATAGAGAATCAATAGCCATCTATTTAATTTGCTAAGACAATGTAAATTAGTAACTTCCAGCCAGATGTGTGATATACACATCAAACAAACTGCAACCTGTTCATTATGAAAATCCTGTCAACACACACAGAGCCACTTGATGGCATTTCATCTAAGGCAGTTTCCACATTTGCAGCTATAAAAATCGTCCTAAGAATTTTTATACAAAGAATTGGAGTTGAGACTCATAAAAGGGTAATCAATTTCAGCTTTTTGTCTTGTGTGCTTCTGTTTGTTTATTTCTATTTTCATTCAGAGGTATAAAACATTTAGAAAAATATGAGCCATGCTATTTTTCCTTCTGTAAATCACTTATCCTCATTACATCTTTTTAATCTTATGTAAAGTTGGTAGCCTAATCCTGCAGCTCTAAAGAAGTGTGTGAAGTGAAGAAGGACATGGCCAACAGCAGAAGAAAAGTACACTTATCCACCGGAAAACAAAACAGAATATTCCAAAATGACTCCAAACATAAATTAAGCTTACCCATTGGGAGGTCTAACTTGCATTCTGATCATTTGTATGGGTCTGTGTGACTATATACCCTGCTGTTTGATAAAAAATGATTACTAACCACAGGCACCCACCAGAGAACAGAGTGTATGTATAATGCCTGTGATGTCTCAGACATACAAAGCGCCTTCTTAAAGAATGTCCGTTTCCTCTCCATGGTAAGCAGACATAATTTTTCACTCTTTAA
This sequence comes from Lynx canadensis, assembly GCF_007474595.2. Lineage (NCBI taxonomy): Eukaryota > Metazoa > Chordata > Mammalia > Carnivora > Felidae > Lynx > Lynx canadensis. Next base: position 91,091,041 of record NC_044307.1, read on the forward strand.
TACTTCTGCTTCACAGAATGGCTTATTTTATGAATTATGTTTTGCCATTTTCTCTTACGTTTATTTTAATAATACAAAAAACTGCATTCATAAAATAGATGGTTTTGTTTCATGATATCCAAAATACTTGTATCTTTTCCGCTCTGTATTAAAATCCACAGCTTTCTTGCTATTACAAAAACCTAATAGTGTTTATTTTAATACCATTTATTGAATGAAAGGAATAAAAAAGATTCTTCTTAATAACCAGCTATTATTCTTGAATATTGAATCCTCATCTAAACCCAATTCATTTTTCCAAGTCTATTGAATTAAATTTTCTTATTAAACAGGGCACAGAGTAAATAGTCTTATTGCCAAGCATAATATTTTCAAGCACTACATTTTTAATTTGGCAATTTAAAACAACGTGGAATGAATCTAGTCTTCATGGCCTGTAGGATAGTCTGATTCCAAATAGTACCCCCTTAACCAATTTCCTAATGTGAAAATAGCATTTCTACTAAGTGTCGGGCGTGTCAATGCTTCCAAAGTAAATAACCCCTGAGGTCCCCTAAAATCACAAGAATTTCAGCGACTACCAAAAAAAAAAAAAAAGGCAACCGTGCACACAAAAGAGTTCTTCATAAAGGCTTCAAACCACGGCAATTCAAACATTATACAGAAGGCGCTTTCTTCACCAGCCGCACACCAGGCCACGTGATCAGCCTGCAGTGCCACACCGAGGGCCACTGACGATTATTGTTTCTAGAAGTAAAGCTCAAACGCGGCCGCTGCGGCCGCCCGGCCGGCTGTAGGTGACACTGCCAGGCCGGCTCCTCCCTCGAGACGCGGTCACACAACGCGCGAGGCCTGGACGCCGGCGAAGACTTGCAGCCTTGGGTCGGGTCCCTTGGCTTTCTGGAGGTTACAGTCAAACCCTCCTGGTCACTTAAACCCTCTTTGTGGTTCAGCGTAAGAATCACTCTCTCAGAACTCTTAACTTTGATTGGAGACTCTGGTTAAAATTAAGAACTTCAAACCCAGATTTGAAAAAGTGAAACAGATGTCCTTTTTGTTAACCATAAATGGCTCCGTACGTCCTACCCTTTCCTCTTTCTCTCTCTTTCTCTCTCTCTCTCTCTTTTCTTTCTGCCACATTAAGTTTTATTTAATGCAGAGTTCGCTTAAAAGGTTAAAAGAGAGAGCAGAAAGCAAATGTAGACTGTGGGTGGAAAAACTCCTAAATCTTTTCCTAGAATGTAACGAGGGAAGCCTCTTCATAAAGATGAAAGTGCTCAAGCTGCAGTCTCCCAGCACAGAGTGCACTGGGGGGGGGGGGGGGGGGCAGAAGCGGTATCCCAGGGGGCCCCAGCCTCGCCTAACCAGCAGTGCCCACCGCCCGCGCCCTCTCGGAGACCAGGGTTGCCTAGCGTGGGCGAAGGTCCCAGACTTGCACTCACGTGAGGACATAGTTGACGCTGACGATACAGTGTGGCCTGGACGAGCGGCTGTTGTGGACGATGGTCGCATAGCTCTGCACCCATACCCAGCCACCGTGCTTTGCCAGGAACCTGTAGTACTTGGTGGTCACCTGCCCCTTCACCAGCACTGATGGAAAGACAGAAGGCAGCTGGTGGTGAAGGAGCCGGCTCCTGAGCCCGCCCAAACACAAACCCTGGCGGTGGGAGTGCAGGTCCCCCGTGGGCCCTAATGACTGCCCCCAGGCAGGAGGGAGAGACAAACGGTAGGTTCCCAAATGGACTGTCTCTCCCCTGAATTTGCATCGAGTTCGCCAGCCCCTGGAGATTAGCAAAGGGGTGGGGGACACTTAAAATTGGATTCCTCCGCTCAATTTTCTAAGGAAGGTACCGTCTGGGCAGCTGAACTCCGAGGCTCATATTCCCTGTTTCTGGAAATTAAGCTAAAAAAAAAAAAAAAAAAAGCTGAAGCAGGTCTGTGCATATGAGCCAAATGGCCGGCCTAGCCTCAGTTTTTGTTCCCATGTTCAGTGAGGCTTGCAGAGGGTGGGAGGTGGGGAGCATAAAACCCCTCCTGGGGGAATTTCCCCAGAAACTCAGAAACTCTCCCTGCGGATATTAAGGAAACAAGGTGGGGCTCAGTGTTGGAGCAGCCACTGGGAAGGGCGTCACCTACCACCACCACCCGGCTACCAGGGCTCCTCCCCGACCGCTTACTGTGGACGTAAATCACGCCCTTTCCCCTCCCCATGCCGCGCGGGGGACGTCCTGGGCCGGGAAGAGTGGCGCCTTACGCAGGTGGTGGGCGCAGCGCAGGTGGAAGGTGTCACAGCCGTGCACGTGGTGGTACAACGTCTTCTCAATTAGGTCCTGAGGTTCGTACCCCGTCAGCTCCGCCACTCTGGGGAGAGCAATCCTCGAGGGATGAGCGCAGGATGCAGGGATGCCCCCCACCCCACACGGTCCTCTCAGGCCTGGGTGCCCGCCCTCACTTCACCTCATCTGCAAAATGGGCTCAGAAGGTCGAGGAAGAGCTCTCGGTCACCGAGCAGGGCCATCCTCCTGCTAGGGTGATCCTTTCCCACCTGACCACCCACCTGGAGTCCAGGAAGATGAGCTTCATGTCCAGGCTGGCGCGGAACATGAACATGTTGCTGTGCAGCTTGATCTCCGTGACGGCACTGGGAGGCAGCGAGTGGCCCACAGCCACCAGGCCCACGTTCTGGTAGCAGCCATCGAAGGGGGACATGTCCAAGCTGTATTGGCGGATCTTCAGGTAGCCGCTGCAGTGAATGACCTGCAGAGGAGGATGAAGGGGTGAGACTCAGCCACCGCCAGGAAACATCCCAAAAAGGTGGGTAAGCGATTGAAACATTTTGTGACTCCCTTGAGCCACAAACCGCCATGCGAGCCACGCCCCTGCACTGAGTTGTCCAAAGTTATTGGTGTTCCAAAGTGTCTCAAGGAATGTCTATCCTGCCACACTGAACTCACCTGGGAGCTTGTAAAAATACAGAGGCATGGGCCTTGCCATCATTAACTCATCAAAATTGCCCATGGGGCCCTGGAACCTGAATTGGAGCTAAAGCTCTGGTTCTTAATCTGATGCTGTGAGTAAACTCTAAGAATCCGCCAAAATTACCGACCATTTCAGATGTTTTACACAGCCCTAAGGTCCATTATGAGCCCCAGATTAAGAGTCCCTGCAGCCCAGCAGTATCCCAGACAGTGAAACCAAGTCTTAAAACTTAGTAGTCCCCAAGTGTTCAGGAAGTTCAACAACTCTTGAGATGCTCCCAGGCAGACAGAGCTTTGATGCCTTCGGAGGACGCCCTCGGGGCAGTCAGGGACTCAGAAATGTCCCTCCCACGCCCTCGAGTTCCTCTGGTTCTGCTACTTTCCCCCACACGCTGCTAGGATCATCCCTCTCAGCCACACACCTTGTAGCCACCGCAGGTGAGGCCCGCGTTCCTCTTGGCCAAGACGCACTTCATTCTGAGGAAGAAGGAGCGCTCGATCTCGTATTCTGGGAGAGAGGGGAGGAGGGAGGCGAAGGATGTGAGAGGGCTGGTGTGACTCCAGGTCCCACCTTGGCTAATTGGGGAAAAGCGAGAAGCAAATGGCGGTGGCAGCAAGGGACCCAAGTAGTGCAGGCGAGCAACTGCCTTACCCTGGACGAAGTGAGAGTGGTAGGGTTGATGAGCTGTAAGCACCGCGGTCATCTCGTCGTGGTCGGCTGGGTGGATGTATTCATAAATGCTGTTCCCAGTCAGCTCTACCTGTAAAGAGGGGGGTATCACCTTCTCCAACCCTTGTGGGGCTGGAAGATTGGACCAGGCTGTCTACAGGCCTGTGAGGACAGGAGCCAGAACTTTAGAGTCAGCCCTGAGTATTAATTCCAGTTCTGCTGCTGGCTACTTACTGCAGTCTAAGCTAGGTTTCCTCATCTATGAGAGGAAATAATAATATAATAGTAATTATAATGGTAGTAGGAACAGTCGTAGTTTCCCGGCAATGTTCTGGTGAAAACATCAGGCATTGGTATGTGACTACCATCCATGGTGTTTGACTTATGGTAGACTCCAAAAGACAGCATTGTTTGGGCTCGGGGTGGAAGCCAAAGGATAAGGGAAGTAGAGGAAAAGAGAGAAGCAGACCTGCCAGCTGAGATTTTTCCAGTCCCAGAAATGCACATACAAAAGCTTTGGGGAACCACCACCCCCTTACCTCTGGCCTCCAGCTCTGGCTGTAAGCATTGAAGGCTGGAGGTGTGGACCACTCACCTACCTGAGAAAGACCCAGGTGGACTGAGGCTGTCTCTGAGATGTACATGATCTTCCCATCTGGGGCCACCACAAAGATGAAGCCATCCAGGGTCTGGGGAGATAGAAACAGAGTTGAATGGAGAGCCCTCTGTGGGGAGAAACTGGGGTAGGGGGCAGAAGTCAGAGATGTTCAGCCAGAAGAACAGAGACATGGAGTAGAGAGAAGCAGACAGGAAATAGGGCAAAGAAAATATGCCACAAGAGCCCCTCTTTTGTTCATTCCAAGTATGTAAGCATCTGGGACATGCAGCACACTGGGAGACACCCAGAGAAAGTGGTGGGCAAGGGTACTGCCCTCCAAGACTCATGACCCACTGAAATGGACAATACAGACATATATCTGTAGCATACACACACAAACATAGGGGGCAGAGGATCACAGCCCATTATAAGAGGTAGGTTAAGTTCTTGGGCTGATGGTCACTGAAAGAAAGAATAGTTTCCTGAGTCAGTCTTGGAGGACTCCATAGTGGTGGCATCCTATAATGGAAAGAGTACCTGCAGGGTTTAGGAAAGGGGCACTGAGCCATATGGAAGTGTTGGTAGTCTGAAAAGTTTTTAGACAGAAGGCAGCTGGCCAGTAGCTCCAGAAAGAATCTGGGAGAGGCAGGGTTAGGAAATGAAAATTTTCTGGGTAGCAAGTCCACAGAGTAGTTCCATAGTGTGTAGATGTGTGTGTTTCACTGATGCATCAAACTGACAGGCTTTCCATGAAAGAAAATCTTAGACTTTCACTGTCCCTTTATCTCTGTGAATGAGGCTTCAGTCCAGGCAGTGGAGACATAAGGATGAGTCAGATCCTGCTCTCAAGTTGCTGGAAGTCCAGCGGCAGAGACTGGCTAAAGACAGATATAATGACCGCAGAGCTGAGTGGACAGTGGCCTGGAGGAGAATCAGAGGCCTCAGAGGACCGGTTTGAGCAGAACATTGAAGAGGAAGCTTGAACTGGAGATGGGAGGAAAGGAATCCTAGGCAGAAGGAATGACGTGGCAAAGGCAGGGACTGGTGGGGGGTAGGGTACATCTGGTGTACTCAGGCTCAACAAATTTGGTGTGCCAAAGATAGGCTGAGAAAGTACACTGATGCTGGGTTTTTGGAGAGTTTGAGATGTCAATCAGAAGAATTCGGAGATGCTCCTATAGGCATCAGGGTTCCAGCAGTTTCTAAGCAAAGAAATATCATGTTTAAATGTGTGTGTGTCTGTGTGTGTGTGTGCGTTGTTTTTTGTTTTGTTTTGTTTTGTTTTTCAGTGGTAGAATGTGAACAATGACCTACAGGAGGAAAAAGTGGGATGAAAAGATCAGAGATGGTTGAGCCTAAACTTGGGTGGTCACAGGGTGATGAGGAAGAGGGAGAGTTTAAGTCAAAGATGGTTCTAGCTGTGGAGTTTATGGTGGCAGAGAGAGAAGCTGAGAGTGACTTCAAGGTCATTGAGTAGAGGGTAAGAGCATTAGCCAAGACTGAAAATTTAGGGAAGCGTTGTGAGTTTTTGTGGGAGTGGAAGTCTGGAGGAGGGAGGTAATTAATTCTTGTCTTGGAGATGCTAAACTTCAGGTATATGCAGATTTTCAGTTGGCAGTAGGAAATAAGTCTGAAGCTTCAGAAGGGTGTCTAGACTGGAGAAACCAGCTGGAGTCATGCAAATGTAGGAAAGAAGTTGAGGTTGTGGTGTTGGCCCAGATCACCCATGAGGCCCTGAAGCTGTGAGAGGAGAAACAGAGGTGGAACCTTGGAGGAATACCAACATTTACAGCCAGACAGCAGTAGGCAAAACAGAGGAGCAAGTAGAGAAGGAGAAGAATCCAGGAAGTTGCGCTACTTTAGAAACTGAAGGAGAGAGGGTGAATGTCAAGTAAGCAGTGCCACCCTGTCAGGTATTTACCCAAATGTCACCTTCTCAGTGAAGTCCTCTGCAACGTCCCCATTTTAAGTGGCACTACTCACAGTCCCCACCCTCCCCCTTCTTATTTGTCTCCATAGCACCTACACCACCTGTTACACTATGTAATGTACCTATGTGGGTTTGCAAGGCTGCTCTCCTTAGAATGTGAACTCCATGGGGGGCAAGGCTTTCTGTCTGGCACACAGTTGGCCCTACTATATTTGTGCAATGAACAAAGTCAGGTAGGATAAGAGATGCGCATCCTATGCTGGATATCAAAATGTGGTGGAGCCTGTACAGAGCACAACAGTTAGGAGAGATGCCAGACGGCAGTGGTGTGGAAGTGAGGGCAGCAGGGTGAATGATGGAAATTGAGAGGGTAATGAAATTCTTCCAGAAGTTTGGGATGAAGAAGAGGAAGAAGACTGGGCAAGAGCCAGAAGGAGAGAAAGATTGTTTGGGTTTTGTTCTCTTGTTTATATGGATGAGGAAAGTCAGCTGGGAGTATGGAAAGATTGGGGGCAGGGAGAGCATTGCTGAGAGACAACTGATGAAAAGTGTCCCTGAGAAAGGAGAGTGATGATGCCTTTCTATTTGAATTCAGATGTATGAAGACCAGGCCTATGAGGGAATGCTTACACAGGCCTTTCTTTGCTCTGTGACACTAAAATCTCTTTGGCTTCAGGCACTGAGGGAGGGACAAGGTAGCCATGGGACAGGGAAGGCCACAGCACTTCTGCCATGGGATGCTGGTCCTGTCTGGCCCAGGAGGAAGAATTAACTCAGATTCCCCCGCCATGCTGCTTAGGTTTGAGGCTGCCACAAGAGGATCTTGGGGGGGGGGGGGTCGGACAAGGATAATAATAAGGGGGTGGAGGGTGGGAGACAAGTGTCAAGCCTAAAAATGCCACCGGGAGTTTTGCTATTTTAAATATTTGCTATGCGACTTAAGCGGGCAACGGGCAATTTAAAACGGTGCGCACTGCAAACAACGCGGTAATGGGTGCCTCCGCCCTGGGTAAACTCATTACCTGGGGAGGTGTTATGTGTGTACGCGAGGGTCTGTACACGCGCTGGGCTGGGCTGGCCTGGGGTGAGAGCTCATAGAGAGACAGGGGAGAGCCCGCGAACTACAGGGAGAAGATGAAAAGAGCTGCACACGCAGCTGGCTCTGGAATGTGTGCGCTTAAAGCACTGATGGGCATTTCTACTAGATTCCCGTTATTCCTGTGTAAATCCTTCATTTCTGGCTGTTTTGCAGCCGGGCCGGCGCGCTTCGGTTCTCTCAACCGAATGGTGTCAAATGGCGCCCCCTCCCTCGAGACGGCCGTCCTGATTTGGGGCCTTGCCGGACTCCCCTCTAAAGCCAACGTGCCAATTCACCTTGCCTCCCTCTCCGCCTCGAGAGGCGCCATCTGCACCCAACGAGGTTAAGAGCTCAGCGTTTTAATTTTCAAGGGGCTGTAGGGGCTGCGAGAAGGCTACGTCTGGGCCTGATCCTATTTTCCTAAGAAACAAGAAGCCCAGCGCGGGGCCAGGCACCTGAGCCCTCGAAGCTTATGTGCCGCCGCGCGGGTACCTGGAGCAGATGGGAGCCCAGTTCTCTGCCTACGTTGTCCAGGGGGCTGGTGCGACTCGAGTGGCCCCACGCCTCGCCGAGCCCTGTGGAGACACAGAGACACCCTTTAGCGATGGGACTCCGACCTGGCTAGCAGTTTGAGACTAGTGCCGCGGTTATGGCACGCACGCAAGTTCGCGCGCACCACTGGGTACCGTCGGAGTTCCGGGCACCACTACTGCCTAGGATGCGAGCCTGTGAATTTCGGCCCCTCCCTCTCTGCTTTTAAAAGGACTGCGTAGAGGTCAGACTCCCTCTCGGGGGGCGGGTGAGAGCTTCTCAGGGAGGGCAGAGCCCTGGCTGAGCACCCCTCTTGGCGGTACCTCAAGTGGCGGGGTTTGAGGACCGCTTGTGTGTGCCTTGCAAGGGCCGAAGGCACCCGAACGGTAACTTTTGCGAAAGTTCACCACTGTGCTTAGAGGGGGGAGGGACTATTTCTCCCCCAAAGCTTCATTATCTGCCTTATCACGAGGCCGAGGATGTCCACGCCTCCAGCGAATGCCGCGGCGAATACCTGAGGCTGTGAACTGAGTCCAGCTGGTCCTTGGGCTTTCTTTCTCTTTGGCTGCGGGGCTCTCCAGCCAGTTAACCTCCCCTAGGCCTCTGCCTTTAATCCCCTTCGGAGAAATCCGTTTGCTTGTGGATGGTTTCCAGCACCTACATCCCTGAGCAATGCTTATTCTTCTGCTTCCTCCCCACTACCCCTAGTCTTACACATCCTACCTAACCTCGCCCCTCAAAACGAAACAAAACGAAACAAAAACAAAACAGTGTAGGCTTTTTTGTTTGTTTGTTTACTTTCAGGTGCGAACACCATCTTGGCAATATTTTCGTTTCCTTTTGGATATAGAGAACCGTTCAGTTTCTCTAGTCTCCACGTATCTTCTATTAACAAAAGTATCATCTATTAACAAAGACAGCCCCTTCCTCTCCTCGATGTTACCACGTTAAGATCTTTCCAGGCTTTGCCAGAAATTTCTCCTAGTGATGCCTAAAAAAGAAAATTCTCTGGAAAAAAAAAAACCTTTTTAAATAATATTCTCTGGATACCCGTAGCTGATTAAAAAAAAAAACAAAACTAAAAGGGAGTCTGCTATAGTACATGTTTGCAGAAAGAAAAAAAATAATAAGGCAGAAGAAACTTGAGGAAGAGGTTGTACTACCCATAACTACTTACAGGTAATATTTTTTAACAGTGTTGCTGCTGAAATTAATTTAACTAGGTAAACTCTTTTACACCATTAAACAAGGTTTAACATGACAAAGGGGGTGTGATTTACTGATTTACTGCTTTAAAGTACGAATCACTATGAAGTACACAATGACAAACACGCTCGCATTGTAATATGGGGGTGAGGGCAGATCTTTCAGAATAAAACATGGAGTTGGACTCTTAAAATGTGTTGGCCAGGAGCTGCTTCCAAAGCAAGCGATCAAAACCCTGGTAACGAGTAACCATGAGCGCCCCTTAAGCTCGAATCGGGTCTTTCTGGATGTTTGCACATCTAAATAAATCTAACGATTTCCCCACCGCTCTGCAAACACTGATGCTCCCCGCCCGCGGCTGCACTCCTCTCCCTCCCTCGCCTCTAGTCAATCCCCCCTGCCTCTTTTAGCCCGCCCTAGCCTCCCTCCCTGGAGTGACTCCACTGCCCTAATCGCTTTGGTCCTTCTGGATTGTTCGGGAGGGCCTCCGACACAGCCACCTGTACACACCCCTTCGCCTGGTCACCTTCCCTTCGCTCCTCGGGTCTCGGCCAAGCTATCCTCCTTCCGGGTTTCGGGCACCGCGCGGTCGGTCATTTTTTCATTGCAGCTCACACCCACCCAGAAGTGGCGGGGGTGGGGGGATTGGTTTGGTTGGGGAGAGCCAAACCGGGGAAGGGGGATAGGATCCTGCTGGGAGAGCTAGGGACGCGGGTGGCGCTGGCCCGTGGACACCCGGCCCGGCCGAGGCCTGAAAGGGCCAAGCTTTGCGGGGGCGGACGGCCGGGGCGCTCCCGCCCGCTGGGAGCTGGCCGAGGCCTCCTTGCGTCTGGAATCTTGTCTTCCGGAAGGGTGCGAAGCCTGCTCTTGGGGCCAACAAATGCCCTTATTCTAAAATTATGAAGTCCTCCCAAATCGGCTGGAAACAGCCCGGGAACGGCCTTCCGACCCGAATCATCTGACAGTCCCCGAGCTGGGCTCGGGGTTAAGTACTGGTTCCGAACCCCCAGCGCCAGCCTCGGCTGTTTGTTGTCTCAGGTTGCGGCCTCATTAGTATGCGCCTACCGGGGAAAAATAAGACTTCCCAGCAGGTTAATAAACAGCCGGCCTGGCGCAGGTTACTAAGGGCCGCCCTCGCCCTCTCCTGCCCCCACCCCCACACCTTTTAAGGAACCTTTTGCTTTCACGGAGCATTGCCTTCTCTACGTTCTCGGTTGAAATCTCCGTCACACGGTTTTGTCTGGGTTAATGTTTTATAAGGCACTGGCTGCCTTCGTCTACCTGCCAGGCTTTCCTGACCTAATCCTAGGGCTGAGCTCGCCCTTCAGCCTGTCCAGGACACCTTCTGTAGCCCCGGTCAAGGGTTCCGCCTCCCGAAAATCCTGGAGTGGGCCAGAGACCCCTCTCCCCGGAACCGTCACCTCCGGCCTGCGGTGACGCGCTCCCGCGCCCAATTTCAGTTGGCGAGGGGGGTAAGCTGAGATTTCGTTTCTGCACTTGACCTACCGCAGAAAATTCACAAATCCTTTGATTGTCTGTTTAAAATGAGGAGGAAACCAGCTCCCTTTGCGGCAGGATTACAGTGGGAACAAGATCTAAAGATTCTCTTGTAATTCGGTGAGGCCGAGGGAACGGGGTTTTGCAAAGGAGAAAAGGAGCTCTGTGAGGGAGGCGATAACTAAATCGGGTTTTAGACAAAAGGATTTTCCCCAGCTAAAGTGGCCGAAGACAAAGGAAAACATAATCTATTTTGGAAGATTTCCAAGATATGCCACATTAACCTTAGCAGATAAATTTTGCTTCTCCCCGCCCCCCCTTCCCTTAAAGTCTGGTTTATCATATTTACATAAGTAGTATTAGAAGGGATGTATCTATTATGGATCTAAAGGGCTAGCTCACATTTCATGTGAAAACCCGGGCGAAGTTTCACTCTTACCCTCAGTGCGCGGTTGAGCCATTTCCATTTAAATACCCCCTGACCCAAGGATTACCTCAATGGACTGACTGCACGGGTTTTGTAATTTCCTGAAAATGAGATTTCGATTTATAAAACAAGAAACCAATTAGTAACCAAATGAGGCGAAGTAGATCCACTAAAATTGACCTAATCCCACAGGCACAATTTAGGCCCGTTCTTGGCGAATGAATGATGAGCCCCAGTCTAGCGTGAGCTCAAAGCATCATCCAGCTGTGTTATTACAAGCAGCAAAAATAAATTGATCGAGCATTTCCTTCGGAATGAGTTTCATACCCTTGACAAAATATAGATTACAGACCTGGCATCATCGCCTCTTTCAGTCAGACAGGAAGAGGAGGAAGAGAAGGGGTTGTTCCACTGTTCTCTCCCCCCCCCCCTTTAATAAATAAACACTCTATCTCAATAGAAATGTGTCCCCCTTGTAGTAGTCCCCAGAAAGGTTCGTCCGACTGACAGATTGCAATATACCTTTTAGGCAATACGAGGGTGGGTGGGAGTGGGGCTGGAAGAGCAGTCCCGGGATCTGACCACAACTTGGTGACTGAGGTGGGAAAAGCCCTCTTCGGGTCCCAGAGGGACTTGTTCAGTCGCTTGGGTTTTCCGCAAGGCCAGCGGGTCCTCGCTGAGGGCATGTTGTCCAAACCTCCCCCCACCGCACCTGTCCAGCAACCTAACAGCCTTCGTGTTAGGGGCCTGGCGGCCTCAGAGGCTCTGAGGAAGAGAGGGACGGAGATTGGTCGCCCTTAGACTAGACAGCGCGCCTGGACCGGTCCCTGAGTAGGAGGCTGCTTCTCGCGTCGACTGTGGGCGCTGTGGCCCTCCCCGCTCAAGGCCCTCTCCAGCCACCTAGCGGGTGCGGCGGACCTCGTGATGGTGTCGATAGCTGCGCGGGACCTAGCTTTGTCCCGCGCAGCAGCCCAGACCCCTGCACTCCCGTGTGTCTGCACTCCACAGTGGCAGTGTGGCCTTTTCTCTCCCCTGTGTGCCCCTGGCCGCACCCGGGAAATCCACTAATGTTAGTACTAAATCTGGGGTGGAGAATGATGGTCCCAACACTGACTCTGCACCCTCGCTGTGCTTTGGCGCTGGAGCTAGGCTTTCAGGTCGGGAGCGAGCAGGCCAGCCAAGCTGTCGGCGTCTGGCCTGCAGCGAAAAGAACAGGAACAGCAGTAACGAGGGACAGGTGTGTTCCAGCCTGGTCCCAACTAAACCGTGGGACGAAAATGGACACGGGTTTGACAGCAGTGCCTTGCATGACGCTGAAAAACGTCAAGCGGTGTCGCCCCAGGGATCCAGGTCTTCAAAAGTGGCCGGGAGGGGCAATGCCAAAGCCCAAAGGCAGGCGCAGGTGGACAGACGCGAAAACCCCGCTGCGCAGAGATCTGCCGCCCGCGTTCTATTTGGCTGCGGGCTCGGGCAGGATCTCGGCTTCAGGTTTAAACAACGGCCGGTCCTTGGAGCAGTGGCCCAGGTAGCACTAATGACGGAGGGCACACGCCCGCACCGGCCCAGCTTCTGCTTGGGGTAGGCTCGCTGAGACGTCCTCGAACGTTGGGAGAGCAGAGATCTGGTCTGGACCATGCGGAGACCTCGAACTGGCACACCCTCAGCTAAAGCCACCCGCGGCTGGGACAGAATGAGCCGCACCGCGCGGGCTTGGCCTGCGGGCAGCATGATAACGTGCTTCTCCCCGCTGCGTGCTTTGGTGCGTACCAGAAGCGCGGTGGAGTCTTCTGTAAGGTTTCGGTCTCTGCTCCCGCGCGCACCACCGAGGTAGAGCGACTCCGCACAGGACCCGCCTTCAGGATGGGACTACCCGAAGAAAGTTTGTCCCGCACTTCTCAAACACTGTTTTAGTACTTTGTAATTATCAGGCCCATTGCTAAATCCTTGAGGGTTCCCTTCCCCCACGCAAAATTTAAAACTCCATAAATCCGAGACTGGCAATGGGTGGACAGCTAAAAGCATAAGGTGTTAGTTGGGTCTAAACCTCATTCTCTTGAGAAATATCTGTGCCGATATAGAGAGGTGCGGCAATCATCCATGGGTTCGAATTGTGTCCACTTTTGTGTCAGCAAAAGCTCCAAGGTGCCAGGATTTCCCCAGGATTGAAAAATAACTCTTCTAGAAAATATGTTTGTCCTCTGGAAATTTAACCCGATTTTAACTTAAAGTATGTGATTGTACCCTGCTTAAAAGCATCCCGCTATAGCTTACGGGATTGTTTTGCTGTATTGTTTTTATTAGTGATCGTTCCCTTTAAAGAAAAAAAAAAGTGTTTTTTCATTGATCTGATCTACAATTTCTAGCACATAAATCTGCCTTGCAAATGCTCTGTGCAGAGTTTAGTTCTGCACTCTACATTTTAAGTCAACATCAAAACTGGAATTAAACAGAGAAAACCAGCGTGGAGGGTAAACTGGGCTTAAAGGCTTTTAAATGAGAAAAACTTCTGTAGGAAAATAAACATGGAAACCTAATGCTCAATCATTTCCCCGAGCAGCAAGAAAAACAGCCTTAAATCACCCATCCACGTGGGAAATGGGGCCTCTTTTTCTCTTTCAGTTCCCGGCCTCGAAAAAATATAAGGCGATTAAGGATTTCAGTCTTGAGGTGAATATTATAGAAAGGGTCTGTGGAGGTTTGTTTAATCATCCTTGTCCTTCCAGCCTTTGTAGAGACTCTTTCCTGCACAGTTACTAATTTCAATTCTGTGATTATTTTTATTTTCCCAAGACATCTTGACAATGATATGGCAGTGTGATGTTACCAAGATTCTGAATGGTTATAGATTTGAAAACACGTCTGATCCTTTCAAAGGTTACTCAGCAAGCCACTACACGCTTAGCCAAAACTGTATTCTATCTGGATAGCAAATATATATTACTTTGTAGTTGAGTTTGTCCAATATTGCACATGAAGTCACACTATCTTTTTTTTTTTTTTTAATCCTGCCTTTCTGGCTTTGGTAACACCAAAGACTTACACATTTCTAGATGCCTCAAGTTTTTTCTTTGCAAGGCTATTTTAGAATAGGATATGTTGCCAATGGAAGATACACAGTTTTAACGATTTCACAGTAATCTTCCTTTTTTTTTTTTTAGTATGAAGTCTCCAATCTAATGCTTTATTTTTAATTATTTCAGGTACCCATATTCCATTCCTCTGTTTCCACCCCCCCTTTCATCTTTCTTTCAACAGCTCAGTTTTATCTACTCAGATAAGTAAAAACTGAAGTTTGCCCAAAGACTCTACCAGAACCCGGGGGGTAAACTATATGTAGTGATGGAGAATTAGCTATATTTTAAGAATATTTTGTAAATTTTTTCAAATATAAGTATGGAAAGATTTCTCTTTGTTGATTAAGCCTCTTGATATTAAAGGGTATTGTAGATGAAGTGTAATCTGAGCTGAAACAGTGGGGTTTTATAGTCATTGTTGTGCCTATAACAAAGATGTCACCAGATTTATAATTATTTTAGATTATATACATTGCAAAAATCCATGTTACATGTGACAGAAAGCTTACCATGATGAAAGAGCTGTCTTTACTCCATCCTTAGGACAAAATTTAAGACCTACTATGTGTTGGAATGGCATCTAGATAGGTGTAACAATGGACTACATCTGCAAACAAATTCTTTCCATTTCTCATCACTAAAAAGATAACCTTTACATAAAATGCTCAGTTTCCCCCCACTGCCATGGACCCAATCTTGTCTACTCTCCTCCTTCAGTCCACAGCTGAACCCAAATTTGGCACCCTCTGCAGGTTGTGCCTGGTTTTGCCGTTTGTGATTATATCACTCCTTTGAAAGATGTTGGGTTTTGTGTGTGTGTGTGTGTGTGTGTGTGTGTGTGTGTGTGTGTGTGTTGTTATTGTTTTATATTTTAAAGGGCTGTGTCTGGGTTTTGAATTTTTTAAGCTAATCTATCCTCACTAAAACCTCATCTCTAGGAGCCAGCTGTTCGGATGACCCCGTCTAACTCACCGGGTGGAGGCTGCCGGTGAGTTATGAGCTCAACAGTAGCTGGAGAAATAAATGATGTGCCCAGAGTTCACACATCGTCCATCCCCTCCTCCCCATAAACTCACACTAGCCTCTGAGGAAGGGAGAAGAGGGAGGGGCCTGGGGCTCCGGAGGAAGGTGAACAGGGGCTGCAGAAAGCACAGTCGCGGTTAAAGTAGCCACAGGGGATCAGCCCAGCCACCAAGGGGACTCCAGGGGGAGTCTTCGCCAGTGCTCTCTTTACAAATGAGAAGTTGGCTGAGAGAGTTTACTTTCTGTTCCTCTTATTTATCACGCGATTTATAATTTGTGGAGTTCGCACTCAAGTAAACAAGAAAGCTTGCTCTCTTAGAAAACAAAATCAAAACAACCGAAACCAGCCCAATACCCTGCGGCCGCGCCTGCCCGGGTCTGCACGACAAAGACGGGCGCCCCTGGCCCGGCGACTCCCCGGGCGCTCCTATCCCTCTCCCGGTGCCCGCCCTGAACGCCGACCCGCTATTCTTCTCCTCCCGCGATTACTCGCAGCCCCACAAGCAACACCATATGCTTCTTCTGATCAAACAGCGAGCGACTTCGGCACCGATAATTGACGAGACCCGTTAGAAATCACGCAGAAAGGGAGCCCACTGAGACCGCAGGGGCTGACAAATCACTGCTAATAATCCTGTTAGGAACAGCGCGGCCAGCCGAGTTCGCAATAGCTTTATTTTTATAAAGTAGGCGCTGACAGTATAAAAGACAACGAGATCTCTTTTTTTTTTTTAAACAGAAGGCAGTGTGGCATAATAGTAGTTTTCCCACTAGCAATTCTCAGCACAGTTTGAATGGGAAATATGGTTTTTAGTATATAAATTCCCCCTCCTTTCTTTTTCTTTAACTTTTCAGGAACTTTAGGTTTTGATTCCTCTCCTCCTGTGGTTTCCACGGTCAACTGAGATTGTTCAACAACTATAACACTATTTGTAGTTTGGGGGTAAAACTGAACTATGATTTGAAAGTTTTCCTTTACTGCTCCTGACTAATTTGTCAGCATGATTTGCAAGATTTTGATTCAGATAATAACTTCTAGTCAAAATCAAACAAAGTGAAACTCCAAGCCCAATAATGACTCTATTTCCTTCCCCCTATTTCCTTAAAAGAAAACAACAAACCCCAAGGACCCCAAATCAACAATAACATAAACCTCTGCGGGTCAAATAAGACATTCCGATTTGTAAATAAACAGGGTTCTTTCTCTTGGAATTTTTTGTTTGTTTAGGATTCTCTCCTTTGTATTTCCCAATCTCTCTCCTCTGACAAAGACACATCTAAATTTTTTTTAAATTTGTTCATATTATTTGAATGTGGGTAAAGGAAAGGATGGGAAAATGGAAGAGGGAAGTGTCCTTTTCCTAGTGAGTATAAATGGACAGTGTTCTTTGGAGGCTGCTCTGTCCTCACACAGTGAATCTTTATAATCTAAATACATGTTTTAAATCATGACCAGCTCAGCTGTTCTTCCTTCTGGGCCTTATAATACAGTTTTCCCAGGATCAGTTTTGCCAAGCTTCCACCTAGAAGATATTTTCTAAGCGGGCTAGTCTTCTTAATTCAACCTTATGTGTTTGGGTCCTAGCCTATTATCTCAGAGATAATATCAAGCTCAGAGTTGGAAATCACCAAGCCCCAGAGTTAGTTTCAGAATCTGCGAATATCTCAAAACCCAGACTAAATTTGCTATAAACAATCAAGAGACTGGGTAAATTCAGGACATAGTTGTTCACAAATATGCCTGGTGCTCAAATGCATAATTGTAAACATATAGAGAAATTATTGTCTGGCTTAGCTCCATGTACGCGGGTCTATCTATATGTAGCAAAAATACAAGAATTTGGCAATGTTCCTGCTTTCTGCTAGATACAATTCTAACAAGAGGAATAAAAAAAAGAAAGTCATGTTTGGATTAGTTGTACTTTCAATCGAGCTCAGTATCTGAAGTGTTGACAAAAGCACTGTTGGGCTGCTTCCCAACCAAACATATCCGATGGACTAGAGAGAAAGTATTAATGGGGAAGTAGAAAGAGCCACAAAAAGGCAACAGGAATTCTAAGTTCAGAGAGGTCCACAGTCAAGCAGCCATGCTAAACTTCCCTTTGCAGAGAGTATGTATGCATGTGTGACCGCACTTCTCTGTTCAGTGGTGTAGGCTCACTCACTGGCAAATCTCTACTCCTTCTGCCTTTGAAATTTCATCTGGGCAAAGTCACTTACCTTCTGGGAACACTACTCTCATTTTGAGATAGCTGGTCGTGAGTCTGATTATGGATGCTTTGTCCAGCTGCGAGGTGATAGCCGAGGGCAAAGGCAGTAATTTGGCCAGTTCATAAAATTCACTGTTTTCCTTCTCCCTCCTAGTCCGGGCAGCATTTTTGGACTTCTCTTTCATTGTGTCTCGTTCCCCCTTTCTTCTTACAACATGAGCTCCACAGATGCATCCAAAAGCAAAAATAAACTTTCAATTAGAGATCATATTTGACAAAAATATAAGGCATACTTTGAATGAAGAGGCTGAAATCTTTGCTTCAGGGTATTGATGGCAGTAAAAGACCAACGCAGCGAACAGACAATAATTTTCTTTAAAAATACGGGAGAGAGTGTAGGAAAGTTGCTGATCCACGCAATTGGGGCAATCCTAGGAGTCTCTGGATATCAAATGCCGGCGGGACCCCTGAGGAGCCAAGCTTTTCTTCTGTTCCGCGCGACGGCGCCCGGGCCCCGGAAAATCGACATAATAATCCCCGACGTTTGCTCTTCAGTCCCGCGGCATTTGAGGCGGCTCCCAGCCCCTTTGGGAAGAACGGGAACGCCGGACAACTCTTTCAGGCCACTGTGAAGACAACAGCATCAGAGCGTAAGAGATCTGCAGCTCCGCAATCACTCATGCACTCGCCTGAATTCCGAAAAACGGCCGGGTAGGCGCCTGTCCAGGCTGGGTGTGTTTGTTTGTTTGTTTGTTTGTTTGTTTGTTTGTTTTATAAGAAATGGAGGAATCAATAGCGAGACTGAGCCTCCTGCGAATAATGCTCGCATCCTCTCATCCAAGCCAGCCACATTCTCCAGCCCCCCTGGGAAGTTACCCAAACAACAAAATGCATATTTTTGAAGACCCTGAGAAGACCCGCAGGCGCTGGTCCCCGTGCCCGCGCCCAGGCCAGGAGCACGTCCCAGGAAAGCAGGTTTCCGCAAATCAGAATTCCTCCACAGCGCTGGGGCCGCCTTTCAGTCCCCCCGCTTTGGCAGATGTGGAATTTGGCTACCTTTCTAACTTGGGTCTCGAGTCTCAAGGATTCCTCAAAAAGTGGCGCTTACACATCAAGTCCCTCGGGACTCCCAAGGCGACCCGGGGCTCTCCCTGCCCAGTGGGGGCGGCAACACGCCGGGCACGGCAGCGCCAGGTTAACAGGTGGCACATTCACGACAGCCCCTCGCAGGCACGGAGAGGGGGGCGGTGGGAGGCGTCCCGGCCTCCCCCACCGCCGTAGAGCTGCGGGTGCCTCTGGGCGGGCGCAAGGTGTCTTCCGCTTCACCTACCTTCAGTCCCCGCTGACTGCAAAGGGTGCAGAGGCGTCCACCTCTTAATTGTACTCATGCCTACCGTCCAACTCCGCCGGCCTCTCGGCTTCCCACCGGCAGAGAGGAGCAGAGCGCGCCCCGGCTCCCTTTTCTTTTCTCGGTCATGAATTGGGGGAGGGGTGCGTGGGAAAAGGAGGGGAATGTGGTCTTTGGGACGGGTGAGGTGGTTTTAGAATCCTCCTCCTCGGTAGTTGCTACGAAGCCAGTATTATTCCTAATTGGAAGCCGAAAACGCCCCCCTGTAACTTCTTTATAGCTCACGGGGTTTAGCTTCAACTTCACTCCCGGGCTCCCTCTTGCCCGCCCACCCTTAATGCCACTCACAAACTTCCTCGCCTCCGATTGGCTCGGCGTGCCGCGGGGCGACGCGCTCATTGGCCGGCCGGGCTGAGTGACGCGAGCACGCCCCGCATCACCCCCTGCGCGCGGCTGCTCCCGGCTCGCCTCTCAGCTCCCCGCGTGGCTGCAGCGCTCCTGACAAGCCCGGCCGCCGCTGCTCCCGGCCTCCAGGGGCCTCGCGCGTGTTGCGCAGGACCCTCGCCCCCTGCTCTCCCAGGGGTGGCGTGGTTGCGCACTCAGCCCAGAGCGCGGGGCCCACTGTGACCCGCGCGTCCGAGAGCCGCGGGCTGCGGCCTGAGGCCGCAGAGGTCGGGCCAGGGGGCTGGGGCTCCCGGCGACAAGGCTGGAGTCGCCCAGACTGCGGGCGCGGGTGGCCCGGAGGCCGACCTGGCGGCCGCGCCGTTCCGTGGGCAAGTGGCAGGGCCCACTGCTTGCGCGGGGCCGGGGTTCACGTTTCTCTGAAACCACAGCGACCCCGAATTCGTCGCCAGAGAAGATAATATACACCTGTCTTTAATCCCAAAGAGTCTTTTCCTAAATGGCTCGAGTTTGGGGGCTGATTTGCTCACCGTGGAAAGCTTAGCCGTGGAGTTGTCCTATGGGACGCAGATAGGGGACTCTGGGGGGAAAGAGGTTACATTTCAGGCCAAGATAGGATCAGACAGAGTGGTTGATACAGAGATAGATATCTCAAATGAGAGCGAAGCCTTCTTTGTTGGGTTTTGTTTCAGGAAGCAAAATTGGATAAATGAATGTTCCTTGCACGAATAAATCTACAACATTCACAATTCCCCCAACAGGACCCTTTAAACAAACGCTTGTAAGTATTACTGCTGACACATTATATTTAAGAGACCCTCTAATTTGAATCGCCCTTTTCTCTGTCATCTGAGGAAAGACAACACCTAGAAACGGGGGAAAGTTTATTTGCTCCCCCTCCCCAAATAATGACTTCTGTTTGGAATCACTCCCTACACATGCGATTCCCCGCTCTTCTTTTTTTTTTTTTTTTTTTTTGGTGCTGATGGTGACCACGGTTCTTCTCCCGTGGGTACACTTGGGGGCAGTTGTTTCATCGGTGACAAAAGACAGAACACCAATAATGTTGCACTCGTCCTCTCGTTTGTGGCAGTAATTGCCGCCGAGAAAACACATACTCTGAAGAAGGGTAGGTGCCATTTTTTCTGATATTCGGAACAACTTTAAGAGTGTTTGTTCAGAAATGCAGACATCTGCCACCTCCTTGCCGCCCGATGGCAGTAAGCTCGCAGGACGACAACGGGAGCTTTCTGGAGATATTTACACATCTGGGAAACACCTGGCTAGAAGAGGTGAATGGATAGGAAGAATAAGGAAATACTAAACACACAGATTTTATAGGTGTTTCAAAACTGGAATCTAGTTAATGGGCTCTAATTTAGAAGGAGTTATTTCTTCGGAGGCTGTAGCCACTTAGAGACCTGGCCCTGCGAGAGTTCCCTCTACCTAGTGATAAGCTCCCAGCAAGAGAGGAGGAAGAATACAGAGAGAGGTACTGTGGCTCTCTTATACACGACATTCCAGAAAGACAAGATAAAATGAAGTTAACCACTGCATGTAGATAGAAAAGGTGCGTGTTTGCGGAGGATGAAAAAACCCCTTCCGTGACCCTTCTACCCCCGACCCTCAATCTGGACAGATCTTACTGGTAAGATGGAGCGGCCAGGCGCAGCCATGGCACTTTAAGGGTAAGAAGCAGTTTCCTATTCCGACTGTATTCTGGAGAGAATTTCGGTTAAGTTACTGGTTCCTGTAAACCCTACCTGCCCTTCAAACAGTGTGCAGGTGTGTTAGTGCTTCATAAGGGTCTGAAACCCTTGCGCACGGCAGAGAAGCGCGGGGGAGTCAGGAAGTGCCGGCTTCCTATACACAGCGCGTTTCACCGGAAGAAAGGCAGTATTTTGCCTTCAGAAGCAAAATGGGTAAAATGAGTGTGCAAGTTTTCACACCAAACATAACATCCTGGGGGGCCAAGCGGGCTGTCCCAGCGTCCCAGAGAAGCTCAGAAGTCGATGAACCGAGTAGATGTTTGATAAACGAAGTGAATGCACGGCCATGTGGTGCCGGCCCCCTCGCTAAGTCCTCCGCACACAACTGTCTGAGCCGCGTTTACCGAGTGAGTGAATTAGCATGGCGACGTAACACCTGTTTTTCTAATCTTTGAACCTAGGCTGAAGCCGGAATGCGGCTCCTGCTCGCCCTCCCCCGCCAGGGCGCAGGGACCCGGCCTCACACCCTCCCGGCGACCCCTCCCGCCGGCCCTGCAAGAGCCTCAGGCCAGCGAGGGGCGTGAACTGGAACTGCAGGTGCCTCCCACGTGTTCTGAAAATTTGCGTTCGCTTCTAGCGTGAGAAATTTTAAATTAATTTCTTGAGTGTAAGAAGTTAGCCCTACCCACCTCTTTGCCAAGGTAAGGGGGAAAGCCCCAGAAGAGAAAGAGATGGGCTCATGCCCACCAACACCAACCAACTCTTAAGAGGTCTAGGCCTCTGCCTTCTTGCGCGGATATCTCAAAATGTAGCCCTATGGTCCTGGGGCACTGTCTAGCAACCCCGGAACGTAATCCTAATACAGGAAGAAACCAGAGCAGATCTAGAAACAAACATCATCCTCCTACCCTCGACCAAGGAAGGCAAACTACCTAGCGTCACCGCGACCTTGTACCCCTGGGAGTCTCTTCTGCCTCTGGGTCGACTCCGGATGCTGCCCGCTTGGAGCCCTCCCTTAGCCCGCTCCGACATCAAGACCGGCGCCGCCCAAGGCTTTAGACTAGGGGGCAAGGAGTGCCCGCGGTGGCTGATCTGAGAACCAACGCGCCTGTGCGTGCGGAGTCCCGAGCGCTGCGCGCTCCCGGAGCCACAAGGAGGGGGCCTCCGAGGGCCGCGGGACCCCTCCCAACATCGGGCAAAGTCCAAACTAGAGAAACTGAACCTTTGGGTTGGAAAGAACCAGAAGGTCCAGCGGAATTCCGGTGCAAACTGTGGAGCTGGGTTTCAGTGTAGCGGCTCCCGCCCGGGCGCATTGTGACGCTGACCTTGCTCGGGCACAGACTTCTATCCTGCCTTTTGGTAACTCTTCTGGGAGCCCAGCTGCTCGAGTACCTTAGCAAAACTAGAGTGATTTCTGTCGCCCCTTCCTCATTTCCGTAACACACTTTTTTTGTTCTGTTTTGTTTTGTTTTTACAGACTGCTAGGAACGCATACATGCACTTTTACAGGCTTCCACAGGCTACCACATATACACAATGGTACAAAGCGCACAGGCACGGATTTTACTCATTGGCCAAGGTCAAGATGAATGCTATACTTACAATCAAGATGCAAAATCTGAAGATGGTCACTTGAGTATCTCAGTATATTATATCCAGATGTTCACTCTCTATCACTGAGAAGGAGAATTTAGGGAACTACTAACATTTTATTCCATGTATGTAAGTAAACCCTGCTCTAGTCCCATTTTATTGTCACATTTAGGCATTTTGATGTTGAGGCACAAAAAAGGGCCCCTTACAACTTCGACTGGATGGGACAAGTAGGCTAGGAAACAAAGAATAGAAGGAACCTCAAAAAAAAAAAAAAGCCATGTTTAATATTTTTAAAATTTACAGTATAATTCACTTGTTTGATCAGGAAGTTTTGGAAAGTATAAGATATTTTATGTAAAACAAAGCAGCCTTTTTCCTAGATACTGCTTCTCAGGCACCTAACTGAATTGACCATTGAAATGTTTAAAAAATTAGCTTCAATGGTTAAATATTTATGAAGAAAGAAAGACAAGGAAAGGAAAAGAAAAGAAAAAAGGAAAGAAAAGGAAAGTAAAAAGTCACCAACCTGAAAAATGAAAGTGATGGATATTAGGTAGTTTCTCTAAGTATTCTGGATAATGTTTTCCACCCAGATTTTGAAACCACAGTCTAATAGCACCTTGAGTTGATCACTGCGAAACAAGAGTACTTCTTAAGCTGTGCACACTTTTTTATAAAAGATTTTATTTTTTTCAACTAATCTCTACACCCAACGTGGGGCTCCAGCTCACATCCCGGAGATGAACCTCCAGCTCCACCGACTGAGCCAGCCAGGTGCCCGATACTGCACACTTGAAAAGAAACGAATTTTTCAAACATTAACAGTAGCTGGAAAACTCTGATGCGCATTCTGAGGACAGGAGCCGGTGGTTGCCTGCAGTCAAGGAAGCGCGTAGTTTTTACACTTCTTTTTTCCGGAAATTGAGCTGGGGGTGCTGTGTGTGTGTGTGTGTGTGTGTGTGTGTGTGTGTATTTCAGCACAGCTGGGCACAGGAGCGCTGCCAAAAATGTTCAAGAACTGAAGACGAATGTTGGTTTGTGACTTTGTGTTGAAAGACACTTTGATTCCTCAAAGTTTCTGGATTTCAGGACAGAACATGCTCTCTTGCACTTCAGGAGCTCAAGCCAGCCTGGGGCTGGAGACCTGGTGGCCAATGTGGGGGGCGGGGGAGAGGGGGTTTGGGTGGTGAGGCAGGACCGCTGAAAGAGAGCTGACTGGAGTCAGTGGCCTCGAAAAGGATAAGTGGCATCAGAATTGGGTGGATTCAGAGGGCATATGATTCACCCTCCTCTGGCTTTGAGAGCCATCCGGTTAGGCTTCTGCAGAGTTTCCCCTTCTCTGACCCCCAACTTTGCGTTTATTCCCTGGCACCTATGAACCCCGGGACTATGCCACTATGCCCGAGTGCTTGAAGAGGAACCCCTAGCCCTGCACTCTCTAGTGGGTAAGGCATTCTCGAGAGGGCGCTCCCGTTAATCCGTAACAAATGACCGGCTTCCAGACATGGTCAAGCCTCAGGGCCACCTGGGGTGGGAGGTGGTGACGGAATGTGGCTTTAAAAATATGGACTTTCGGGCGCCACTCCGATTTAGAAATTGGAAATCCCTGTTGGACTCTGCAGTTGACATTCTGTAAATTGTGGGAGGGGAGGGGTGGCCCAAGGAGGAGACAGCTCTGAGAGTTGCAGGAGCAGGGATGATGAGAACGTGCTCAGAGCGAGGAGCTGAGGCACCACCTCCCACAGAGACTTGAGGGTGGAGGGACCCGTTCGGAGACGCCTGGGCTTAACTTTGCCCAACAGAAATCACTGCAGCTCACCTCTGGGCCCCAGGGACCTCGAATCCGCCCTTGAAAATCTGGGCACTCTTGCTCCTAACTGGGAGGTTTTGGAACTTGAGCTTGCATGGGAATTGCCTGGAGGGCCTGTTGAAACACAGGTTGCTGGTCCTCAGTCAGAAGAGCTGGGCTGGGACCCAAAAATTTGGTTTTCTGAGAAGTTCCCAGGTGAGAACCATTGCGTTAGTCTGCTTTTTCTCAGCTTATCTTTGGAGAAGACTGTCTGGGAGAGAAAGATTTGAAGTGATAGTCTTGTGCCAAGTAGGACCTTGGACATATGGTATAAAATGATGTGACTGGTTGAGGGTACAGGAGTCAGGCTCACAGCTGTGATAGGGTGGGGTCGCTGAAGATAGGTTATTAGGATGCCTCCTTAGGGAAGAGAATGATGGCCTCAGGATGAAGGAAAAGAGGTCCGGGAACCCAGCCAGGCCACTCTTCAGTGGAGAATTTGTCCTCAGAAGGGCAGGGAAATGCTCAGGGCATCTCCAGATGGATCCAGGGTTTCAGGGTTCTAACTGGGCTACAGAGAAGTCCAAAGAGTTTGGGTCCAACCACTTTGGACATATTGGAAAAAAAGCAGATAAGCTTTGGTTCTCCTTTTGGCCAGAAACTTCTGCCCCCAAATTTTGCCAGAGTACTTAAACATTAAGGGCCCAAGATGTGTGCAGTGTTAGTGCAGAGGAACTGTCCCTGGAGGAAGAGGCCCTGCCTGTACCCATTGGGTCTATGTGGTCTAGGCCTCCCCTCAAGTAGCGAGTGCTCCGTCCGGTGCAGGGCCCCATGAGGACATTAAGACTTTGTCAGTCTTTGGTCCCATCTGTCATGTTTTTTTTTTTTTTTTTTTTTTTTTTTTTTTTTCAACATTTATTTATTTTTGGGACAGAGAGAGACAGAGCATGAACGGGGGAGGGGCAGAGAGAGAGGGAGACACAGAATCGGAAGCAAGCTCCAGGCTCTGAGCCATCAGCCCAGAGCCCGACGCGGGGCTCGAACTCACAGACCGCGAGATCGTGACCTGGCTGAAGTCGGACGCTTAGCCGACTGCGCCACCCAGGCGCCCCGCATCTGTCATGTTTTTATGGGTCCTTTCCTCCACAAAAAATTGAAGATTATATTTTACAACTGTGTTGGTATAAAGATGAATGTCATTCAGGCTGAATTCACTATCCTGTATTCATTATTCTTATATCTATCTTTTTCTTCTGATTGTAAAAGAAATGAAAATTAAAACATTCCATGGGCCTCTGAAACTACCATGGGCCCTATGCGCTGTGCCCACTGTGAGAAATGGATACGCAGTGCGTGCCTTTTCCCCGCTATGGCTCTTACGCCTCTCTGGGAAACCTAGAGAGAGGTTTGGTACAAGGATATGTACCTGTGAGTCACAGCTCTACTCCTGGTATAAAACTGGTTGGCTCATCAGTGTCTCCACTGCAGAGTCCCTCCACCCTGCTTTAGTTATGTCTGACGTAGCACCCTAAAAAGGGGTGGAAGATCCAAACAGGTTATCAGCACCATTTCTTAACATCTGGCCAGCTTCACTTTTGTGCTTACTTGGATGTCAGATTATGATGTGAAATCCAATTTTAATTTTTTTTCAACGTTTATTTATTTTTGGGACAGAGAGAGACAGAGCATGAACGGGGGAGGGGCAGAGAGAGAGGGAGACACAGAATCGGAAACAGGCTCCAGGCTCTGAGCCATCAGCCCAGAGCCCGACGCGGGGCTCGAACTCACGGACCACGAGATCGTGACCTGGCTGAAGTCGGACGCTTAACCGACTGCGCCACCCAGGCGCCCCGTGAAATCCAATTTTAAAATGCTATGAAGACCAAGTGAATGCATCTTTGGGCTACCAGTTAGTGTCCACTGATGTACAACCATTTAATTTCTTATTATCTTCTAGAGTTGCTTATGCATTTTCAAGCAAACATTAAGACTGGTATTTTATACGTTGTTCACCTTGATATTTTCACTTTCTATGACAGCTTTCTTATGTTCTCTTTCTTAAACATCTGTATAGCATTCCATTTTGAGAACATACGACTATAATTTATTTAACCTGTCACTCATTGAGGGTCGTTAGGTTGTTTCCCATCATTGCTATCGAAAACAATGAGTAATGGATAACACTGCACAGGTGCCATTTACCTGTGGACAACTGTAGCAACAGGACAGATTCCCAAAAGCCCAGTTGCTAGGTCAAGGGTACATGAATTGGCACTCCTAATAGATATTAACTAATTGCCCTCCACAAGAGTTGTGCCAATTAACACTCTTGCCAGCAGTGTGTGAGGGTCACTGTTTCCCATAGCCTTGCAATGAAGCACATTATAACTTCTTCTTTCTTTCTTTTCTCCTTTTCTTTCTTTCTTTCTTTCTTTCCTTCCTTCCTTCCTTCCTTCCTTCCTTCCTTCCTTCCTTCCTTCCTTCCTTCCTTCCTTCCTTCCTTCCTTCCTTCCTCCCTCCCTCCCTTCCTTCTTTCCTTCCTTCCCTCCTTCTTTCCAATCTGATAGGTGAAAAAAAAAATCTATTTTTGTTTTTTTTTCTAATTAGAGAGGTTGAACATCTTTTCATACCTTAAAGGGCCTTTTGAATTTCTCTCCTGTGAATTAGCCTTCCAGAAACATTTGAAAGTGGGACCTTCTTGGCTCTGCAGTGAGTTAAGTTCCCTGGACAGGAAGAAAAGCTGGGACTTGGCTTTTAATGGAGATGAGGCTTTCTTGCACCCCTGGTGGAGAAATACAGGGTCAGGGTTATAGCATCATCTACCAACATTTTTTTCCTCATATGAAATATTTAATACTCTTTAATGAAAACATAGAAGATAAATATGCAAATATAATTTTAATGTGTCTTCATCTAACAGATCTCTCAACTAATTATAATCAATTATATTGTACATATGTTAAAAATAGTGGTTAATTTATGGATTCTGTATGTTTTGAAATTCAGCTGTCCCAAGTTGATATTTGATCAACCTGTTTTTGTGTTTTACCTACAAACACATGGGGACTTTACCACAAAAACAGCTCAAGCATTAACATATGGCAGCCAATCACTTCTCATGATTTAAACAAATAACTTGGAGGAAACGGGATAGATTCATCCTGGCAGTAGTTTCACAGGAGGAAAAGCTGTAATGGTCTGGTTAAAAATCTAAACGGAATGATACATAGGACAAAACAGAGGAAAACAAGTGCACTGCAAATGTGCAGCCTGTGGTGGTTTAGATCTACTTTGATATTTATTTTCACTCCTGGAGATTTGATAACTTGTTTGTGAAGATGAATGTCATATGACAAGCCATCATGTTTTCTCCCTGAATAATCGGAAACCACAGAAAAGAAACCATGATGGCAATGTGATTTTTCACTCTAAACCAGATAGCAGTATAAATGTGTGTTAAAGCTGATATTAAGTCTCCTTAAAATTTTTAATTTCTTATTCATTTTAGGGCGTGAGTGCATTAGAATTATAACACCTAGTTTTATATCAGATGGCTCTCTCTCCCTTTCTGTCTCCCTGTGCCCCTCTCCCTACCATAAGACATGATAATCAGAAACTATTCCAGCAGGAGGAGCTGGTTTAGAAACAAATGGATTCCATGGCAACTCCTGACTCCACATGACTTCTAATAACCGGCATTTCAGTTGGAAATTGTCTGTGTGATATTCTGTCCAACACTGGTGGTTTATGTGGGGTTTTCCCTAGTTTACATCTCAGAAACTGTCTTAACCTCCAGTTTCATGAATAAGCAGCAGCAGCAATGTCACCACCTGTAACCATGATGTGGCCAGTGATTTGACAAATGTTCCTGGTTCCAATTTTCAGACTAGCTGACAGAGATGAACACTGAATGAGAACTGTCCAGAGCTGGTATCACATAGTGTAGGAAATCTGGGAAGTGTGTCCCATGGCAAATTGGACACAGAGAGTCAAATGTTCTCATTCAACTCAAGAGAATGTGTGCCTCGGGCCCCCGACAGCAGGTCAGGAGCCTTAGGCTGTGAGTCACAGACCCCTGCACTGGAAGAGGAAGACTAAAGGGGGACAAAGATAGCCAGAGTTCCCCGTTCCTCATTAAAGAAAACCAAAACAGGCTGAGCTTGTCCTAGAGGTGAGTGATCTGCTGGCCTCCCAAAGAGTATTGGCATCACTGTCATGGTGACAAAAAAAAAAAAAAAAAAAGGGAAGAAAGAAAGAAAAAGAAAGAAAGAGAACAGGATGGGTTTGTAAAACCTCTTATCTATGTTTTATAATTTTTGCTGTGACCCAGGGAAAAATGTGTCACAAAAGCATGAAGAGACTGCTTTTAGAAACACTGAAAGCCAATGATGGAGTCAATGCAAAGATGAAGAGGAGCTGAGCTTATGTTCCTTATGTTCAAGAGCTCCTGGGTCCATCTAGGGAGGTTGTGCCATACCTAGGCAGGCCATCCCTGAAATCTAGCCATGACTCAGTCCTGTGTCCCACCCAGAGAGGGTACCTTTTTATAACTTTCACCAATCGGGGCACCTGGGTGGCTCAGTTAAGCATCCAACTTCGGCTCAGGTTATGATCTCACAGTTCGTGAGTTTGAGCCCCAGGTTGGGCTCTGTGCTGACCCCTCAAAGCCTGGAGCCTGCTTCGGATCCTGTGCCTCCCACTCTCTGCCACTGTTCCTCTCTCTCTCTCTCTCTCTCTCTCTCTCTCAAAATAAATAAACATTAAAAAAAAAACAACTTTCACCAAAGCACTATATGGTGTAGTGCTCGCCCTGCCAACTCTACCCTCCATATTGATTCTAGGCTTGTGTGACAAACGTCAAGGAATGTTTACCATGATGCATTGGAAATAATCATTTAGGGGCTTCAGTGGTTAATGAGTGACCAGCAAATCATGCTTTATTTCCAGGGACTGTAAGACTGGAAATGACACAGCAAATTTGCTTAGTGAGAGAGTGTTCTAGAGGAAGTGGGAGAGTGAAAAAAGAATGTTACTGTGATTAAAAAAACAAAAAACAAAAAACAAAGAGAGAGAGAGCATATGCAGATGGGAGGCACTGAAGGGAGAGTTTTACAAAAAAGTTGACATCAACATGCTCAAAGTAGTTTGAAAATCTATTGACCAAATTCACGGGAAAATACTGTAATATATTTATTTTAAAACTGTATTTACTAATCAATTAGTTTATACATTTTTTTTAAAAGTAACTTTTGAAAAATCACACTTGCTTTGACTAATTGGAAATTTGAGGGAGACTGTAAACCCACTAGACCCATAATATCTAATAGTATTATTAGCTACCAGTGATCCGATGGCCAGTAATGTTGTAGCTGATAGAGGACCTTCACGTCTTTCTAGAATGAGCTGAAACCTAACCAATGAGACAGGGTTGGAATCACCTGTGCTGTGAATAGAATGTAGAAGGCACTCAGTGGAGGGGAGGCTCACTCAATTGTCACTTGCTCTACGATTTCAGCATGGAAGGATTTCATTGGAACTTCTGTGGATTTGGCATCCTCAGAATTCTTTTTTTTTTTAATTTTTTTATAACGTTTATTTATTTTTGAGACAGAGAGAGACAGAGCATGAACAGGGGAGGAGCAGAGAGAGAGAGGGAGACACAGAATCGGAAGCAGGCTCCAGGCTCTGGGCCATCAGCCCAGAGCCCGACGCGGGGATCGAACTCACGGACCGCGAGATCGTGACCTGAGCTGAAGCTGACGCTTAACCTGAGCTGAAGTCGGACGCTTAACCGACTGAGCCACCCAGACACCCCGGCATCCTCGGAATTCTTATGAGGAGGGAGACAGGTGATATTTCTCCAAGTTTCCAAAGGGAAGGCTGAAGAACAGAGAGTTGAGTATCTTTCCCAGAACTGCATAGGGATAACGTTTACCCAATTAAGTGTTTCCAGACTTTCCCTTGAAGAAGTGATTCTTTTAGAAAAAGACCAATAAAAATGTGTATTGAAAATAAAAAGAAAATATGAAAGAGTGTACCAAGGGGCAGACATCTCCATGAAATCAAGGAGGCAGAAACATCTCTGGGCTGAAAGAAGAGGTGCTTACTAGTGGGCCTGGATTTCTTCTTGAAACTTAACTGTTCATTTTGAAGTAATTGTGGATTTACAAGAAGTTGCAAAGAAATGCACAGGGAAGTGTGGTGCACTTGTCACACAGCCTGCTCTAATGTTAATATCTTGTATAATTGTATTACAATGCCAGGAAATTAACAGTGGTACAATCCACAAAACTTAATGCAGCCTTCTCCAGTTGTACACACACATATGTGTGCACACGTGTAACCATCACCATAATTAAGATACGGAGCTATAAATCACAGCAAGTCTTCCCTTACAGCCACACATGTCCCTTATTCCCTGCCCCCTTCCCTAAATCCTGACAACTACTAACCTTTCTGTCTCTACAATTTTATTTCAAGATTATCTACATAGAATCATATAATATATAACCTTTGCGATTGGCACTTTTACTGTATAATATCCTTGAAGTTCATCCAAGTGTTTACATACCTCACCAGTTCATTCCTTTTTATTGTCGAGTAATATTGTAATATTCTGTAGTATGGAAGTACCATAGTTTATTTAGCCATTCACTACCCAGTGAAGCGCATTTTGGTGGCTTCCAGTTTTTTGATATATGTATAAAGCCACCATGAACATTTGCATACAAGTTTTTGTATAACTATGTGTTTTTATCTCTCAGGGATAGATGCTCAAGGGTACAACTGCTGAGTTCTGTGAGAAGTCCACTTTTAAGCTTTAAAAGCAACTGCCAAACTGTTTTCTAGAGTGAGTGTGCCATTTACGTTCCCGCCAACAATGTTTGAGTGATACAGTTTCTCCATATCCTTGTCGGCATTGGGTGTTATCATTACGTTCTACTTTAGCCATTATAATAGGGCTGATGTCTTTATGCTGTTAATTTGCATCTCCCTAATGTTTAATGATGATGAACATCTTACTATGTGCTTATTTGCCATCTCTCTATCCCCTTTGATGAAATATCTGTTCATGTCCTTTGTGCATTTCCCAACTGGACTCTGTTGTTGTTGTTGTTGTTGTTGTTGTTATTGTTACTGTGGTGTTTTGAGAGTTTTTTTTATGTATTCTATATATGAAAGTCCTTTGTTGGATATATGACTTTAAATATATGTTCTTCCAAAGTTATCTTTTCATCTCCTTTCCAGGGTTTTTCTCGTAGTAAAGGTTTTAAAATTTGATGATGTCCAATTTTCCCATTTTTCCTATTTGAACCTTATTTTCAAAAAGCCATAAGGACAACGTCATACACAAGGGAATGTTTCCATGTAAAAATCACAGTTCTGTGAAGATGTTTCATAATTGCAACAGGGTGAGGAATGGCAATTGCAATTCCACTGACATTTATTAAGCATCTATTGTGTACCAGATACTGCTCTGTGTACTTAGCAAAGGGGCAGTTCACATAGAGCACCTTCAGATGAGGAGAGATAATGAACACAACAAAAAAGTTACATAGTAGGTAAGAGGGTTCTTAGGGCTGTGGGAAGAAAAAAAGGAGCAAAGGGTGCAGAGTGCTGGGGGGTGGGGAATGTGTGCAGTGTGAAGAGTCCAGGAGGCTTGGGGTGTCTGGATGGCTCAGTTGGTTAAGCATCTGACTCTTGGTTTCTGCTCAGGTCACGATCGAGCTCTGCATGGGCTGTATGCAGCAGGGAGCCTGCTTGGGATTCTTTCTCTCCCTGTCTCTCTGTCCCGCCCCCACTTGTGCTGTCTCTGTCTCTCTCAAAATAAATAAATAAACTTAAAAAAAAAAAAAGAGTGCAGGAGGCTTTGCTGCAAAGGTGCAACTTAAGCCGACCTGACGGAGAAGGAGTTGATCAAGCAGATGTCTGAGTGGAGGGGACTGAGGGAGCAAAAAGACCCTGAGGTGGGGGCACCTGGAGTGCTCATGGAATGGTAAGAAGGTTGGTGTTTGGAGCAGAGCAGAGTGGGAAGAGGGAGAAGAGGGGTGAGGGGCAGATCATGCAGGGCTTAGAGGCCATTGGGAGGACTTCACTCTGAGTGCAGAAGCTGTGGCGGGGTGTGGAGCAGTGGGGTGCAAAGACCTGACTTGATTTAACAGGATCTCTGCTTGCTGTGCTGAGAACAGTTGGAAGGAGACAAGAGCAGAACCAGGGAGAAGTGTAGGAGGCGACCGCAGGGATCCAGGACAGAGCTGATGGTGGCTTCCACCAGGTGACAGCAGGGGAGACAGTAAGAAGTGGTGGGGCTTTGGACATATTTGAAGGCAAATCCAATGGCACTTTCTGATGAATTGGATGTGAAAGAACGAGGGAGAAGGAAGACTTCAAGGTTGAAGTTCGAATATCAGATAAATGTGACCCAGAGTATAGGATGAGAACAGAAAGTTAATGAGAGAGAAAGAGAAAAGACGACGGAAAGAGTCAACAAAAAATGTCAGGTCAGCCTTTGTGGTCGGGTGGGGGGTGAGGGAGCAATTTGAAGCTGTTCATAAAAATTTTAAATGTATAAATGCTTTGTTCCAAAGATTTTTCATTTTTAGGAATTTATCCTTCAGAGAAACTTGCTCATTCATGTGCACCATCATGTGTAAAGGGATTTCACCCCAGATCTGTAATAGTGAAAGGCTGAAACAACCCAAATACTGCCTGTAGGGGAATGGATTATATACCACAGTCCATCCAAACTGTAACTTCTACAGTAAACCAAGGGACATACCTACATAAAGCTGTCCAAGGTCTATTGTTAAATGGAAAAAAAAAAGCAAGTGGCAGAATGATATATGAAGCGGGTAAAGAAAATGCTCTATATGCACACTTATATATCTGCATATATGTAAATCACAGGAATAGGTCTGGAATAGTATGTAGGAAACTTTTGAAAGGAGCAATGAGTGAGTTTGTTCTCTTTATATGTTTAACTAGACATTTAATATTCTAATTAAACACACTTAAAAAGATTGAATTTTAGGGGCACCTGGGTGGCTCAGTCAGTTAAGTGTCCGACTTTAGCTCAGGTCATGATCTCATGGCTTGTGAGTTCGAGCCCCACATTGGGCTCTGTGCTGAGCCTGGAGTCTGCTTCAGATTCTGTGTCTGCTTCTCTTTCTGTCCTACCCTGCTTGTGTGCTCTCTCTCTCAAAAAATGAATAAACATTAAAAAAATTTTTTTAAAGATATTTTAAAAAAATATTGAATTTTATACAACGATTTTTTTTTTAAGTAGAACAGAAGGATTTATTTCTTGTTAATAAATTAGATTCTTTACTATCTTCCTTGGAGGTCTCAGGAAACCCAGGCCCACAATCTGGGAAACACCTCTCTATCCTCTGTGGTTAGGGAATGAGTTGGGGTTAGCCAGAACAAGGGCCAGGCTCTGGGGCAGCTGAGACCACTCTATTGTAAAAGGCTCTAGAAGGGACCAGCTGTCGTTCATTTTGGGAGAGAAACCCAAACAGAATTAGTCTTATCCCCAAATCCTGGATCATTTTGTCACCTTCTGCCTTATGATGGAGGCAGCATAAAGTGGCAGAAAGAGAACAGACTTGGAATCCAAGGAGCTGGGCTCCAGTCTCAGCTACCACTTGCCCCGTGTCTCTGAGCTTGTTTCCTTGTCTGTGAAACCAGGGACAAGAGCTCTGGGTAAATGAGAGCTGTTGCTGGAAGTGTTTTGCGTGTAAAAGGCCACGAGGCTATCAGGGCTCTCAAGGGAGAAATGTGTGTCTGTTCCACTCCACACTAGGGTGTGCTATGTTATTAGCAACTCTGGAAATATATTTTGAATACATGTAGTTGGTGCAATTCCATGAGGTGTTTTTTGCAGATGAATCCGACTGTTTTGTGAAATTATGTGGGTTTTTTAAATTGTAAGTTTATGTGAGAATGTTATTGCTGAATCCATTTAGGTTTCTTGTTTTCTTGCTTTGAATTTCACTTTCACTTCATCCCCAGTGACTTTTGTTTGCAAGGACGCTCAAGGACAGAATGCTAACAGTATAAGTTTGCCACCTATAGGTGGACATTTTCATTACAAGTATTTTCCCGTGACATAGATAATGGTCTTAAAACAAAAACAAAAACAAAAAACCGTGATGCACAAAACACTTCCATGACTTCTACTTCATGTGTTCTCTCCGTATATTTGCTTTCATTATTCCCATAAGCATTGGTATTAATTAGAATCACCAGCAATGATTTTTGTGACTACAAACCAGTCTAACTTGTGCTTTATGAAAATTTGTCTTAGGGGCACCTGAGTGGCTCACTTGGTTAAACATTGGACTATTGGTTCTGGCTCAGGTCATGATCTCACAGTTTGTGAGTTTGAGCCCCGTGCTGGGCTCCATGCTGATGGTCTAGAGCCTGCTTGGGATTCTCTCTCTCTCTGCCCCTCCCCTGCTCTCTCTCTCTCAAAATAAATCCACAAACTTAAAATTTTTTTAAATAATAAAAGAAGAAAATTTGTCTTAAATATTTCATTGTATTTTTTCCCATCTGATCAAGGTAGTTTGGATTTTTTAATATAAATGTTGTGTTTCTTTAGACCATTAAAATGGATTTAGATCACTCTGCCCCACTGCTTGTAATACAGGTAAAAGCATGGGTCTTTACAGTGATAAACCATCATACACAGATGTGAACAATGCTGGGAAGTAAAGGAAAGAATACAGGCCTTGTTTTGTGATATCTGAGCTCCACCTGATCATGGCCTGATCTCTGATTGTCAATTTCTACATCAATGAATGAAGTGATTGGACCAGATTTTCTGTGCAGCTTCTTCTAGTCTAATAAGCTAGACTTTATGAGCTAAATGTCATAACAGCAATATTGAACATTTATGAAGGCCTATATGACCTGTCAGGCCCAGGGCTACAGCACTATCTCATTTGACTTGTGTGACAAACCTATGAAATAGATGCCACTATTACAAGTCAGAAAACAGAGACTTGGAAAAATTAAATGACTTGCCCCAAATTACAAGGAAGTTAGTGCTAGGCCCAGAATTTGAACATGGACAACCTGACTTCCTAAGCCCACCATGCCTTTAGCCACTGTAATATACACCCAATAAAGTGTCCCCTTCCATAGAGCCCCTTTGGAAGTCTACCCATACATTCTAATAATGCCACCACTACTGTGTTTGGAGTACTGTTTTAGAAATAACAAACTATTCCAACAAACTGGTTGGGCTAATTTGGATCAGACAAGAAAAGTTGGCCTTGTTGATGTTTGGCCTCCTTCAAAACAAGCAAGTGATTGAATCAACATTTCTTAGATCCATCCCCATCTGACATATTTGGAACATCTAATTCTCCATATGGGATGGAGACAAGAGACACAAGCCCTGTAAGACAGCATGTGCTGTGTGGTAGAGATGGGGGAACCATCAGCGGGGGAGAAAGCGAGCTATCAACGAAGTCAAAGCATTCACAGAGGAGGAGTGGGGCATGGGCAAGACAGGGTCCAGAATGTGGGAAAGGAGAAAGAGCTGGGGAACTGCAGGCCAATTTAACCAGAGAGGCTGGTTTGTCTCTGGAATCAGTGAGAAGGAATGTTGAAGTGTGTGGGGCCTAGTGGAGAAGGGCATTTTGTACAATAAGTAGGCAGTAGCTGCTCAGTGCAAGGGTCTTGGAAGGCCTTGCCTGTCTCATCTTTGACCAGCAACCTCTCTAGTTGATACCTTTTGCTCCCAAGGCATCAGCTACTACCCCATTCCCATGGCTATCAACATTTCTTTCTGGACTTGAGACCTCCAGATACTCCAGATCTGTATCCACATTGTGTACAGACACCTACACCTAGTGGTTGTTTACTTTAGGGGCCTCAGACTTGGCATGTGCCCACAAAATGTATCGGTCCCTCCTGGGTTTCCCACTTAAGTTCATGGCCTCAACGTGTTTGAAGCCAACTGGGTCAACCTCTAAAGGACATAATCAGATCTCCCCTCTTCTTCTTTTGCTGGATACCACCAGTCACCTCTCACAGGTGCGTCTTCCCCAATTAGAGTAAACAGGAGTTAGGGGTCAGAAACGCTTGAGTCCAAATCCTGACTCTATTATTATTAGCTGTGAGGCCTTGACCAAGACCCATAATCTAACTGATCCTCATTTTCAACATGTGTAAAATGGGTAAATGAGATAATTATGTAAGAGAAACTCAGGGTCTGATGTGAATCAGAAGAATTATTAGGTTAATGTGCATCTTTGATGGTCAATAAATGTCCATTGGATTGAAGGTTTCTGAACAATCTCATGGTAGCTGAATGCTTGGTTATTTTCTATTTGCAAATAGATCCCTCCCACAGATCCATTCTCTGACCTTTGAATTCTGCTCTGTGCCCCAGGTACTGAATCTCTACAGAGTGCTCTAGGAGGAAGCCGGGCTCCCTCCAGCGTCTGGTTGAGTTCAACCAGCAGACAGTACTTGGGGAATGGAGAGAGAATGGTTAGACTGTTTATGGTCTTTTCCTCATCCTGGCATGGCTTCTAAGTGGTCAGATTTCTCTATGCCCCCGCTCTGGGGGGGGGGAGTAGCCCCTCTTCTAAACCTGTAGCTTTTATGAGATTAGAGACCATCTCTCTCTCTCCCTTTGCCCTTGCAGATCTGAAGGTGGTAAGGGCTTCTTATTCTTGTTAGTTGCAAAGTGCTTCATCATGCTTTGGTGGTCCCTATAACCCTGTTCTAATTCTGCACATTCCCTTCATTAAATTCTTGTCAGCAAACCCTGAGCGTGCCCATCTGTTTCTGTAAGAGTCTGCCTGAGTCAAGGTGTACATGGCCTTTTGGAACAAACAATCTGGCACTGGCCCTCAGGGTGGATAGAGAGATGGAATCCCTCTGAAGAGAAAATATAGTTGAGAAACTGGGCTGGAAGAGACAGTGAAGGAAAGGTGGGAAGGAATGGCAGGTGGAAATATACTCTCCTCTTCTG
Organism: Lynx canadensis; assembly: GCF_007474595.2. Lineage (NCBI taxonomy): Eukaryota > Metazoa > Chordata > Mammalia > Carnivora > Felidae > Lynx > Lynx canadensis. The sequence continues at coordinate 91,128,098 of NC_044307.1, forward strand.
TGAGGAGTGCCTACCTGTTCTACTGGCTATATTGTGGAAATGACGTGTATGTTCATTGTCTGCTTCAGAAGCCAATGCCACTTTTAGAATTGGGGAATTGAAAATAAATCTGAGGAACTGAGCATCTAATGGGAAACCTAGAGCCAATGAAGCCCTAATCCTGTATTGTCTGCTCTGGCTCTGGCTCTGCCTCAGGTCTAGTTGCAGTTGATGCTGTATTTAATTGGGACTACATAAGTTTTCGTTTCTCTCCCAACAAAATCAAATACATACCCTCCATATTCCCATAGCAGTTCATAGACACCCAAATTTAGGACTGACTGTGTTGACTTTGAGGGCAGCTGGGTTTGGTTTTAATCCCCCAGTCTCCAATTCAGAGCCTGCTCACCCTGCCCTGTTGGGTGCCTGGGTTGGGGAGTTGCCTGTGATGGGTGTGGGTGAAAGTAAAGGATAATGAATTCTAAGCTGTGGCAGGGCTCCTGTCCCTGACCAGGGGCAGGGACCAGAGATGGCTTAGAAGTGAATGGCTTGTGGGGTTGGGGGAGGAGGAGCTATAGAAGGAAGTGGTAAATGGTGTAGCTGGGCATGCACCTCCCAGTGCACCTGGGAGGAGGGCAAGACTAGCTTTCTTACCCAAACTGCTCTATGCTTCTTAGTCCTTCACATAATCCTGGTTCTGTAGGGGTAAACAATAAGTGTTACACTGGTAAATACAGGACATATTCATGCTATTGGATTGGCCAATAAATTATTTTCAAAGAGAGACCTTGGAATATTTTATTCATCTAAACACAGATGTACAGTTTTGAGTTTTGTCTTCTTGTCTCTTTTAGGGATCGTTAAGGATAATTGACAGCATACACTTTGAGTTGGGCAGGATCTATGATGAGTTTCACACTGAGTTTCCATAGGGCCTAAAGCACAGTAGGTACAAAATACTTGTGAAGTGGCTTGATCTGGGCAGCCTGGAAAATTAGACGAGTCTGTCAATGCCTAGAACTCTCCACGTCCCACCAAAGATGCCACCCTATACCAGTCACCTTTCCGATCACAAATTTGAGATTTGGTTTAAATGAGACTTTCCTAAGTGAAGCATGCTTGCAGTCTGTTCCCTTTTCTCTGGCTTCACTTTGCCTTCATCCTCCCCTGCGTCGCCATGGCAGGAGCAGAGCTGTCCCTGGAATACGCGCAGGCAGAGGGGGAGCTGCAGGTCTGGCCATGGATTTTCTCCTTTGTGTTTGCTCTGGCTCTCCACTCTGCATTTCAGGACTAGGAAACGCATTGTAAAGACTACCCTAATCGATTCCTGGATTAAAAAGGATGGCCTGAGAATGCTGTGATAATCACAAGAGGAGGGAAAGACCCTGCCCCAAGTAAAGGCTTTCCTTTTTGTTTTTCATGCTTGATCTTATGATCTTTGACTAGGCTCCTTTGAAAACAATGGCAGCCTCTTCAAAGGGGAGTATCAATCCCTTTGAATGGGCTAATTCTGCTCCAGGTTCCCGCCATCTATCCGCCCTTGACTAGCTCCAGGAGAAGTCAACAGGTGGTTGTCCAAATATAAATGAAAAGGCTTAACTCTAAAACATCACTGTCTGAGGGGATTTTTAAAAGACTTTACTCTGTGGTTTTGGCAGTGACCGTGGGTTTCTTTGCCAGCATACAGAGAAATTTGACCTGTGTCACTCAGGAGTTAGAGATTTTCATCACTACTGTCTCCACCTAAGATCTACTCACCCCTACTCTTCCCCACCAAACCAGCAAACTCTAATATAAAAAGTGAAGAGGATACAGGGAGACTGAGACAGAGAGAGACAGAGATAGAGAGACAGAGATAGACAGGGACAGAGGGGCTAAGAGAAGAAAGGAAAAGGAAGGACACAACAGTGCTTGGTGGGTCTATATTTTATTACCCGATTGAAGTCCCATTTCTATGTGTCAAAAACAAGGTATTTTGATATGTGGGCAGAGTGGGAGGAGAGGTGTTTTACAAGCAGCTTTCTTTCAATAAAATTTGCTCTGTGCTGACAATACTGTGACAAATTATTAGAGTTATCTATACAAACAACATCTATTTCAGTTAGTGCCAGCTTCTCCAGTGAGGATTGAGAAATAAAGCAACAGGGGGCAGAGGAGGGAAGGACCATAGGGTGTAACCTTCTAGTTTATCCTTGATTTTCCTTGGTACTTTCTCTTTCTTTACTTCTTAGGCAGCCAACCACCAGAGACAGGCCACGTGATCCTGCAGGAAAATACTGACTCCCAGCAAACCCGTTTTCCAAAGCAGATTCTGTGCGTTTCAGAATGGCAGCAAATTTGTCAGTAGAATGACCATACAGAAACATTATTTTGAACTTAGGGATTCAATTTAGAATGTAACTTTGTATCCTTCATCTTCCTGAGCAAATGATTCACTTGATACTAGTTAGAAGAATAAACTGTCTATACTTTCCATATTGATACGCTATCCTGGGTGATTAGTAATTCCAAACAACCACTTACAGGGGATAAATATGATGCCTTTTTCTAATCTAGAGGCACAAAACTTTGATCATATAAGTAAAAGAATATATGCATCAGAGCTCACTTTACATATACGACATTAATAACTAAGTTATGAATCAAATAAAAATCCCCAGGTAAACATCAACAACAAAGGTAAGTACTCACATTAATAGTAGATCAGTGTGGAGTCCTTCATCCTGCTTCTTGTCCAGGGGAGAGAAAACCTGGACAACCCCGACCACATCCCAAAATATCAGGTTGGGTCAGTGAGTGGAACACCCACCATTAGGAGCTGCCATCTGAAAGACTCTTTGTGGGCACATCTCTGTGCCTCTTAGAGTTTTCTAAGATGCCTGAGGCTCCTCCTCCAAGCACTTTCCTCCGATATGGCCCGAGGGAACACACACCCTGTTCCAGCCTGATGCCAACTTTAGATGGGCTTGTGACAGCTGACCTCTGTAGAGCAGGCACCCCTGGTAGCCTGGGTGACTCCACTGTGTTCCCAAACACCAGGATCCCATCTCAGCCTGCTGTGGCTGGAGTCTGGGTGTTCTATGGAACAGGAAAGATGCCCACCTGCTTTCTTTTTAGTTGGATGAAAGGGGCAGCGTGGACCACAGCGGGGTTACAGATGCCACACATGAATCTACAGAGGTCATCATTTCTCTTCCCATAGGCACTAATGATTAGCTTTTTCCAGCATATGGACAAAGTGCCATAGGAACAGAGCAAAAGGCATTTACAAACACTGTGGTTGTAGAAAGATTTTGTTCCTCAGCACTTGCGATGGGGTGGCACAGATTAGCACTCGGTAACCTTGATGGGCGTGCACTTTTGAAACAGGTAAATGTCTCCCAATGAACTTTTAAATTAGAGAGGAGAGGAGAGGAGGCCTGGCTAGTTCCCACGTGCTACTGACATCAGAAACATGGTAAAGCTGCAACTTAGCACTAAACTTTAACAGTCTATGAATGCCAGAAAATGTTGAGAATGAAAGAATAAGTCTATCGAGAAAATCCTCAGTGGCCTTTCTACTAGCTAATTAGTTGTGTGGGTTCTAAGAGGACAATTTTCTACATCAGAAATTTAAAAAAATGACTGATCCCTGGTGGAAGGGGAAATAGGATCCTCAAGTTGTAAATGTCTAATTAAAATGTGGGGTGAAAACCTATGATATCTGTCTTTCTCTATGTGGAACTTGAGAAACTTAACAGAAGACCATGGGGGAAGGGAAGGAGAAAAATACTTTCAGAGAGGGAGGCAAACCATAGAGACTCTTAAATACAGAGAACAAACTGAGGGTTGATGGGAGTTGGAGGGAGAGGGGGAAATGGGTGATGAGCATTGAGGAGGGCACTCGTTGGATGAGCACTGGGTGTTGTATATAAGCGATGAATCATGGGAATCTACCCCCAAAACCAAGAGCACACTGTATACACTGTTTGTTAGCTAACTTGACAATAATTATATTAAATAAAAAATAAAAAATAAACAAATAAATAAATAAATAAATAAATAAATAAATACATAAAAAAATATGGGGGCGCTTGGCTGGCTCAGTCTGTAGAGCATGCAACTCTTGATCTTGGGGTTGTGAGTTCGAGCCCCACAATGGGTGTAGAGATTCTTTAAACAATAAAGTCTTAAAAAATATACTTTGTGAAAAGCAGCTAGCAAAAACTGAATACTGCAATTTAGGTTCGAAAAGGAAAAAGAATGACTTTCATATAGCTGAGTGAACATCCATCTTGGGAAGGCAAACTCCTATTCCAACAGGCTACTATGCTCGCTTCGGCAGCACATATACCAACAGGCTACTATCATGTAAAACAGCTTTCAAATGACTCTTTGGGAACTGGTTTCAAAGTCATTACTCTCGAATCATAATCTCACCTTTATTTTTTGAACAAAGCTGTCTTTACCTAGACTGATTGGGTTAATTTTTGGCCATTTCCAAAAATCAAATTCTCTCTCAGAGAACAAATGTTTGCCACCACTGAGGAGAAAGTTACCTCATGTTCTGAAGGGAATTCTGAAAGGGTCTTTCAAAAACTTGTGGGCAATAATACTGCATTGTTGAAATAAGCACAGTCGACCGAGATGATTACTTTGAAGGAACTAATATCTATTCAAGTGCTATTTTGGGTATTAGCTAAACTTCAGATTGCTCTATACCCAGTCCTTGCAAATTTGAGTATTTATATAACCAAATTCATGAAAGACATTTTTAACCAAAGAAAGGTTGTTGATTTTTTTTTTACAATTTCTTGTAAGATATAAGAAGAGAAGACAAATTTTTTCTCTTCCCCTTTAAAACACACTGGTGTATTAAAGACTGTTTTTATGTTCTTAGTGTTTTTGAAAAGACCCTTACATCACCTGCCATGTCTGTAAATACTGGCTGAGAAAACCCATTCATGTTTTTCATTCTTTCTATTTCCCAATTATCCACAACCTATTGCAATCTTTGCTCTCTAAATTTTAGAGATTTTAACTGATTTTAATTTTCCTGAGATTCCTTTCTTTCTTGGGTGGTAGTTCTGAAGCAGCCAGGACACTGTGGCCCATTTAGGGCCAAAAAAAAAAAAAAAGATGACAAACCCTAAAGGAATTTAAGGCAAGTCTGAAGTCCTATGAGATTCTATTAATTCTATTTTCAAGATATCTTCTGCTAACATTTCCCAGATACCTATTAGCTATAATAATATGAAAGCATAAGTGACCTAAGCTCAAAATCATTCTTTCCTCTTCTTCTCCCTACACTTCCCCCCGTTGTCTTGTGTCTGAAAGTCACATTGACATCTCTGGAACCATTGGAAAATTTTCAAAGCCCCAAAGTTTTCCAAAGTGCTGACTTAGGAAGCTGGATTGCTTGGTGTGCATTTATAGAACTTTTCCACAGGTTTCCTATTCATGTGATGAAGCAATCAATATGGATAAAGTTATTGTATAAACTCTGATCCTTGCCTCATTATGAAATCGCCACCTCAGCTACACACAGATCAAGCACACCTGGGACCTCACAGGGTATTTGGAGGGGAGGAAGTGGGGTGGAATGGGAGGTGAGTGGTGGTGGTTTCATTGAAATAAAGAGCTTTCATCTCTCAAGGGCTTTACACAATCTCTTTAGAAGCCACTGGGGAAACAAAGCTATCCTCCTTGACAGGGCGGTGATTTGATAGGATTCGAGTCAGAGAGCAGATTTCTGCCCAGGGTCATCTTGGTTGCCCCATCCTCTACCCCAGACTCACTCTCTGAGCCCCAAACACAGAAGACATGGACAGCCACTGTATTTAGTGCCAGCCAGCATTTTCCAGGGTCCACATTCCACATGGGAGCTTGAAGCAGCCAATCTTCAAGGTCAGTGTGCTTGGGTGGATAGTGTGGCCGAGTTGAATGCTTTGGGGTCAGAGGTTCAAATCTTGCCCTCACCATATATTGGTTGCTTCTGACAACTTAGCTTCTCTGGGTGTTTTAACTGGCAGAATGGGGAGGAATGTCAAGTTGCTGACACTACTCAAAACAGAAGGGAAATAACCTGTGTGAGCACTCGCTTTATATCAATACACCCCCTGACATTGAATCCTCATGACATCTCTGAAATCATCATGCAGCTGGGAACCAAGATTCATTTAAGCCACACAGGTATTAAACAAGTACTGAAGACGTGGTTCGCTACCAGGCCAAGTCCTGCGCCTTTTCTGCTACCCCACAGTACTCAGTAAATGTTAATTTCTCTTCAAGAAGATCCCTTAAAGCTAGAGGAAATGGCAGGGCAATGGGAGAGCAGGAGGCTGGGGGATGGAGATAGACTCAGTAATGGTCTTTGGAAGGCACTGGTGCTTTGTAGGGACGTGCTGGCAAAGGAAAGATGTGTTTTCAAACCCATGTCCTTAATACCAGCCAAGGTCAACCTGAGAACAATTTGCAGTGGAAAATTACACCCGGCAAATTCAGCAGCCTGATCCTAATTAGGAGCTAACCTCTCTTATTAGGTGAACTTTTTCTTTATTCCTTCACTGTGGAGAATGGACTGTAATTTGTTAATGAAATAGCATGCTAATGTATGTCATCTTATAATTTGTGGATGATCAAGAGAAAATGTTCTTTCATTAGAAAAATAAGGCTTTTATTTCCCACTTTTCTTTTTTATTCCTTCAAAATCATTAGTCCTTTAAGCATGTTCTTTTGGTCTTATAATAAAGGATTGGGGGAATGAGACCACCTACTTCTTCCAGAAACTTCTTTCACATCTACCCATTTGTTCAGTCTCATGGTTTTACAATTTCAATTCAGCTATTGTTTATTCAGATCCCAGAGGACACTGAATGACACTGTCTGAAGTGGAGGTTACAGCCTCAAAGAAACTTATGACCAAACGCAACCAAGGCAGATGCCCATGTAGACAAATGAGAGATAATAGGAGTAAAATTACCCTGGACAGTGCAGATTTATAACCCAGGCCAGATGCCATTCCTGGGGTCCCATTTGTTGCTCTGGGTTCTTTTATCTCATGGGGCCTCTGAGCAGGGCTGAATAAAAGTTACAGAAGTGCTAAAAGCAGACCAGATGCCCTCCTTTCTCCTTCTCATGATGTCTCTCCTTGCTAGTCTACCACAGGCTGCTTATATTCTGGGTGTTGGCTCTTATTTTGGAGGTGGTTGGAATGATGCACTTCTCCTGACAGTGTTCTGCCAATTGTACTAAGAGGCTAGTCCAGCCCAGGAAAACTCATGGACTTGCGTCAGGCACAGTAGCAGACTTGGGAGTAAAAGATGAAGAGGACATGGTATCTGCCCTGGAGGTAGTGATTCTCCACTGGGCTGGACGGATCCACAGACACTTTCAGCATTATGGGCAGGCATAGCAACAGAGTGGGGCAGGGTGTGGACAGGGAAAGGGAGGGGTGGAAAGGGGCATCCCTTTGCCAGCTCAAGGGGATGCCTCCTGGCTGAGACATTAAGAAGGAGGGAGAGGTCTTCCAGCATGGAGATCAGCTGAGCCAAGGTGTGGAGGTGAGGGCAGCATGAGGCAAAATGCAAGCATCGGATTTGAGGCAAGAGGCCACAGGCAATGAGATCTGGCAGTGGGTGCTGAGGGTCTGTAAACCCAGAGGGTGCAGGGAAGGTTTGTATAGTTTCCTAGGGCTGCCCTAACAAAGTACCATGAGCTAGGTGATGTAGAGCAGAAGTCTCTTGCCTCACAGTTCCATTGGCTAGAAGCCTGGAATCCAGTTGTCCACAGGGCCATGCTCCCTCTGAAACCTATAGGGGAATGATTCTTTCTTGCTTCTCCCAGCTTCTGGAAGCCTCACATGTTCCTTGACTCCATTCTCTGCCTCCTTCTATGTATGGCATCCCTCCTGTGTCTCTTCATATTGTCTTCCCCCCGTATATGTCTATCTTTGTGTTCAAATTTCCATTTTAATGAGGACAACAGTCAAAATGATGTAGTTGATTTAACTTGATTACCTCTGTAAGGGCTCTATTTCCAAACATGGTTACATTCTAAGGTATTGGAGATTAGGACTTCAGCATCTTTTGGGGGGAACACAATTCAGCCTATAATAGAAATGAAAGGAAAGAAATCACCTTGAGTTTTTTTGAAGTGCAAAAAGCACAAAAATAAAACCCCTACGCAGAAAATTCCTAAGTAAATCCCTAATTTCCAACCTAACTAAAATCCTGACTCTGCCCTTGTTTTAATCATCCTTTAAGAAAGAATCATCCTTGGAGCGCCTGGGTGACTCAGTCAGTTAGGCGCCCAACTTCGGCTTAGGTCATGATCTACCATTTCGTGAGTTTGAGCCTTGCATCGGGCTCTGTGCTGACAGCTCAGAGCCTGGAGCCTGCTTTGGATTCTGGGTCTCCCTCTCTCTCTGCCCCTCCCCCATTCATGCTCTCTTTGTTTCTCAAAAATAAATAAAAAAATTAAAAAATATATTTAAAAAAAAGTAAGAATCATCCTTGTGATCATCCACTCAGGCTCATGGTTCTTTGTAGAAGAGTTGAGGGTCCCGCTGTGCCATTTCTGCCTATTACAAATATTGCAGAGAACTGGTGCTGCCTTTTGAGGAGGGTTTCTTCACAGGCATGGATGGGAAATCACCCTGTTTCTCTCAAAGTTGTCCTTGACAGAGAGGTTTTTCCTTAACCCTCCATGAAACCCCTGTCTCCTCAGACACACAGCTATTGAATCCGTTTGTAAAGGAAATACCAAGTGCAATCTTTGGGGTTTGTTTGTTTGAAGCAGGTTATAATTTTGAGTTCTCTTCCTTTATCAAACATTTTAAACCAACTATTTTCAATGGAAAAATACTGTGTAAGCACAAGGAAAAACAAAACAAAAAAACAATCAAATAGTATCAAGTACTAAACATTAAGCCACTCCTTCAGTCCCTTCCTCAGAAGTCACTACTCATAAATTCCTCGTGTAGCCTTCCAGAATTATTCTATGGAGAGCACTGAGTTTTTTTAGACAATACACATTTAGTCGGGGACATGTTGTTAAATAAACAACAGCTAGGGTGGAGGCTGGGACACATTCTCTGGCAGGGTCTGTTAGATGTCAGGGACTTTTACCACTGAACCCACTGCCTGAAAAATACCTTTTATTTCCTAGATTTTGTTCTTACTTTGCTCTCTTTCAGATCATCTTTCCCACCACAGGAAGGCATTTGTCTGCCTAATGAACTGCAGGCAGGAAGCATATTCTGTAACCTCAATTTGTTCTGCTGACCTTCATTGGAGACGCCTCAACCGATCTCTTTAAGATGGTACGATGACCATACACAGATGGGTGCTCAAGAAGGCTCTATTAAGTTCACTTCTTCTGTTAGTGTCATTGTCTATATCATATAGTTCTTTAATCTTTTAATAAATTTTTAAAACGTTTATTTATTCATTCTGAGAGAGAGCAGGGGAGAAGGGGCGGGGAGAGGGGCGGGACAGAGAGAGAGATGGGGAGAGAGCAGGCTCCGTGCTGTGCTGCCAGCGCAGAACCTGACACAGGAGCCCAAACCCACCAACCATGAGATCATGACCTGAGCTGAAATTAAGAGTCAGACACTTAACCGACTGAACCACCCAGGTGCCCATACTGTATTATTTAAAGTTTGTATTTGTTCCACAGATATTTCTCAAGCACCTCTTATTATGAGGTGCTGTGCAGGTGAGGGTTCAAGGTGAACTAATGCCCCTGGAGAGAGGCTGATGAACTGGGGGTTAGGGAAACGAGGGAGGAGGCATCATTTAAGGCTGGATGGAAGAGACACAGGACTAGAAAGCCACGAAAACCATCAGTGGCTGAGTTTTGTTGCCTCTTGTGTTCTGAAGCATCTGCATAGCTTGACTGTGGTTGAAGGTTTTGTTTAGCACGTCTTCTTCCGTTGATGCACACAAGGTAAAATATATATATTCTGAGAGAGATACAGATTGCTTCTGAAATGACTCCAATAATGAAGGAATTTTATATGTGACCTTTTTTGAGTTTTTCTTGAATAAACCTTAAGTTGTGGTGAAACAGTAGCTCAGGCTTTTTGAAAAGTGTGGCATCCCTATATATAGATCACCCATTCAGTGTGCATTAAACAACAGCCACTCAAGGCAGTCCATCAGGGGGTGTAACTATATTTGCATCCCTCATCACATCTGGCTCTTCTCTACCTAGTGCTTTTAAGTCTTAATGGGGGAATCTTAATACCCGCCCCCCCCCCCCCAAACACAGTATGCTCCTATGGCTATAGCTAAAACTGGGAGGTAATAGTCTGCATGATTCTTTCATATCAGTATGTGATAAGAAATATGTTTAATACAAATAACCAAACCTGCCTTAAAAAAGTGATACATTTGACCAAATATGCTGTATGGGAGAAATAATTTCTAACGTCAGCTTTAAAAGTCTGAAAATCAAAAATAGAAGGGAACGTTTTAAGACTTTTGTCACACCATGAAGCATGCAGGCATGCTTGTTAATTCACGATGACATTTTAACCAGTCCTATTTTGGCAGGAGAGATAATGACAGGGCATATTCTCATTTCTTAGGAGGTTTACTACTTCAGCTTAACCCCTGAGGTGTAGGAAGAGTTACCTCTGGCCCGGCAGCTCCACCCAGAAGCCTCGGGTCAGAGCCCACTCTAACCAGGCTCAGCAGAGCAGTGAAAACGGGTTCTGGTTCATGAGTTTTTTCTTCAGGTGTCTCCTAGAGTATCCACCTGTGAAGAGGTCTCCCACTGAGGCACAAAAGAAGCATCCACTGGGAAATGCTGCAGTTACATCTAAGTTTAAAGAAAAGCAGAAAAGGAAAAAGCATGCTAACTTAGCTACTTTTGTACATAATCAGGAAATCATGAGATTCTGCTGTCCGTGTTCTTCAGTATTGGCCTGGAACATGGTTTCGTGGCTGCCTTTGTTGCACAATTTCAACATTACCTACCTAGATATGTTTCTGTGGAGAAATCCATAGTTTCACCTTGGCAGATCAAATTTTGCCCTATGAATACACAAACGTGTCATGTTAGTCTAGGCAAATGATACATTCTTTGTGCCTAAGTTCTTTTGTTTCTTGAACTAAAATCTTTAATTTGAATATTATTTAGCTATGTGCATGTTTATGACATTAAAGATAATCCAATGAAAATTAGGAAAAATGTTTGTTGCAGCAGTTATTTGCAGTAGCACATATTAAGAATATAAAATCCCATCAACTTAAAAATCAATCAGTAAACTGTGACATATTCATACTGTATAATAAACTGTGTCAACCTGGATAACTCGCAAAAACAACATAGAGTCTTTTTATCACTTAATCTTGGTAGTGATATCCCATCACTTTTGCCATAAACTGTTCATCAGAAATTAATCTTCAAGTCTGGTCAACATTCAAGGGGAGGCAATTGCCCAGAGTGTGAATACCAGGAGGCAAGGATTATTGGGGGCTATCTTGGAGGCTCCCTACAACAGCTGCTATATATTTTTAGGTATATGTGAAAATAGTGTAAAAGCATGAACAAAATTATGTAGTTATATCAGTAATAGTATAAAAACATGTACAGGAAAGGTAATAACTAACTCTGGGATATAAGGGAAAAATAGGCTTGGGAAAAGGTGTACCAGGACATCAACTATACCTTTAGTTTTCTTTTAAAAGGCATGGAAAATGTTATAACTCAAAAAATTCAAGTAACAGTGCAGGGATATCCATTATGTCAGTTTCTACATTTTTGATATCTAGAAACAAAGATTTCCAGATCCAGCATTTAATAGGTGTTTCAAATTTATGTGCCATAGAATAAATTGGTAAAATGATCTGATAAATTTTCTATTTAGAATGTTTACTTTTGGCAATACAGTGACTGCATAGTGCATTGTAAAATGTACAATGTAAAATGTACATACACATTTTGCTTATCCATTCATCTGTTCATGGAAATATGGGTTGCTCATGTTTTAGCTGTGAATGATGCTGCTATGGACATGGGCGCACAAATATTTCTTGGAGACCCTACTTTCAATTCTTTTGGGTATACACCCAGAAGTGGAATAGTGCATTGTCCTGAGCTTTTAGTAAACATTTTAAGTGTCATTTGGTTTTCTTGTAATTCTTCATCTTTGCTCCAAAATATTTGACTTTGTAAAAATAATACCCTTTTTAAATTGTGGTAAAAAAAAAAAACACAACACATAAATTTACCATCTTAACCATTTTTAAGCATACAGTTCAGGGGTATTAAATACATTCATACAGTTATGCAACCATCACCCCCATCCATCTCCTAAGTTTGTTTTATTTTATAAAACTGAAACTCTATACCTATTAACTCCTCACTACCCCGTTTCCCCAGCCCCTGGCTCTCACCACTGTGCTGTCTCTATAAATTTGACTACTCTAAGTACCTCATATAAGTGGATTCATACAGTATTTGTGTTTTGTGACTGTCTTATTTAACTTTGTATTATGTCCTCAAAGTTCATCCATGCTGTAACAGATGTCAGAATTTTCTCCCTTTTTAAGGCTGAATAAAATTTTGTTATATGTACATACACATTTTGCTTATCCATTCATCTGTTCATGGACATATGGGTTGCTCATGTTTTAGCTGTGAATGATGCTTCTATGGACATGGGCGCACAAATATTTCTTGGAGACCCTACTTTCAATTCTTTTGGGTATACACCCAGAAGTGGAATTCCTTGATCAAATGGTAATTCTATTTTTATTATTTTGAGGTGCTTCCATACCATTTTCCACTATTTTACATTCCCACAAATACTGCATAAGGGTCCCAATTTCTCCACATCCTCACTAACATTTGTTATTTTCTGTTATTTTATTCTAATTGGTGTGAGGTGGTATCTCGTGGTTTTGATTTGCATTTCTCTAGTGATTAGTGATGTGGAGTATCTTTTCATGTGTTTATTGGCTACTCGTATATCTCTTTGGAGAAATGTTTGTTCCTTTGCCCACTTTTTGGATCAGGGTTTTGTTTTGTTTTGGTTGTTTTAGGAGTTCTCTACATTTTGTAGATATTGATCCCTTGCCAGATATATGGTTTGTAAATATTTTCTACCATCCTGTGGGTTGCCTTTTTATTCTGTTAATAGTGTCTTTTGATGCACAAGAATTTTTACTTTTCATGAAGTCCAATTTGTCTATTTTTTCTTTTGTTGCCTCTGCCTTTGGTGTCATATCCAAGAAATCATTGCCACATCCAATGCAAGACATTTGACTTTTAATTACAGTTGCCACTTCTCTTTCCCTCACTGTTCACCAGGGTGGAACAGATCTCATTTTTCTGTCTACTGAACTTATAAAACATGTATGTAATTACAGCTTGGGTGTACTTTCCATTTCCATTTTTCATTTTAACACCTCATCATTGTTACATTATCTTTATCTGATTTTATTAAAAACATTTTTGTTCTGAAGAATTTTCCCAGGTATTTTATTGCTGTAATTGGTATCATCTTCCTGAATCTCTTTTTAGCTGTTCTCTAGCATATTAAAGGGATGTATTTCTGTTCTGATTGCTGATTCATGGATTTGTTGGAATGCACAAGCAGATTGCATCTCTGTGAACAGTTAGTTATTTTAAATATGTCAGAATTGTCCCTAGAAGATTTCCTAAATAAAAGCTGATTCCAATCAATTTACTTAAATTCATTCTGAATTACCTCAGACTCTGTCTTTAACACATTCAATATTTATGCAATGCATCCTCATGAGTGTTTCAAATATATTGTTTGGGGATAGGATGAAGCATCCAAAAATAATTAACACAGTGGCAAAGATAACGAAATGACAAAACTGAAATAGAAGATGCAAATGTACAACCATTTTTAGCACGAAAAGCAACAATCAATCGAGAGTAAATCTTTCTGGGCTGAAGAGCTGCATACAGCAGCAGGACCAATGCTTATGAGATGCAGCATTTTGTTAGATGGACAGGAGCCAGGATCATCACTGTGGTACATTATATGATCTGGGTACCGTTATGTTTCTATAATTGATTGGAATTGTCCACGGAGAATGTTCTTTGCTGCAATCCAAGGATTTCTTCAATGTTTCAGTTTCTCCAAAGGCCACTTGAAGGGTAATGTGTTTTTAGAGGAATGCATTTTTCTAAAGTATCAGAAAATAAGATTGAGGTTTTACTAAGATGTCCATATTATTCTGATGGCTCCTGCTAAAAACAGCACTATTGGAAGCCAGTGGCGTATTTTTTTCCTCTTATTTTTGGCTAGAATTAGGTTTCAGAAGTTGGATAAAATGGTGTAAAAATAGTTACTTCTGAAAGAAGAACCAAATATTTGCTTTTAAAGGGAAAGGGTTTAGGTTTTTACTGAATACACTCAAATTGATTTTCACGCTTTTACAAGCATGGGAGCAACACAATGCCCAGGGAGACTGGACAGAGTAGGTATTGCTTTGCAATGTTAGGAAAAGTACACAGATGCTATTAAGGAAGTTTTAGAACTTGCTTTAAAATGTCTTTCATTCTGGGTGCCACATACCTTGCACCCAAATACTTGGTGAAAGTGTGAGGAGCTCCCACACCGTTGTTCTCAAAACCTGTTCTATTTCCAGAATAGTCCCTGTTTCTGCTGACTTGGACATCAGAAATGGCCCTTGGGAAGACTATGAAAGGGTGATGTTTATCCTCAGAAACCAGAAGGGGTAGAAATGAGGCAGTCGGACCTCTCTTCCATTCAGTGGGGCCTCCATGTACCATTCACTACTTCACCAAAGCACATCCCCAGAAACTATTTTCAGAAAAGGCCCACTGTAGGAATCCTCATTCCCATGTACGCTGAGCTACAGCTGAAATTGCTCATGCATTTGTATTTGTGGAGGTGGAAATACTGTAGCACAAAGGAATGAAACACAAGTGAATCCCTCTCTGAGCACAAAGATTTTATTGTTTTTGGTGGGGGTAATAGCAATGGTGGGGTGGGCTCTTAGCCATAAAATTTATCCTGAGGATGAGTTTGTTTACAATTTATCACCTTAGGCTTTCATTTACCTTTTATTTACTCTTGACAGCTGTTTATCATTTTCTAAGCATTTTCATGTAAAAGATTCATTAAATGAAATTGACAAAACACTTGCTGTACCAGACACTGTGTATACAACAATGAATGAAGCTCACTGCCCTTATCACAATGGAGCCAAATACTATGAGAGGAAGTGCAGGCAGGTATCATCTCTGTTTTGTAGGTGACAAATGGAAACAGAAGAGTTGATGGAATACATTGTCCTAAATCTTCTAATATATGCTTGGATCACCAAACACAACACAGGGGCAAGGTAGTATTACAGAAACATAATTAAAACAACAACAACAACAACAAAAAACTCAAAACCAAAAACCAAAAAACCCAAACCACTTCTCTTGATACTGCAAGCCTAGCTTTTCTTTCCACTCCATACCTATTCCTTCTAGACCCTTGGTAAAACTGTGCTGTAATGGGAAATAGAGCATATTTTCTGATAATAGCCAGCTGAAGTAACACATGTAAAGATGCACATTCCTGATAGACCACCTATTTGTTTTGGTATTGTAACTGACAAGCTTATTTAAAAGCTTAATTGAAGTCACTGGCTTTCTTCGTTAGAATGACTGTTAGACACCCTTTGTAGTATCAATTTCAGATTTTTGAAGAAGTATGCAATGATTTGTTTCCAGTGTGATCTGGAGTTTGGTGGAGAGACAACTATAATGTTGGAGTAGATAACGTTTGATTAATGAAGGTCTCTGACAGTAGCCTGCTTATTCATTATTTTATAATTGTGTTGTGAGAGTTTCCCCCCACCCCAATCCAAACTTCCTCTTCTGTACTTTACACCCATTTTATTTTTTTGCTGGTTCACCATGGTTAGTACTTTTTTTTAATAACCCTTGCATCAATTTGACTAAAAAGCAGACACAGACCTAGACTTAAACATCCAAAAAAGATTTTTCCCTTTAGACCATTACTTTTAGAAAATATGCACCAATTCTGATGTGTTGCCATGAAGAACATTTTTGGAATCTCCCTTTTCTGATGGTCTTTGGTGTCGATTTACAAGCCATGAAAAAGGCAGTTTCATTTTTATGGCAGTCAGCATTACTCAGTGTTAGCCTTTTCATTTACAGGAATTATGTGGTTATTTCAGAAGCTCCATTCCCTCCTGAAAAGTGGGCACTTTTGAGGCCATTTGGAAATATGGGCCTGATTGGCTGTAGGGAGTTTGAGAACTGGCTCCAGATTAGTCCTCCACATCCTGCAAAGTGCAGTCTTCTGATTCCAAGGTGGAAACCTCGAGAATAAAATTCATCTTAGATCAGTCCTGCAACCCTCAAATCATTAAAAACTGCTTCCAATATGACTTGGAATCAAAGGGTGCAGTCATTCAAAGTAACTGTATTTGTTTTCAATGGATAGGCATGGTATCTATGTAGTTTAAGAAGTCCAAATAAAAGATAACAAGTAAGTGAACAAGGGTTTGGAGATTCAAATAATTTTTAATGACAGGGAGGTGCTGTGATTCTGCTCAACCGAAGATGGATTACAGTCCATCATCTTTTCCAGGATGTCTCTGTAATGAACTGGTTAATATTAATTTACAGATATAGCGTTACTCATGAAACTTTAAAAATATTTTCTGAATTACAGGCCAAATGAAGAGTAACAAGAAAAATGTAAGCATCCATTCAGATGTGGCTGGCTGTGTGTGCTTGACCTTGGGTAAGACTGGAAGCAACCTCTGTAGTACTCCAAGATCTCTCAAACTGACATGCAAAAGACTTGGGTAGAAGTTTCAAGCGAGGTAGAATCCTTGAAATCTCATTTAAAGGCCTCAAATTGGAAGAATTTTATTTTCCAGGAGTAGTATAGAATCCTTATGATGGAAAGTGAAAGGGCTGAGGCTGAAATTATGGGAGTAACTTTCTAGACCCTGCAACCATTCTCCATCACTTAAAATCGACAACCTGGAATCAATAATCATTCTTAGAATTGTGAGGACCTTAAAATGATCTAAGTAGAACTCATTAAACCAAAAATTTTTATCTCCTTGTTTTGCTTAGATTTAGAATTTAGATTTCTGAAAGCAGAAAAAGAAAGCTAATATAAGGGCTCAGTACATATCTTAGAAGCCAAGTTCTTTTATACTTAGTAATAATCAAAAAATTTAAAACTTACTTCAGATTTTTCTTTTTAAACAATTAAGGTCATGAAATAATTTTTACCTACTCATTTTGGATTATTTCTGAAAGAGAGAAGGCTCAGAGTTATTGTCAGTTCATATTCTTCAAGCATATGGAGTTCCTGTTTAGGGCTACTTTCACTGTGAATAGTCAGCTGTAGTGATGGAAGACAGACAGACACCTGGTAAGAGAAGACAATAAAACCTCAGGCTGAAAAGGCTTTATGATAATTTGAAGTTTTACAATAACTGTAGTACCCAAGATCCATGCTACATAACAATATTTCATTCTTCTTTTCCATAAATAATAAGTCATCATGATAATAAAACTACGTGGTCTCTCCATGTTATAACACAAGTTACACTGTACTTCTCACCTTGTATAAATAAATATCAGAAAGAGTATGGAAGTAAAGTCTTGAAGCAGAGGTAATGAAAAGAAGAGTGGCGGGAACAAATGGGAAGGAAGCAGGTGAGATAATTGAGTCAGCTTGTCTTGAAGTGGCACTCTAAATATTTTATTTCCACCAGTTATAGTATCCACATTTTCTAAGATCAGTATATTTTGCTTTCCTTATCATCATTGGGCTCTGCAATATAATTTTACATCCTATAGTATTAACATTTTTGACTATAAGAAATTCTTGAAACTCCATGTGATCAAAGTATAAATTTTGATAACAACCCATATTATATGTCTCCATACAGATTTATCTTATGTATTTTATGCTGCAGGGCTAGAAATCTGTTACAACAAATCCTAACACTGTCATGTCTCAGTGTAGTTTTCCTTAGAAAATAAGAAACCAACATTCTTGTAAACATTACACCGTGAGATGTAAGATTTGATGGATAATTCCTAAATATCATCTCAATATACACAAAAGGTTTTCCTACACGTGTGTTCATTTTACATATCAAGAAACTCACGAAGACAACATTTTGAAAGGCAACATTTGTTAAAAGGCCACTGCAGCTGACTTTGTGTTGCTGGAGTCAATACTGCAGCCACCGTCAATTTCCTGGGTGTCTTGAGGTTAGAAGTTGATTCCACCAAGGCAAACATCAAGCAATTCGACTTTGTCTAGATGAACAGGCAGACTTCTTAACCAATTCTCTCAAATGGACTGTTCGGGTCAGGTTACTTCACTTTCAGGTCAATCAAGGCATCAGAGACCTCCTCATTGACCTGGGCAGAAATACTCGCTGGTGTGACATTGAGATGAATGTCATACTGCTGGTCCAGGCCAAGGTAGCAGTCGCTCATGAGATACAGTGTGTAGATATACCTAAGTTTAAAAACAGAATGAAATGTAAAACAACAGTCATATTTAATTCTTTCAGAACTTGGGTGGTGAGACCCTGCTTACCTTCCAGGCAGTTCCGGAGTATAAAAAGAAATGGAAACAACGTGATGGTTTCGAACATATCCCACTCTTTTCAAAGCAATAAGTTCTCTCTTATCCACTTCTCCTAATATCAAAAACCATCCTTCATCTTTCAATTTGGGAAATCGGGGGGTAACTGCGTGGCTGTCTTGCTTTCCCTATAAACCAGAAAAAAAAAAGAGGTAAGACATTAATAATGTTTAGACTTTCTATGCCCTTCGGTTGTGGTTAAAAGGCTAGGTTGTTTTCCTTGAAGGCCATAAATCTACGCAGTTCAGTGTTATCTATCTGGGATGTTTTAAATTTTATTGTTTGGTGTTTTTGATATGCTATCACCTGCCACTTTTCAGGATTCTCAAAGCACATTATAGACACTACTTTGTGGCTATAATCACCAGCATATTTGGCTCAGTTAGAATAGAAAGCCCTGAATCTTAATATCAAATTAGTAAATTCTCCCATCATTCTTATAAATGATATTAGTACCCTATTTGAAGATGGACGAATTGAGATACAATCCTGTTAACCAAATCTTCCAAAGTCTTATTCACAAGAAACTGATACCTAGGGGAAAAAAGACAATCAAGACTAGACCTTGGACCTCAAGATAGTAAGCACTATATCATATAAATACCTTCCCTCAACCCAAGAATTAAACTCACATAAAAAAACATATATTCTAGGGGCGCCTGGGTGGCGCAATCGGTTAAGCGTCCGACTTCAGCCAGGTCACGATCTCGCGGTCCGTGAGTTCGAGCCCCGCGTCAGGCTCTGGGCTGATGGCTCGGAGCCTGGAGCCTGTTTCCGATTCTGTGTCTCCCTCTCTCTCTGCCCCTCCCCCGTTCATGCTCTGTCTCTCTCTGTCCCAAAATAAATAAACGTTGAAAAAAAAAAATTTAAAAAACATATATTCTAATATGGCAATATTAAAAAATCATTTCTTTGAGGAATGGGAAATTGTAAGCCAAGTGATTTGTAAAATGCATCAATCACCACAATCCAAGATCAGATATCGCCAAAATGGCAGCATTTGAAGTCTTTACTTTAGATCGATTTTACCAAATACAAGATTTTAGTGATTCTTTAAGACACTGGCATTATGGCATAAAATGTACTGATAATGACATGCTTTCAATCAGACATCATTAAATATTCTAGAGGGAGATGTTGCACTTAAGACATTTTAAAAGAGAAGTCTGAGAGCAATGCATTTTTACAGCATTTAGAAACAAAACTGAGAGTTTTTCTAGCATGATTAAGGCATGATTACATTTTTAAGTAGTAATACTAAGGTAGAAAAATTGTAGTTTTCCCCCATGATTTTATCTGTATGATTACTACCATATTTTTTTGTAAGTTGGGATACATTAGGTCTTCTAAAAATGGTCGTATTAGAGCCTCTACACTGCCAGAGGCCAATCGGTTCGAACTTACACTGACTGATTTTTAGCATTAGAAATTAAGTGAGATGGGACCTGAAAGCACAGCACTAATAGATGTAACAACAGAAAGCTACTTGCCATTCTGTGTTTGAAAGAGAGTGGACCGTACTCACGAACAACCACTTCATTCCTGAGGGCTTATTTTAGATTTGGCACTGGGTGAAACAGAAGACAAATCCTTTCTTATTTCAATTATGGTACTAAAAACCAATCTGCCTACATGCTGTATGCTAATATTCTTAGACGCCCCAATATTTAATATTTGTGTCATAGGTAACAGAAAAAAGCACAGTAATTGGAAATGAACACACTTTAAATTTTTGACCTGTATGAGCATTGACAACGCTCTCTCACAGGTATTACGGTGAAGGAAACAAGCAGATGTGGCATCTGAGGTGGAGAAAAGCTTAGTGTTTTACTCAAAGTCACAGATCTAAGTGGTAAAACTTTGCTCCCATGCAGCCAAATGCGGTCCCTACATATCAAAGTGCCCCAGGGCAGTGCTTCCCAAACCTTCAAGTCCTTAAAAATCATTCGGGGTGCTGGGTAAAGGTACAGATTTTGAGACCTCTCCCCCTGAGATTCTGATGCAGTCATTCTGATAAGTACGGCCAGGGAATCTGCACTCCAAAAGGCATTGCAGGGAATTCTGCCGGACTGAGTACATAGACCATATGAGAGCAGTACGTCACGCAATGTATTATGTAAGGTGGATATTCTGGGGCTGAAAAATGGCACATGGGGAGAAATGATTGATTTCAGAAGACTGACTCTTGCCGCTTAAGGCCAGTTGAGAAAGCAGGATTCATGAATGACACGGACACATTAGTAATATAAAAGATATGTGTGGTGGCGCATGCCGGTGTCTGGTGTGAAGCATTTGAGAATGGAAACCAAACACTATACCTTGTGGAACCCAAAGTGGACTCTCTGCAAGCTGACTTGAAGCACATACTCTTGATCAGCATGCAATTTGATCCACCTGTTGTCATTTCGTTTGTCTGAAGTCAGAGTTGTGATAGAAAGTTCACCATGTCCTTCCACTGAGTCATCCCACCAGCCTTTAACACTTAGGCCAACATCTATCACCGGCAAGTGGGATAAGAAATTCCATGCCTGAATAAAAAAAGAGGAAAAGATAATAAAGGGATGGTTAATGTCAAATGCACTGATCAAGTATGAAACAGTGTGCTTTGAAAAAAATCAACCTTTTTTTTTTTAAATGAAATTTTTTGTCAAATTGGTTTCCATACGACACCCAGTGCTCATCCCAACAGGTGCCCTTAATGGTCACCACCCACTTTCCCCTCCCTCCCACCCCCCATCAACCCTCAGTTTATTCTCAGTTTTTAAGAGTCTCTTATGATTTGGCTCCCTCCCTCTCTAACTTTTTTTTCCTTCCCCTCCCCCATGGGTCTTCTGTTTTGACATTAATTCTAGATTCAATGCAGTTGTGAGAACTAACACAGAGAGATCCTGTGCACCAATTTGCCAGTTTCCTCCAATGGTAGCATTTTTCAAAACTAAAGTACAATATTAATACAGGATATTGACATGATATAATCCACAGCTCTTGTTCAGATTTCCCAGTTTTTCTTGAACTCATTTGTATGTGTGTCAAACTAGTGTGCTTTTGCTCTTTGTAGTTTAAAGTCTTTATTATTATTATTTTTTTAACGTTTATTTATTTATTTGAGAGAGAGAGAGAGAGAGAGAGAGAGAGAGAGAGAGCAAGCAGGGGTGTGGGGTAGAGAGAGAGAATTCCAAGTAGGCACCCCGGTGTCAGTGCAGAGCCTGACGCGGGGCTCTATCTCATGAAACATGAGACCATGACCTGAGCCGAAATCAAGAGTTGGACACTTAACCAACTGAGCCACCCAGGTGCCCCTGAAGTCTTTTTAAAGGCAACTAAAAAAGTATTAATCATTAGCTACACTGTGACTCTTTCACTGTAAATCCCTCCTAGATATTGAGTGGCTATGGTCTATATTAAACAATAAGTCTAAAAATGCTTGTTTTTAAACTTGTTTGTTTTAGAGAAGCATCGGATCTAATATTTACATGACTTCTAAGGCAGAGAGCATTACTTGGGGATATAAAGGCAACCTGAAAAAAAAAAAAAACGCTGTGATGCAATTGTTGATGTCACTCAGCATCATTCATTGACTATTGTACAAAAATTTTTTTTGTCCATATTCCAAATGTATTCTGAAAGGAAAACATTCCTATATGTCTGTATATCATAAAGAACCCTGTAAGTCTAGGGTCCTTCTGGAAATAAGTATGTATTTTTGGCATTATATTGAGAATACCAATTAAAATGATGCATTTTATTTTATTTATTTTTTTTTTCAACGTTTATTTATTTTTGGGACAGAGAGAGACAGAGCATGAACGGGGGAGGGGCAGAGAGAGAGGGAGACACAGAATCGGAAACAGGCTCCAGGCTCTGAGCCATCAGCCCAGAGCCTGACGCGGGGCTCGAACTCCCGGACCGCGAGATCGTGACCTGGCTGAAGTCGGACGCTTAACCGACTGCGCCACCCAGGCGCCCCTAAAATGATGCATTTTAAAGGGATATAAAATATCTTACTGATTTCATTCTTGCTCTTTAAATGGAAAGATATTTTGAGAAATCAGTATGCATATATCAAGTGACATCTTTATTGAATGAATGAATGAATTCCTAAGTCTACAGAAAGGATGTAACAAAATAAACTTAATGTTGTCATGTTACTTATTGTCATATTTTTCTAATATTTATAACTATGTGGCAATATCACTATCAGTCAAGAAACTTCTCAATATATTGGTTGTTTTAATCAGTTACTAATCAGTTACCTTTTAAGTTAGGTTTTAAGAGTACTTTAATTTTGGTTTTTCTTTTATTTCTTAAATATATACCATAGATTTCCTTATAGGCTTTGATTTTCTGTTTGCTAAGACTTTTAGTGCTGCTGAGTACACCTAATTGAAATGAAGTAGCCCTCGTGAATCAAACTACCCCTTAGGAATTCAAAAAATGTAAATCCAATGCAAATTTTCAATCCAAATACAATCCTATAACTTGTCTTGTGAATCTGAAATGATGTCTGGAATAGATCTTGAAATAGTCAAGGTACAGAATGGTCTACACTGTGCTTCATTCAAGGTAACAGATGGCCCTATCCCCTCCTAGAGCCAACAGTCATTGAGTATAGAAGCTATACTACTTGATGTTCTAAGACTGGCCAGAGTGGAAAAGTGATCAAGGGGACACTTAATACACAATTTCTGTAAAGCATTTAAGTTTGTGAGACAACACAAACAACAATTACTACAGGAAGCAAGACTTCATGTTTCTTTACTTATACTATTAAATTAGTTACCAAGAGGTGTTTCCAGTTATTAGCAACTCATTGGGATTTTACTTTATAAAGCCCCCAAAAGTCAAATCTGGTTTTCATATATATGTAATCTTTCAGTAGCGCTTAAATATTTTTTTTTCATCGTTGGTGTGTACACACATACTTGTTGGGTGTGTGTATGTATACACACACATATATACAAAAAAACATAAGCTATTTTTAAAGAAATTGCTAAGACATTTCAATACCAGCCAAACATATTTATCTGAGGATTAATCTTCATCTATTGAATCAGGCAAGAGCATTGCCATGCATACAATTATTTAATTAGCAGCCAAATCCTCTGCCAGTCAGCAGCCGTTCCAGGCATACTGATGGGGTAGAAGATGCAAATCTCACAGTCATACTGCTTTTTCTCATTACTACTGCAATTAGCACTTAAATTGATGCTTTAAACATACTAATTTCTGGAATAATTCAGGATTTGTATGTTACCTGGGATCGCCTCACTGCAGAGCCGACACCAGATTGCTCTGCAAATTGAAGCACTTTTGAGCCAAATAACCATCATCATATCAGACTGAGCCAATTTGCATTTGGTTTTAAAGATAACAGAATGGCAATTTATGCAAATAAATTAAGTAAGTTTACTTCTGAGTTCTCCCTGAACTAATTATAACAATGTTCTAATTTTTCATCACATCTAAAACTTGGCTTGAAATCAATGTATGTTAGGTTAGAAATCTGTTGTTGCTAACAGAAGCCTTGTTTTGATTTCAATATATTGTTTTTATTCATAATTTTGATGGTAATTTAGTTAGAAAGGTAGGCACTTATTATGAAAATTTAGGTTGTTTTTTTGTGCCAATTTTGAGTTCAACAGAAATTGAACAATCAGACTTCACTGCCTGTTACGCTTTTTCTAAGTCTTGCTCAAAACTAAGTTCCACTGGAAAAAAAGAATGACATGGTTTAGAAGTTTCTTTATCTTAATACTTGCATTTGCAAGTCAGTATGTTAATTATGTTATAAATCCTGAATGTTTGACATGTTTAGGCTAAAACTGCTTAAGACTTAAAAGTCTATATATGCCAAATACTTCTGGCATCATTCATTCATATTTTTGGCCATTCCAAAGACTAGGTTTAGAGAGATGACCTATGTTGTCTTTTACAACACACATTTAGCTCTCTATCTAAGTTATGTGGTAGACAAAAAAGGGGTTTCTTAGAGAAATACTTTAGAACCTAGGAACAATAAGCAATTAAAATAAAGGGGGAGGGCATAAAAAAGTAACTGAGGGAATTGCATGAAAATCTACTCAACTGAAATTTATACCCAAGTGGGTAATATAGCCTAGTGATGGACAAGCTACTGTAGTCCTTTCTAAACTGGTTTAATACATTAATCAGTATTAATACATTAATACATTAATACTTTAATACACAATCAACTTTGAATAATGCCAATGCTACTAATTATTGTCACTGTAACTATTTTTAATATTATTGAGCTCTATTCTATATTAGAAACTACATAACTACATTTTGTTTTTAAAATTTTTATTTTTGTTTTAGAGAGAGAGTGTGCACATGTGCTTGCGCATGTGTGAGCGGGGGAGGGGCAGAGGGAGGAGGAGAGAGAATCTCAGGCAGGCTCCATGCTCAGTGTGGAGCCCAGTGTGGGACTTGATCCCACAACCCTCTCAGATCGTGACCTGAGCTGAAATCAAGAGTTGGACATTCAACTGACTGAGCCATCCAGGCGCCCCATGGAACTACATAAAGCAATTTATATAATAACATCCTGCTTAATTTTCACAAAACTTCATGAGACAGGTATGATGTTTTCATGTTCATAATCATGGCATATGGTAGACAGAATTTAAACCCAGATGAATCAGACTCCAAAACCAATGCTTTAGGTTAGAAAACTCTAGGTACAATTTCCCAGACAGAATAAGGAAGATTTGAAACACAGAAACAATGATCTTACCTGCTTCATTTTTACAGCTGTTAGCTCATTTTCCATCATCGAGCTGAATACATGGTCCTTCCCTCCACAGGCATGGAGCAATTCAGGAAGGCACTCGATGAAGCCATGGCACCCAGTACGTCCGCCTTTTGTGCCTGTGCTCCATTTCCTGAAAAATATTATCAACACTAACTAATTCTTTCCTAGAATAAATGAGAATTCCTAACGATGGTTTACCTGATGACAACAGTTTTTTTAAAATTAAGATTACTATACAACTTTTTAAAGGCTATAATCATTATGTTTCAAAATCAGCCAGCATTCTCTAAGATATCAATCCAAGGCAGTCTGGCTATTATGACATAAGATGTGTAAATCAAATGTGAGCTCAGTAACTACTTAGGGTTTACGGGTAGGGGGTGAATTTCTATAGGAAGGCACTAATGTATACCAGTGCTTCCTGTGGATAAAGCACTGAATTGGAGCCCTGATATTTTTTTTAAAGGATGCGGGCAAATGTCTCTAATATAATTACTTGAGTAAAGTTTTCATCTTAAGTTGTTGGGAACCTACAACGAAAAGTACATTTGGGAATCTTTGAGATTTATGGCACAGAAACACAGTCCACCTAAATCTTACTATCTTGTTTATACAACAAGAAGAAAAATATGATTAAAATTATATTAATAGAGCTTTTTCAGGATGACAGCAAAGAGCTGGATGAAATCTCCTAGACCCCAAGCAGCTTTCCATAACAGCCCTGCGTGCTGTGTCACAGTAGTACTCTTATGTACCTACTTTACTGTTGAAACCCAACTCCCGTAACGCTTAGTACTGTCTTGGAAGGGTTCCTGAAACTGAGCTGCAGACATGAGGTATCTGCTTTTCTCCTCATGCCACCTGCTGCTGGTATGGCTCACTCTCTGAATATGCCTTTTAGTTTCCAGGACATCCCATGCTGGGGGCTCAAGCACCATGGAAATAATTGCCTTGGCACCCAGTACACTTGAGGCCAACTGAGGGACTTTCCCTGGAGACCCCCATGTGTGTGTGAGGTTCTGGTTGGCCTCTGTGTCTAGATGCCTCAAATGAGTGCACGCCATAGTCTAGCTGACAGGCAGCAAGTACATGATGGCAGCCTACAGCCAGACTGCTTTCTTCTGTTTTTCGGTCTACATGACTGTAAACCAACATTTTAGCTGCAAAGTATTTCTCAACTGATGTGAAATGCTAGTGTGAAAGAAACACTTTTATTTAAATACTGCCAATCTTGCTTACAAGATGTACTGTTCTTTTTTTTTTTTTGCTAGAATTTTTGCAGCTATGTAAACAGGACCTACAGGTTAAATAGTTGGATGATAATATAAACTCTTAAATATAGGTTATATCTTGAGCTGCTAGTATATACAACTACCCAGTTTTGGACATTTTGCGGATGTACGATTTACCTTTGACAATGGATTTCCAGATCCCTCAAATCTATTCTGCAATTAGAGAAATAGGTAATTCATTTTGGTTTTGATTACACAGCACTTTCATAACATCTTTTAAAATGAAGGCTGATATTGTAAAGGAATAAATGCAGTTAAAATGGAAATGTAGGTAATGCTGTAAATAGAAAACAATGTAATAGAAGGCTAAAATGAATTGTGATTCAGCTTGTGGTAGATGACCAAATCCCAACTTGAGAAGCTTATATCACTAGCTCATGTCTCCCTCTGGGAGACAGGCATTTTCACTGTAAAGAACCAATATCTTAGGCATAACATAAAATTTAAGCGATCACACATGTAAAGAAAATATTATTTTTGAAATAAAAAAAACCAGTCACATTGAAAATTAAAACAATTACCTGAAAATGTGAAGATGGTGGTGTTCTATGTTTGGTACTGAAAGAAGAGAAGAGTCTTTTAACCACCGACCCTGGATCACCATCTGAACCAGATTGGTGATATTCAGGGCAGTCACCAGCCAGCCCTGGTTTGCAGCCACATCCAACATTGCCTGAACAGGGGGAAAAATGCACATATTACAAGAATACCATGGCCCTTGCCCTCTCCATTGGGGATCTAATGTTAACCTTAACAAAAAGCAAACGAACATAAAATGAGCATGATACCTCTAAATTACTATTAACCAAAATAGAAACCAGAAAGTAAACCACAGTTGGATTGGTAGGAACAACCCCCAAACTCTTGTAGCACTTGTACACCACTTCCTGTAAAGTGCCAAATATTTAGCTGTTTGTAGGGTAGCACATAGAGCCAGGAAATACTGGTACCCAGCAATAAAACAGAGAAAAACTCAATCTACTTTAAGAACAAATACCTATATAATTCACTGCATCAAGAGCACTGGAAGCCGGATTTAAAGAGTGAATCTCTGGAAGTCTTTTCCAAAGTTAGTATCAGTAATAGTAAGGCAATAGGTTTTTTGCCAGAAATTTATTTTCTCCAAAAAGTGGACTAAAGACAGAGCCTCGGTTTTCAATGAAAATAATATACTACACACTTACAAATAGGGCTACTGCCAGTGGTACAAGTGGAAGGATGAGAAACTATTCATATTAGCCTATACATTTAATCTACTGTTTTATGGACAAACAAACGCTGCATTTGCTTAAGGCAAAACTAAACAGTGAAATCTTATTTAAACAAAGGAGAAGTTTACACAGGCAAAGCTATTTCAATTAAATTAGATTCTGGAGAATGCTGACTTAAAGACACATAAGTTAATATCATGATCTGAGGCAGCTACTTTATACAGTTTTAGGAGTGTACTCTCTTGTTTTTGGGAAATGAAGACATAAAGCTAAGAGAAATGACATGTAGTAAATGCTTAAAATGATAGTTTCATGGTAAAGAGTTCAACAATAAAATATTTATGAAAATGTTGTAAAAACCTATTAGAATATTTTTGGAAATAATTTTTTAAGGTTTATTTATTTTGAGAGAGAGGGAGGGAGGGAGGGAGGGAGGGAGAAAGAGAGAGAGAGAGAATATATATCCCAAGCAGGCTCTGTGCAGAGCCTGACGCGTGGCTTGATCTAATGAATAGTAAGATCATGATCTGAGTAGAAATCAAGAGTTGGATGCCTAACTGACTGAGCCACTCAGGCACTCCTGGAAATAATTTTTAAGGCATATTATGCTACTAAAACTAATTTGCCATATTACTTAATACTACTGAGGCAGACACATTTTTCTTCTAAGTTTTGAATTTCCTATTCTGTGTTTTCTAGTTTAAGAAAGAGTACAATAGTTTAAAAAACATCTGGCTAAACCAGTCTGCTGTCTTTTTAAACACATTACAAGGAAATGGGTCAACATTTCTGGATATCATGGTTATTATGATGAAATGGTCAAATGGGGTTTTAGCACCCATGAGTCCTCTATATATGAAAAAGCCTCATACTAATGCAATACATACATTTATATGTACGTATATGTGTATATCAATGTGTATACTTGTATGAATGTACATGTTTATCAATCTAGGGAAAATTGGCTTGCATTCTTCCCGTTTCTCTGCACAGTTGATTAAAATACTCTGTTTTTCTTTGAAGCGTATGAGACAAAAAGATCATGAGGAACACTGTACTCAGACCAAAGGGGGAAAAAAAACCCCAGCATTAGTTCACAAGTCACAACTCTTGAGTTATGTAAGGGAATCGAAAAGAAAAAAGAAATGAATAATTATACCTAATGCAGATCATGATGGTGTTAGAAGTTGTAATGTGGGTAACTATGGCGATTTTACATTATAACTTGACTGGAAATAAATTCCAGACCAAAAGCTCACATACATGAAGAGCTCGATGGATGGACCATATGTTTTTAACTTTGAAGTTTTCATGATGAAGTTGAAAGATTTCATAAAATTTATGAGCATTCCCCACAATTTTTCATTGTATGATCCAGATGTGAAAATGTAAAAAATCATGCAAAGTGATTGCTTACATGAAGTAAATGAAAAGCCATGTCATGAATTGAAAACTATTATTTCTCTTGTTTTAATTTAGAGAAAAGGCAGGTAGGGAGATCAAGAATCTGGAATAAAAAAAGGTTTTGCAACCACCCAAATGTGGTGAGCCAAGTGTTGCTCTCTGCTCAATCACTCTCGAGTTGGGCCTGTTTTCTCTGCACCCCTCACCCCCCACCTCTACCACTGCCTTACTGTAGGCCTTCATCACCTCTTACCTGGAATATTAATAACTACCCCTTTATTCTCATCTCATATAATTTTTCTTCAATCCATGTTTTATATGGTTACCAAAGTAAATCATCACAGAGATGACACTGATTGTGTCATTTGTCTGCTTACATTTCTTTGATGGCTTCTCATGGTGTAGAGGACAATGCTAGCTAGCACTTCTCTGCATGATAGTTCTGGTCTGTGATCTAGCCCGTCCTGGCTTATCATTCTGGCCCCTTTCTGTACTCCTAAAATAGCAATACTAAACTACTGCTATTTTCCCACTTTTGTCCTTGCTCTTAATGTTCTCTTTCTGCAAATCCTGCTCTGTTTACCCGGGAAATTCTGATTCATCCTTCAAGTTTAGCTCAAATGCTACTTCTTTTTTTAATGTTTATTATTTTTTTTGAGAGAGAGAGGGAGAGAGAGAGAGAGAGAGAGAGAGAGAGAGAAAGCACAAGAGAGGGAGGCACAGAGAGAGAGAGAGACACAGAATCTGAAGCAGGCTCCAGGCTCCAAGCTGTGAGCACAGAGCTCGCTGAGGACGCGGGGCTCAAATGCACAAACTGTGAGGTCATGACCTGAGCCAAAGTCGGACGCTTAACCGACTGAGCCTCCCAGGTGCCCCTCAAATGCTACTTCTTACTGTGAAGTCTCCCTGATTCTTCCAGATGGATTGTAGGTATTTCTTTTTCTGTGCATCTGCTGCTCTGGACACATGCCACCATTACCCTATTGTGATTCTTTGTTTACATATCTGCCCTTTAAACTATAGATTTCTTGGCAGCAAGAATTTAGAAATATTCTGTTAACTCTAGCCCAGTGCACTCAAAGAGTATTGTGTGTGTGTGTGTTGAAGAATATTGGTAAAAAACCCAATTACAATGATTATAACAACTTCTGCCTAAATTATTGCAAACTTTCTGAAGGCAGTGCAGTGTAGGAAAAATATTACAAGCTTCGGTGTCAGATAGACATAGATTTGAATCCTAATTTTGTTCCAATTTCAAGGTGTTATTACATGTCCTTATAGGGGAACTATATAGGTACAATGAGGTAATATACTAAGTAAGGTATCTAATATACTGCCTGGAACACAGATCTCAACAAACAGGGGCCTATTTCTAAAGTTTTTCCATGATAAAATGAAAAGAACACTCTAAAATAGTCCATTTTTTCTAACAAGGATTTCCTTTGGGCCTTTTGGCGTGAATTTCTGCATCGAGAAGTATAGGGCCTTGAGGCCCAGAGCATGCAAGGTCAGGAGCAGATGCATGGAATGGGCAAAACAGTTCATCAGGGGAGGTGCCAATTATAAGATAGTCAGGGAACAAGGCTAACGACAGTCCCTGAGGCTCCGGCCAAACTGGTGGATGTGGGCTTGGTTCTCAGTTTGAGTGGTCAAGCCCTGGTTACTGTTCAGAGGTATACCCCTAAAGAAGCTAAGGCCAGGGGATGGTCCAGGTAAATGGACTTGAGGGTCCTAGTAACTTGTAGTGATGTATCTCCGCATGACTGAGCCTACGATGGATTCCCTGTGTCTCATGGTCCTTTGTAGCAGTCCTCCTGACAGATAAAACCTAGTAGGTATGCTCCTTCCCAGAGTGGGACTGAATTTGGTAACAGCTGGAGATCACGGCTCAGTTCCCCAACTCATCTCAAAGTCCCTTACAGAGATCTAATACCAAACAACAAAGGTGGTTTTAGTACATTGAGGAGATATAACTCTGTGGATATTTTTTACCAGCTTAACATTAATATTAGGCAAATACTTAATCCCCCTTTATCTTTCATCCACTTTCTACTTGGCATGCTACCTACTACAGGGCAAAACTAGGATAATTCTAAGTGTAGGGGAAAATG
Source organism: Lynx canadensis (assembly GCF_007474595.2). Taxonomy (NCBI): domain Eukaryota; kingdom Metazoa; phylum Chordata; class Mammalia; order Carnivora; family Felidae; genus Lynx; species Lynx canadensis. The sequence continues at coordinate 91,159,498 of NC_044307.1, forward strand.
GATGGGGGCTGACTCTGTGTATGAGACTTTCTCCTACTAAGTTGGAATGAACTTCAATTGATTGTTGATTGAGAACTCTTTGTCATTTCCAGCTGTGACAAAATGGAAATATAATTTCTAGCACTGTATTCATTTATAAAATTATACTACTATTAAAATATTGTCATAATTAATAGAAACAGTGGAGCTGTCATTTATTCATAGGAGACCAGGGGTTTTAACCGAGGTGCCACTATGGAGCCAGGTGAAAAGTCCAGGTAAAAACTAAGGAACTTCTGCAGTATGTGGCTTTATGCCAAGGTAAACCACCACCACCACAAACTACAAAAATCAACCCACCCCTCACTCCCATAAACAACGACAAGTTTAGAAAATGGACACTCTCTGGAAGGAAATTTTTTAGACTCTTGGAGTCCTGGAGCCAAAGGCATGCTTTATGACTTGAATACAACTCATGTCCTGAACATTTATTTTGAATCAATTTCAAGAATTCCCTAAGCATATATCAGACTTGGTCTTAGCATTTAAATTCAACCACATTTTCACAGTGGTGTTACTACTTCTGCAAAGGACAGATTTGTCCAAATCTAGAGATATTTTTCATACCTTCTGCTATCATAGATTATATTTAACAATGCAAGCTTGACAACATGTCTCTCCATATATTATATCAAATAAAATTTCATTCAATCATTAAAAGTCCTAAACAGTGAATTATATTATTCAAGTCAACCTGCATAGACTATATGTGTATATGGTGTCGGGAAAATACTTGCATAATAGTGCAGAGACTATAAAACACTTTCGTAAATAGCTCAACTTTGATTGTTAATGATACCAAGTGTGAGGCAGGGATTAGTAATCATTCTCCTTTCACAGAGAAACTGAAGCTCGTGAGTTCAGTGACCATGCAATCACACCACTCAAAAGTGAAATTAAGACTTGATCTTGGTTTGCCAATCAATTACCTGGGTGCATTACACTATATTTTATTACCTTTGAATGATTTACATTTACCTTGGCTTTTTTTAAATTTTATTTTAAGTAGGCTTCACACCCAACCTGAGACTTGAACTCATGACCCTGAGATTAAGAGTCTCATGCTCTACCGACTGTGCCAGCCAGGTGCCCCTACCCTGTATTATTTCAAGAAGAATTTAAAGTGGTTTACATGTGTCCTTTCCCCCCCTACATAATGGAAAAATAGAAACTCCAGACAAATTAGGAGTTTGATCAATTATTGTCTCTGAACGAATTTTATCAACACAATTTTTGAAAAAGTAATTTTCGAATACATTTGAATCCATAATTTGATTATAAGTACATCTTAATATTTGATATACACGTATTATGTATCATTTGGAATCCAACTGAATTCTGGGTTTAAATGGTTCAAGGGTAACATAGGAACTTTGAGTACTGTGACCGAATTAAGTCAACTTCATTGCAAGAAAATAGAATCACTGAACACTAAAGAAAAGCTATCATTCAAGATACATCAAATGGCATTAACAGGTGGATAATAAGATGTAGTTCTAAGGTCCATTATTTAACATTTTCTAAATTTAGTTTGAAAAGTCTGTGAATTAGTCCTCACTGTCATCAAGAGTCTGTGGCTGTAGAGAGTACATATGGAGAGGACAGATGATGCCCCAGCTCTTCTACCCACAGCCCCCTTACCATTCTGACTCGTACCCTCTCTTCTTCCTCTCTTTATCCTTTGCTCTCTTTAAGGAACTTTTTCTCTTTTCCTCACATCTCCTGCTAGTCACCCTTGGGTATCTAGTTGCAGTGTACAGATTGCAACAACCACGTGAAAATAAGATCATGACAAAGGCTGAAATGGTTAGATAATGTTGCCATTTCTGTTCAAATTAGAGGACATAAAGATAATATATTGACAGAACTTAAGAGAAAGGTTTAGTCTAGAATGGGAGAAAAAGATTTTCATTAATTTACAGAAGTTACTATTTATGGAATGTCATGATAATGCAAAATACTATGGAAAGATCATAAAAAATAAGTAAATAAAAGTCTGTGAAACTCATAGCCAAGAGGAACCTAAGGAGATATGACAACTAAATGTAATGTGGTACCTTTAATGGGGCCCTAGCAAAGAAAAAGGACATTAAGTACACTAAAGAATTCTAAGTATGACTTTAGTTAATAATAATGTATCAATATGGGTTCATTAATTGTGACAAATGTACCTTATTAATGTCAGATGTTGCTAACAGAGGAAAACTGGGTGTGGAATATATAGGAACTCTCTGTACTCTCTTTGCAACTTTTCAATAAATCTAACACTGTTCTAAAATATAAAGTATTAAAAAAAAAAAGACTATGGAAATTCATCCTAAGCAGCTTGTTAGAACATTCGTTGTTACACATCTGCTAGAAAATGCACTATTTAGTTCAAGAGCTCCCAGAAGTTTTACAATGATGGGAAAAACTGAAAGAAAAAAAAAAAAAGCTTTTCTTGACAGAAAGGCATACTCTTTTAAAGGTTGAGGTCAGCTGCAAGTAATGATACAATATTTTGTCAATAATTAAAATGCTACAAGTACATTTATAAGAATCCTTTTCAATAGCAACAGTTGTTCACTGGAACTTTCTCCTGAACTTTTCCCCCCAGAAGGTTAGCATTCAGGAAGCTCAGCTGCTGTCTAACAAACTTAATTAATCAAAAAGTCATTTCCGAGCTGTAACTATGAGTAAAAGCGCTTCAAGTGTGCTAGCAAGCCTACAAGTTAATCAAAATGCTAATGCAGTACAAATTAAAGTTGTGATTAACATTTCACAGTAGCTGCTTAAGTGAGTTGATCACACAAATGGGTTAAGCATTACTCATTTCCTATAGCCCCAACCGGGAAAAGGATTGTTATGTGGGTATGAGGACAGGAGCTGGGGGTAGAAGGATCCTTCATAATAGCATCACATCATCAATAAACCGTCACCACATTGTCATACAAAAGCTTACAGGTAGAGTCACCCAGGGGGAAATAGCCTTCCAAATTATATTATAGTGCTTGAAGGGAGATTGCCTGTAAATCCACAAGAATAAGTAAAGGTGTTTAACACCTCAAAATCCACACATTTGTGTTAGTTTTGGAAATGCTACATGCATTTAGCTCTGTGTTGCTTCTGGGGAAGGAAATGGTACCTTGTTTCAATGTTGTTTCCTGTGTTCTACTGAGGAATTAAAATGTAGCTCTCATACATGAAGAAATAACCACTATCTGGATGATGATTCTATTTTTTTTTTTACTACATTTTTATTTTAATTCCAGTATAGTTAACATACAAGGTTTATATTAGTTTCAGATGTGAAACAGAGTGAGTCAACTGGATGATGATTTTGCACCATAGTATGGATCTTTGCATTTGGAAGATTAATCCTTCAGGATTAAATTCATTTAGCATTATTTGCTTTTAAATACTCATCCATTAAGAAATTTTCATCAGGCTTCCATGGCAAGATATGAGCTCCTGGCAGTCTTGCCAGGAAAGCAGCCTGAATTAGACTTCCCTGTTTCCATGAATTTGATAAGGTCACACTAATGTTTACAATAAACAGACTACATTTGTTGGTAGACAATTCAGATTTGGCAGATAATCTCAAAAACATTGTGAGAATCCACACATAATAAATCTCCCTTTTCAATCCTCTCCTAGTAAATAACTTGAAAGGAAAAAGAGAAATATTTATTCATTCCATTCATCATAATATATTGAAATACACTACATGCCAAGAACTATATCCAAGTTACCTTAACAGTCAGTGATGTTATAAATAGTTATTGATAAGGTTCCAGCCTATCTTGGATGATGCAAAATCCTCCAAATGTATGCTCAGAGTATTAATATTCCTTAAAATATCCATAAAACAGATATATTTAAAACTCAGTAGTGTAATTTTCATTTTAGGATCCTTTAAAAATTTGAGTTGCAGCAATTAAATATTTATTTTTTTTTAAACTCTTCAGATTATAGATCTCTAAATATGTATAATCCAATTTTGGAAGTCTAAAAATTATTTATTTATAATCCACCCATCTTTTTCTTAAAATGATTTGAAGAAGCTTTCTGAAGTCTATTGTGCTGTACTACCCATTTAAAGATAATCTTTTCATTTGGTCTAATTATAAGCATTTAAAAGTGTGAAAGGATTCTAAGAATATACAGAAGCTTTTATCTATCATTTACTATATCAAAACATTTCTTACAAGTATTGGATTAGCGATTTGACCAAGTACTTCTTTTGTTAAGCTTAGCAATACCTGGCCTATTTCTACTGCTAACTGTATTTGACTCTACAATTCTAAAACTTGTTCTCTTCATTGACACTGACATTCTTCAATACATTGACAACCCACTAAGCATGTGCTTAGTGCACCCATAGGTAAATACTCCTCAAAGGTTACGTTAGTCTTGCTTCATGGCAGTTCTATCTCCTGGCGTCATACAGTGTTTTCATGCTTTTTAATCTACTACAAATGGAAATCATTTGTTAATGGAAATACAGAGCCAGCTATAGTCATAGTATTTCTCAGTTAAAAAATTAAATCACTCATATGTGGAATTTAAGAAACAAAACAGATGAACATAGAGGAAGGGAAGGAAAAATAAGATAAAAACAGGGAGGCAAATCATAAGAGACTCTTAAATACAGAGAACAAGCTGAGGGTTGTTGGAGGAGAGGTGGGTGGGGGGATGGGCTAAATGGGTAATGGGCATTAAGGGGGGCACCTGTTGGCATGAGCACCAAGTGTTGTATGTAAGTGATAAATCACTGGTTCTACCCTGAAACCAATACTATACTGTATGTTAACTAAATTGAATTTAAATAGATAATGTACTCTAAAAAAAATAAAGTCAATGAAAAATACTCATATCATTGTATCATCTTTTGTTTCCCTTATCCTATTCTTTCCAGTTTTCAGACTTGAATATGTACATACATACATATCTTAAGCTTATCAATTAAAATCTTTTAAAAAATAGATTGAAAATTCAATGTGTTTTCAGAATAGCTGTGGGTTATAAAGAAGATAAAATTGATATGAGATGTAATACACTTTAAGTTTATTGGAAATGGTTTATAGAGAGATAAAGATGTCAAATTATTGTTTGAAGTTTGGGTTAAAGAACAATTTCACCAATAAACTTTCAGGGATTTGTTTTTGCAAACTGAAGAAGGTTTTCTGAAAGGAGAAAAGTATATACATCTATTCAATTCATAGATTTCCTCCCCTTTATTTATGGCTAGCACCATTCATGACAATTGATAAAGCCTATTAAAGCATGTTAGATGGTAACTAGACTACAGTGGTGATCATTTTGCAACGTATACACATGTCAAATAACTGTGCTGCACACCTGAAACTAACATAATATTGCATGTCAGTTATCCCACAATTAAGGAAAAAATTCTCCCTGCTTTGGTACTAATAAGACCCAAAAGAACAAAAGCATGTTAACATTAATTTGTGTGGCAGATGAGCTACATATTACTTTCTGTGTGCAAGAGAAGAAAGGCTGGAAACAGTAGTTCAAAAAGACCTGGGCATTAAGGAAAATAATGTGAAATCACAGCTCTTTTATTAAAGTTAGATGCAAGGGCACTGGGGTGACTCAGCTGGTTAAGTGTCTAACCCTTGATTTAGGCTCACGTCATGATCTCACGGTTCGTGAGATCAAGTCCTGCACAGGGCTCTGCGCTGACGGCATGGAGCCTGCTTGGGATTCACTCTCTGCCTCTATCTCTACCTCTCTCTCTCTCAAATAAATAAACAAATATTTTAAAAAGGTCAGATGCAAGAATTTACACCTTACCTGCCAGAGTATACCTTTTAGGTACTGAATCCCTAGATTATTACCAAAGCAGGCCCTCTTGTTTACCTTTGCCTACCTCCATGAGGGCAACAAAACATGAATTCGATCTATATAAACATGTGCCTTGCTTGGTATGCAGAACACAGAACTTTCCACTATTCCTCGATAGTAAAGGGGAGATGTCTGCTATTTTGGGGGAATTGGTAGTTCTGTATCTTGAGGCAAGGAATCTCTGAGATTGCTTATTGCTACTAGAAGTTTGAAGCTTTTCAAAAAGAATCAGTGTGATGGACAAAGTCTGCCTTTAGGGGAGCTCCATTAGTTGTTAGTTGTGATTAACCAGTGAAAGAAGCCAAGAACCTAACCTAAGCAGCACTGAAGAATGAAAGAGAAACATAAGATATGTGTATATGTGTTTTAATAGTACACTTATGCATAGCTTCTTCTAGTATGCATAAAACATGTATATTTAAAATATATGCATACTAATATATTATATGTACTTTTTGTCCATATGTATACATATGTAGATGTAATACATTGTATTTTATATATATATACACACATACATATATATACATACATATATACGTATTTATTTATTTATTTATTTTATTGGGTTATTTTGTAATTATGATGGCATTTCTCCTTCCCTTGATGGTTATATCAGCAATCTGTCTTTCCTCCATTGTTTCCAATTTTTGTGGTTTTCAGAAAGAATGTGGGGAAGTAAATGGTTAATTCACTGGTCTATCTAGAATGATATAAAAAACTTGAGAAATAGCATAAGCAGTTATATAAAAAAGGCAAACAGCATATCTACTGGAAACTGTGGAGTGATGTGATATAATACAGCAATTACAAATATCAACCATATTAACAACTTGCTCTTAGAACTGGTTAAAGGAACTATAGACCACTGAAAGGGAACTAAGTAAATAAAAGAAGGTGATTTTAGTATAAAGGGAACAATTAATTAAAAATATTATTCATGATCTAGTGGAAATTCTTAGTTTAAAAACAGTAGAAATTGCTGTGAAATTCTCATATTTTAAAAGAAATTCTGACTAGATCATGAGTACAATTTTACATCCATCCTTACAGGACAAAGGGAAATGGTGAGATATACCTTTATTGCAAATAACCAAACTATGCTAAAAACTTTTTCTTTTTGATGTGATTTTGAGAAAACTACTTAGTTTTCATGTGTAAAATGAGGATAACTGTACTACTTCATTGGACTATTGCGACAAATCCAATGCGAAGCAAGTAGAATAGAGCCTAGGACAAAGAAAAGTTATCACTTCATTGTTAAAGATGGTCTGCCTATGGGCCATCATTATACACTGGATTTTTTGGTGTGGGGTGCAGGGATAGTGTGCAATTCTCCAAATAATTCTGGTAGAATTTGGTATTTACATACATTAATTGCCATTTAAATATGGAAGCAAATGTCTCCATATACCTTTCTAATCAACCTACAGTCATATTTTGTGTGTGTGTGTGTTCTTTCATAACAGAATCTTACAGTCTTTAAAGGCACTGATGTTAAAGTCCTTTAAAATAAATATTAAAATACACAGAGAGATTTTGGTCTCTTAAATTTAGCCTGCAGCAGCCTTAGCTGACAGGTCAATCTGTCGTCTACCACATCTTTTTTTTTTTTTTAATATGAAATTTATTGTCAAATTGGTTTTCATACAACACCCAGTGCTCATCCCAACAGGTGCCCTCCTCAATTCCCCTCACCCACCCTCCCCTCCCTCCCACCAGCAACATCTTAAACGTTCCAAATAACCCAGCAAACTGACAGCACAGTCACACTTTGAAACACGTAGTCCTCTGGTTCTCAGCTCACTGAGTTGGCTCCTCTAGCCCGGGTTTCCCTTTTTCCATGAAACACCTGAAAATATTCAATTCCTAGGAAGTTTTGCTATAAATACCATCCAGGAAGTAGTGGGAGTGACTAAGATATAAACCTGTACTCTTATGCTATTTGGCTCAATATTGTATTTAGTTTTCATTTAAGTGAAGATGACTTTAAATATTCTATTTTTAAGTAAAATTGAAGATGACTTTAATGTAAAGACTTATAGCACTTTTTAGAAAAGATCAGAGATATTCGATCAGGATTTAAAGTCCTGGAATTTCCACTGGTTTCAGCATGGACCGCCTTGACAAATCACCTGTAACATAGTTATTTAACTTCTATGAACATCAATTTCTTTGTGTCTTGATAAAAAACAAACCAAACAAAACAAGACAAAAACCCAAACAAACAGCAGAGAGCTAATCAAGACATCAGTAGTTCTGGCTTTGCTGTCAAATTTGGAAAATTTAGGCATGTCAGTTTAATTTTTGATACTTCTTATTTGTAATATTCTCACAAAAGCTGAAAACATAAAGTTTTCCTTTGGTGCAACCAGCACAGAAAGTATGTCATATTACTTACTACATTTTAAATATATATTACAAGTACCATGATCAAGAAGAGGATTTCAAAGGTGAATGGTAGGAATAATCAATTCTGTAATTACTCAATTTACAAATTAGAACATTTTAAGAAGATTTTAAAAAGTGAGGTATGCACAGTAATTTTTACCTTTATTTTTATTCAGTGGGATAGAATGGAAATACTAGTAACACTAACATATTAAAAGGAGCCATTACAAAAACACCTCAAAGCAAAAGAATGGCACAAATGACCTTGATACATAATTTCAAATGGGTATAAGAAGGAAAGGTAGGCTGTATGGTACATTCTGACTTCAAGCAGGGAAATACAACTACATAACTATGTTTTTCTTTTGTCAAGACTACAGAGTTTTCATAATCTAAATGATGGCTTATATAAAAGGTATGTTTCTTTTTTTTTTATTTTTAAAAAAAAATTTTTTTTAACTTTTATTTATTTTTGAGACAGAGAGAGACAGAGCATGAACAGGGGAGGGGCAGAGAGAGAGGGAGACACAGAATCTGAAACAGGCTGCAGGCTCTGAGCAGTCAGCACAGAGCCCGACGTGGGGCTCGAACCCACAAACCGCGAGACCATGACCTGAGCCGAAGTCGGACGCTTAACCGACCGAGCCACCCAGGCGCCCCTAAAAGGTATGTTTCTATAGGGGCACCCAGGTGGCTCAGTTGGTCAAGCATTTTACTATTGATTTCAGCTCAGATCATGAGTTTGAGCCTGCTTGGATTCTCTCTCTCCCCCTCTCTGCTCCTCCCCTCCTTGTGTGTGTGTGCTCTTGCTCTCAAAATAAAGAAATAAACTTAAAAAAAAATATTTAGGGGCACCGGGTAGTTCAGTCAGGTAAGCATTTGACTTTGGCTCAGTTACGGTTCATTGGTTTGAGCCCCACCTCGGGCTTGTGGTGGTGCACTGACAGTGCAGAGGCTGCTTGGGATTCTCGCTCTCCCTCTCTGCCCCTCCCCCAATTGCACACCATCTCTTTCTCAAAATGAATAAACTTTAAAAAATATTAACTTTGGAGTTAAATGACTATGATAAAGCAAGGAAATAAGAGAGCTACTATGAATAAGGGTACTAAAATAGACCTACTTCCTTGAGTCCTTAAATTGTTTAATTTATAAACATTAACTAATGCCCTATTTTTGTAAGGTGTTATTCTTATTCAAAAACGAGGGGTTAAGTGACTTGCCTAACACCTTATACTAAAACTAGAGCAGAGCTGGATTTATGGTAAGAGCTGGTGGCATTGAGTCCCACGCATAGACCACAAGGTCATGCTGATGTCCCATGGGGGCAGGAGTATAATTTTCAATCAGCCAGCAGGGCTGCAGCTTGGAAAACTGTGTGAACCAATGCTTTCTAAGGCCAACAATATCCATGTAATCAAATGAGAAAAATAGGGTACAATAATAAAACTGTCAATCAGCCACCACATAAAATTTTACCAACTCTTGATTTTCACCCCCAAATTTCCATTGGCAACTGTAATATTCTTTCCTTTTCCTGACTTGTTTACTTCTATCACAATCTTACAAGAAATTGCAGGAATCAGAGGATTTAGGATGGCTGGTTGCCATCTCTTTACAACAAAGATTTGTTTTTACCATGTGGCTTCTGATTAGCCAACTCAACATTCAAGATGATCATAACTAATACTTGTAATTTCTAATAAAGAAAATCCCACCACAATGTCTGGCTATAAGGGACTCATTAAATAAACTATGACCTTCATATGAAGGAATATAGTGCAGTCATTAGAAATTATGTTGGGTGGGGCGCCTGGGTGGCTTGGTCGGTTGGGCGTCCGACTTCAGCTCAGGTCATGATCTCACGGTCCGTGAGTTCGAGCCCCGCGTCGGGCTCTGTGCTGACAGCTCAGAGCCTGGAGCCTGTTTCGGATTCTGTGTCTCCCTCTCTCTCTGCCCCTCCCCTGTTCATGCTCTGTCTCTCTCTGTCTCAAAAATAAATAAATGTTAAAAAAAATAAAAAAAAAATTATGTTGGGAAAAACATTTAGTGTTAAAAATATTTAATGTTATAAATTATTAAGTTAAGATAGTTTATAAAATAACATGATAAAATATGCAAAAGAAAAAAGTGAGAGGTGTAGAAAGAAAAAGAGCTTCTGAGCTTCCAGGGACAAAAAAGAACAATACACAACTATTGCACCCGAGCTAGTAAATTTGATTTTTGTAGGAAAAAGGGTTAGTAATCCTAAAATGACATTAGGAATATGGTAGAATTGAGGAAATAGTAAATATGTTTTGATTAATGAGAACCAGGTTTCTCGCAGGGGGATGGAGTTTAAAAAGAAGAGTAAAATGAGAAAAAACTGAGGGCTGTTGGGGAGTGGGAGGGAGGAGAGGGTGGGTGATGGGCATTAAGGAGGGCACCTGTTGGGAGGAGCACTGGGTGTTGTATGGAAACCAATTTGACAATATATTTCATATTAAAAAAAAGAAGAGTAAAATGAACCTTTTGGTATTAGATTGGAATTGTAGGTATTAGAATGAACTCATGGGTTTATAAATACAAATATTTTCACATACATATATACAGAGATAAGCAGATATACAAATGGATATACGCCTGAGTACGCATACTCGTATCTCCTAGCTTTGCCCAAAGAGAGGGCCTAGAGGCAAAATACCCAGGTGGTGATGGAGTCAGCAAAGATCAAGATTTTAGTCTCTAAATTATTCTCTAATAAAAAGAACCAGGCTCTTTGGAAAAGTCGCTAATTCCAAGGCTGAGACAGGGAAAGTAGAAGAGGGAAGGCTGCAAGTTATGTTAAAAACATAATGTGGGCATGTCAGAGAGATACCAGAGCCAAGTGTGAGATGCCCAGTGGTTGTTGCTGAGATGTATCTGTGTAGCAAAATAAATAATGAAAGCAATGGATTTTACCCAACAGAATAAAACAAACACTCATGAGTTTATACTTATATAAATAAACAGATGGATAAAATAAATAAATAAGTGGAGAAGAAAAAGTTCTTCATTCCAGCAGAATTCTGGGAAAAATGGAAATAGAAAATCAGAATAGTAATAATTGCTTCAGGCAAAATTAACCAATAGATGCTAAAAATAATGTAGGAAAGTATGATAGGAAACTGGATATTGCATAATCTCAAATCTCAAAATATCTGCCCACAAAATACCTACTAATTATAAAAAAAAAAAAGAAGTAACTATCGTGGAGAAGCCTGGCAGATACCACCTCAATTGTACAAATTAATTTCACTGGTAATGAGAACATCAATGTCATAAGCCTATCATATATGATATAGTGAGGGTGCAAGACATCACTTTTGTGGTATTCTTGCTAAATACATATACAAATAAAAATAAACACACACACATCTCTCTCTCTCTCTCTCTCTCTCTCTCTCTCTCTCTCTCTATATATATATATATATATATATATGTACACACACACACACACACACACACACACACACACACACATTCTTCAAAGATGGCCAATATCATGAAATTCAAGGGGACTGAGGAGATCTGATTACTAAATGCAATGTGGGTTTCTTCAACAAAGCAGGAAAGAATGTCCAATGGGAAAAAGACAGTATCTTCAACAAATGGTGCTAGGAAAAATGGAGGACAATATGCAAAGGAATGAAACTGGACCACTTTCTTAAACCATACACAAAAATAAATTCAAAGTGAATTAAAGACCTAAATATGAGACGTGAAACCATAAAAGTCTTAGAGGAGAGCACAGGCAGTAACTTCTCTGACATTGGCCATAGTAATTTTTTCTACATTGGTTCCCCAAGGCAAGGAAAACAAAAGTAAAAATATACTATTGGGACCAAATCAAAATAAAAAGCTTCTGCACAGTGAAGGAAACAATCAACAAAACTGAAAGGCAATCTATGGAATGGGAGAAGATATTTGCAAATGACATATCTGATAAAGGACTAGTATCCAAAATATATGAAGAACTTATGCAAATCAATACCGTCAAAAGAACTAATCCAATTAGAAATGGGCAGAAGACATGAACAGACATTTTTCCAAAGAAAACATAGAGATGGCCAACAAACACATGAAAAGATGCTCATCATCACTCATCATTAGGGAAGTGCAAATTAAAACTACAATGTGTTATTGCCTTACACCTGTTAGAATGGCTAAAAGCAATAACACAAGAAACGTGTTGGCGAGGATGTGGAGAAAAAGAAACCCTCTAGCACTGTTGGTGGGAACGCAAACTGATGTAGCCACTGTGGTAAATGGTATGGAGGGTCCTCAGAAAGTTAAAAATAGAACTAACCTATGATCTAGCAATTGCACTTTTGAGTATTTACCCAAAGAATGAACACACACACACACACACACACACACGAACAGAATATTATTTAGCCATTAGAAGAATGAAATCTTGCCATTTGTAATGACATAGATGGAGTTACAGAATATAATGCTGAGCAAAATAAGTAAGAGAAAGACAAATACCATATGATTTCACTCATAGTTATGTGGAATTTAAGAAACAATTGTCCAAAGGGGAAAAAAAGAGAAAGAGAGAAAGAGACAAAACAAGAAACAGATTCTTAACTACAGAGAACAAACTGATGGTTAACAGAGGGGAGGTAGGTGGGGGGAGGGTATATGGGTGGAGGTTGGGTGAAATAGGTGATGGGGATTAAGAAGTGCACTTGTCATGATGAACACCAGGTGACATATGGAATGCTGAATAACTGTATCGTACATCTAAAACTAATATAACGCTTCATGTTCACAAACTGGAATTAAAATAAAAACTTAAAAAAATGAAATGCAATGAGGGATCTCAGATTGGATCTTGGTCTAGAGAAAGGGCATTAGTGAGATAAAATTCAAATAGACAAAATCTGAATGAGGTCTGCAGACAAGCTAATAGACTAGATTAGAACTGAAGCAAGATGTTAAATTAGGGGATGTTGGGCAAAAGATACACAGAAATTTCATTTTACTATTTTTATCAATTTTTTCTAAGTCTGAAATTGTTTCAAAATAAAAAAATTTAAATGTTTTTAATTAAAAAAATTTAAAATCCATTAACAATAAGAGCCTCATATTTGTGAGGATGAAGAAATATTTACTGTGAATGACTAATTTTAATGTTGTTTTTCCAAATTTTTTACAATGAAGTGTATTGCTTTTATAATTAAAAAGAAAACTATTTCTCTTTAGATCCTATTCACAAGGATCAAACATATTCAAGAAATATAAATATCATCCCAAGAAATGGTATGTAGAAATATCTAATAGAGAATAAAAGTATCTGATGCAATCCTTTTCCCTTATAGCAAATTTAGAAATAGACTTCTCTGGAAATTGCTAATTTCTATTACTATATAGTCTTTGGATCATAATGACTAAGTGGTGAAAAAGAAAGTATAAAAAATTAGTATAATCATATAATTTTTACACATGACATAAAACGTACATCTATAAGTATCCTTGCAAGCATCAAAATTTAATTCCTCTTATAACTTCTCTCTAACCCTTGCTAACCCCTGGATTCATTAACAGGTCAATATTTGAAGGGGGAAAAACCAGTTACAGGAAACACAAATGAGTATCCAGGGCCACTCACAAATGAGTATCTAAAGTTTAGAAACTTTAACTTTGTTTATAAAGTGTGACAGGGGTGCTTGCATGGCTCAGTCAGTTAAGTGTCTGACTCTTGACTTCCACTCAGGTCATGATCTCATGGTTTGTGGTTCGAGCCCTGTGTCAGGCTCTGTGCTGACAGTACAGAGCCTTCTTGGGATTCTCTCCTTCTTCCTCTCCCTCTCTGTCCCTTTCCCACTTACGTGCACTCTCTCTCTCTCTGTCTCTAAAAATAAGTAAATAAACTTAAATAAAGTATGACAAATCGAGTGGCAAATCAGAGAGGTAAACCATATGGTGGTTATAAAAGGATGTAAAAAAATTTTGTGTGTTAATTATACCTTTAGTTCCCTACTTCCTGAAAGTTTGTGCTTACTCTATTTAATGAAATATTCCTATTCTTTTAAATAATATAATTTTTATGATAATAACAATGTTAGAAGCTAAATTTAAAACATTCAAATAGTTTAGAAAAGCATAAAGAAGAACTTGAAAATCACCCACAATCCTGCTACAGAGATGGTTACTGTTAACCTTTTGGTGGACACTATTCTAGATCTTCTCTTCAGGCCTCTTGTCACACACAGATGCAGATATTTTACATACATGTAGAATTTACTAATGGAATTGTAATATTTTGCAGCATTCCATAACTGGAAAGATTCTTAAGTAATTTCAAGTCTTTAATTTTGTAAGTAAACTCCATGTTCACAGACTCATTTACTCTATCTTAAAAACACCTTCAGTTTTTTGAAAATTAAAAAAAAATTGTTTTTCATTACAGAAATGTGCAAAAAAGGTATAGTGAGGAAAATCAAATCTCTCATAGTCTCAATCGCTTAGGAGTGCTCCCCCCACCCTGCTCCTCTTCCAATTACTTCCAGTAAGTGGCAGCTTCATGCTTCCAGTTGCTCAGGAGAAAAGCCTTGGAATCATTTTTGGCTTCTCATTTTATGGGAAAAAAAAAAAAACTTTTCATTTTCTTAACTAAAAAAATATTTTATTTTACAGAGAGTGAGAGACAGAGAGAGAGAGCACGAGTGGTGGAGAGGGGCAGAGAGAGAAGAATCTCAAGTAGGCTTCATGCTCAGTGTGCAGCCCAGTGGGGGCTCTAACTCAGGAACCGTGAGATCATGACCTGAGTGGAGATCAAGAGTCTGATACTCAACCAACTAAGCCACCCAGGTGCCCCCCCAAAACCCTTTTCTAGTTCATTAGCATATTCTGTTAGTTCTGGAAAAAAAAATACAGGAACCAACATATTCTTGCCAATCTCACACACACCAATCAGGTCCAGCCACCATCATTTCAGGCCTACCCTTAAAGCATTCAAGGTATGAAAAGTTCATTGATAGGGTTTCAGAATCTACACTGCAACTAACCTTCAAGAAATACCACAGGTCAAGTTTTCAGGTACTTTCAAAAAAGAATATTCACAATTACCTGAAAAGGCTATAGAAATACTCTTCCCTTTTTTGAACTATGTATCTCTGTGAGGCTGGCTTTTTCTTCATAGATTTCATGACTTTTTTTTTTTTCATAAAACATATTTTAATAGACTAATTACAAAAAGATATGTGAATCTAGCTGACTTCTATTAAGCTAGACATTAAAGATATTTGCAAAAATGTAATTAATTACACATTTCACTAATTTTCTTTATTGTCTTGAAAAATACTTTTCCTGAAAAATCATGTTATTTATATGTTAACATATAATGGGGTTGTTATTGTTATTTTTAAATAACATAATATTTGAAAATTTTTCAGTTTTAATTACTATGGTAAGTATTCATAGATATAACTAACACAACCACTAGTAAACCACTGTTCTAGCAGCTTCCCTCTCAGAGGAAAGTCCAAAATTCTTTTTTTTTTTTTTTTTAAATTCTTTTAACGTTTATTTATTTTTGGGACAGAGAGAGACAGAGCATGAACGGGGGAGGGGCAGAGAGAGAGGGAGACACAGAATCAGAAGCAGGCTCCAGGCTCTGAGCCATCAGCCCAGAGCCCGACGCGGGGCTCGAACTCACGGACCGTGAGATCGTGACCTGAGTCAAAGTCGGACGCTTACCCGACTGAGCCACCCAGGCGCCCCAAGAAAGTCCAAAATTCTTAATGGTTTACACACTCCCTGCCTTGACCTACCCCCATTTTCTCTATAATGTCCACATCTACTGTGTTTTGACTTTATTTCTGATGCCCCTTTTCACCTTTTTTACAATGGTCTCTGTGACTTTTGTTTGACTATACCAAGTTCTTACATGAGAGAGTTGGCACTAGCTTTTTATAGTTTTTGGAATATACCCCTCAAATCCTCCTATGGCTCACTGTCTGCTTTTAATTCTTTCTTTAATGTCACCTTGTAAGCAAGAAAGTGCAAAATGGAACCTTCCATCTTTGTCTATATTTTCCTTATTATATTTCATTACTTTTTTAAAAAAATAGCAGTTATCACCTCTTGACTTATATTTTTAATTGTCTTTTCCATCTCAAGTGAAATCCGTAATAGCAGGTAGTCTTCTGCTTGTTCATTCAGTACCGAGAAAAGTACCTGGCATTTAGTTTTTACTTTCTTTTTTTTTTTCCCCCAGTGTGGAACGCTTCACGAATTTGAATGTCATCCTTTGTGCAGGGGCCATGCTGATCTTCTCTGTGTTGTTCCAATTTTAGTATGTGTGCTGCTGAAGCAAGCACTAGTCCAACTTTCAATTTCATCCAACAGATGACTGAAATTGTCATCTTTTTGCATTTACACTTGCTTTTTCCTTTGAAAATTCTTGATTTACCTGGTTTTTCTCAACAATGCTATGATAAAATATTTTAAATGCAAGTATATTTTATCCTAAAACAGGAAAAAAAAAAACAAATGATGGAAGAAAATTTAGGTATTAGACTCTCATACCTGACATACTCTGAGTGCTTGGTCCAAGACTGTTTTGGTATCAGTGTCATAATCTGGGCAGGGCAGCATGGTTCTGCTGAGATGTGCCTGTAGTAGGAGATGTGCTTTGGTGTGAGGGCTATCATATGAATGAGGATTTGATTCAAAAGGAAGACATTTTGCCAGTTCGCTATTCATATGATCTTCATTGTGTCTTACTGGCAAATCTGTGTATTCTTCTGCATCCTGGAAAAAAAAAATACATATACGTGTATATGTAATGTACATGTATATGTATATACATATACATATATATATATATATATATATATAGAGAGAGAGAGAGAGAGAGAGAGAGAGAAATGTGTTGAACCAGAAGTATAATAATTAATGTACTTCTTAGCTTAACTATTGACATTTAAAACATGGTTTAGAAAAATGATAAGGTAACCAATCATGCCCCTTAGAATTTTGCTTTGTTTAATACCATTATTAACATGTAGGCACAAGTTAGTAATGTACAATATATCTGAAATGCATGAAAGCTCTTCATATTTATGCAATCAACAAAAAGACCTGCTGGGCATCACAAAGTATGCTTGACACTGGGGCCACAGGAGTAAACCAGAAGCTGAGAGTTCCTCAGGGAAAAAAAAAACAAGTTCTACAAAGTATAATGAATGTTATGATATGGTAAGTACAGAGTGCTGAAGGGACATGGCTTGGGGATCTGACTATTTTAGAGAGTCAGGGAAAGTCTCTTGGAAGCAATGACATTTAAGTTAAGATCTATAGGATGAGTGGAAGAAATAAGTCAGGGCTGGGAAAAGGGGAATGGGGTAAGATTGGTTAGGTAAGAAAAGGATGAAGAGCAGAATCATCAACTTATATTTATTATAATAAATTAGATTAGGAAACAATCAACAAAACTAAAAGGCAACTGGCAGAATGGGAAAAGATATTTGCAAATGACATATTGGATAAAGGGCTAGTATCGAAAATCTATGAAGAACTCACCAAACTCCACACCCAAAAAACAAGTAATCCAGTGAAGAAATGGGCAGAAAACATGAATGGACACTTCTCTAAAGAAGACATCCGGATGGCCAACAGGCACATGAAAAGATGCTCAACGTCGCTCCTCATCAGGGAAATACAAATCAAAACCACACTCAGATATCACCTCACACCACTCAGAGTGGCTAAAATGGACACATCAGGAGACTATAGATGCTGGCGAGGATGTGGAGAAACGGGAACCCTCTTGCACTGTTGGTAGGAATGCAAATTGGTGCAGCTGCTCTGGAAAATAGTGTGGAGGTTCCTCAAAAAATTAAAAATAGATCTACCCTATGACCCGGCAATAGCACTGCTAGGAATTTATCCAAGGGATACAGGAGTGCTGATGCATAGGGGCACTTGTACCCCAATGTTTATAGCAGCACTTTCAACAATAGCCAAATTATGGAAAGAACCTAAATGTCCATCAACTGATGAATGGATAAAGAAATTGTGGTTTAGGGGCGCCTGGGTGGTGCAGTCGGTTAAGCGTCCGACTTCAGCCAGGTCACGATGTCGCGGTCCGTGAGTTCGAGCCCCGCGTCAGGCTCTGGGCTGATGGCTCGGAGCCTGGAGCCTGTTTCCGATTCTGTGTCTCCCTCTCTCTCTGCCCCTCCCCCGTTCATGCTCTGTCTCTTTCTGTCCCAAAAATAAATAAAAACGTTGAAAAAAAATTAAAAAAAAAAAAGAAATTGTGGTTTATATACACAATGGAGTACTACATGGCAATGAGAAAGAATGGCAATGAGAAAGAATGAAATATGGCCCTTTGTAGCAACGTGGATGGAACTGGATAGTGTGATGCTAAGTGAAATAAGCCATACAGAGAAAGACAGATACCACATGTTTTCACTCATATGTGGATCCTGAGAAACTTAACAGAAGCCCGGGGAGGGCAAGGGGGAAAAAGAAAAAAAAAAGTTACAGAGAGGGAAGGAAGCAAACCATAAGAGGGTCTTAAATACTGAGAACAAACTGAGGGCTGATGGGCGGTGGGGGAGAGGGGAAAGTGGGTGATGGGCATTGAGGAGGGCACCTGTTGGGATGAGCACTGGGTGTTGTATGGAAACCAATTTGACAATAAATTATATAAAAAAATAATAAAATTCTTAAAAAATAATAAATTAGACTAAAATAAAATGATTTGAAATTAAGTTTCCAGTTTCACATGTAAGGAGCTTAAAAGCCACCATTTTGTCCTAAGAACAAGTAAAAAGTTGAACAGATTGAAAGATCAACAGCTTTTCTTGGATCCATAAGAGAGGGGAGGACATGGGACGAATTGTTGCCCCCAAAACTGGAGACACAGGAAAATGCAGGGAGTCATGCCTAACAGAAACATAGACTCACCAGTGGTGAAGTAAGAAAACCTGAGCTGTAATTGATGAATTATTGGAGGATCAGTGTGGACAACTCAGAGCTAAAAACTCTAGGAGGATCTAGTCTTACAGGGGTCCTCAAAAATATTGTGACATTTACCTCCAGGAGCTTGACCAGATACCCATGGTAAAGATGAGAGAAAAATCCACTTGAGTTTCCAGCAGGGGGGGGAGAAAGGAACCAGTTTGAACTATGCCAGATAACTCTGTTTTTCTTCTTTTTTAAAATTTTTATTATTAAGTGTTCATTTATTTTTGAGAGAGAGAAAGAGAAATTGTGTGCATGTGGGAAGGGCAGGGAGGAGACGGAGGACCCGAAGTGGGCTCCATGCTGACAGCAGAGAGCCTGATGTAGGGCTCGAACTCATAGAGCTGAGAGATCATGACCTGAGTGCAAGCTGAAAGCCTAACTGACTGAGCCACTCAGGTGTCCCAAGAACTCTGTTCTCCTTAAAAAGGCTTGTTCTCAGTAGAAACTAGTTAACCAGAGCCTAACCTGCTAGGGTACTATTAGAGCTTAACTGACCTGGGGTAAGGGAAGTACCCAACTTCAGTCCACTCTAGCCATCCTGTCCCACCTAAGAGGGAAGAAAAACTGAGAAACACTTGTGAAGTCACAGTCTAGAGGAATAGGCTCTCTAAAAGACTGAGACATAATCATAGAACTATAGTTCTATGTGAGTTCAACTCACCAGCATATTACTAAAGTCCTATTTATAGCAGATTTTTTTACAGAGTACATTATGTCTGGGTATCAAGAAAAAAATTACAAGGTATATCAAAAAGCAACAAAACAACAACAAAATAACAAAACAACAAAAAACCCTCACAAAACCAAAAACCAAAAAACCTAACCAATTTGAACAGAAAGAGCCAGCATCAGAACTAGACTTGGCAGAGATGTGGGAATTCCCAGACTGGGAATTTAGAACAATTGTAATTAGTTGCTAATCAACTAATGTATGTTAAGGGCTCTAATGGATAAAGTAGACAGCACATAAGAACAGATGGGCAATGAAAAAGGAGATGAAAATCCTAAGAAAGAACCAAAAAGAAACTCTAAAGACAAAAAATACTGTAACAAAGAAGAATGCCTTTGACAGGCTTATTAGTAGATAGGTCATGGCTAAGAAAAGAACTTCTGAGCTAGAGGACATATCAATGGAATCTTCAAAAACTTCAAAAAGCAGACTGGAAAAACCAGAACAGAATATCCAAGGACTATGAACAATTACAGAAGGTATACCATAAGCATAATGGGAATACCAGAACAAGAAGAAAGAAACAGAAGAAATATTTGAAATAATAATGACTGAGAATTTCCCCCAAATTAATTTCAGACACCAAACTACAGATCCAGAAATTCAGAGAACACCAAGCAGAATACATTTCAAAAAAAATCTACACCTCGGCATATCATCTTCAAACTCTGATTACAGATAAAGTCCTCAAAGAAGCCAGAGGAAAAACACAACTTATTGAGGATCAAGGCTAAGAACTATATCTGACATCTCAAAAACCATGCAAGCAAGAAGAGAGTGGAATGAAGTATTTCAAGTGTTGAAAGAAAAAACCCTACCAACTTAGAATGCACCATTTAAAATTATCCTTCAAAAGTAAAAGAGAAATAAAGACTTTCTCAAACAAAAATCAAGTTAATTTGTTGCCAGTAAAAATCCCTTACATGAAACATTATGAGATGTTCTTTAGGGAGAAGGAAAACAATATAGGTCAGAAACTTGCTTCTACATAAAGAAAGGAGAGCATGAAAGAAGGAATAAGTGAAGATAAAGTAAAGCTTTTATTTTTATTATTGTTAACTGACCTGATAATAATTTGTTCAAGATAATAGCAACCATGTATTTGATTAGGTATGTTTATGTACATATCATATATATATATATATACATATATATATATGCATATATATATGCTTGTGTGTGTATGCATGTATATATATACATATGTATGCTTATATATAAAGTAAAATAACAACAATGATATAAGAAACAAGAGGGTGGAACTAGTATTATTTTGCTGTTATAAAGTACTGGCACTACCTGTGAAATAGTATGATGTCAACAGAAAGTGAAATGGGAGTAGGACTAAATGCATATTGTAAACTCGGGCAATCACCGAAAAAAAAAAAGTATAACTGATATGCTAAGAAAGGAGAAAATGAAATCATATAAATTCTCTATTAAAACCACAAAAGGCAGAAAAAGAGTGGAAGACAAAAATGGGAACAAAGAATAAGGGCCACAAACAGGAAACATTAACAAATGTAGCTATGAATCCAACTGTATCAATAATCACTTTGAATGCCAATATCTAGATGACTAAAAGACAGACTGTCAGAGTGGATAAAAAATACAAATCAACTGTATGTTGTCTATAAGAAACTTTAAATATGAAGACACATATATAAGTAAGTGGATGGAGAAAAATATACCATGCTAACACTAATCAAAAGAAAGCAAGAGTAGCTGTATTAATTTCAGACACAGCGACCAAGGAAAAGTTACCAAACCAAGGAAAGTTATCAGTAAGATAAAGAAGGGAATTACATAATGATAAAGAAGTCAATTCTCCTGGAAGACATAAAAATTTTTAGTGTATGTGTTCCCAACAACAGAACATCTAACTATGTGAGCACAGTAAGTGACTGAATGTAAGATTGTTTTAATATTCAAAAATCAATTAATATAATTCACTTTATTAATAAACAAAAACAACACAATCACCTCAATTGATGCAGAAAAAACATCTGACAAAATGTAACATGCATCCCTAACTAAGACTCTCAACAAATTAAAAAAAGGGAACCTTTTCTTTTTTTTTTTTTTTTCAACGTTTATTTATTTTTGGGACAGAGAGAGACAGAGCATGAACGGGGGAGGGGCAGAGAGAGAGGGAGACACAGAATCGGAAACAGGCTCCAGGCTCCGAGCCATCAGCCCAGAGCCTGACGCGGGGCTCGAACTCGCGGACCGCGACATCGTGACCTGGCTGAAGTCGGACGCTTAACCGACTGCGCCACCCAGGCGCCCCCGGGAACCTTTTCAACCTAGTAAATGGCATCTCTGAGAAACCTACAACTAATATATTTACCAGTATCTGACTGAATGCTTCCCCTCTAAGATCCGGAATAATACAAGGGTGTTTGCTCTAAGTATTTCTATTCAACATTGCACCAGAAGTTCCAGTCAGTGCAATCAGGCAAGAAATAAAAGAAACCCAATGAAAAGAAAGAAGTAAAACTGTCTTCATTTGTAGATGATACGATTAACCAGGTAGAAAATCCAATATGATCCAGAAAATAAACTACTAGAATAAGTGAGTTTTGCAAGGTTGCAGGATATAAGATTAATGTACAAAAATTAATTGTATAGTTATATTTCTGTATATCAGCAACCAAGAATCAGAAATGAAAAAAAATGATAGCATAATATATATGAAATACCTAGAGGTGAATTTGAAAAAAAAAAAAAAAACCCAAAACCTGAAAACTACAAAACACTGCTAAAAAAATTACAGGACATAACTAAATGGAGAGATATACTTTAATTCTCTTAAAATTGATCTATAGGTTTAATACAATTTCAATCAAAACCACAGCAGGCTTTTTTCCCCTTAAATAGAAATTGACAAACTGGTTTTAAAATTCACATAGAAATGAAAAGGAGCCAGAATAGCTGGAAGAACTCTGAAAAGAAACAAAGTTGAAGAGTTATCAATACCTGACTGCAAGACTTATTATAAAGCTTATCTAATCAAAAGTGTTGTATTGGACCAGAACAGAGTCCAGAAATAATTAACCTATACATATTTAGACAACAATTTTTGACAAAGGTTGAAAGATGCAACAGTGGAGAAATAGTCTTTTCAAGAGATGGTAGTAGAATAATTGGGTATCTACGTGCAACAAACAAACAAAAAACAAAAAAAACAAAAGAAAAAAAACCACCCAAAATAAAGCAAAATGAAATAATTCAATTGTAACCTTGCACTCAAAATTTACTGAAAATATATGACAGGCCTAAATATAAGATCTAAAACTATAAAACTTCCAGAAGAAAAACCCTACCTAGGGTTAGGAAAAGATTTCTTGGATAGGATAACTTAAAATTTTATCAATAAAAAAATTGATAAATTGAGCTTCATCAAAATAAAAAAAATCTGAGAATTAAAATTCAGGACTCAGACTGAAAATAATTACAAAGCATATATCTAATATAGGACTTGTATCCAGAATATATACATTTTCAAAATTCACAGTGGGAATACAAACATCCCAGTGTAAAATAGGCAAAGATTTTAACAGATACTTTATGTGAAGATATGCAATCTCATTAGTTACTAGGAAAATAAAAATTAGAATGACTAAAATTTAAACGACTGATATACCAAATACTGGCAAGAATGTAGAAAAACTGGAACTTTTCCTATATAACTGGCAGGAATTTAAAATGTTATATTTGTTTAGGAAAACAGTTTTACATTTTCTTAAAATTTAAAACATATAACTACCATGTGATTCAGCTATTTCATTCCTAGTGATTTACCTAAGAGAAAAGAGACATATGTCCACACAAAGATCATACACAATGGTTGATAATAGCTTTACTTTTAAACCAAAAAATTAGAAAAAAACCTAAATGTCCATCAACAGATGAAGGTAAAAACAAATTGCATTATATCCATACAATGGAATTCTAAGCAGTAATAAAAAGAATGAACTACTGATACTCAACATAACACGGATGAATCTCAATAATTATGGTGAAAGAAGCCAGACCAAAAACAGAGTACATACTCTAGAATTTGTAAACTAATCCACAGAGACAGAAAGCAGATGGGTAGTTGTCTATGGACGGGGTCAGAGTGACAGGGGAGAGAGTTAAAGTTCATGGAGGGGTCTGACATAATTTTTGATTTGCATTTGATAGGCATAGAATTCTTGCCTAGGAAATAAAACTGTGTGATGGAACTCCTTAAGATTTTCTTATTTGGAATTCAGTAGTATGAAATAATTAGAGTATTCTACTCTCCATGTATAACATGTCTTCATCTATATTTGCGTGACTTACAATTTCAGAAACCCGTGCCTTTACTGTATCCTAAGAATATATGAGACTACTAAAAATATAGTTATATACTTATGATAAAAATTCAGACTTTAATAATAGGGAAATTCTTATTTCAAAAACTGGAATAAATTCATTTAAACAAATATTTGTTGACGATCTGCTTATGAGAAAGAATACATTATTCAACCAATCACATAAATAAATGCAAATTAGATAAGGTGAAAAATGCTATGAACAAGAAATATATGGAAGCATAAGAGAGTTTAGCCAAGAAATTAGTTAGGAAAGTCATAAAGACTTCGTGGAGGAAAAGGCAGATAAGCTAAGATACAGAGATCAGCAGATACTAACTAGATGAAGAGAGAAGTGAGGAGTGTTCTAGGAACAGTATATACAAAGGCTCTATAGTGGGAGGGAAAATTGTGAGTCCAAGAGACTAAAAAACTGTGTCTAAAAATAATGTCAGTTGATTTAAAACACATTTTAAGTGAATATCTGAAACATTCTGTTATGAAGTAGATAAATATTTTAAAATCATGTTTCATCTTATTTTGTTTTGCATTAGTCAAAAATATCACAGCTACTCTACACTTATTTTCAACACTATCTTCATTCTTTTGGATTGCTTTGTGTAAAGAAGCATATGTTGGCATATTAACAATTAATAATTTTTTGCCCATGTCATGTTGGTTTTCCTTTCATATGTCATGTCAGCTCTTTCCTGACTATTCTGTCTGAAGTCATTTGCTGAAGAAGGACCAGTCATACATGACAATTATTTTTGATTTCAGGTGAATTTCAGTACTGAAGCATCATCACCTGATGGCTGACCCATCTCAACATAATATCTGGGTTCCATCCAAATCCCTGTCAGTAACTATCCACCTATTACAGACTTTCCAAGTGAATTTAAAAAGAAATGAACAGCAGATAAGAAAGAAGATGGTTCAGAAATCTAAAACATGACCTTTTCCTTCAAGGAAATTAAAATGATATTGGGGGAAAATTTATGTAAATAATTATTTTAAGTGTAGAATAAAATACTGTTGTTCAGAGAAGAGCACTGGAGTGAACTGGGTGTGTTGGAAAGTTTCCCAAAAGAGACAGTGTTTGTTCTAGGCTTATAACAATTTGTAGAAGAGGACGGAGGGAGAGAGATTCCTTGCATTCCATGCAGAGAAAATAATATGAGCAGATCCATAAAAACAGATAAGGAGGGGTCTGAGGTTTAAGCCTCAGGGATGAAGAGAATGATGATGCTATTAATAGCAGAGAAGTTGGGAACGCTTAGTGAGCAGAAGCTTGCTGTCAAGCACTTAAAGAGAGGGCAATAATACAGATAGTTGGGTGGAGGTGGAGGGAGAAGAAATCAGCCTTAAACCTGTTTCATGGTCTAACATTTTATTCATATTTAGATTTCTTTCTACTGTTCATTAAACATAACTTTTGATCTTTTATCAGAAGAAAATCAAATAGCTATTTTCATACTGCAAATTGAATTGGCTCTCCAGGTTTTGGGTATGTTGAAAACAGGACTAGGCTTACAAATGATATGAAAAGTCCAATTGAAGAAAAATTATATGGATAGTAAGATTTTGGCTAAAAGTACTAATTCATAGTATTATCTAAGTAATTCACTTCCCCAGTACAATCTTGTATAATATGATTACATACATTACCCGCCTTCTTCCCTCCCCACCTACAGAGGGAGGGAAGGAGAGACAGAGGGACTGACTGATTGACAGCAATATAAACTGGGTATTTCCCAGTCTTAGTTTCCAAATACCTCTGAAAGTGTGAACATCTTTCTGTGTTGTGTGATTCTAGCATCCAAAGATGCACATGATACACATCTTCATAAAGCATGACTTCTAATGCAAGCCAACTCTTTCATTTCGTGTTAAAGAAACAATGATCTTCCCCAATACTAAAGGAAAAAATAGTGCCGCTGTCCTGAGAAGTAGTATATCTGAACAGGACTGACTACTCACAATCATGCTTATTGTGCTTTGGAGTAAATTTGATCACCAGTGCTTTTTGTTGTATTTGCCTACTTTAGACTCTAAACTCCACGTACGATGTGATTCCACTGTTCTCTAAACCATGCCAATTCTGCTTGAATTACCCGATTTATTGCTGTAATCCCCTGCTTCACCAGGATTGGGAATTTGCTCACTGCCAGCAGTATCAGTATCACATGAGTCTGCTAACAGCTGAGTACATTTTAGGTTGGAAAAAATGTTGTGTACGAGATAGATCCTTCTAAGTCTAATAAGGGGACTATGAGATCTTTACTGTAGATTACCCAAAGACAGTGACCTTACTAAAAAAAAATTAATTCAGTGATGCCTTTTCTCAATGCATAAAGCAATCTTCTAAACTAAGGATTAATTTCTCTGCAAAAAACTATAAACTTTAATAAAAACTAAAAATATTTTAATAACCACAATGGACATCTTAGTGTGCTGAGTCATTTGTTTACCCAATTTTTATTCAGCACACAGTATAGTTGGGTATACAATGGTGAACAAAACCAGAGACATGATCCCTACCCTCACAAAGCTTGACAGTCCAATGGGAGGAGACAGACCTTAATCAACATTGACCACAAATAACATAAAATGAAAGTGGACAAGTAAGGATAAGAAAGGAGAGGTTTAAATAACAGTGAGTCAGGTAAGGTGTCTTTGAGTAGTTTAAGACTGGACTGAAAGTAAAAAAAAAAAAAAAATCATGTTTTTTAGATAAAGAAGGTAGGAGTGATTAAGTTAAGGTTCAAATTTGAATTACAAAAAGGGACATTTACTCTTATTAGATGAAAATACAATTTAGAATGCTTACACAGATTTTATATTTAATATACACTTTTGATAAGTAATGTATTTTTCATTATTAAATTTGACACATGCAATATTTTTGAGATCTTCAAAGGAATTGATACTTGATTTATACATATTAATATCAAACCAATAATAGTTTCTGTAGTTAAAAATTTATCCATAATTAACTGAGTTCTCATCAAAAGTTATTACTTCCTTTGAGGATCTTCTCCTTTTATGCTTCCAGTGTTTGAATTAAAGGAGAGTCCAAAGAATGTAGTAAGTAATTAATCCCCTTACAAATGCTGTAGGTGATGAGGGTAGTATGGGATGGTGTGAGGTGCTAGGGAGAACATGGATCTGGGAATTGATACAACAGGTGGATTTTCAGCTCTGCATTTACAAGCTATGCGACCATCTCAGAGTAATTAAGCTTCCCTAAACTCCAAATTCCTTACCTTAAATTGGGATTTGGGTGAAGATTCAGTGTGATAGCATTTACGAAACACTTAAAAACTGTAAGACTTGCTATAAATGTTAGGAATTATTATTATAATAATGATCCCCCCATCTGATACCATGCAAGATGTAAGCTGAAGTTCAAGATTCAATTATTTGAGTTTTAGTGTTCTACAGTTTTCAGTTGTAAATCTTTGTTTACAATTATGTAAATGTACTTCACTAACGAAAATGACATTTAATTAACTTGCTTTTAAAAATATCATGATTCTGGGGTGCCTGAGTGGCTCAGTCGGTTGAGCGTCCGACTTCGGCTCAGGTCATGATCTCATAGTCTGTGAGTTCGAGCCCCGCATCGGGCTCCGTGCTGACAGCTCGGAGCCTGGAGTCTGTTTCGGATTCTGTGTCTTCCTCTCTCTCTGACCCTCCCCCGTTCATGCTCTGTCTCTCTCTGTCTCAAAAATAAATAAACGTTAATAAAAAAAAATAAAATAAAAATATCATGATTCTTAAATATGACTCAAAGAAACAAGATTATTTTTTTTTTACTGATGCTTTACTAGTAGTTGCACATTCCTTTTATACAAGTAATCATATAATTTTTATGTAACTGTATTACAGAAAACACTGGTTCTTTGAAAGACAATGTTCTCATACTACAAGAGACAAAGATAAAGTATTCAGGAATTGTATCCTCTTGAACCACAGATTTAATATTGCAGGCTTTAATCTCCAATCTCCAATTAGTTTTCTTTTAAATCCATATTAATTAAATGTTCACAAAAGCACATCAGTGTGTGATAAGGAAATATGCTCTTTTCAGTACACCTCAGTGAACTACCTCAAAGTATTGTGGAAAGACGGGGAAAAAGATGTATATTACACACCTGACACAACTTTTCCAAAGAAGTATTATAGTGACATTACTCTGAAACCCTACAGTATTTTCTAATTAAAATTCGAGTGCTATAAATCCCAAGAATAAAATGGGAAACACTGATTTTAGATTCATGAGAGTAAATAAAAAACGTTCTGGGTATTTAATTTTGTGTGTGTATGTGTGGTTTGATTATGGACTTGAGAAGCAATCTGAAACGAAGACTGGCTGAAGACAACTGCTATTTAATCCCCACTTGCTCTGCTAGATCCTCCCGTGAAAACCATGATCAGTTATTCCTGGAATTCTAGTTCACAATTTTTCTAAGCTCTTTAGAATGTGGCATGTTTGTTTCACCACTTTACTTATTAGCTCTTCTCTCCTTCGGTTATTTTATTTTGGATGTTTCAGAATACTTACAAAGGAGATTTCTTACTTAGTTTAGATTGATTAGAAAAGCAGCAATCTCAGGATCAGCAGAGAGAGCTAGTAAAATAATCAAAGTCCCTGCTTAAAAACAAACAAGCAAACAAAAACCTTTTCTAGCCACTTTTTCCTAGTAGGACACTCTATTTACCTCCAAATTACTTCTCTAATTTTAAACAACTTGTCTAGTTAATTTCCTGTGTGTGATCACTGACTATAAGTGAGGTTCATTTTCTTATCTACATCATGTAGGTAATTAAAGGAAATTGAAAGTGGGCAGTGAAGCTTTTATGCAACTGGGATTGAAGCTGAATGGAGGGCAGCGAGGTCAGTGGAGTCCATTATATTTTTATGTGTGAGGCTGGTTTGTCTGCCCTGTCCTTGTTTATTTAGTGTAGGCTGGACAGGCTACTAACTGCAAATCTATGTCTCTGATTTGCCCAGCTGTCCTTGAATAAAGACATCTTCCCCTGCAAATGTTAAATGACAGTGATTGACAACCTATGATGAACTCTGCTTGCAACCCCCTGCTACTGTTTTTAGATTGCAAAAGAAAAAAACAGAATAAAGAAACATCTTTCATAATCACATCAAATGGATCCTGCTGTTCACTCAATAGTTTTCATTTTGTTTCCCTTTTCACCTCAAATCTCAATCTGTTCTACAAATGCCATAAACTCAGCTACTCCATGTAGAGTAAAAAAACAAACAAAAAGCAAAACACACACGCACACATACAAACAAAAAAACATGTATGTAAAGCTACTACATTTTGCTTGTATATTTACACTGATTTAAGTTTATAGGGGATATACACTCTTACACAATGCTTTGTTTATACCATCTTATCACTAACTTACTTGTTTGTTCTTCTAAGAACAAGCTGGCATAGCTATACTGCTGAGAAATGTCTTTCAGTTACTCATCGGTACTTGGGTTTAGTTAGGGCTCTGGTAGCTTTACTCAATGTATAAGGCTTATGTATCCTTGTGGCCCTTAAATACATTGTACAGCTTACCTTTTAGATTTGTTAAAATAAGAGGCTTATTACAATCTACTTTGGCTTTTTCTTTAGTGAGTATGTGAATACGTGGATGTTGCCTGTGTATGTGTGCATGTGTATGTCTATAGATTTTTTTCTTCTGCTTTACCTAAGCAAATTGCAGAAGAAACAGCCAGGATGGGTTCATGTTTGGTCTCATATAAGCGTTGCCTAACAGTAAACTAGTTTTTTTATGTCACTGCACACATCGCTGCCTACATACTGAACTCACTAAATAGCAGATAAGAGGGCCCTTGTACAGTGGGGATGGCAAGCTGATCGATGTGAAAGACTAAAGAAGCTTTATGCTATAACTTAATCTCTGTCATGGGAAAAGTAAAACTTATAAAGTTAATGAGTTCTAGACTTTAAGTAGCACTTGATTAATTTGTAACATTCTGAGGCGTTAAAACAAACCAAAATTAGTTTCTCACATTCCAGTGCTGTCTTTTGGCCACTGAAGCTGTAGAAAAAGCATTTCAGTAAATTTCCCGGATAGGAACCCATTTTAATTTCTATGCCTTTCTGAAGTATTAATTAATTGTATATTATGTATTTTATAAAAATATTTGAAAAATAATCTAGCATTTAATTTACCAAGCCAGGTTCAGATATATTAAGGGATAAGAAAGTATGCTTCATATTTTTATCTTTTTTACATCAAATCACCGATTATTCAATCATTAATACACTAAAAAACTAAGCATAACTTGTTTTTAAAAGTCAAATATATAGTTTCTAATACTTGTGATTTTTATTTTTATTAAAATTATTCAAACTGAATAAATCATTTACTACTATATTACATAAATCTCTAAAAGACTACTATAAACTAGATTTATATGGAACTTACAGTGACCTCAAAATTCAGTAAAATGTATACTAGGAATTAACTTACTAATATTCCAGCTAAAGAAAAAAGTAAAAAAAAAATGCCTTGGTTATAAAAAAGTTATTGGAAAATGATAAAATTAAGATCTAGTTAATTAAGCAATAATAATATATTTATCCAATACGTACACAATTTGCTTCACTAAGATGAAGTATCAAATAATTTTATTGTATGCAGACAGTAAAATATAAATATTGATGGATATAATTGTAATTACTCGTAGAACTACATATGTTTCCTTGCAGGGCTTATGTGAGTGTGTGTGCCTGATTTGTATCAATGTCTTAAACTTATGGACCTATGTTTGGCCTTTAACCAATTAAGACAAGCACAGAATCACTTGCCAAAAATAAATATGAACAAGAAACAATACCTTATTCTTTTCTTTGTAAGAATGACCACCTGGTTGACAGCTGGCTTTTAAGGGATCTTTCAATAGTGGGTACCAGTAACTTTGTTGTACTTAAAATAATTTCAGTGGTAAGAATTCCATCAGAAACTTCTATTTCCCAGGATTTATAGCTAAGTCCTTAAAAAATTGCTCTTTTATGAAACTTGAAAAAAATTCCTCAGTTTTTGAGGATGTAATAAAAATGTCTTATAGCTTAACAATGTTTAGATATTTTTCTTTTAAAAACTAAAAATCGTGAGGCTATCATGTTTGAATCCTGAAAGAGAATAACTGAGATTAGAAGCAAAATGTAATCATTGTGTATGGTTAAATGTCACACTTTGCAATCTATCTTTAAGAGCTAAAAAAAAAAAAAACCCTTTATTACCTTGCTTCTGCCTTTAAAACTTCACATACTTATTAGAGTGACTTTCTTTATAATTTGCCTTTCTATAGGCTATGAGATTATATCAGACATAAAACAAACAAATGAAAAAAACTGAAAAATATAACCCAAAGTAGAAACATTAAAACACTTCTATTTAATGTCTACTGAATATTGGTCTTCCAGGAGTTAAGCAATATATATACAAGATGTTATAACAAATATACAAGTAAAATATCAAATTAGGCCAATGTAAAAGAAATAATCACAATACAGGAGTGATCAACAAATGAATGAAACAAACATTGTGTCATGAAGTTAAGAAAATATAGTAATAACTACTAATTCTGAATTAGGGAATGTTTTAAGAGGGAGCTGAACCAAGATGGATGGATGGATGGATGGATGTTAGACACATTGTCCAGGTGAGAATCATAAGCAAAGGTGTGAAATTGGGTGCATACCCAGCATGTTTAGAGGTGAAAGTAAGAAGGTTCATCAGGAGAAAGGGGGAGGTGGATCTGTGATAGTCTAATGGAAGGTGTTGGTAAAAAGGAAGGCCTCAACAGCCAGGTTAAGGAAACAATGCTTTATTATGTACATAAGTTTAGATTTTTAAGGGCAGAAATGGTGCTTTAAAACAGATAAGCTGGCAGCGATGAGTTGGGTACATTAAAGAGAGAGAAATTAAAGTAGGAAGATCACTTAGGAGACTGTTTAGGAATGGGGTGATGAGAACCCAGACAGGAAGGAGCTGGTTATGGGGATGCAACATCCAGTATGGCGACTCTAGTAAAAACACTATTAAATATTTGAAAGTTGCTAAAAGTAGATCTTAAAAGTCTTTGTCACAAGAAAAAATTTTTTTTAACTATATATGGTGATAGATTTTGTAACTATATATTGTGGCGATCATTTCATATTATATACAAATACTGAATCATTATGTTGTACACCTGAACTATTATGTCAATTATACCTCAAAGATGTTAAATTCTTTTTAAAAGGGTAACTCTTGTTACCAATGATTATAGATTAAAAGAAGAAAATATTGAAAATATTCTGTCACTGTAGCTTCTTTTTTATTTCTATGCAAACTGTAAATGTTAAAGAAACAAGTATACTTTGATATACAATTTATGGTTGACATTAAGGAGGGCTATTTTATCTCTCACACACGTGGTTTGGAGAATAGCTAGAGGTAGGCACAGGAAAAGGAGCTAATGTCAAACCGTAAGAAAAAGAACTGGATGAGATAGGAAGGTGCATTTTTAAAAATAGACTATTAAGAAGTAAGCAATGTTGTCAAATGCTGTAAAAATATCAAAGATATCAAAAATATCACAGCATTGAGTAATTAGGGCCTCTTGGTGCCTCTGAAGATTTTAAACAATAGTAATACGGATTATAGGAAGTTAAGAATGAATGAATGGAAAAGAAATTGAAATAGCAGGTTGAGATTTTAGTTTTTCATTTTGTCAGTGAATGGGAGAAAGGAAATAAGATAGTAATTTGAGGAGGATGGAACCCAATAAAGAAGTTTCTTCTCCCCAGACTATGGATAACCTATACATGTTCAGGAGTACATTGTTTTCTTAAGCTAAAAAAGTTATTTTAAAATTTACAAGAAACAATATTAAGAGAATTACTGAGAAAATTCTATAACAAAAGAGGGGGGAGAAACCAGTGAGTAGTAGAGCTCCTTTGGGAATCAACTGTTATCCATTCTATGGATATATTATATCTTATCTATTCATTGGTTAATGGAGGTTTACTTGTTTCCACTTTTTGGCTCTTATGAATAATACTGCTATGAACATTTGTGTACAGGTTTTTGTCTGGAAGCTTTTCAGTCCCTTGGGGCATATACCTAGGAGGGAAACTGTGGTGTGTTACATGGTAATTCTGCTTAACATTTTGCGGAACATCCGAACTGTTTTTCCAAAGTGGCCACACCATTTTATATTTCCACTAGCAGTGTATGAACATTATAAATTCTCCATATCCTCACCAACATTTACTATTGTCTTTTTTATTATAACCACCCTTGTGAGTATGAAGTGATATCTCATTGTGATTTTGATTTGTATTTTCCTAAAAACTAATGATATTGAGCATCTTTTATGTGTTTATTGGCCATTTGTATATCTTCTTTGGTGAAATGTCTATTCAGATCATTTGCCCACTTTTTAATGAGCCACCTATCTATTACTGAGATAAAAAGTTCTTATATATTCTTGATGGGAGTGCTTTATCTGACAGATGATTTGCAAATACTTTCATTTAATGGGTTATCTTTTCACTTTCTTGATGGTATCATTTGCAGCACAAGAGCTTTATTGAGAAAGTCCAATTTGTCCACTTTTTCCTTTTGTTTTTTGTACTTCTCGTCTTTTACCTAAAAAGCCATCACCTAACCCAAGGTGAGGAAAATTTACACTTATGTTTTCTTTTAAGAGTATTACAGTTTTAGCTTTTACATTGAGGTCTATGATCAGTTTAGAGTTAATTTTTGTGTATGGTGTAAGGAAGGAGTCCAACTTTATTCCTTTTTTTTTGTATATATACAATTATCTCAGTAGCATTTATTGAAAAGACTATTTTTTCCCCATCTTACTGTCTTGGCACACTGGTGTCAATTGGCCATACATACAAGGGTTTATTTCTGGACTCATGGTTCTATTTCATTCATCTCAATCTTTTGGCCACTACTACACTAGTCTGATTACACTTGCTTTACAGTAAGTTTTGAAATCAAGAAATGTGAGTCCTCCAACTTTGCTCTTCTTTGTTTTGGCTCTTATGGGTATCAGCTTCTCAAGAATCTGTAGATGAATATGGAGAGTACTGCCATCTTAGCAATAAGTTTTCTAATTCACAAACATGGGATATCTCTTCACTTATTTAGCTCTTTACTTTCCTTCAATAGCATTTTGCAGTTTTTAGTGTACAAATCTTGTACTTCCTTGGTTAGATTCATTCCATATTGTTCATTTCTAGTGTATAACAATACAAACGATTTTTGTATATTGATCTTATATCCTGCAACCTTCCTAAACTTATTAACTCTAATAGTATTTTGGTGAATCCCTAGAGTCTTCTATACACAAGGTCATGTCATCAGCAATTAGAAATAGTTTTACTTTTTTTATTTTCCAAATTGGATGCCTTTAATATTTTTTCGTCTCTAGTTGCCCTAGTTTGAGTTTCCAGTACAATGTTGAATAGAAATGCTGAGAATGGACATCTTTGCCTTGTTCCTGACCCTGGGGAGGAAGTATCCAGTTTTTCATCATTTAACATGTTAGCTGTGGGTTTTTTGCAAAATGCCCTTTGTCAGACTGAGGAAGTTCTCTTCCATTTCTACTTTGGTGAGTGTTTTCATCATGAAAGGGTGTTGGATTTTGATGAATTTTTGTCCCATGTCTTTTAAGGTGATCATGCAGTTTTTGTCCTTTATTCTATTAATATGTGAATTACATTGTCTTTTGGATGTTAAATCAACCTTGCATTCCCAGGATAAGTTCCACTTGGTTATGGTGTAGAATCCTCTTACTTGTTTTGCATAAATTTGGTTTGCATTTTGTTGAGGAATTTTGCACTTATTATTCACAAGTAACATTAGTCTATAGTTGTCTTGTGATATCCTTATCTAGTTTTGGTGTCAGGGTAATATTGACCTTATAGAATCAGTTGGGAGGCGTTCCTGCTCTTACACTTTTGAAATAAATTATAGAAGATTGGAAATAACTCTTAAAACATTTGGTAGAATTCACCAATACAAACATCTGAGCCTGAGTTTTCTTAGTGGGAAAATTAAAAATTACTAATTCAAATTCTTTCCTTGTTATAGTGTGTGTGTGTGTGTGTGTGTGTGTGTGTGTGTGTGTATTCTCTCCTGAGTCAATTTAGACAATTTGTGGCTTTTTAGGAATTTGTCCATTTCATCAATATTATATAATTTTTTGGCATGCAGTTATTTACAGTATTCCCTTATACATTTGTGGTCTTTAATAGTGTCCTCTATTTATTACTGATTTTAGTGACTTGAATGTCCTATTTTTCTTAATTAGTTTAGCTAAAGATTCATCAATTTTGTTGATGTTTGCAAAGATCCAGCTTTTGGTTTCATTGTTTTTTCTATTACTGTCATATTCTCTTTTTCATTTCAATGATAATGTTTATTCTGTGTTCCCTTCTGCTTGCTTTTCTCTTTCTATCTTCTTAAAGTGGAAGGTTAGGTATTGATTTGAGGTCTTTTTTAATACAGACATTAACAATTATGAATTTCTAAGAACTGCTGTAGCTGTTGGGGCGCCTGGGTGGCTCTGTCAGTTGTGTCCGACTTCAGCTCATGTCATGATGTCACAGTTTGTGAGTTGGAGCCCCACATCAGGCTCTGTGCTGACAGCTCAGAGCCTGGAGCCTGCTTCAGATTCTGTGTCTCCCTCTCTCTCTGCCCCTTCCCTGCTTGTGCTCTGTCTCTGTCTCTCTCTCAAAAATAAATAAACATTAAAAAAAGTTAAAAAAAAAAAAAAAGAACTGCTGTAGTTGCATCCCATAAATATTGGTACAGCGTGTTTTTTTTTCATTCATCTGATTGTTTAATTTTTGTTGTGATTTTTCTTTGACCCACTGGTTATGTAGAAGTGTGTTGTTTACTTTCTACATTTGTAAATTTCTTTTTGTTATTGACTTACACTTTAATTCCACTGCGGTTAGAGAACACACTCCTGTATCCTGGTTAATCTTCTAATTGTTCTACCCATTATTAAAAGCACAATTTTGAAGTCTCCAACTATTATTGTTGAACTATCTATTTCTCTCCTTAATTTTGTCAGCTTTTGCTGTATTTGAGACATTGATTTTAAATATGGATACATTTATAATTGTTATGTCTTCTTGATGAATTGACTCTATTGAAATATAATTAAATACAGTGTTAAATTGTTTTCAGGTGTACAAAATTCAGCAATTCTATACATTATTCCATGATCCTCATTATAAGTGTATTCTTAATCCCTTTTATCTATTTCACCGTCTCTGTGTCCCCCTCCCGCTGCCATCCACCTCCTCTCTGGCACACACCAGTTTGTTTTCTGTATTTAAAAGGGTGTTTTTGTTTGTTTGTTCATTTTGTTAAATTCCATCTGATTGAAGTCATATGGTATTTGTCTTTTTCTGTCTGACTTATTTCACTTAACATTATACACTCTAAGGCCATTTACATTGTTGCAAATGGCAAGACCTCATTTTTTTTTTTTTTGTGGCCAATATTCCATTGT
The DNA here is from genome assembly GCF_007474595.2 of Lynx canadensis. Lineage (NCBI taxonomy): Eukaryota > Metazoa > Chordata > Mammalia > Carnivora > Felidae > Lynx > Lynx canadensis. The sequence goes on from NC_044307.1 coordinate 91,196,411, forward strand.
GTGTATGCGTGTGTGTATATATATATATACACCACATCTTCTTTATTCATTCATCTATTGATGGACATTTGGGTTACTTCCATATCTTGGCTATAGTAAAGAATGCTGTGATAAATGTAGGGGCGCATATATATTTTCAAATTAGTGTTTTCATTTTCTTTGGGTAAATACCCAGTAATGGAATTATTGCATCACATAGTAAATCTATTTTTAATTTTTTGAGGAACATCTATACTGTTTTCCATAATGGCTACATCAGTTTGCATTCTCATCGACAGTGCATGAGGTTCCTTCTTTTTTCCCACATCCTGGCTAACGCTTTTTATTTCTTGTCTTTTTGATTCTAGCTATTCTGACAGGTGTAAGGTTATATCTCATTGTGGTTTTGATCTGCATTTCTCTAGTGATTAGTGATGTTGAACATTTTTTCATGTTTCTGTTGGCCATTTGTCTTCTTTGGAAGAATGTTTATTCAGGTTCCCTGCCCAGTCTTTAATTGGATTATTTGCTTTTGAGGTGTTGAGTTGTAAGTTCTTTATATGTTTGGATATTAACTCCTAAGTGGATATAACACTACCAAATACCTTCTCCAATTTAGTAGGTGCCTTGTCATTTTGTTGATGGTTTCCTTGGCTATGCAAAAAGCTTTTTATTTCGGTGTAGTCCCATCAGGTTACTTTTGCTTTTGTTTCCCTTGCCTGAGAAAACAAAATATACCTAAAAAAATGTTTCTGTGGCCAATGTCAAAGCAATTACTATATATGATTTCTCCTAGGAATTTTATGGTTTTAGGTCTCATTAGGTCTTTGGTCCATTTTGAGTTCATTTCTGTGTATGGTGTAAAGAAGTGGTCCAGTTTTCCCAGCACATTTGTTGAAAAGATTGTTTTTCCTCACTACATATTCTTGCCTCCTTTGTTGTAGATTAACCATATAAGCATGGGTTTATTTCTGGGTTCCCTATTCTGTTCCATTGATCTATATGTCTACTGTTATGCTAGTACCATGCTGTTTTGATTAATACAGTGTTGTAATATACCTTGAAATCTGGGACTGTGACACCTCCAGTTTTGTACTTCTTCCTCAAGATTGCTTTGGCTATTTGGGATCTTTTGTGGTTTCAAACAAATTATTAGGATTATTTGTTCTGCTTCTCTGAAAAATGATGTTCGTACTTTGATAGGCATTGAAATAAATCTGTAGATTGCATGGACATTTTAATAATATTGGTTCTTCCAATCCATGACCATGGATTATCTTTACATTTGTGTCATCTTCAATTTCTTTCACCAGTGTTTTGTAGTTTTCAGAGTATAGGTCTTTCACATTCTTGATGAAGTTTATTCTTTGGTATTTTGTTATTTTTGGTGTAACTATAAATAAGATTTTCTTAATTTCTTTCTAGTAATTCATTAGTGTACAGAAATGCAACAGAATTCTGTATATTAGTGTTGTATCCTTCAACTTTAGTGAATTCATTTATCAATTATAATAGTTTTTTGGTTGAGTCTTTACAGTTTTCAACATATAGTATCATGTCATCTGCAAATAGTGAGAGTTTTACTTCTTCCTTAGAATATGGATTCCTTTTATTTCTTTTTCTTGTCTGATTGCTGCAGCTAGGATTTAATCAACCCTCAGTTTGTTCTCAGTTTTTAAGAGTCTCTTATGCTTTGGCTCTCTCCCACTCTAACCTCTTTTTTTTTTTCCTTCCCCTCCCCCATGGGGTTCTGTTAAGTTTCTCAGGATCCACATAAGAGTGAAACCATATGGTATCTGTCTTTCTCTGTATGGCTTATTTCACTTAGCATAACACTCTCCAGTTCCATCCATGTTGCTACAAAGGGCCATATTTCATTCTTTCTCATTGCCACGTAGTACTCCATTGTGTATATAAACCACAATTTTTTTTATCCATTCATCAGTTGATGGACAATTTAGGCTCTTTCCATAATTTGGCTATTGTTGAGAGTGCTGCTATAAACATTGGAGTACAAGTGCCCCTATGCATCAGTACTCCTGTATCCCTTGGGTTGTTGAGAGTTTTTTTATCATGAATGTTTTACTTTGTCAAATGCTTTTTCTGCATCCACTGACATGATCATATGATTTTTATTCCTTCTTTGGTTAATGTGATGTACCAACGGTGACTGATTTGAGAATATTGAACCATGCTTGCATCCCAGGAATAAATCCCACTTGATCGTGGTGAATGATTTTTTAAAAATACTGTTGGATTAGGTTTGCTAGTATTTTGTTGAGGATTTTTGCATCTGTGTTCACCAGAGATATTGGCCTATAGTTTTCTTTTTTATAGAGTCTTTGGTTTTGTTACACTGGCTTCACAGAATGAATTTGGAAGTTTTGAAATGACTCTTTTATTATAAAATGATCATAAGAAATTATAATAAAATATATTATTATAAAATGCTCCAATTTGTCTTTATTGATTTTTTTTGTTTGTTTTAAAGTCTTTTTGTGGGGCACCTGGGTGGCTCAGTTAAGCATCTGACTTTGGCTCAGGTTTCTTTTTATTTATGTCTCATGTCTTTCTTGTTCCTCTCTTCCTCTTTTACTGCCTTCTTTTACATTAAGTAAATATTTTCTAGTGTAGCATTTTAATTCCTTTAATGATTTTGTACACTTTCCTATGTTTTATTTTCCTAGTGGTTGCTCTAGAATTTAAAATATACACCTTAGTTATCAGAATCTGTTCCAGATTTGTACTAAATTGCAATGAGATACAGAGACATTATTCCTATATATCTCTATTTCCTCCTCTCATTTTCTTGTGATTGTTATATATATTATATTTTTACAGGTTACAAACTAAAATCAATGTTGTAAGTTATTATTTTATAATAATTTCATTGTTATAGAAGTTGAGAGAAGAAAAGAAAAGTAATAAAAGTTCATATAAGTTTGTTATTATATTAATGTTCTTAGGTGCAAACTTCTCTATTCCTTGTTCCAAATGCAGTAAATCCCTTAACTAGAGCTATGGTCTAGTTAAGGTCTACCTCTTTTCCTTCGCAGAACTTATGTGCTACTTTACACAAAAGAGCTGTGGGTGGGGTTAATGGCCCACTTCTTCAAGAGTGACATCTATGCTCTATAAATGGGGTTCTGAGCAATGAAAATAGGTCTCTGGTCTTCCTAGTTTGGCTCTCTCAGTATGGAACCTCCATCCTATATTCGAGTTGGACAGGAGTGATCAGTCTCCTATTCTTGGTTTGCAATGTCTGGAGTACAACTTCCACCCTGTAGGTATGCGGTGGGTGGGAAGAAAAAAAAAAAAAAACAGACTGGTCTTCTTGGCCAAAATTGCTTGGAAAAGAGTTTCTGCAATATACAGTTTGTGGGTGGGGAGGAGCTGAGAGATGCCAGATGCCTGCCCATTTCGGGGTGAAAACGTAGCCTAGAACAGAGAGGAAGCCCCATATTTTTGACTGCAAAAACCTTGAATGGAGCTTCTGTCATATCTTGCACTGTGGCAGGGACATGAACAATTAAGCCCAAATCCATAGCGTTTCACTCTCTTTACTGAGATTTACCAGATTTTCTTGAATAGGTGTATCTCCATTTGCTGTAAGTCCTTAGGCCAGCTTTTGGAGACTTTGTTAAACAAACAAACAAACAAACAAATGACACTCTAGCAGTTAAATGGGTTTCCCTGTGGCAAGGGTCTGTTGTACTCCTTAGTCTGCTATCCAGTCTTCTGTACATCTTTACGTTACAACAATAAACCAAAATATAAATCACACTTCTAAAAGATGCCATTTTTGAAAAAAGAGATGGATTTATTTAGTTATTTGCCCCTATTTTGCTTATAGAGACAAGGTATACTCGAAAGTACTCCAATTTTGGATCAGATCTAGGTTGAATCCTGATTCTGCCACTTACTCTTGTAGACTTTCTTAAAATTTGAGAGCCTCAATTTTCTGTACAAAACAGGATAATACTTACTCCACAGGGTTCTGTTATATTTTGAGAATAAAATGAGATAAGATATATATAGCATAGTACCTGGTAGATTGTAGGCATTTTTAAATTTTGAATGAAAATGGTGCTGCCTACTATCTGGAGTTTGGACTATTTCTGGGGACCTGGAGCAGATCATTTGATAATGGAAAGGGCCTACCTCTCAGTGCCTAGGATAGTTGTACATTGAGAAGACGATTCATAAAAATTTGCTAAATAAATATTTACAGAAAAGGCATACTTTTCCTTGTTAAAAATGAATTGAAGAATAAGGTTACTAATATTTAATAAAAATTGCCAGTTCATTCCTTCTATACATCTAATCTATTTTTTTCTTAGTCTTTCTAAAGGCAGAATGCTTCCCTTCAATGTGGCATAACACTATTAAAATGCAGGAATACAGGCATACCTCATTTTATTGTGCTTTGCTTTATTGTGCTTTGAAGAAAGTAAATTAGTGCCTTTTTCTCAACATCATTTGCTCACTTTGTGTCTCTGTGTCACATTTTGGTAATTCTCGCAATATTTCAACCCTTTTCAGTATTATTGTATTTGTTATGGTGATCTGTGATCTTCTTTGTTACTGCTGTAAATTTTTGGGGTGCCACAAACTGAGCCCATAGAAGATGGTGAACTTAATTGATATATGTTATGTATTCTGGACTGTTCCACTGACTAGCCATATCCCCATCTCCCTCCCTTTTCCCTGGTCTCCCGATTCAGGGAGACACAGCAATATTGAAATGAGGCCAATTCATAACTCTACAATGGCATCTAAGTGTTCAAGTGAGAGGAAGGGTCACACATCTCTCACTTTAAGTCAAAAGCTAGAAATGATTAAGCTTAGTGAGGAAGGCATGCCAAAAGTTGAGACTTTTGCACAAGTTAGCTAAGTTGTGAATGCAAAGGAAAAACTCTTGAATGGAATGAAAGTGCTACTCCAGTGAATACATGAATGATAACTAAGAAACAGCCTTATTGCTGATATGGAGAAAGTTTTATTGGGTTGGATAGATCAAATAGCCACAACATTCCCTTAAGTGAAAGCATAATCCAAGGTCCTAACCCTTCAATGCTATGAAGGCTGAAAGAGGTGAGGAAGCTGTAGGAGAAAAGTTTGAAGCTAGCAGTGGCTGGTTCATAACGCTTAAGAAAAGAACACATTGCCATAACAGAAAAGTGAAAGCTGAAGCAGCAGATGCTGTTGTGGAAGCTGAAGCAAGTAACCCAGAAGATCTAGCTAAGACAATTAACAAAGATGGCTCCACTGAACAACAGCTTTTCAATGTAGAAGAAAGAGCCTTATACTGGTAGAAGATGCCATCTCGGACTTTCATAGCTAGAGAGGAGAAGTCAATGCCTGGTTCCAAAGCTTCAAAGGACACACTGACCTTCTCGTTAGTGGCTAATGCAGCTGGTGACTTTAAATTGAAGCCAATGCTCATTTGCCATTCTGAAAATCCTAGCGCCTTTAAAAATTATGCTAAATCTGGGGCGCCTGGGTGGCGCAGTCGGTTAAGCGTCCGACTTCAGCCAGGTCACGATCTCGCGGTCCGTGAGTTCGAGCCCCGCGTCGGGCTCTGGGCTGATGGCTCAGAGCCTGGAGCCTGTTTCCGATTCTGTGTCTCCCTCTCTCTCTCTGCCCCTCCCCCGTTCATGCTCTGTCTCTCTCTATCCCAAAAATAAATAAACATTGAAAAAAAAAATTATGCTAAATCTACTATGCCTATACTTAACAGGTGGAACAACAAAACCTAGATGACAGCACATCTGTTTATAATGTGGCATACTGAATATTTTAAGCCCACTGTTGAGACCTATGGCTCAGGAAAAGATTTCTTTCAAATTATTACTGCTCATTGACAATGCACCTGGTCACCCAAGAGCTCTGATGGAGATGTACACCATGGTTCATTTTGTTTTCATGCTTGCTCACACAATATTCATTCTGCAGGCCATGAATCAAGGAGTAATTTCAACTTTTAAGTATTACAGAAGAAATACATTTTGTAAGGTTGGAGATGCCATAGAGATGACTCTTTTGTGGATCTAGGCAAAATAAACCGAAAACCTGGAAAGGATTCATCATTCTAGATGCCATTAAGAACATTAATGATTTATGGAAGAAGCCAAAATATGAACATTAGCAGGAATTTGCAAGAAGCTGATTCCAACCCTCATAGATGACTTGGAGGGCTTTAAGATTTCAGTGGAGGAAGCAACTGCAGATGGGGTGGAAACAGCAAGAGAACTAGAATTAGAAGTGGAGCCTGAAGATGGGAATGAATTGCTGAACAGATGAGGAATTGCTTCTGATGGATGAACAAAGAAAGTGGTTTATTGAGATGGACTCTACTTCTGGTGAAGATGTTGTGAAGATTGTTGAACTAGCAATAAAGGATTTAGAATATTGCATGAACTTAGTTGATAAAGTGAGAGCAGAGTTTGACAGGATTGAGTCCAATTTTGAAAGAAGTTCTACTGTGAGTAAGGTGCTATCAAACAGCACCACATGCTACAGAAACATTGTTCATGAAAGGAAGAGTCAATCATTGTGGCAAACTTCACTGTTGTCTTATTTTACGAAACTGCCACAGCCACCCCAACCTTGAGCAATCACCACCGTGATCAGTCAGCAACCATTGACATCGAGGCAAGACCCTCAACCAGCAAAAAGATTACTAATCACTTAAAGCTCAGATGCTACTGTACATGGTTTAGCAATAAAATATTTTAAAATTAATGTATGTACATTATTTTTAGACATAATGGAACTAAACATTTAATAAACTACAGTATAGTATAAACATAACTTTTATATGCACTGGGAAACCAAAACATTCATTTGACTTGCTTTCTTTTGGTGTTTGCTTTATTGCACCAAATCTGCAGTATCTCTGAGATATGCCTATCATGCTTACCAGTTTGCCAAATGGTTTCATCAACATATTAGATATTAAAAACAACTCTGTGAAGCAAGATAGCTATCATCATTTCCTATTTTACAGGCTCAGAGAATAAAATGAGTTACTGTGATGTTGGGGGTGTTATTGCAATAAAACCATCTGAGCATTAATTATCTAACTCTCCACAGCTGCAAAGTTGTGTCAGAAAGCAAAAGTCATAACACAACTCTTCTTAAACATTTTAACAATTAAAAATGAATCTAGGGGCGCCTGGGTGGCTCAGTCGGTTAAGTGGCCGACTTCGGCTCAGGTCATGATCTCACTGTCTGTGAGTTCGAGCCCCGCGTCGGGCTCTGTGCTGACAGCTCAGAGCCTGGAGCCTGTTTCAGATTCTGTGTCTCCCTCTCTCTGACCCTCCCCCGTTCATGCTCTGTCTCTCTCTGTCTCAAAAATAAATAAACGAAAAAAAAAAAAAAAAAAGAATCTAGCAGTTCTCCTGATTTAACACTATCATCTCCAGACAGTCCCTGACTGGTGATGGTTTGACTTACAATTTTCAGACCTTATGATGGTACGAAAGTGATGCACATTCAGTAGAAATCATACTTCAAATTTTGAATTTCAATCTTTTCCTGGGCTAGCAATATGCGGTGTAACACTGCGGATGGTGGGCAGCAGCATTGAGCCACAGATCACAGCCAGTCACGAGACCATGAAGGTAAATAAATGATACACTAAGAATCACTCTGTACCCATGCAATGATTCTTTCACTTTCAATACAGTATTCAAAAAATTACATGAGATACTTAATACCTTATTATCAAACAGGCTTTGTGTTAGATCATTTTGCCCAAACGTAGGCTAATGTAAGTGTTCTGAGCATGTTTAAGGTAGGCTGGGCTAAGCTATGATGTTTGGTAGGTTGGGTGTATTTAAAGCGTTTTTGGCTTTGGATATTTTCAACCTAGGATGGTCTTATCAGGATGTAATCCTGTTGTAAGATAAGATCTGTATCCCTAGTCATTAGTCAACAACTTTGCCAGTCTGACTAATTATATGAAATTAATTCAACAATACGATGTAAAACAATAGGAAAATGACTGTAAAGTCAAACTAAACATCATGGAAAAGATGCGTTAATTTATCAAATCAATGCAAATGTTGCTTCAATAACATGCAAATCCATTGGCAAATGAGAATCAGGCAGAATTAGGCCGATGAACAACTGAACAAGAAATATAAGAATGATGACACTATAAGTGCTCAAAAGCGAACGATTTAAATATCAAAGGACTGAGATAGGTTATTGCAAAAACTGAGGTCCTCAAGTATATTTTTGAAAAAAATATTTTCTTTATAGTTATGCACTAAAAGTTAAACCCAAAGTGAAAAGTATTATACTCTGATACATATAATTATGTTAGAAAAATTGTGTTCCCTCAAAAAATCACAAATAAAATCAACTTGATTCAGCCTTTATAAGTTAGCAAATACCTGATAGAAGCTCAAATTTTGTTGAATATAAAGGTAAGTGAGTTTCTCCCTACATCTTTTATTTTTACTTTTAAGATAAAATCTTCAATAAAATTCTCTTATTCCTTCTCCCCACCTAATATAAAATATTAGACTCTCTTTTAAGTAGCATTTTTTGGGACTAGTATCCTCACTTCTTTCTTACTGTTTCTTTTTCGACTCTTCTAATCTTATTTAATGTAATGACATAACAAAGCTCCCAATTAATTAGGTTTTGAATGGGATACAAATTTTATACCTTAATCAAAATATGGTTATTTAAAAGCTCCTAATGTATAAGCAGGTGAGTAATTCTATATATCTGTATGAAAATGTTATGCTAAATCTATTTCAATGATCTGAAAGTCTTAACAGTTTTCTAAGAGGGAGAATATGACACCATTTGTAAAATTCTGAATTTCAAGCTACAATGTTATATATAAATCTGCATATTTGCATATATGATGGGTATATTTGTACGTATCTCAAAATTCTTTCTGGATAGCATTATCATTATTAATACAAACACAAACTTTAATTTTTATAAATGGTTGTTCCTCAGGATAGATTGCTGATATTAATGAATTCAAAACTGTAAGAAACACACTTAATATAATACTAAAAAGTTTATAATGTTTATTTATTTTTGAGAGAGACAGAGACAGAGCACAAGTCGGGGAGGGGCAGAGAGAGGGAGACACAAAATCTGAAACAGGCTCCAGGCTCTGAGCTGTCAGCACAGAGCCCGATATGGGGCTTGAACTCAAGAACCAGATGATCATGACCTGAGTCCTGAAGTTGGACACCCAACCAACTGAGCCACCCAGGCACCCCTACAAAACTTATAAAACAGGTCAGTGCTCATACATAAAGCCTCATAAGTTTAAAAATTCTATTCCTAGAGATGTTAAATCAACAAACACATCTCTGAGGTCCAGAGTTCACAAAATGAGACACCAGTACCACAGTACCTAGAGAAACCAGCCATACTGAAAGTCAGCCAAATTGACTGGATTGCAATATGGAGAGACAGCTCAGGATATTTTCTAAAATGTATTAGACTTTATTGCTTTTATTCACTAAGTAGAAAGTTTCTTTGCTAAACTCTAAATATTCTAAGGGAACTTCTGCTTTATTTGAAATGCAAAAATCTAGGTTCTCGGGGGAAACTAGCAGAAATGGTAGCTTGCATAAGTGAGTGTATACATAAACTATTCTGTTATGAAGCAAAGTCTCCATTAGGAAGGAAAATACAGATATCCTTAAAATTTCTGAAAAATCTGAATATTCTAATTTTCTCTTTTGATTGGAAATGTATTGCTTAAAATTAACAAATGACCCAACAAAAGATCTCTTTTTGCCTTTAAGACAATATTTCCTATAGAGAGTCAAATGCTGCTACAGAATTAATCACATGATTTGCAAGGCCTATCTAAAAAAGACATTTGAGTAAGTTATGGTAGACACGTAAAATTAAGAGACTGCATGCACCTTGATGTTTATAGCAGCATTATGTACAACAGCCAAATTATGGGAAGAGCCCAAGTGTCCACTAACTGATGAATGGATAAAGAAGATGTGGAAAAAAAATATATACACACACAATAGACTATAACTCAGTCATAAAGAATGAAATCTTACCATTTGCAATGACATGGATGGAGCTATTGAGTATTAGGCTACGTGAAATAAGTCATCTGAGACAGACAAATACCATATCATTTCACTCATGTGGAATTTAAGAAACAAAACAAGCAAAGGGACAAAAGATGGAGAGAGAGAGAGAGAGAGAGAGAGAGAGAGAGAGAGACACCAAGAAACAGACTCTTAACTATAGAGAAAAAATTGATAGCTACTAGAGGGAAGGTTGGTGAGGAGATGGGTGAAATAGGTGATGGGGATTAAGGAGTACACTCGCTGTGATGAGCACTGGGTGATGTATGTATGTGCTGAATCAGTGTATCACATACCCGAAACTAACATTACACTGTATGTTAACTAACTGGAATTTAAACAAAAACTTTAAAAAAATTAAAAGACTATACATTTGTGGCTTTTTTGATTTCTTGTTTAGGCTAGGTACAATACTTAAAGATATCTGAGTTTCTTTCTGAGGTAACTGACAACAAGAGCTGGCTTATTTGGCACAGGTTTAGGGAACAATTACTTAAACGTATTAGAGTCATTACTAGTTCAAAATTATTTAACAAACAGCTCTAGACTTCATCCTGACTCCTCAGTCAGTTCTCTAGTCCCTCTGAGACTTGTTGATGTTATTCCATATTATATGCTCTAGCTATTTCCTCATAACTGGAAAGCCTTCCTCTCATGAATCTTCCATTTTGTAGGAGAATCATCTATGAAGTGTTAGTGTTTGATTTCTACTTAGTGATTTAAAAATGTTTATCTCATCTTGTACTACAAAATGCTCTTGGTAGAACAAGATTTAGACTCATTATTAATAAAAATCCAAAACCTAACCAAAAGAAAGATGTGTAAGGGGTAACTAAGGTCACAGGCGGGACTGATTTTAAATAAATGTCCCAGAACATATGTATGTCTTGCTATTCAAAATAAACACCATGAGAGGTTATAAGTTCATTTCAGTAGGGCTTGCATCACTCAAAACATTTTGAAACTCTCTTTTGGTACTACAGTCTGACTTTAGGAACCACATATTATCTTGTATTATAACCAATTTTACAACCTCAAATCATATTGCCTGACTTGACAAACTTAGTCTTCTGACTTGGCTTCAAATAATCTCCTGTCGTTTTCTCAAAACAAAAGCAAACTGTCCAAACAAAAAAGTACCATTTTTGTAATGAACTTAGTAAACAGCTTTTAAAGATAATCCGAAGACAACAGTTACTAAATGTATTAGTTCTGTAATGTTTATTTTAAAAATCACTTAAGTTCAGTGTGAAGGCTAGATGAACTGCTCAAAAATGAACATACGGATAGATCACACAAGATACAGGAAACAGGTGTCACATAGATATCATAAATTGGGAGAATAAAAATAAACCATTAAAAAATATCCTGGATATACAGTAAAAAAAAAAAAAGAAAAAGAAAAAAGAAAACCCTGCCAATCAGATAGCTAATGTTATATCTTTCTGGTAATATACTTAAGCGAGTACTTTAGGCATTTAAGTTTGAGCCTGTTTAGGCAGAAAGCTTTTCTATTGTTCATGTTGGTAAAAATGAAATGTTTTGTTATTAACTCATAAAATTAATTACTTCCTCATATTTAGAGTTACCGATATTTTGGCTCCAGGGCAAACTTTTAAGAAGTTATATTTAAAGACAACAAAGAAAAATAGAGATTTTCAGTACCAGATGTCTGGGAAGATCCCATTTGGATTTGAGCTACTTAAATTTGCAATCATGTATTTATACATCTAACAGAGCTTCTGTTTCCCCCAGAATCAGAAAATTAACTAGCTTTGTAGCATCTTCCTTGATCTGCCACCCGTGCCCTGAGGATTAGAGACTCCACCTGAGCTTGTTTTACAAGCATAACAGAAAAAATTAATCTCTGCTGGCAGCGCTCCCACTGGGATACTGATGAATAATGATATCCCTCTTTTGCTGCCCTCTCAGTCCACTAGAAAAGCCACTCTAACCCAGCAACGTGGAAACTGCTGAAACCATTCCAGCTGTGGATTAGCAGGCAGTCAAGCATCCATCTGCTCCGTGTGAATCAAGAGAAAGCAAACAAGCATTCTTATGGCTAAAGTCATATTCAAGTCCCATAATATCTTATAGGAATACATATATATGCATGTATATCTATTTGTATCTGTGTCTCTATTTATCTACCTATCTCTTCAATAATATGCAGTCACATACTGTAAGCTAAATTGACCCAATTCCTTGATTTAGTTTGCATTTCCTGGTGCTTTAAACATTGGAAAACAAAGAACATGTTCAGAGGTTATAAAGTATAGCTCTTTTTCTTAATTGAAGTATAATTGACATACAATATCCTATTAGTCTCAGATGTACATCATAGTGATTTGATATTTTTATACATTATGAAATGATCTCCATGGTAAATCTAGCTACCATCTGTGACCATACAAAGTTATTACAATATTACAATTTTATTGACTCTATTCCCAATGCTGTACATTACATCCACATGACTTCTTTATTTTATAACTGAAAGTTTGTACCACTTAATCCCCCTCACCTATTTCACCTGACCCCCTAGACCCTTCCCACCCTCTGTTAACCAACAGTTTGTTTTCTGTATCTATGAGTCTGTTTCTGCTTTGGCTATTTGTTTTTTAGATTCCACATATAAGTGAAATCATATGGTATTTGTCTTTCTGTCTGACTTACTTCACTTAGCATAATGCCCTCTAGGTCCACCCATGTTATCGTAAATGGCAAGAAAAGTATAGCTCTTAAATTTGGTATTCATATGGGACAATTAACTTGAAATTAAACTTTTAGAGCACAGTATGACATTACATTAGGCATATATGCATTGCCAGGTTCTCAGATATAGCAACCAACTACTTGTTTCAAAAAGTAAGCCTGTTTAATCAGTTTCTAAGCAAGTGTTACATAAAGGATCTGTGGCCTTTAATTTCACTTAGTTTTATTTTACTGACACACTGATGTAATAAGTATCTGTGGACTTTTGTCTTCTCCAAAAAGGAAAGAATCATTGCTTATGGTTTACCAATAGCAATTTTGAGTTTGACTGGATTCTAATTATTAATGAACTCCCTAGCACTTTAATATGTCCATAATGTATTGATGACTGATGTTTATAATAATAGCTTCAGGACTCTAAAGTATCTTTATGGGTCTTCTCAATTGTCAAAGAAAAATTTTTTTTCAGCACAGTTCTAAGAATATTTAATAGTATTTAAGTTCTTTTGAATTCTGAAATCGATATGATATATATTTAGAAATTATATTTAGAAAGAGATTTTAAATAATCATCATATCATACTTCCAGTGAACAACAACAACAACCCACTCTGCTTTTAAGTTCTAGTCTAGTATTACCCACATCACTTTCCCTCTGATCTTCGTTGTTTTCACTGGTTACTCCAATGTCTTACTGATTTTTTCCTCTCTCACTTCTCTTTCTCCTTCACTGATGAAAACAGTAAAAGAAGTTCAAGGTTACAACCCTTTCTGTGCTTTCTGCCCAGCAGAGCTATATGCTGCCAGCATAGTCACTGGTTCTGCAAGACTGTTTATTTGTTCATATGTCAGTACAAGACACCTGTTTGGTATTTGTCTTACAAATTTGTTAACACTGTTTAATAAATGACAGAAAACACCTACAAAGATGGTATTAAGGACCTAAATCTAATAACTTAAAGCAGTATATATGGAAAAATTTCCTTTGCCAATGGAAATACTTTAGAACTGAGGCTACAGTGCTTCTGCCAAACTGCATTATTCCTTTGAATTACATACGAAATAGTGAATAACAGAACAGAACATGTAGAATTTTATGTATGTGAGGAACATGACACTTGGAAATCCCTCTTACCTCCCAGTTTTTTGTTTTTGTGGTTTTTTTTTTTTTTAAGCAAAGTGAGTTCTAACTTTCTGACATAATCAAATTTCTAAGACATGCTTATATTCTACTGGACTGTCAGCTGGAAAAGATTGTAAAATGAGCAGAGTCCTTTTTTTTGGAGAATGTAATGTTAAAATAAAATGCAGATGGTATGAATACTACTACTGTAATAAAGACCATATTTATGCATTTTATTTGGTAGTAACAACAAAATTTTTCAGAATACATGTAAGCATGAGAAGAGTGGGGCACATCCATTTCTTTGGGTTGAGAAATCAAAAGATATTCAGCTTATAATGCATCACTGGAGAAAAAATTCTTCTAGGCTTCTGCCATATGTATAATGGCTCAGCATAAAAACATTCATTTTGGTCTTTCTCACAGTGGGAAGACTGCAGTTTGCTAAGAATTATTCATCACTAGTTAGATCTTTTTTCTTGGCAAGACTTTTTCAAAACTATTCAGCTAATTAGTAAATGACCTATTTTCTGACAAGGCAAGTGTAAATATCTCAATACTAGAATGCACACACAGGGGTATGTAAAAACAAATCAGAATAAAAAAACACTGTGCTAATTCTCTTTCAAAAACTTAAGTTTATGTTTAAGTGACTATAAATGATTTATTCTTAAAAGAGATATTTTTGGTCTTTTTAGAAAAGTTTTCCAGGTTTTTTTTTTTTTTTTGTATTATAAATAACTCCATGACGAACATCTGTGTACATAGATATTGACAAAAAACTTATTTCTTCAGGGCAGATTCCTAGAGATAGACTCACAACAGCAGGGAGCAGAAAATTCTTAAAGGGATTTAAAAAAAAAACAACTGATAGACATTATCAAATTTCTTTCTAGAAAGGCTGAGTCAATGAACACTCTGTTTATCAGTGTCAGGAAGGGCAAAACTGACAGCACTCTCACCATCAACAAATAATATCCCTTTTGAATTTCCAACAATTTAATAGGCTAAATGATTGCCATTTTCTGTTTTAATTCGTATTTCCTTGATCACTGAGAGGGTTGAAGGGTGTTTTTAATATCTGTTAAAAATGAATTTCTTCCGGGGCGCCTGGGCTCAGTCTGTTAATCGTCCAACTTCAGCTCAGGTCATGATCTTGTGGTTCACGAGTTGGAGCCCTGCGTCAGGCTCTGTGCGGGCGGCTCAGAGCCTGGAGCCTGCTTGGGATTCTGTGTCTCCCTCTCGCTCTCTGCCCCTCCCCCACTCACACTGTCTCCCTCTCAGAAATAAACATTCAAAAAAAAAATAAAAACAAAATAAATTTCTTCCTCTATAAATTTAATTTAATGCTTTCTTTTCATTTTTATCATTGGAGTCATGGTTTTCTTTTCAATTATTTTATTAAAAATTAAAATTTATTACTCTTGTCTATCGTAATTTTCACAAATACTAATATTTTTAAAATTTTACAGATATTCATATATTTTATACATTTAGGTAGGCAAATCCATCCATTTCCTTTTGCAATTTCTTCAATTCCTTTATGCTTTTTGTGCTTGTTCCCCTGAATCTATTTGGTATTTTAACATTATCTTGGCTTTAATCCTTAATCTGACTGAAGTTTATTCTAATATACGCTATGAAATTAGAATCTAAGTTGAATATCATTCCAAATTGTTATACAATTTACCCAACAATACTTGTTGAATAAATCATCCCTTAACCAATGATTTTATGCTGTTTTCTTTTTATTTGGTTAGAGCTTCACACAAATAAGCAAGATGGGTGTTGGCCAATGTGTGAAAATTGTCCTGGCTGCGGTGGGGAAGGAAGCATTGTTGGCACATGGAATAGCATGGGCTCCAAAGAGAAGCAAAAGGAGAAGAGCAGTTGAAGACTGGAGGCTATTCTCACTCCGACCTACACTGCGGCCCGACTCAGCAATCTTGCATGGCATAGGAATGAATCTGAATTTACCTTGTAAAATTTTTTTGAATAGAAGAGTTTGATGGCATCTGTCATACGTAGATATGACTTTATATAAATTATAATATATCAACTACTAGTGCTTGTTATCAACATTAAAATATTAATGAAAACTAATAACAGAGGTGAGTGACTAAAGTTCCTGATTCAAAGAATTCAAATACCATATGGTAGGCAATGTACTGAGGCTTTACACACGTTATTTTATTTAATCTTCTCCTTTATTTTACAGAGAAGCATGAAGCTTGGACAGATTAAGTGATTAACCCAAGATCATATATTTAGACAATGGTGAAGTCCTGTCTGTGTGACTCCAAAGCTCATGTTCTAAATAACTAGACTTCCATCGTACTCTAGACATGCTAGTACAACTTACACTTTCTTTCTTTTTATTTATTTTGAGAGAGATAGAGTGAGTGAATGTTGGGGAGAGGCAGAGAGAGAGGGAGAGAGAATCCCAAGCAGGCTCCGCACGGTCACTGTGGAGCCCAGTGTGGGGCTCGAACTCACGAACTCTGAGATCAAGACCTGAGCTGGAGTCAGATGCTTAACCAACTGAGCCACTCATGAACGTCCACCTTATGCTTTCAAAGTAGGTAATATCAAAATATAATTATTTCTTAGATATAAGGCAGTTCCCTTCCTAAAGGCAGGGATCATATCTTAATTACTGCCTTCTTTTATCTAATATGGTAGGTGCTAAATAAATACTTGCTGGAACTGTTGAAGATGTGTGTTTAAGAATATCTGTAGGATAGTAGTAGATATAGAACAAGCTTCCAATAAGAGAAAATAAAGGACAAGAGAAAGTATAATGAGTAAAGGAGGCAAAGAACAACTGTACAGGAAGAGTAAAGGAAGGGAGAGATTTAAAAAGTTCAGAGTAATAGAAAGAATGGACATTTATTTTCTCACCAGAAAATGATATGAGGTAGTGCTTTGTCTATTTGTATATCAAAAGTGTTAGTTTTGAAAACCTATATTTTGGAAATACCTAGACTTTAAATATGGTTCTCCTTCCTCAAATATCAGATTAAATAATATAATATTTGCCTTATTCAAGAAGAGAAACTATTAAATATCACTGCCCATTTTAGAGTGGGCATCACTAATGAACTAGATTAAATTGACCAGAGCTTTAACTGCAAATGAATGAAGAGAATTGTTCCAGATGAATATATGCTTAATAACATGACCAATTTGATTCGCCTGATTTTTCCTCTCAGCCAGGATCCCAGTGGCTTCCTGGCTGTTTTACAGCTTTCTGCTTAGTCCCAAAAGAAAGAACATTTTTCTTATTAATATAGCTTCCTCATAGATTTCAAGCCCAAGTTCCTAATTCAAAGAAGTGCTAATCCATTTGCAAAGCATCTTAGTGAAGGAGTAATCACCCGGCCATAATCACTATTACAAGTCATAATTACTTTATGAATTCTTTTAATTACTAAGTGATTTTTTTTTTAACAACTATAAATGGATGAGCACTCTTAGCACGGACATTGGTCTGGAAGCCAGGGTAATGTCTCATTAAAGAATCGTAGTGCTTTTTTATTTGGAGGTAGGATGATGTGGCAGTGGGGAATCATTACTTTTACAGACTTTGTCACTCCCCTGTGGTACACTAAAACCCAGAGCCATGGCCTCTAGTAAAATACTAACCTGGAGAGAAAGGAATAAGGAACAAGGGAGGTAGGGGAGTAGGGGCAAGAGAAAACTCAGAAGATGACGCTGTCATCAAGAAAACAAAGGTCTTGCAAATGAAGTTACCATATGTTCTTTTAAAAAAGCAAAGCTAAAATTCACTAACTACATAGTAGGGTAAGGGCAAAGTTGTACGTAAGATCATTAAGAGAAATAAGACTGTACTCTTCTTTATTGCTCCAAATATTAATAATGAAATAAAAAGTTTCCTAGTGAATCCCATAAGGCCAGCCCTTCTGATAGAGACCAAGTATTCTGAACCCTTAAAACATGTAAAGGTATCTATAGTATGACAGTTGTAAATACAAAACAAAAGCAAAACACAAATAAGAAACATGAGGTAAAACATAGCACCAAACAAAACATTCTACCTAGATCAAGGTCAGATATGTTTGGACATGTATCTTTTACCTTTTTAGAGCTTCACACTAATCCTGTAATGATAAGTAGGGCAGGTATGATTGAACATTTTTTAATGAGTAAGGAAACTGAGATTAAGAGATTAAATGACCTGTCATTTAACACAAAGAGGTTAAAATGGCCATGCTGAGATTTGAACCCATGTTTCCTAAATGCAAACACCATATTCACTCCACCACACTTTGGCCCCTTAGTCTATTAATGGCCTCTGCCCACATTTACAGGTCTTTCCCCACTTCCTCAGTTTCAACTGATGGCCTCAGCTTTTTAGTTTATAAAAAACTGAAGCAAACACAAGGGTAATTTCCTCATTATCCTACTACCCACCAGCTTCCTTACATCTATACTCCAATACTCTGTCTTTTCTCCCATTACAATGGATTAATTTGCTCTACTACCTAAGTCCAATTTTTCCACTTATTCCATTGATTCTTATTTCCCTTTTGTTTTAAGGATTGAGCTCTTTCCGATATCATTTTTTACCTCGCTCTAGGATCATTTTTATCCACATACAAATATGCTAGATCTTAAATTTAAAAAAGGAGGGGGGTGCCTGGGTGGCTCAGTCAGTTGAACATCCGACTCTTGATTTCAGCTCAGGTCATGATCCCAGGGTGGAGGGATGAAGCCCTGTGTTGGGCTCCACGCCTGCTTGAGATTCACTTTCTTTCTCTCCCTCTACCCCACTCACACGCTCTCTCTAAAATAAATTAAAGAGAAGAAAAAAAGAAATTGATTTTATATTCCTCCCCTCCACCAGCACCAAGTAAGAACGAGCTATATTTGCTGTCCCTACTTTCTTAAAACTCAGTTCTCTCTTGAGTCCTTTGAAATAAAATAAGGTGTTTGCCTCCTATCATTCCGTTGAAATTACTTATTAAAGACATCTAGGATTATTTACTTATTTATTTACATTTTAATTTACACCTAAGTTAGTTAGCATATAGTGCATCTAGGATCTTTATCTTATCAAGTTCAGGGAACAGTCTCTTGTCCACTCTGTATCAACAATCTTTTTTTAAACTTTTTTTTAAATGTTTATTTTTGAGAGAGAGAGAGAGAGAGAGAGAGAGAGAGAGAAAGAATGTGGATGGGGGAAGGGCAGAGAGAGAAGGAGACACAGAATCTGAAGCAGGCTCCAGGCTCTGATCTGTCAGCACAGAGCCCGATGTGGGGCTGGAACCCACAAACCATGAGATCATGACCTGAGCTGTAGTCGGATGCTCAACTGAGTCACCCAGGCGCCCCTCCGTATCAACCATCTTTAACTCAGTTAAACACCATCTCTTCTTGAGATCCTTTCTCCCCCTTGGCTTCCAGGACAGTGCACTCTCCTGAAGCCTTTCTTTCTACTTGTCATCCCGTGTTCTCAGTTGTCTTTGCTGACCCACCTTCTCCTCTTTCTCCTCAACCTCAACATGCCAAGTTCCCACAGTTCAATCCTCAGACCTCTTCTCCCTTTTAAAAAAAAAAAAACTTGAATTCTAGTATAGTTGACACACAGTGTTATATTAGCTTCAGGTGTACCATACAGTGATTCAACACTTCCATACCTCCCCCGGTACTCATCACAGATGCACACCTTAATCTTCATCCCTTATGTCACCCATCCCCCACCCGCCTCCCTCTAGTAACCATTAGTTTGTTCTCAATAGTTAAGAGCCTGTTTCTTGGTTTGTCTCCCCCTCCACTGTTCATTTGTTTTGTTTTTTAAATTTCACATGAGTGAGATCATATGGTATTTGTCCTTCTCTGTTTGACTTATTTCGCTTAGCATTATACTCTCTAGCTCACAGACTTTTTAATACTCATCCCACCCAGATTCAACCAACCCCATGGCTGAAATTCTGAATACCATCCATATGCCAGTTACCAGCAACTCCCCCCCCCCACCGCCCCCGCCAAATAAACACAGACACCACTTTTTACTCAGTCTTCTTCACCTCAGTAAATGGTATTCTCTTCACCGAGTTGTTCAGGCCAAAAACCTAGCATCATCTTTATTTCCTCTGTTTACCTCTAATTAATCCATCAATTTCTGTTGGTTCTATTTTCAAAACATCCTGAGTCTAACCACTATTCATCATTTCAACTCTCACCATTCTATCCAAGCCATTTTCTCTCTTCTTGACTTTCTGTAAAAATCATTTCTCTCCTAAGTGGCCAGAGAGGTTTCAGAACAAAAAATATCATATCACTCTTTTGATCAAAACCCCTCAATGGCTTCTCTGAACGTTACGACAAAATCCAAGCTCTCTAGCAAGACCACAGATGACCTAGCCCTTGGGTGCCATGCTTCCCCAAAGCTTGCTCCACTTCATCCCCACTGGCTTCCCTGATGTTCTCTGAATGTGGCAAATGAGTCCTGCTTCATGACCTGTGCATATGCTATTCCTTCTGCCTAGAATTTCTTCCCCAAGGCTTTCTCATGAGTTGGTCCTTCATGTCACTCAGTTCTCTGTTCAGATATCTCCTCAGGAAAGCTTCCCTTAACTGTCCTATCTAGAGCAGCCTTCTCTAGTTACCTCTAGACACTTGCCTTAGTTTTAAAAAACCTCATTTAGATCCACTTTGCTATATTACATGTTTATTTACTTGTTTACCAAGAAGCATGTTTACCACTATGAATATAAGGTCTATGAGTACTGGAACTTCATCAGCCTAGTCTACTGCTATGTTCTCCATGCCTGGAGCATAGTCTGTACATAACAAATATTTTTTTTAAAATTTTTTTTAATGTTTATCTATTTTTGAGACAGAGAGAGACAGAGCATGAACAGGGGAGGGTCAGAGAGAGAGGGAGACACAGAATCTGAAGCAGGCTCCAGGCTCTTAGCTGTCAGCACAGAGCCCGACGCGGGGCTCGAACTCACGGACCGTGAGATCATGACCTGAGCCGAAGTCGGACGCTTATCCGACTGAGCCACCCAGGCGCCCCTGTACATAGCAAATATTATCACTAAATACAATAATAGCTTATGTTTACTGAGTACTGTGAATAAGCAAAGGACTGTTCTGTGCTTTACCTATATTAACTAATTTAATCTTCCAATAATTCCATGAGGTGCCTATAGTGGTGTTATTAAAAAGTCACAGTTATGAATCATTCTGTACTTGGACTATTGGCTGTTTCCTTTTAAACAGAAGGACTATACAAAGAATTACTTAGAAGGATTAATGGATCAGAAACTGTCTTGTGAGAAAATAATCAGGAGATATAAATCTCCATATAGACTAAATAATGGCTAATATATGAGGGCTGGTGGTGGCCTGATAACAACCAATAAAGTGGGTAAACAATGCTATTTATTAAGTATAAAGAGGGGCGCCTGGGTGGCTCAGTTGGTTAAGCGTCTGACTTCGGCTCAGGTCATGATCTCGCGGTTTGTGAGTTGGAGCCCCACATCGAGCTCTGTGCTGACAGCTCGGAGCCTGGGGCTTGCTTTGGATTCTGTGTCTCCCTCTCCCTCTGCCCCTCCCTTGCTCATGCTCTGACTCTCTCTGTCTTTCAATAATAAGTAAACGTCAAAAATTTTTTTTATTAAGTATGAAGAAATATAGCCAGTAATAACAACAAATTAAGGAAGGGTAATTGTATTGTTTTCATTAAAAGCCCCCTAAACGTAGTATTATTTGTAAAACAAGAGATGGCTACATAAAATGACTTGTTTTTATTTTTTTTTATTTTTTATTTTTTTTAATTTTTTTTTTCAACGTTTATTTATTTTTGGGACAGAGAGAGACAGAGCATGAACGGGGGAGGGGCAGAGAGAGAGGGAGACACAGAATCGGAAACAGGTTCCAGGCTCCGAGCCATCAGCCCAGAGCCCGACGCGGGGCTCGAACTCACGGACCGCGATCGTGACCTGGCTGAAGTCGGACGCTTAACCGACTGCGCCACCCAGGCGCCCCAAATGACTTGTTTTTAAACATATATAAGGTAAAAATAGAGAGGGAGGCAAACCATAAGAGACTCTTAAGTACAGAGAACAAACTGAAGGGTTGCTGGAGAGGGGGGTGGGAGTGGGGAGATGGGTTAAATGGGCAATGGGCCTTAAGGAGGGCACTTTTCAGAATGAACACTCAGCGTCATAGGTAGGAGATGAATCACTGGGTTCTATTCCTGAAGCCAAGATTGTACTTTACATTAACTAACTTGAATTTAAATATAAATAAACAAATAAATGAAAGAAAGAAAGAAAGAGAGAAAGAAAGAAAAGAAAGGTATACTTTAGTACACTTTACAATAGAGAATTTATAAAAGCTTTATCCCAAATTGTGTTACAGCTTTTTAAAAATATGTATTTTTTTTTTTTAATTTTTTTTTTCAACGTTTATTTATTTTTGGGACAGAGAGAGACAGAGCATGAATGGGGGAGGGGCAGAGAGAGAGGGAGATACAGAATCGGAAACAGGCTCCAGGCTCTGAGCCATCAGCCCAGAGCCCGACGCGGGGCTCGAACTCACGGACCGCGAGATCGTGACCTGGCTGAAGTCGGACGCTTAACCGACTGCGCCACCCAGGTGCCCCCAAAATATGTATTTTTAATCACATAGTGATTCTACTGTTGTTCTTGTTGTTGTTTTTTACATTATTACATAATG
Source organism: Lynx canadensis (assembly GCF_007474595.2). NCBI lineage: Eukaryota > Metazoa > Chordata > Mammalia > Carnivora > Felidae > Lynx > Lynx canadensis. The sequence goes on from NC_044307.1 coordinate 91,219,034, forward strand.
AAAAAGCTTGGCATGTTAGTTATTACATAATGAAAATTAAGTTAATCTAAAAGGTCCAAGGAATAAGTTTATGATTATTTTTTTTCCTTTTAAAATTCCCTGTTTCTAAAATAATGTAATATTGTAGACTCTGATTATACCAACTGGGGGCTGGAAAAGAAATTAGGATGTTTAGTTTTTCTTTTGTCCTGTTATACAGAAGTGATGCTGAAATACATTGAGTTGGCTTTAAGCATTGGAAATAATCACACTTATTTACCTACTTGGCAGCTCTGTGAGAATAAAAGGCAGTATAATATATTTTTAGCTGACACAATGTTTTGGCATTATTGGTACTGGGAAGATATTTAGGGCAGGAACCATGAACCTTTTGGAATACTTCTGATCACTGTTATTAATTGAGGAAGGAGCTAGTATTGATTTCTGAGCTGTTTCACCTGCTAGGACAATAGGACCCTAACAAAAATTTTAGAGTACTAAAACTTTATTGGGATAAAATTAGAAACATTTTAAGCAGAAACTAATTTCTGGCATGTGAAAACTATATTTCAAAATATTTTATCCAATGTTAAAGTTTCCACTTATTTTCCACTTATTTTTAAAGTTTAAACAATGCTCTGTTTACTCATAGAATGAAGTGACAAATGGTTAGAATTTAGGGAAGAGATTTTATTCCAGGAAGCTCATACTTTTCAATGTTTTTTTTAAATTTCCTTAATGTGATAGTATGTGTACTGACAATTCTAAACAGTTATGATATCTGATATCATTAAGTTAAGCAGTTTTTGTTTACCAATGATAAACAAAATATTTTCAAAACAAAATTAATGATGATTTCCTTTGCCAAATGACTCATGGTAGGGTTCCCTGAAAAGCAAACTACCCTGGAGTTTTATAAATATAACTTAATTTATATGACACCATCCAAGAATATACTTGTAATTTAAAAATGTCTAAATGTAGATTCCCTTTGCAAATACTTATATATACCCCATGACTTACATACCTTCCAAACATAGAGCAGGCTAGTAACTCTGACTTTTGGGGAGAACAATGTCAGCAGTTCTGCTACCCTGAATGTCATAAGTAGGACTAAATACTTCTCATGCACAGGCAAAGCCATATTAAGCAGCAACAGACAAAGAGACATGAATTCAGCATAAGCCTATCCTTTTCTTTTCATTAGGCTCTACGGGCTCTAGAACAAGTCTTCTTAAAAGATAGGGGTCTGTCTTCTATTTCTTTGATATTCCCCAAAGTCACTGAATACTGGATACAGTACTTAGCAAATCTTGACAAATGCTGACAAGTCAAAATATTTTTATAGATAGCTTAGGCTGAGAAGGTTAATGTGTATCTGTTCATGTAAGTACATTTGTGCTCTGTAAGTTTAAATAAAAGGGGAAAATGAGATGCAAGCAGGGGAAAAAGAAAAGTATAAAATATCAAAAGGGTAAAAAAGGCATTTAAAAGGTGGGTGGGAGATATGAATTCTAATATCAACTTAACCCTTTTCCTATTAGGAATTGGGTTTTTATATTGTTTTTCAATACTGATTGTATTCATCTTGTGCAAGACTGGGTCTTTGTTCTTCAAAAAATGAGAAAGTTAAACTAGGTGATAATGAAAGAAATATTAAAGCTATTCATATTTTGATATCTAAAATAATTTATTAAAATTTTTTGAATGTTCATTTAATTTTAAGGGAGAGAGAGAGAGAGAGAGAGAGAGAGAGAGAGAGAGAGAGAGACAGAACACAAGTGGGGGAGAGGCAGAGAGAGAGGGAGACAGAATCTGAAGCAGGCTCCAGGCTCTGAGCTATCAGCACAGAGCCTGATGCGGGGCTTGAATCCATGAACTGTGAGATCATGACCTGAGCCGAAGTCAGATGGTTAACTGACTGAGCTACCTGGGTGCCCCTAAAAATAATTTCTTAATTAAAAACTCTACTTAATCATCAATGATTAGATTCCTAATACTTGCCAGCTGTCATTCTGTAGGGCATTTTAGGAAGCCAAAAATTAAAAAAAAAAAAAATTTAAAACAGGACAAATTTCAGGTAATATCATAAATTCATTTTACACTCATCAGAACATAGCTTAAAAATCTTTAAGGTAACCTATTCAAGCACAGGAGATATATTTGAGACTGAGGTCTTTTCCCAGGAAAATGTTTCACTTTTCTCTGTGCTGAGGACAGCTTATACATGCAGAAAGCTAGGAAGAAACTGAGAAATAATGGAGAAGAGGGAAAGTCTCAAGGGAAAGAGAACAAGAGTAGAAAGATAACTTTTTTCAAGACATTTGCCATCTGTGCCTCTCTAAAAGATGCCAGGCAGCTCCCCAGCCTGAGGGTTAGGGAAGCTCTCCTCACAAACCCTGGAAGATATCCCATTAGGTTTCCCCACCAGGAAGATAAAGAGAAGCAGATGGGATTCTGCAATTGTCAGGAGGTTATTTGGAAATGGAAGGCCACGAGGTTGGTGGTGTTCACTGTTACTCAGTTAACCTCTCCTTCCTTTCATTCTTCCTTTAATGAACTCTTTAATTTTACATGCTGGGTCCCCTACTAATGCTATTCATATCTGGCTTGGCCTTTTCATTTATTTTGTCTTAAATTTCTCTCTTCTTTAAAAAAATATTTCTTATTCTTCCAATTACATGTTTGAGAAAGATATATCTGCAATTTTCTACTAAAAGATTTGTAGTTGTACCCAAACAGGAGAAAATTCAAACATTAAAAATGCTATATTACTAAAAATATTCTATATATAGGCAAAGAATCTGTGTGCTTTTAAAGACAGCAGTACAGAGACCTGCCAAACCTGGAAATTTATTGATATATAAAAATCTTATCGCTCTGGTACTTTTCTAAATTTGGAATGGTTCTATTTTATATTAACACATGAAATCCACACTTTTAGTTAATATCCAAGGCTCTGTGGAAAAAAAAAGAATTTCACAACTTTTCAGATTGGATATTTGATATATAATCTCATGCTTCTCTGTAGTCACAAGAACCATAACAACTGAGTGTATCTTTAAAAAAATTTATTGAAAATTCTCGACACAGAATACATTTGGGGCATATTCTGCTTTCTTTCAAAGCTATTAATACTATGGCAAGCATATTCGTAAATCTGTTCAAATAAATTTTCCCTAACTTTGAAATCTTTTCATTTCTATTATGGTTTTAAAATAGGCTACCTCCTGAAAGTCCACTGAACATATCAAATCATGACCTTGTTTTTCTACTCTAGACTTGGGCTTTCGGTGCCAACATCATTAAGAGATTCTTTAAATTACTTTTTAAATGTCCTTTTCCCTCTGGATTTTCACTTATATCTAATTAGACTACTTACTCCATGCCATGTAATCCCTGTTGCCAAAACTGCTAAATGCTTCAATAAGTAGGAGGAGGGCATCAATGGAGCAAGACAGATGTAATGTCACTGGTTAACAATAGAAGTGTGAAGCAGCTGCCTTAATTATGAAGCTTATTAATTCATGGTGTTAAAAAAAACTTGGCAAGAGTGTTTACAAAATATCTAAACTTTCCAAACAGCATCATATCGTTTAAAACTTAAAATATGTGTTTTCAATAAGGGATACTGAAATAATTATTTTGTCACAGTAATTAACATCTGCATTTAACACCTATAATTCTAAGTTAAAAGGCCACACATAATTTTAAAAGTAACTCTGCTTCTTAATTGACTTTAAAAGTATATACCCTTATAATTTAATGCTTCAAAATTTAATGCTTCAAAAATTTTTTACACTTGAAATTAAAAACACTGGATGAGGATAAACTATGTCTAGGAGAGGAAGTAAGGTATAGGGAAAGAGTTCTAAAGAGCTACTTTCTATAGAACCTGGAAAAACTTAACCTCATTAAATTTCAATTTCATTATCTGTAAGTTAACATTCACCACAAAGCACTGTTTGATGACTACAAATAATGTATATAAAATGCCTGGCATGTAGTAGGTGCTCAATAAAAGGCAATACTGTTTTTTAATGGGTGTATTGGAAAGACAAAATTTAAATAAATGGTTTACTATTATAGAATAAGACTAGTGAAAAGAAATAGTCTCAGTACAATCTTTGGCCTTACACCTAGAATATTTAACTATCATTTAAAGATAATGACACCTAAAAATGTAAGCTTAGAAACATTTTAATTTCTTAGGAAGACAAGGAAGTGGAAACAGAAGTCTCAAAAGAGGTGTTACTAAGAAAAACAACAACAACAAAACAACATTAGTGGAAGTGTACTTGCCTCTTCAGTGTTGACTGAAACAAGGGCTTATATATAATGAAGTAATAACAAATAGGAATTAGTATCTGAAAGTTTAGCACACTGCCATGTTTAAAAAAAAAACAAAACTCCTCATTATATTCTGAGGAAAAAATATATTCCAAGTATCTAGTGGGCCAAGGCAGAACTTCTAATTGAAAAAGTTACTGTGTTATTATTGATCTAAAGAGGGCTTCTGTTCATACAGTTCACGATTGTAATTTCAGTTACACGGATTCAAAGCCTTTGCCTTTCTAAACTGAAATGTCCTAATCACATATCTTCCATCATTTGAGTACTCACTTGGGCCCAAACTTGCTCCATGATGTTTTTGTGATGTGGGACCAGGAAAAATATATATAGCAAATATACAGCATAGGAATGATTAACATGAAGGAATATACTCTATCCTGTTCTGTTTTTAGAGACTCTTGGACGATGAGCAACATTTTGCTCATTCTTAGAGCATCACACTGACCTGATGACCTCAGTGAGTAGCAACACCCAAGTATCTTTCATACTTTATTACCATGGTCCATAGTTTATGTGTTAATATTCTCTCTCTCTCTCTCTCTCTCACTCACACACACACACACACACACACACACACACACACACATACACGTTTGTCAGTAATGTTCTATCTCCTGCCCTTATAAAGAGCCTCACACATTCTAGGTACAAAATAAAAATTTTTTAAAGAATCAATATATGATCTGTGGATAGAAATATGACTGAGAGAATTTAATATGGACCAATGAGAGAGTAAGATGTTATGGATAAAATAAACAAATTATGCATACTTCATTTTATGCTTAAGATATTTGTTAAGACAATTTCATTTAGCTTGGCTCTTTAATATCTGAAAGAATTCAGTTTTCATCTTTAAACTCAGATATTTCCTGTTTCCTCCATTGTTTGGTCAAAAGGTTGAAACTGTCAATATAATACCATTCTGAAAAATACAGGTCTGACCCCAACCATTATATGGATAGAAGAAAAGAACAACAACAACAACAACAACAACAACAACAACAACAACAAAATAGAATTTAGACGACAGGGTATAAATGAACTTTATGGGTTTGTTTTGTTTTAATATGAGATTTATTGTCAAATTGGTTTCCAGTTTTGTTTTGTTCTTTACCAAACCTGACAATCTTCTCCTATGAACACTGCAAGAGGGAAGTCTGTAGGGCCGAAAACACTATACGAGGCAACAGGTCATGAAATGACCTGATTAAATGCTTTCTCTTTTACTTTTGAAAGAAAATACACTTTCTGGTAAATATTATTAAGGCAACAAAATTTATCTCTACTTAAAAAGAAATTCAAAAAAGTTGATAGTGATATAAACAATGACTAGATAAAGAGTAGGAATTGCAATTCACTTAAGGAAAAACAACTATGGCTAACTGTGAGATTCTAAATACATATCTTCTCTAAAGGAAAAAAGGACTAAAACAGTTATCAGTTATCCGTCATGAATACATAAGATCAGGAGATCATCATTTGAAACTATGTTTGATGTTAAGTGAAGAGAAATAATAGATTTATGTATCTTTAAATGCCTGGTGAAAATGAATCAGTGTCTTAACATTCTTTTTTCCTTCTATGGTTGGTTACCTTTTAGTTTTTTTTTTTTTTTTTTTGTCTGTGCCAAGAATAACCAATCACATTGCAACATATTTAGAAAACCTCAAGGAAAATCTTAATGAACACAATTTCTACACTACCATTAATACCAAAGGAAACAAAACAAAAATCAATACATTATGTAACCTACGATATAATGAGAAAATTTCATTCACTGACAAATTGATGAAGTATTAGAGTAAGTTCAAAGTAATACACAAGAGAATAGAAGCTTTTCAGTTATGATCACTGGACTACTAAAATTCTTTTTCACAATAATTAATAAATTAATTTTTAAAAGTTTAAAGATGACTTTAGAAACATCAATGGCTATCTTTGTAAAAGGAGATGCTGGTAGTGAATATCTAATACTGCTTTTTTCAAAAATATAATGTAACATTATTAAGTATTTTAATAACAAAAACGATAATGAAAATAGGCCTTTGAAACACTAACACCACTCATATTGCTTTTCTTTGCCCTGTTGTGTTTATCATCCTGTTCTCTATAGCTCCTGTCTGGCGGCTCTTTTCTCCTTGTTTCAAAACCACAAGGAGATTAATATGCATTTGGGGAGGTGAGAGTAAAGATAATGAGGCTATGTGAGTCATTTAGGAATCTTCAGTGTGGTAACAAAAAAACCCCCCAAAAAACCCACTTTTCAGTGAAAGAACGAATTCTAGAAACTACACTGTAATTACTTCAAATACAATCTTGCTTTACTATTTAATGTTTCTTTGTTAGTTACACATATGCTCTCCAGTGAATGGAGCGGAATACCTATACAAGAAATTAACAAAACAGTGGTACCTGCAGATCTTGTCAATGTTGAGTCCTACAGTTCTAATTCCTCAGTATCCTTTTTCAAAAAGCAGTCTCACTGAGATACTACAAATTTAGATGCTATCTAGCACAGGCTGAGTTTGCTAGACTAAACACCACAGGATGAAGAGATTACATTACTGTTGCTGTGGAAATTATTAAGGGGTACACCAAACAATATGTATATAAATATACTGTTGAGTTTGTCTTACATATATTTGCAGATGATTTGTTTTGTTTAGTTATCACAAGAGTTGATTTTATTTTAATGAAAATAAACCAGGAGATCAGGGTAACAGATTTTAGGCAGTATAATAGTGGAAAGAAAGAAGCTGCTGAAATGGTGTGGACAGACCTCTTATTCTGATCAATGCCATTTCAGAGAAGACTGGAGAGGATAACAGTTTAATTCTTTTCTTACTAGGTATATTTTGGGGTCTCTTTTAGTGGGGTAGAGGGGGATACACAGTATAACAGGCATATGGTTTTCACAAACCTTTATAAACAATGTGCATCCAGTATTTTTTTTTTAATTAATTAATTTATTTTGAGAGAGAGTGAGAGGGAACAACTGGGAGAGGGGCAGAGAGAGAGAATCCCAAGCATGATCCAGGCTGAGTTTGCTTCAGGGCTTGATCTCTGGACTGTGAGATTGTGACCTGAACTGAAATCAAGAGTCGGAGGCTTCAATGACTGAGCCACCCAGGTGCCCCCAGTCTTTTTCTTCATGGATTAGAACAAATATTGTTATAATGTCTATACTACCAAAAGCAATCTACATATTTAATGCAGTCCCTATCAGAATGCCACCAGCATCTTTCACAGAGCTAGAACAAACAATCCTAAAGTATGTATGGAACCACAAGACCCTGAATGGCCAAAGCAATCTTGGAAAGGCAAAGCAAAGCTAGAAGCATCACAATTCTGGACCTTGAGCTATATTACAAAGTTGTGGTCACCAAGACAGCATGATGATAACACAAAAATCAGACACATAGATCGATGAAACAGAATAGAAAACCCAGAAATGGACCCACAACTCTATGGTCAACTAATCTTCAACAAATTAGGAAACAATATCCAATGGGAAAAAGTCTCTTCAAAAAATGGTGTTGGGAAACTGGACAGCAACATGCAGAAGAATGAAACTGGACCACTTTCTTACACCATACACAAAAACAAATTCAGAATGACTGAAAGACCTAAGGGTGTGACAGAAAACAAGCAAAATTCTAGAGGAGAATATAGGCAGCAACCTCTTTGACCTCAGCTGCGGCAACTTTTTACTAGACATGTCTCCAGAGACCAGGGAAACAAAAGCAAAATGAACTATTGGGATTTCATCAAGATAAAAAGCTTCTGCAAATCAAAAGAAACAATCAACAGAACTAAAAGGCAGCCTATGGAATGGGAGAAGATATTTGCAAATGATATATCTGATAAAGGGTTACTATGCAAAATGTGCATCCAGAGTTAACATGCACTCCCCACCTCAGTATTTTCCACATCAGTGTGTGTGTGTGTGTGTGTGTGTGTGTGTGTGTGTGTGTCATGAGAAGCAGCATAGGACAGTGGTTAAGAACCCACACTTGGTTGCTAGACTGCAAACTATTCACTTGCTGTGCAACCAATGGGATATTATCAATCTCAAATTAGTGATTATTGTCAGGATTAAATGTGTTTATCAATGTAAAGTTCCTAGAGTGGTGCTTGGCACATGAAAAGTGCTCAAAGGTGTTAGCTATTACATGTGTTCCCAAAGTAGACATGTACTTTTAAAATATTAGATTAGGTAAATACACCAAGGTAGGTAAATATGAAAGGAAAATTATATTCTTAAATCTAACAGATACTAGTTTAAGATGCTTGCCCAAATTAATTAACCATTATTTTACTGTCTTCTACCCAGATAAATCCTATTTTTATGAGTCTCCAATTGGGAAATAATAAAAACCTCATTCTTAGGAATCTAAAAACAATTCTTATTTTTTTAATTTTTCCTTCAGAAATGAATTCTTAATTTTATAAACTTTTTAAAGTTTGTTTATTTATTTATTTATCTAGAGAAGAGGGAAGGAGGGAGCAGAGGAGGGGCAGAGAGAAGGAGGGAGAATCTTACACAGGTTCCATGCTGTCAGTGCAGAGCCCAAAGAAGGGTGTGAACTCATGAACTGTGAGATCGTGACTTGCTCCAAGATCAAGAGTCAGATGCTCAACTGACTGAGCCACCTAGGTGTTCCTAAACTTTTTTTTTTTTTGATAGCTGCCTTGTATACTTTAATTCTCTACTCTTTTCTATAGAGCAAACAACAGAAAACTGATGAATACAGGATCCATCCATTTAGTAACAAATTATTTCCTGACTCACTACAATGTATGTGGCCTTATGCTGCACAAAAAATCCACACACTAGTTTCTCAAAGGAAAAACACTGAAAAATTGGAAACTGTGAATGGGATATTGAAGCCTATTGAGAATGGCAAGCAATAGGAAGAAAAAAGCTAATAAGTGAACTATCTCAGAATCAGTGAATGTATAAGAGAAGGACCTTAGAGACATTATACAGTCGAATGGTTCTTAACTCTTTAAAACAACACCAATGTACTGGAGGGGTAAGATGACATAAGGTATTCTTTGTAGCATGTATCTTTTTTTTTTTAATGTTTATTTATTTCTGGGGGGGGGGAGGGAGGGAGGGAGGGAGGGGCAAAGAGAGAGGGAGACACAGAATCAGAAGCAGACTCCAGGCTCTGAGCTGTCAGCACAGAGCCTGACATGGGGCTCAAACCCATGAACCACGAGATCATGACCTGAACTGAAGAAGGATGCTTAACTGACTGAGCCACCCAGGCACCCCAATTTTGTAACATATATCTTGACTAATGTGCTAACAAAGTTTTGTGGGAAATTATTATATTTAAATTCAACAAAGACAAAAAATGCATATATAGTATGCCAAAAGGAAGATGGAGAAAATACTCCTAATAGTAACTAAGTTCAATATTAAATTTAGTTTTCAGCTTCTTGGCCAAAAAGCAAAAATAAGCACAATATAGTTTTTTGTTTTTTTTTTTGTTTTTTTGTTTTTTTTTACCATGTGATAAATCTAGTTGTATTTTTTTTTTTTTTTTGCAAGGAGAAAGGGGAAGGAGTTGAACAGCTTTTCTGACATTAATTCTAAGAGAACTTAATCATGTGTTTTTATGTAAAGAAACCTCAGAAATATCATGAATTCAAGAAGAATGACTCAATAAGCAATAAGAAAAGCTTTCAATTATAATTCAAAGAAGTTATTATATTGAAGGACAGGGTGATCACCTGACTGCTAGCCTAGCATATACCTATTATCCTGACTTACATATTAACAGTGACTCATTCCATTTTCAGAAGTATCCAAGTTTGGAAAATAAATTACATGAGAAACTTGGTCCAAATATGTTGCTCTGTAGCGATCTTGTCTGGTAGAAGAAAAGACTTCATAAATGATTTCTACCAAATTTCTAGAGGCCCTGGATGGCAACCATTTAAGACCCAAATTAAAAGAGAATGTATGAAATAATACACGATACAATCTCTTTGTATTAAAAAGCAATGTAATAATGTCATGAAACTTACACTCAGAATTGAAAGCAATTCTTCAGTACCACATTCAGGTTTCAAACGCTCTTTGAACATTTTAACTGTTTGGTGCTTCAAATAGTAGTAAGAGGCAATGCGGCCATATGTCAGAGGTTCAATGCTCCGATTATCCTATTTCAAAAAGAAAGATAAAATGACAAATAAAAAGTACAATCGAAACACATACATTCATAAAACTAATAGTTCTTACTGCAGGTTGCCATTGCAACAATTTTGTTAAAATGTTTAGTTACCATGAGAAGCAAAAGCCCTACTGTTAAAAAGCTGGGCAATCTTTTCATTTAGAATGTATATGACTCAGTCATACCTCTCCAATTTCAATACAGTAGGAAAGTTCCAATTCAACCAGAGACTTCTCAACCAGACTGGACAGAAATTTATTCACAGAATCATGGCTCACATCACTCAAATTGTAGTAGCTAGAAAACAAGCAAGGTCATTATCACTTCAATTTTCCCTCATTCTCGTCTTTTCAGAATTTCAAAGAACAATTACATGCACAGCAAATCAAGGAAGTAAAACAACTGCAACAGCCAGTTTCATCTTACAGGTCAAAATTCCCACACTAAGATTGGTTGACTCCGATGAACAATGGTAATAACTATGGAAGATAAGCAGATAAAATTCAGCATCACATTAAACAGACACTTACTTTCTAGAAACAGAAGCAAATCATATATAAATATATAACTCCCTTTTATATATAAAAACCCATCCTCAGTAACTTTATAAAACTCAAAGCACTATTGATTTGAGTAGTAGATGAATTCTTTTAGGAAATTTAGTCATTGATTGTTCTTCAAATGCCTAATGACTACATGTCACCCTAAATACGGGGAAAGACATCATCAAGCTAACAAGAAAGCATCTGAACTACGCTTCTATAGACAAAAGCCACACAGGTTCAGCGCTGTATATTTTCTAAGTAAAAAGCCTAAGGACATGCAATTCATCTGAATGCTCTTCCCTCTAATTCCAAAGGTTCTTGGCAAATCCCTAAGATTACTAGGAATCTGTGCCTGGGAACAGATCCAAAGGGTGACAGAATGCCCCTACATCATAGCAGATCTCTAATTCTTGGTGGGTGAATCCTGCACCCCGGTCAGCATAGAGAGTTATATCTCCTCTCTCCATCCAAATCAAGTAACAGGAGTGTAAAGCGGCCTCAGAACAGACTTTCATCTGTACAGACTGAAGCCCAGAACAAGGGTTGTACACCTGCACAGGACTAGAAAGGGGATATTCATAGTCTGGAAAGAAAGTGTTAACAATCTCAAATGGGAGAGGCCTGACGGAAACCACAAGTGATCAATATGGTGACTTTTTTTTTCTTTCTTCAAAGGGAAAGATTTGAGGTCAGTATACTGCAAAAATTCATTTAAAAATACACAAAGCAGGACTTAAATGATGGCAGGATATACTTTCAGCAGAAAGAGAAGATTAAACAAAAAGCTAGGTACACCAATATGAGAGTCTCCACTAAGTAAGGATTAATAATAGACTATTTACGAAACTCTGTAAATCATAATTACTCGCTGAAGATTTTAATTTTCACAAATGAGAAATAGTTACTTTCAATCTTAGTCTGCAGAGAAATTACTGCCTTTCCTGGAAAAGTTGATGTCATAGACCAAAATAAAGCAATATTTATCAATGTACAGATAAGTATTGAAACCAGTGCTATTGTTAATTTAAACAAAATGTACAAAGTTTTTTTTTTAATGTTCAGTTACTCATTTTGAGAGAGACAGCAAGATCATGCTGTCTACATGAGTTTTTATGCAATTAAAATTACAGAAGGAAGGCTTTATGAAAACAGCATTACCATGAAAAAAAAAAGTTAAAATACCATTTTTGTCTAAAAATTTCCTAGGCCATTTGAAAACGTAAAGTCTCATATTCCCCTACAAATATTAACTAATGACAACTTTACCATTTTTATGCTTTAACAAATTTAGTATGTTTACAAATAATATTTAAAATCATCTTTGAAAAAGACTTTCCTTCAAAAATTATAAATTCTTTTGAACAATATTTATTTTGGTCACTGTTTTATTTAGTTACAGGGTATATTTTGATGGGCTAATATCCTTTCTAATGTTTTTCTAAGTCTACTGGGAAATTTTTAAGACTGATTTGTAGCTTCTATCCAGATAAAGAACAGTTAGGGTAAACATTTCTTAAACATTTAAAATAAGTTGCAAAAAAGAAAAAAAAAAACCTAAAATCATGTCTCTAAGACTACAACAAATTATTTGATGATCATATTATTAACAATCTTATTTGATAAAAATTAACACAATTTTTAGAATAACTTTAAAAACTTCCATTGATATTTTCTCTTAATATGGTTGTTCTTTTCTAATGTGCTCACCAACATCTCATATTGACTTGCCTAAGAAATGCAAAACTTCAACTTAAGTAATTGAATTGACATTTAATTTACTCAATATCAACACTTTTATCCTTATGATTTCTGAGGATAATCTGGAATTTAAAAAAAATCCTAAATTTTTTTTTCAGGTATTCTGGCATATGTAAATGATAACTTTTTAAAATTTATTTTTAGAAAGTGATAACTATTTAAAAAATAGAAAGTGCTGGTTAAAATACAAGAGTAGGAAATTCTCAATCATTAAAAAGTTGTCTTCTGTGGTGCCCGGGTGGCTCAGTCGGTTAAAAGTCCAACTTTGGCCCAGGTCACCATCTCACGGTTCGTGGGTTTGAGCCCCGCAGTGGGCTCTGTGCTGACAGCTCAGAGCCTGGAGCCTGCTTCGGACTATGTGTCTCCCTCTCTTTCTGCCCTTCCCCTGCTTGTGTTCTCTTTCTCAAAAATAAATAAACATTTAAAAAAAAAATTTAAAAGTTGTCTTCTAAACACCCAACACAAATACTAAAATGCATATTTTTGTTGTGATATAACTTTACTAATTAAACTATTATTCTTTGCTAACAATTGATCTAAGGTTACTTAAACCACTTAAAAATCCTTATAAAAGTAAGATTTGCTACATCTCAATTAGATATATAATTTAACAAGACACTGTAAAATGAACAAACTGTAAATGAAATTATTGTTTAGGTCACATAAAATTTTAGGAGATAATATATTCTGACACTTTCCTGGGAATAAAGAATGGAGTTTATATTTACATGATCTTCATTAGCATTATAGGGCCTTTGCTTCTATAGCATGAACTTTTTAGTCACTGGGTAATTTCTAGCCTAAATAATTATAAGTATTTAAACATTATATATCATTAATTTCAATAATCTCTTTACTAACTTGAAAAGCAAGCAACAGCTAAGTTAAAGGTCTGTTTTCATGTTGCACTCTCCACAGTACAAAATTTATAATTTACTGGTTACTAAAACAGAAATATTACACAACTGTTTAATTATAGATAAAGGATACAATGTAGTTTCATGCTCTCTGCATTGGATCATGAAGTCATTATCTTCTCTCTGCCATAAACAGACAGCCTACCTTTTTGTCAGCATGCTATTTCATTTATTTCACAGAGAAACCCAGTTTCACAATAATTGACTTGTCAGAAGCTCTAATTTATGAGGCTGAGCTCTGTAAGATTTCTCTATATTGGACTCAACCTGCACACAAGCAGGGTTGAATATTTACAATGCTGTTAACAGGTGCTGAGTTGTTTAATGATTCTAATAGCCAGAAGCGTACTGAGAAAGCCAGCGGGATCACAATTACAGGCTGTTTGAACACAACAATTACTAGTCCCCTGGGAGGTGTGAAAGTCAAAGGCAGTTGGATACTGACAGCATCTAGCACATGGGCTAGACAAGCTAACTTCTATTAGCAGTCCATTGGGAAAAAGTCGTAACAAACCTCTCCCTCTCATAAAAATTTACAAAGTTCATTAAATTTAAACAATCCCAAAGTAAAACAACTTAAAAAAATTAGCTTTAAGAGCTCTTGTCAAAGGACAAACAGGAATACCACACATGAAACCTCAAGTTCTGTTTTTCCAACCTCAGGAAGGATAAAATTTTGCCAGTTGAGAATGAAAGAGATTTTATTGTAATCTAAAACATAGATAAAGTTACACCAAACAGTCTGGATTTAATGTGAATAGTGGCAGCCATTTCCTGTTTAGTTATTGTAAACCTGGCCAGAGATCTTGCTGGGAAATTTTTCATCAGTATTGAAATGCTGCTGCTATAACTGTCAGTACTGGGAAGTCATTTGTAACGGCACCATGTTTTTTTATGTTCAGATTATGCAGCAGTAATAATGACACAAATAATGAAAGTGGTTGCAGGGACAGCTGAAACTACCACAACATTTTTTGCCCCAGAAATATTTAAAAGCTTCCTCGGGGGAAAACAGAGAGTGATATTGAACATACAAATTGAATCCAGAACTCAATTTGGAATATATTATATTTCATGATGCACCAGTACATGTGTTTATGTACATTTGAAGTAACTAATGTAATTGTGTCTACGTATATATTTATACATGTAAATGTATCTTCATATGCATGTGCATGTGTTTGCATACATATGCATCTCTCACTCTCTCTCTCTCACACACACACACACACACACACACACACACACACACACACTATAAACATACAGAGAACAATCCAGGAACAGTGGCAGAATCTTTGTCAACATAAGTTCCACTTTTGGTGGTGGTGTGGTGGGGGTTCTTTATAGTTGTATGATTAAATGAAGCGGGTTGGGGAATTGGGTCATATTTATTATCTATGTATGACTGTATTTTGAAAGCACTCTTTGTCTTGTCTATTTTAAATAAACCTTATTATCTTTTTTAACATACACATGCGCATATATATATATATATATATATATATATGTAGTCCTCTCCCACTAAACCAAAAGTAAAATCTCAATTTATGACAGTTAATATATTAAGATATATTAAAACTACATATAATATAAGCCCTTCATTTGAGACAATGATTTTAGCCTTCTTAAAACTTTTAACAGATTGGGGCACTTGGGTGGCTCAGTTGGTTGAGTGTCTGACTCCTGGTTTCAGCTCAGGTCATGATCTCAGTTTCGTGAGTATGAGCCCCATGTCAGGCTCTGCGCTGGCAGGAGGGAGCCTGCTTGGGATTCTCTCTCATTCTCTCTCTCTCTCTCTCTCTCTCTCTCTCTCTCTCCGTGCCTTTCCCCTACTTGCACTGTCTCTGTCTCTCTCAAAATAATAAACTTAAAAAAAAAAACAACCTTTAACATCTAAAAATAAGTACGAAAAATCTACCAATTTCCAGAACTCTTGCGCCTTTCTTTGCTTCCAGATCACAGAAAAGGGGAGTTTAACACAGACAATAAAAAGATACAATCAAGGACCAATCACAAAGAAAATTGTAGAACCTCACTATAGCAGACTAAATAAAATACATGTCATTAAAATTGATTTAGGCACATGTTTCCATTTTTATCCAGATGTAAAGGTATAGATATTAAAATGGACAATTTTTTTTTTTTGGTATCAAATGAACAAAAGAGTTATACATCCAAAATTTGTGTAGTATGGTTTCTATAAAGAACACATTTTCCAGCGTAACACTGGAAAGAGAAGTGGAGAAGGGGTATGGATATTTGGGTTCTGGACCTGGTAACGAGCCTGGTAATGGAGATTGTAGCCCCTGGAGCCAGAGTGCCTGAATTCCAGCACTGCCTCTGCCACTCAGGAGCTGTGTACTTAGGGACAAGTTGCTCAATCTACCTGTGCTTCAGCTTCTTCACCTATAAAATGGGGATCATGACTAAATGAGTTAGGCTCTCAAAACAACGTCTCAAATACAGTAGATAACAAATAATAATAGTGTATACTTGTGTTTGTCACTATTAATTTTGATTTTTACTTTTATAAATTCCTTTCTCATATTTGTGTTTTATTAATGTTCATCTAGTTCCTAGAGATTGTAGAGGCTGCTTTTAGGTAACCAACTTGAACAATGGGAACCCGAGTAAGGTAGAAGGGCCCACATTGGCCTCAGCCTCCTGGCTGAATATAAACAGGCCCATTAGGCAACTCACCTCAGATTATCTTAAGCTATAGCTGACCAATGGGTTACTTACAGCAGGACACAGATACCAAAAAAGGAAAATTCCATACATTTTCATACCTCCTCACCTTCTCCCTTTAACTACAGCCCCCTACCATTGCCTCATGGCAGTCTCTCCCTTACTGTCCTGCCCACTCTTTCCTTAATGGTGTGCTCAATAAGCTTCTATCTCCGTTGTTCTGACTTGGGTGAATTATTTCACCACCCGGGCTTCCAGCTCCTACCCAATCAAGTTGACCCACATTTGGTGGCCCCCATATGATTGGGAGGCACCACATTTGAAAGCCCACGTGGGGAGCTTTTATGCCCTCCCCCCCACAGAGATGAATGCTTAGTTTGTTTTCAAGCATTCATGCTATATTGTAGATACTCTAAAGATATGAATATTCCTTGGTATTGTGCTTTGACTAAAATTCATTGACTTTGTTATATAATACTTTTATTTTTATATATCTCTAGTCTATAACTTTAAGCAAACTTTTCACCTTTCACTAGAATAAGAGTAATTAAATCCCAAGCAGGTAGACTGTTTTTGCCATCCTTTTTCTTGTTTATTTCTAATATTATTATATTATGCACTGGGAATGTAGCCTTATGATCTGTTTTGAAATATACTGAGTTGTTCTTTGTGGTCTAGTACACAGTATATTTTTATAAATAAATTTTGATGAGTGTTTGTGAGTAGGCATATTCCTTTTGGGGGAAGAAATATAAATATAAATATAAATATAAATATAAATATAAATATAAATATAAATATATATAAATATAAATATAAATGTATTTATATTAGGGTGATTTTCAAGAGAGATGTGTTAGTCTCTCAACATGATTATAATTTAGTTAACATCTTGAACTTCTATCAGTTTTTGCTTTCTCTATTTTGATGCTATGTTTTTAGCTACCTAAAATTTTGTAAACTATTATAACTATTTAGTGATTGTGCTTGTTATCAATATGAACCATTCTTCTTTGTCCTTCTTTGCCTTGAATTTCATTTTGTCTGATTTTAATTCTACAACTGTTGCTTTCTCCTTGTTATTGTCCTTCATATCTTCTTTCCATCCTCAACTTTCAACGTTCTATATCATTTTGATTTCATGTTTCCTATAAATCATGTTTAGTTGGATTTAAAATAATTGAATCTGAGAATTTCTTTCAGTAAGTTTAAATTATTTTTAACACTTATGATTATAATTGATTGGACTTATGATATGAATAGATCCTGTCAGTCCTCTCTACTCAAAACCCCACAATGGTTCTTACATCATCAATAATGAAATTCAAAGTCCTTACCACGGTCTCTAAGGTCTCACATGACTGGTATTGCTACCAACCCCCTACATCCCTTAGTTATATGAATTCTTTATATATATTTTGGACATTAAACCCTTTTCAGATATATGATTTGCAAACATTTTCTCCTCTTTGGTAGGTTGCCTTTTCATTTTGCTGATGATTTCCTTTGCTATGTAGAAGCATTTTAGTTTGATGTAGTCTTACATGTTTATTTTATTGCCTTTGCTTTCGGTGTTCAATCCAAAAAATCATCACCAAGACCATTGTCAAGGCTATGTCATCTAGTGGTTTTATAGTTTCAGGTCTTCCCTTTGAGTCTTTCAACAATTTTGAGTTGATTTTTGTGCATGGTGAAATATATGGGTTCAGTTTCATTTTGCATGTGAATATCCAGCATTCCCAGTATCATTTATTAAAGAGATTATTCTTTCTCCATCACATACTCTTAGCTCCTTTGTAGTAAATTAATTGACCATATCATTGGCCTCTGTGTTCTGTATCACTGATCTGTGTAGTAAATTAATTGACCATATTATTGGGCTCTGTGTTCTGGATCACTGATCTGTGTGTCTGTTTTTATACCAATGTCATACTGTTTTGATTACTACAACTTTGTAATATAGTTTGAAATCAAAAATTGTGATGCCTTCAGCTTTGTTCTTTCTCAAGTTTGCTTTTGGTATTGGAGGTCTTTTGTGGTTCCATGTAAATTTTAGGATTGCTTGTTATATTTTAGTGAAAAATATCATCATAAGCCTTCAAAAAAATTTATTGCTGTATCAGTTTTGGACTGATTAATTCACACAGCAACAGCTTGGGCACAGGTTTCTACTTCAGCATAATAATGATAGCTTTAGTCTTAACCTAGCCAGGTATCTCAAAATATGTTCAGGTGACTACTAAAAGAACTAGCCACTTTGATATGGATAGTCAAGAGTGTATAAACCACCACCTCCTGAAAATTAATTTAAGTGCATTTATCAATACATGCATCAACTTTTAAGACTGTTAGATCTTTTAAGACTGTTAGATAGCTATAAGGGCTAGAGAGCGTACTGCAGACAGGGAGAAGAGTGACAACAAAAGTATGAAAGTGAGAGGAACTTCTTACCTAGAGGTGGTATGGATTAATGTCTCCTTTCATGGTGTTGGTGGTGTAGGAGGGGATACCCAGCTCTTCTTGGGGGCATCAAAGGGGCAGGAAAAACAGCTGCCACAACAACCAAGTGCCCTAAGCCAATATGTCAAGATGATACATCTTTTGACTCCCAGTCCCAGAATTTCCCTCTAGCAAAGATGGCTGTCAGGTAAAGTAGGTCAGGCACTGTGAACTATGGAATACTCACTATTTACATGGACTATAATCATATGAGCAGGAGATATCCTGTCAATACCTAAGAAGTCCCTGGGCTCAGAGGCTCAATATAATTTCTTTAAGTTATAACCAAAGTATATTCCCTCAAGATTTCATCTTTGTCCACTGTGCTAACCTCTCCCAAGCTTCTTGTTCTGTCCCTAATTAATACTGTTTATTATGGTTGCATGTGGATTTTTCTTACCACATTAATATTAAATAGAAGGTAGTTTGTAATGAGAGCAACAAGGAATGATGCCTATTCCAGTTTCCTCTAGGTAGGTCCTCTATTCTCACTGCTATCTCACTCATCCCTCTAAAAAGTAGAGTGGAGTCACAAAACTTATGTTAAGTTCTAGCTTTCTGACAAAGTAGTTCTGGGATCCAGAGCAAGTCACTTCAAGTTTCCAAAGTCCCCTTCTTTAATATCAAGCAAGAAAGTAGGACCAGAGTGCATATAAAGTGCATCCCAGTATACCCTTCTACAATTCTAATCCTGTGATCTAATAACTACCGTAAAGCTGCAGTGCTTTATGAGGTAGCGATTACCTCGTTAATCTTGCAATCATGTCCCAAATGATATTTTGTATCTCATCCAGAGTCCCTAACAGTTCAGGAAACAGAAAAATGCCACCATATTCTCAAACTCCTATCTGTGTGAGTGGAAATGGCTGAAACAAAAAACAAATTTCTCAAGGTACCAACAGGTAAGATTTAGTAATAATATTTCATCATGATCTCTCTGTTCAAGACCCTACAATGCTTTGATATTTCCTCTTATTCGTATCAGGAATGTCCCCATCTTTGGCCCCCCTTCCATTCCTTCTGCAACTGTTAAGGTCTTATTCACAGCTTAAACAGCTCCCTAACTGGTCTTCCTGCTCTGATCGTCTCTTCATTCCAGCCCATTCCGTACCATAGTTTCATAAGTATTGAAAAAAACAAAAAACTGAACCTAATTTGGGGATGTTAAACTGTGTTTAACAGTTCACCACAGGTGGGGTGCCTGAGTGGCTCAGTTGGTTAAGTGTCCGACTTTGGCTCAGGTCATGATCTCAATGGTTCATGAGTTTGAGCCCTGCATTGGGCTCTGTGCTGACAGCTCAGAGCCCAGAGCCTGCTTCAGATTCTGTGTCTCCCACTCTCTCTGCCCCTCCCCTGCTCATGCTCTATTTCTATCTCTCAAAAATAAATAAACATAAAAAAAAAAAAACACACCCCTCACCCTAGCCAATAGGCTAAATGCAAACACCTTATTATGACATACAGGCCATTTACTCTCTGGTGCTTGACCCACTTTCCGGTCAAGACAATCTTTTGGTCTCCATATTCTTAAGCTCTGGCTACATCAAACTTCTTGGCACTCTACAAATGCCGTTTCAGCCATGAGAGCCTATGCCCATATAGTATTTTTGTGCCTCTGACCTTTTCTATTCCCATTTCAGATTCAAAATTTGGTTGAAGTATCATCTCTGTGGATTTTTTGCTCTCATGGGCTTAAATACAATTCTATTACAGAATTTATGATTTACATTGAAATCATTTATATGTCTTTCCCCCACATTTAAAGATCTGCCCAGGCACCTGGGGTAGCTCAGTCTAGGCATCTAACTCTTGATTTTGCCTCAGGTCATGATCTCACAGTCATGAAATTGAGCCTAGTGTTGGGGCTCTGCGCCGGGCATGGAGCCTGCTTGGGATTCTCTCTCCCTCTGCCCCTCCCCCTGTTGTGTTCTCTCTCTCTCTCTCGCTCTCAAAAAAAAAAAAAAGATTAGCTGTTGAAGATGGAGGATAATGTACACTAATTTTTATCCTCAATATCTATTAAAACATTTGACAAATAAGTGCTGAATGAAGATCTAACCTATACTGTCTGAAAGTAAAAGACATTCCACAACCCCCCCCCCCCCCACTGTTATTTCCTCTTGCAGAGTTCTTATCAATCATTATAAATGCCTTACAAATTCTTCCTTCTACAACTGCATCAGCCTCATTCTTCTCTGAATTCCAATTGCACCTAAGTCAGTAACTACCATCTAGCTTAATCATTTAATCATTTCTTAATGATTTCAGATGTCCTGTCTCCCTAACTACAGAGCAAACTCCTCAAGGATATCCTAAGTTAATTAAAAGCAGCTAAGTAATAAGTGCATACAATTATTCATTTTCAAATATATTATAATATATTGTGATCATACTCGAGACATCATGTGATTCTCTGGGCAAATTCATATATCTAGAATGTCCAAAGTTCTGACTTTTTTGTTATGTACTGAAATTTAGGGATTGTTACTTTCAAAAATAATTTTCTTTTGGCGCAAACCAGAAAGATAAATAGTTGCCCTACACGTACCTGGGGTTCATGATAAGACGTCGGAAAAAGTAAGTCCAAGTGATATAATCCATTGCATCTTGCTTAGATGTAATTGTACCACCAGCAATCTCTGCATTTAAATGGTCAGAGAGCACTCCTAATAAGCTATACAGTGAACAAGATATGGGAAACATACATGAAGGTTAGGTTAAATGAAACACACTTTATCTCACATAGCAGACTGACGGAAGGGTGCTAGTAACTTTTAGGAAAGATAAGAGCCAAGAGGAGAAAGGTAGAGTGGGCAACAGCAGATGTAACTTGGAGAGTAGGGAAGAATGGACTTATGGCGTATGGGTGTTAAGTATGAAATAATACTGAGGCAGATGAAAGGAGAGTTGGCAAGATAGAGGTGATAGTTATGAGTAATGATATTCCTTTCATTTACTCAGTGAGTGTTAAGTTCTTCGTCATATGAAACACAATTGTACTGGTGTTATAGAGTATACTAACATGATCAGATGTGTTGAAAGATTGGCATAACATAATGTTCATTTTAGTTTCTTATGTAAAATACTAAAAAAGGGAAGCAGTGTCCAACAACAGAAAAGGCTAAATAAATTATGATACATGGAACAATATGCAGGTATTAAAAACAGTTTTTGCAAAAGATGTTTTAAGGACATGAGAAATGGCAATAAATTGAAAGATTAAAAAAATGAGTTTCTATATTACTCTTAATTCATCAGCGGCAGAGTATAAATCTGTATACTCAATTGAGAGGGCAACTTGCCAATATCTATTTGAATAATCACTGTGACCCAGCAATTTCACTTTTCATTATTACCTGCTAGAGAAACATTTACAGACAAGGATGGGAAAGCAAATTACTTTGCTGCAATATTATATGTAAGAAGAAATAGGAAACTCTTGAAAGGCCCATTAATAGAGAAGTTAGCATAAAAACTATGAAATACTCTTGTGATAGGTAAGTATTAATAATAGTTATATCGAAGTACAAAATTAAAATTTTTAGTTAATGATTACTGAATGTACATACAGAAAATTACATAAATCATACATGTACTCAAGTAATTTTCATAATGTGAACACACCTGTGTAACCAACACCAAGATCAAGCATCACCATTGCCCCAGAAGCCCTCCTTTTGTGCTGTTTAGTCACTACCTTGGCTCAAAGGATATTATGACTCTCATTCTGATCCTTACCTTATTGCAGTGGCTTGGGCTTCAAACACAATGCTTACTGGACGTGGTGAGAAAAATACTCTTGTATCATTCCCTATCTCAAAGGGAAAGCTTTCAATATTTCATTATTGACTATGATGCTTGCAGTAAATTGACTCTTTATCAGATTAAGGACATTTCTTTATATTACTGTTTGCTAAGAGATTTTATTATGAATGGGGGTGGAATTTTTTCAAATGCTTTTTTTTTTTACATCTATGAAATAATCATATGATTTTTCTCATTTTTTTCCTGCTGATGTGGTAAATAATAGTAATTTATTTTCAAATAATAAGTCAACTTCACATTTATAAAATAATTTACACAAAATTAAATTTACTGATGTTGTTTAGACATCTATATTTATGAGAGGCACAGGTTTGTTAACATTCTTTTTTGGTAAATTTCTTATCAGGTTTTGGTATCAAGGTTATTCTGATCTTACAAAATAAGTTGGCAAGTAGTCTTATCTTTTCTAGTATTAGGAAGAGTTCATGTAAGATTGATGTTATTTTGTCCTTAATGTTATGAAGAATTCACTAGTAAAGCATCTGAGTCAGAAGGTTTCTTTGTGGAAAGATTTTAAATTTCAGATTCAATCACTTTGATAGAATAAGAGACTAGATTTTCTATTTCTTTTTGTGTCAGTTTCATAAGTTTTTAAATGAATTGTATCATTTTATCTAAATTTTTATTTGCATAATGTTTCATAATATTTTTAAATGCCTGTAATATCTTTTCATTACTAATATTATTTTGTTCATTCTTTCTCTCTCTCTCTCTCTCTCTCTCTTTTTGATCAGAGTTAAAGGTTTATCAATTGCATTCTTCTTTTCAAAGAAACAACTTTTGGCTTTGTTGATTTTTTTCTAATGTATATTTGGTTTCAGTTCTTTGATTCTTGCTCTTATCTTCTTTCTTTGAGTTTAATTTGTTAATTTTTTCCCGAATTTTTGGATGGATATTTTGATCATTATTCATGCTTTCTTTTAAAAAATATATATCTTATTATATATATTTTTATATAATATATATTACATACAGAGCCATAAATTTTCTCTTATCACAATGTTAACTGTATCCACGTTTTTATATTTTCTAAATAAAAAAAATGAACATTAGCACTTAGAATAAAAATTCCAGTAACTCTTTACACTATCAATGAGAAACATGTGTTGTCCTTTGCAGTTAGAATACAGTATATTTAAAAAGACTGATAAAAGAGAACTAGTAATAAATGTTGCAAGTAAAAAATACATAAACCTGAGGGAGTAAGGCTATTTTCAGCTGAGAAAATGAGAGAAGCCTTTATCAAAGGGGTAGTTACTGTGCTACAAAGAATTATGTGATAATTCTGAAATAAGCTAATAGTCCAAATTATTCATTACAAGTCCCTCTATTTTGGATATTTCTTTATCACCTAGAGAAGAAAAACACACATCAAACGAGAACTTTATTATTAAATGCTTACTATGTGATAGACCCTGCTACAAGCACTAACATTCGATCATTACAACTAACCTCTGAGATAGCCAGTGTTGCTAGCATCTCCATTTTACAGATAGGTGCATCAAGGCACTAAGGAACCAAATGACTTGCTAGATCAAGGAGGTAAGTAGTGGAGCTCAGATATGAACCCAGGTTGTCCGGCTCTAGAATCAATGTGATTCATTGAAGCAGTACTAACACTGATTCTTTTAAAAGTTTTTTTTAAAAATGAAATTGTAATTGAATTCTATCTTATAGTGATAATTGTATTCAGTTTCATTTCAAATAATTCTATTGAACTAGAATTTTTGCTGATTTTTATAAATATCATGACACAAATATTAACTGCTATGACATGAATCCATTTAAATTAATTTACAACAAAATTTACCTTGACTCTACTGGGAAAGGTTCATAAAGAAATTTTTTGTAAAAGTCTTTCTTTATGTCATGAACCAGAATTACAGCTTTGCCTTGGTCATCAAACTGAGGCCTTCCAGCACGCCCCATCATCTGGAGTACATCTATAAAGAAGAGAACAAGAGGTATTCAATAATGTGGCAGCTAGCACAAGGTACATTTAGTGATTATAGCATGTTTCGACAACACGACAAAATAACAAAGGATACAGAATATTTTGAGAGTGTGCATATTATCTCTGAAGCCTGTTGAGTTCTATAATAATAAAATAATTAATGCATTAAGACAGAAAATTGGATCACCAAAAAGGGTCTCTCTTACAATTTTATAAGTAAGAAAGATAAAAGTTTCCTTCAGCTAAATACTTTAAAATGCTGTTTAAGAATTATTACTATTTTAATTAAACAAGAAAAAGCAAAACATATATGGGTAAATCTCTTCAGCAGATTTATTTGATTATTTTCCCCCATGAATGGACCCCCTGGGTCCATTTAGGCCTCACCCTCTTCCCACTTACGGTACAAATGTTCTTTTTTTTTTATAGTGCAGGAATCTCTGAGGTAAGAAATGATTTAGAAATAATACAGTTTTTACATGTAATCATTGAGTGGAAATACGCACAGATATTTCGCTCTTCAGAATTCAGTGACAATGCTTTTATCAAGTTTTAAAATATGCACGAATCACAAATCGCAGCATGCAGAAATCATAGCAACAAGCCTTTTGATTCTAGAAGCCCCATAGAAGTATTTCTAGTGAAACAGATTTAAAATTAAACAGTATAATGTTTAACTGTAATTTATTAAGTCATAATAGCTACTAATCAGTAATTGTTATCTATTTGTGAATTTGAAACCATTAGTTATGTTTTTGATGCTTATTAACACTTTAGGTAAGTAAATGAAACAGCTCAATACTTTGAATAGCATTTGCATCTCACTGGAAATAAAACTTTACAATCTTACTCAACATATGTTCAAATGTGGTCAATTCTCTACAATTCAATTCATGCAAATTCAGATTATTAAGGTTAAAATAGAAGCTTAATGTATCTGTAAATTAAAAAAAAAATTACCTGTAATGGGAAAATCCACATAGCGCCTTGTTTTTCCATCATAATATTCTGTTCCCTTAATAATTACTAAGTGAGCTGGAAAGTTTACACCCCAGGCTAATGTACTTGTAGCAATAAGAACCTAGAAAATAAAATATATTTAACTAAAACATAATGTGTAAGTTATATTTAAATGTCTGTTTATGAAAAATAAAATACCTGAACTTTACAGTTTACAAATAGCTCCTCTACTGTTTTTCGGTCCCTCTCATGTAACCCAGCATGATGCATTCCTATCCCGAAAGCAAGTGTCAGCTTCAGGTTGGAATCTCTTAGCGTTCCAATGATGTTCTCCATCTGCAAATAAGAGCACAATTACGAGGTATAGGTTCATTAGCTTTACAATTTCCATACTAAGATTATATTTGACTAATTTTGTGTTTTGATTCTTATACTATATAAACAAAAATATAGGCCTCATCTACAGTTACAAGTGAAGTTAATTAAAAAGAAAATCTAGTTATTGAGAATGTATATCCTAAATGAGTTAAAATTTAAATGTTATCCATCTTCTCCTCATGTATCAAGGAAAACAAAATCTGTGGATAAATGCAATATCCCCTTAATGAGTAACAACTATTAAAAAGGATGTAATGTTAACTAGAATATTTCAGGGTCTTGTTCATCTCTTATAAGAGAAAAACCTTCCATCTTTTTGGCTTAGTACTAAAAATTTAGAAAATATGGACAAAAAAATTAATGGAGAAAAATCAGTCATAGTCTCATCAAACAGACAGGAATCATTCAAATTTAGCCTTTCTCACTGAACTTAATGACCCAGGGCAAGTCATATAACCTTTCTGAGCCTCAGCTTCCTTATTTAAAAAATCAAACTGGTGGGGCACCTGGGTAGCTCAGTTGGTTGGGTGTCAGACTTTGGCTGAGGTCATGATCTCACAGTTTGCGAGTTCAAGCCCCATGTCGGGCTCGGTGCTGACAGCTCAGAGCCTGAAGCTGCTTCAGATTCTGTGTCTCCCTCTCTCTCTCTGCTCCTCCCCTGTTCACGCTCTCTCTCACTCTCTCAAAAATAAACAAACATTTAAAAAAATTAAAAAAAAAAACTCAAACTGGTATATTTTTGTCTACTTCTCATTTCTTTAATCAACAGAACAGTTAAATACTTTTTATATTTACTAGCATTTTTTGGTAAACTATCTTTTCATTTTTTAAGTGGATATGACAGCTTTTTTTCTTAGTGGTTTGTAATGGCTCTTTATGTATTAGAGCTATTATTAAGCTATTTATGAAGTAAAGTTATTTCATTTCCAGCCACGGTTTAGCTAAGTTTTCATATGTCTAAAGAGTTTCTGAAACTTATATATTATATAATTTCTGAATATTCTATCACTTTCCATTCCACATGGAAAATACTTAACGCAACACGGATTTTATGGCAACAGAAGCAAATCTTATCTTCTTATGAAACTTATTCTCTGAAAGGAACTAAACAGAAAACTCAATCTCTTTTTACCTAATGATAGACCTTTACACTGGTCCTTAAAGCAGAGGATGACACAATATGCAGTGTGGTGAACTTCTTTTGGGACAACTCCATGAGGGGAGTAATGTAGAGATCAAGTGGTTTGAGAATGTATGAGCAATTAAAAGAATGACATATTTTAGTTGTATCTGTAGCTTCACTACCACATTTTCACAGTGAACAACAGTGGAGGATAAACTTGGAAATGGGTATATGTATGATTTTTATATGCCTGAAGACTGAGATAGTACAAATAACCAACACTGTCTTCAGACCTCATTTCTTTTTTTTTTTCCCTTCTACTATTAATCACTTCTAACATACACAAGTATACATGCAACACATTCACTCTCCTGGATGTGAATAAACTAATAAGCAGCTCACAAAATCTCTATCTAGAGAAGCTTCAGCTGGTTGCTACAGTTTAGTGGAGACATTCATACATGAAGCACGTCAACATCCTTCATTCTTGCTCATCTTATTTTCAATGGTCAGAAAAAATTTTCCAAGCTTTTTTTATGTGGGAATAAATTGTTTTACACTAATAATTCAAAAAACAGGAAGATGAAGTTTGTCTTTATAATAGATCTTAATGTATAAAAAGCACTGCATAGACACAAAGTAACAGTTTAATGACATACATATCATGTTATTTATCAACTTTCCTGAACTGAATGCAATATATAAAGAGTTCATTCTGTTTCATAAACACAGTATGGTCACCTGATATTCTTGAATATTTACTTCCTAAACTGTTAAGCAAGAATATGGAAATGTATTAACATTAATTAATGTTAACATTAACATCCACTTTCCCTTTCAAATTAGCAAAGGATAAGGAAGATGACTACAAATGCATGCTATAAAGAAAGGTGCTTGTCTTGTCTCATAAATTATATGTTAGCCGTTCTCAAGTGACAGCCTATTATCCATTTTTTTTTGCTCAATAGTTCACTGCATAAATATCTTCAATTTACATTATCAAGAATTAATTCACTGATATTCTTGCTCTGACAATTAATTTCAGGGATTATTTTTTCAATTTCATAACTTAGTAACAGTATAATTTTATAACTCGTATAATTAATAGTGTTTCATGGCAATGCCAATCATACCCCCCAAAATATACCATGTACCTCAGGAAAGCTAAAGAATCCTATGGCAGGAGGTTTGGTGAGGCATTAATATCCTGTCCTTTCACATCAGGGAAGGTTCTCATTCCCCCTGCCCCCACTTTCACATAAATCAATGCATTAAAAAGAACTATTTGCCTATCTGAACTGGCAAAGACCTAAAATCCTCATGAGGAAAATTACAAAAAACAACTTCATTTATTACATAGTTACTGTGGATGAATTCTGAATTATTTGAACATCATAAAAAAAGGAAAATTTATAGTAACGTTACTTAATCATTATGCGTAAGATACTACCCAGGACAGCCTGTTTAAATTTGAAAATACAAATTGTTGATTAAATTATACCATTGAAATGTTTCATTTTGCTCACATTATAATACAAACAAAATTTTTGAGAAACTTAGGATAATGAAAGCTTAAAACATGGTAATACATATTATTTGTTAAGTACTTATGTGTCAGGCAATGTGCTTGACACTTTACAAAGATTATCACATTTAATCCTTTACATAAAGTAATAATAGCTCTAATGTAACACTCAATTCATTTACACAATCCTGTGTATTTCAAGTTAAAGACCCAGTGATCTTGAATACTACAGAGTAGACTCTCTCAACACTGATTCCATGGGAGAATTAAACCCCACAAAAAATATTTGAGTTGCCATCTTTTTAATTTTTCCAAAGATAGATAGTATCATTCTAGATGGTTAGGAGAAAAGTTCACTTATTACAAGCAATGGATGTCTTAAGCCATTAAGGTTTAATTAAGAAAGGCTGCTATAGAACTTTAAAAATAATCATGATAATAAAACACTGATAGGGGAAGTTTTAATTCCACAGTTCATTTCTATTCAACCAGCATTTGTTGTAATGTATAGGCATCTTTCCAACAGTCTTTGAAATATATCTGACTACCTGACAGTTAAACCAAAAAAAACAATTCAATAATATAAATAAAAGAAAAATGGATTGATCTATATCCTCTAAGTAGTGGTCTTTTTTTGTAGGGTGATGGGGGGAGGAGGCACATATGTAAACTGTTGAACCAATTACTTTAACTTAATAGAATTTTTTTTTATATTTTAAATTTATTATACTCAAAAAGCTTTTGTAGAAATATAGGATTCCATTTAAGTAGATACATTACTCCGTTCCTGAAATACATTCCAGTCAGAATATAATTCAGTGAGTTGATGACAATCCTGGCTCCAAAAGAAAGGAGGAGACCAGATTGGACAAGAATGAGCTAACAGATTGTACAGCCCAATTCTGTCCCTTTGAGTGTGATATATTGTTTCAAGATGCTAAAAACCCATACTTTCTCAAAGCATATCTGTTGTGCTGGTTTTCCCATTTTCACAGAATCCTCATTATCAGAAAACTCTGTACTCTTTTCAAAGCACGTCAGACTCAGACCATATGCCACTGAATAATGCTTATCAATTGTCTAAAATGCTCAATAAAAGATGCAGCATAAAGAAGAATAATGAAAGTTACGAAGACTTTTTTTTTTAAAAAAGAATAAAGATAATTAAATATATCACATCTGGTACAGATGTTAAAGTTAAAACATTTCCTTATAATTACCAAGTGTTAATTTCTTAAAATACATTTCTGTATGATAAATCCCACAGACTGAAGGTGAAAAAATTAAAATGAAAGAAACACTTTAGAACATTCTGCCAATATATTAAGGGAAAAGAAATTTAAAAACAATATTAATTAAAGATAGTAAATTTCCAGTCTTTGCCAATACTCTCCTCATATTCCTTGCTATCCTCTCTAAAGCCCAAAACGACACCTCAAAATGATTCACCATACTGTTAATATGTAAATATATTTATATATGTGATTAAACACATGATTACTTGTGAATTAAATATATAAATGAAATCTAAAGAATAACATGTAAAGCTTTGCTATGTCTGCTAAATAAACACCATGCCATTTTTCAATGTTTGCTTCTTAGCTTGCCCTAATTCTTAACAATAGCAATATCAAAACTGGGTCATAAGGTGAAATATTAAAGATTTTTTGCTTATTGATGTTTTTAACTTAATTCACTATGCTATTGGTAAGAAATCCAAGTGTCAGCACTTCATATTTATTCTGGAATATACATTTTATGCTTACTTCCATTTTTGGAGAGTTCAGATTCTGACACATGTTTGGAGAGCATTTCCATACATTGAAAAGCTTTTATTTATGTCTGTTATGTATGTATGTACCCTCCTTAATGCTTGCCACCCATTTAGCCCATCCCCCCATCCAATACCCCACCAGCAACCCTCAGTTTGTTCTCTGTATTTAAGACTCTCTTTATGGTCTGTCTCCCTCCCTGTTTTTATCTTATTTTTGCTTCCCTTTCCCTATGTTTATCTGTTTTGGTTCTTAAATTCCACATGAGAAAAGCTTTTAAAATGCAGATAAAGCTGATGAAAGGGACCTTACAAAATTAATTTGCTAAGGCAGTATAATTTTAAATGAACAAATGCTATATTAATATGAATTAAATTTATGAAGGAACATAAGCAAGATATTATAAAAATAATAGCAAATTTTACCATAAAGATTTTAGCAAAAAGAACCTGTCTATACGTAAGGTATTCAATGCTGCTGTACTATAACAGCAATAACAGTTAACACTTATTGAACATTTACCTCTGTTCCAGGCCTGTTCTAAGTACATCAAATAAAGTAATGCATTTAATCCTTAACAACAATCTTGTAAGGATAGGATTATTATTATCCTTTTATAGATGAAGGGGTAAGGCTCAGAGGTTGAATACCCACCAAGGTCATATGGCTTGTAATAGGCAGTCAGTATTAAACCTAGGAGGCCTGGCTCCAGTCCATGCTCTCAACCACAATGTCACATTCTAATTACCACATGAATGTGATTTACTTAAAATAACTACTTAAAATAATGAAATCATTCATTTGGCTTACGGCTGGCCCTCACCATTTTAGACTGCGGGCAAAAAACAGGTAAGATTTGAAATAATGAATCATATACTAGACTCACACAACTGGGGAACTATGCAGATGATTAGCAAACCTATTTTTTAAAAAGTTTATTTATTTATTTTGAGAGAGAAAGAGCATGAGGTGGGGTGGGGCAGAGAGAGGGCAAGACAGAGAGAGAATCCCAAGTATGCTCCATGCTGTCAGTATGGAGCCTGATGCAGAACTGTGAGATCATGACCTGAGCCAAATCTAGAGTTGGATGCTTAACCAACTGATACTTACAAGAGCCCCAATTAGCAAAGTATTTCTTCTTCTTTAGTATTTGAGTATTTCTACTTCTGTGCCTAAAAATTAAGAATATTGAAAAGTATCTTCCTTTATAAACTAAAATACCAGCACTCATGATTGAGAATAGCACAGCTCTTGTTGGTTGCCTGTGTTTGATATTGTAGCTACTGACTTTACTGTTTGTTTCCATCCCCTCAAATCACATATGGACACTGTGACTTTTCCATCTTCTCTAGTCAGTACATTGTCAAGGATTTCAGTTACTGTATGGCAGAGTGAAAAAAACAGGGCTCTGAGTTAGCTGTCCTGATTTTGAGTTTGAGTCTCATTTATTTTATGCTATCAGGCAAATTACTTAATTCTTCCAAGTTTCAGTTTTTACATCTATAAAACTGGGATAACAAGAACAACCCTTCCAGAATTCATGGTTAAACTATGTAATATAAGCTTCTAATGAACTATAAAGTACACTATAAGCATATCAACTATTACTAAGCGTAAGATCTTTGCCTCTTTCTTCAATAAGACATGCATGATATCAACTATGGCAAAATATAAACAGCCTCATATCTTGTAGCTGCTCTTAGTTACACAACTATTCCATGAGGACCAACTAAATTAAGATGTCCAATGCTCAACAAATCTGTGGATAATGTCTGTCTTGATACGTAATATTCTTAGCCTAGTAATTTCTCTACTGGTCAGTCACTAAGAGGCCTGAAGCCTGATCAAAATAGAAAGCACTTGGGGTGGGACTTTTGTATCACAAACTCAATCTATTTTGGTTTGATAATAAAACAGATTTTCCAGTTGAAAATGTGGTCACTCTTATATTAAACTCAACTTAATCTCTGATTTTTAACAATCTCAAAGTCCATCTTCAAAGCCTGGTACTAACTTCTTACCTATAGGAAGAAGTCAGTATCTATGTTGAATGAAAAGCCAAATGAATCTGAAGAACTAAAATAAAATGCCATTAGTAGAAACTCCACCAAATCTGAATTCATGATGATTTTCAGTTGTCAGAGTTGCTGCTTGCCACTTTCATCCAGGATGTCTGAGTGCCAAATCCCATAGGTCTTTCTCTGCTCTTATCTCACTCAACTCCCATTAACATTTAAAGTAGTTAAGTCCTCCTTCCTTCACAAAACCCTCTCAACCACACACAGTGCTATGGGACTTTCCTTACTGGCATCACCTTCTCAGTGCCCTTTGCCAGCTTTTCATTTTCTACCCAAGCTCTACTGTGAGTCACTCCAAGCCTGCCCTCTGGTCCTGCACACTCTATATCAGGATCTCATGTGCTTACCTGGGTGTAAAGGCTGCTTCTATGCTAACGTTCCCAATTCACATGTTCATTTCACATCCTCTGTGGGTTATACAGACTTCCTATATCTAATTGCCTTGAAAATTTTAGAAATACAAATTAACATCCAAAATATTAACTTTTTTGTTTAGAGTTACTAACTGGGGAGCCATTCTTGATTCTTTTCATTTTCTCAACCTCCATTTTTCACTATCAGCAAGTCCTACTGAACTAGGTCACCACCATCGTTAATTCCATGCTTAACTTCCACTTCAATCCATTTTCCACTAAGCAGCAAAAGTGATCTTAAAATGAAATTGGAGTATGTTATCTTCCTAGCTTAAAATATTTTAATGCCTTGAACACCCCTCCCTTAGATATCTGCTTGGTTTATTTCCTTGCTTCTTTTAGTTTTCTATTCAAAAATACCCTGACCACAGAGGTGTTCTTTACTTATATCAATGTAAAACATTCTACTACCACCCTTAGCACTCCCTATTCCCTTTAGACCCTGCTTATTTATTTTTCCATAGGAATTATCACGTTTTGACATATTTGCTTATTATCTATCATCTCCACAAGAATGTTAATTCCATAAGGGTAGAAAATTTACCCAATACACAGAGGGAGGTCAAGAGACATTTCTTTAATCAATGAATAAATGACTACTTTCCCATACTGTTTAAAATCTAAATCCAAACTCTGTACGCATGGGTCTAAGGTCTTACATGAGCTGGCTTTTGCCTATCTCTGAAACTTAACTTATACTATTCTCCTCCTAGCTTTATTCTGTTCCAGCTGAGCTGATCTCACTTCCTTTAACATCCTGTTCCCTTTACCTGAAATGCTATTATCTTCTCTCTTAGTGTAGCTAACTTGTTCTTATGCTTTGGGTCTCAGCTTAAATGTTATCTCCTTAAAGAAGTCTTCTCTGACCATTCTTTTTAAAGAAGCCCCACCTCCCCTTATCATATTTCATTTCTCATTTTATAGCAATTTTTATAACATTATTTGGTTTATCATATATATATTTAAAAATTTCTATCTAGTTGAGCTCCTCGAGAATTGGGATCAGTTGGCTAACCTAGTGCTTGGTAAGTTGTGGATATTCAATAAATATGTTACATAAATGAACACTTTACAAATTCTGGTAAGAGCTGCCTACTGATTTAAGTTAGAGGAATACTCTTATGGGTATTTTTGATGTGGGAGAGAAAAAATGCTTAACTATGTGATACTAGGTAATCTTGAAACTGAAGTTACTGATCATGAACTAATGCCATCTGATCTCTCTAGCTATACATGTTGGTGTGCCTGGTAGCAGTCCATCATTGGTAGAAATAAAAGGATCAGATGGAAGAATATCATGAAAGGTAGTTCATGAACATTCCATGTGTATGCCTCTTCCTTCTGTGCTATCCCTAACTTCAACCCACCAAAGCTCCCTGGAGTATTTCTCATGTCAAGCTGACTGAGGGGAAAAAATACATATATATACAAATGACAAAAGACTTTGCATAAGATAGCACCACCATCTGAAGTACTGTGATATGGTGTTATATAGCTCCTTTTGGGGATGACCCTAAAAACAGCTAAGTGTCAAGTATTTTTTCTGTCAATTTACTGCAAAGAAGAGATGATGTGAATTATGATCCATGCTTTGATCTGTAGCTACTGGATTAGTCTTAGTCAAAGGGTCAGAAGCATGGCAAGAGCGCTATTGGAGGACAGGTGGCAAGAAAGGCACAAGTTTTACATGGAAGAAATTTTAGAATGGTCCCAGAACAGACTGCCTATATCCCATGAAGATGTTTACCAAAAAGTTAACAGAAGTGTAGATAATGCTATTAATAGTCAAATGGGCAAAATGACCACTTCTAAGAATATCAGATGTTTTGTGCACAGATCCCAGTGTTGTGTGCAACGGGTTCATGTACTAAGTGGCGCCATGGTGGAAGAGATGAAAACTACACATGGGCTAAACATGGACTTCCATCTCCACAGGTGGACCCAGCTACTGCCACTGCTCTGTGCCATTATGCCACCAATGCAAACATCCGTAGGCCCATTATAAAGTACCCTGACCAGGGGACCAAATAGCTATCTGGCAGTAAGGAGATTATATTGAACTATGTCACAGAGGGGCACCTATTTGGGATGATGTCTAGAATGGATTCTGTTCAAGCCTACCGAGTGCTGCCAATAGCCTCAACAGTAGGATTACTGAACACTTTACACATCATCTAGTATCTCATATGATAATGTTTCTGACAAAGGAACTCACTTTATAGACAAAGATTAATACAGTGGATGCCATGGGATTCACTGGTCTTACTGCATCCCTCATCACCCAGAAAGAGATGGCTTTATAGATTAATGACCCAGAATGGCAGCTGAGAGACACTGCTTTGTCAAGGTTGGGGTGCTATCTTATAAAATGAGGTGTATGCTCTGAACTAGTAATCATTAAATACTATTTCTCTCATTGCCAGAATATATAGTTCCAGGAACCAAGCAGTCAATGTACAAATGTCTTTTGCAGTCAACAGCTAATAAACCACTTGGAGAATTTTTGTTTCCCTTCCCTATAATTCTAGCTCGGCTAGTTTGGAGGCTTAATATCCAAGGGATGTAACAATTTACTTAGAAGCTAAAATAGCCACATCTCTCATTCTATGGGGTGAACAATCAAAATGTGGTCATAGTGTAGTTTAGGTGACCAATCCTGATAAAGAAATTGGGCTGCTGCTAAGCAATAAGGAGAGGGAAAAATTTGGATGGACCCTAGAGAAATCTTCTCACATTACACGATCCACTTGAAAAATTAATCAAAAACTTTTAAAGCCTTATATAGTAAGCATATATAAAACTCCAATTTCCAGTGTTTCAGGAAGGTGGGTTTTGGTTACTCCACTGGACAAAAAAAAGCTTAATTAGCTCAGGGGCTGGTTGAAGAAGTATATAGGTGATGGATGGTAGAGAAAATAAATCACAAATGTCTGTTTGGCTCCCCAATCAAATATGTTTGGTCCTGTGTTGCAGGAATAAATGCTGTGGCCTCTACCTTTGCTATCTCATATATTTTAATTAACATATTTTACATTATTTTAACAAATTTCATTTCTCTTTCCTCTCTACCCTCCACTTTTGAATATGGCATGTATGGGTTGTAGGTAACTTTATAATTTAGTCCGCTGGCTAGAGAATATTGAGATGAGATTGTAAAAGAACCAGAGAGTGACTGGATATAACCAAGAAATCTAGGACAGATAGAGTCATGAGGAAATTTTCAGTTGTCTGCCTTGGGGAAAGATGAGTGGATTTTGGTTATATGAGGGAGAATTGGGTTAGCTGTTAGAAGGAAAATTTTTTATTTTTTTTTAAAGTGTAGGTATGAAGAGAATGGTGTTTGATGAGTTTGGGCAGGTAAAGGACTATAAAAGACTACCGACAGCCAGCCAGCATTTGAATATCTCCCCCCTTCATAAAGGCCAAAGAAGGGAAGATATTCTCATTCCTGCTGTATGCTTGAGGCCGAAGCTCGGGTATTCCAATGTTTCTGTCTTGGACTTGAAAGTTGAGAGAATGATGTAAGCCCAACAATCATTTGAGATTAATGGTGGAAGTGGTGGTCATCAAACTGAGAATCCAAGGGACATGGTAGCATATACCCACACACTTCTGAAATCACCGCAGAAAAATCTTCCTGATGAGAACTTTGAAAGGGCATTACTTTGGGGGTTTCCTTATGCTGCAGTATTTTACATCAATGACACACTTGAAGGAGTATTTCTGCTTCCCAATACTTTACTTTGATAATTTATTGGGTGAAGAAGATAGATGGATTTTTTTTTTTTTTTTTGACTTTGCTGACCTAACCTACCTGGTCCTGCCACAGAACACCAATCTGAAACTGTACAATAAGCAGCAACAGGAATTGTCACTAAGCTTCTAGTCCAGGATATTATGGCAAGTAACTCTCATAAAGATTACGGTGTTAAAAAGTCCTCCTATTTTAAGGTAATTAGGAATTCAACAACCGAAACACCTATGTTATAGGTTTTTGGTATAATCAAATTGAATCTGCATATCAATCAGTTGCAAACTCTTTGAAATCTTGATTTTAAAGGTGATGGCTTTTAGAAGAAAGACTAAAACAAAGCCTGGACGGTCCTATTATTGTAGTGTGCTTGGTGAGATACAATGCCAAAGAATGGTATAATTTCTAGCTGTCTTATTTTAGCAGTGAAAATCTACAAAATAGCAGAAACCATGCAAACAAGTTCTATGGTTTCTAATTAACCTTGGTGATAAATTTTTGTGCTGTTAAAAAAAAAAAAAACAAAACAGAGAAGTAATTCTACACAATGGCTGAGCTATCCAGTTGCTTAGGTCTCACACGTTAAAATAAAAAACAAATAGTAAGTGCACTCTAGTTTGGAAGAGCACATGAGGTTCACATTTGAGGTTAGTATGAGTCACATACGTTCTAAACACACAGCCTTTTACAACACATGCACACGTACAACACACACACACACAAATACACTTTGAGCAAACGTCCCAAAATGTGTTCAATAGGTATGTACTTTGTACCTTGACTTCAAAGAAAAGTCTCCATTTGGAACACTTTAAGACCCAAGAGAAAAAAGATTGAGCCCAGACAGATGCTGCATATGAACCATCAATATTCCCTACATCTACTTTTCACCATTTGCATCCTAAGTTCAAGATACCATTTGGACACAACAAGGTGACTATTTGGACATACTAAGTGAATAACACAGGACAGGAAATCTTTTGACAAAATTATTTTTATCTTAAGTTATGTATCTTAACATTTCATATATACACACAAGTAACATTAAGGAACTAACGTTAAGGAAGTAATGATGAAACTTGAGAGATAAAAGGGTAGCTGTTACTCTACTTAAAGGATTCATGTGATACCTTTTACATGAAGCTAATACTGGGGTCTGCTACTTATCAGTGAATAAGGTCACCTGCAGGCATTTCAAATTATTAGTTAATACATGACTATAATATATATATACAGTATCATCTACCAGGTCCACTAATCCTAGATGAGTCATGAGAAGTAGAAGGGGAACATATGCCAGCTGCTGAGACTGGACACTGGTGGGTTAGAAACACTGTTTTGATTGTTCTTCAGGCTGCATGAGATCAGAAAGGGGTGATATGGTGGGAAGAGGCAGAAAATGCAACAATTTTATTACTGATTTTATCTGTTTTTCATAATTCCAACTAGAAAAAATATTTTTTAAAAACTAGGAAAGCACAAAAAAGGAAAATCACTATATATAAATCCATGGAGAGAAACAGGAATATCTACATTTAGATGTAGTGGAAGGAAACACAAAGAACCATATTAACTGATTGTACCACATAAAATGCAAAAACTACTTGTAAAAAGCTACTAAGACAAAAAGACATCCAAGGAATCAGCGAAATTAACTAATAAAAGCAGATGAAAGATTAATATGTGTGTCTATGTATGTAGTCATAAATATATACGGAAAAAAGTGGTATCATACTAAGTTTCAGGAGTGCATGTTTTAATTTGGTAAGGCTCTCATACAAATCTTTAGAAAATGCTGTACTGCAAAGATAAAACCTCAAAGGAATGAAGACACAAAAAAGAAAGAGACAACCAATAGCAAACAAATCAGAGAAAAGAAAGTCAATCAGACAAAAATCAAGGTGTACATTAAAATAATAATGAATGTTTTATCTATAATATATCAACAAATTACCACATATGAGTAATGAGGTAGTAAAACTATTACTCTCATACACTACTGACGATACACATACCAATGGTGGGGACA
Organism: Lynx canadensis; assembly: GCF_007474595.2. Classification (NCBI taxonomy): domain Eukaryota; kingdom Metazoa; phylum Chordata; class Mammalia; order Carnivora; family Felidae; genus Lynx; species Lynx canadensis. Next base: position 91,257,769 of record NC_044307.1, read on the forward strand.
TTAACTGGGATGTGCGTTTTGGAAAATAATTAGCAGTGTATATGAAAAGCTACAAAAATATACACATTATTTGACCCATTGCATTTTAAGTTAGAACTCTACACTGAGGAAACAAGTCTAAATAAAAACCAACCTATAATAATAAAGGTGCATGATTATCTAATGATAGAGGAAAAATACAATGGAATGGCCACATAATAGAATTGTATAGACATAAAAAATTTTAATTGCTTCAAATTTCACTACTTGGCTACAGGATAACAACAGGTTTTTAATTATTATACATTTAGTGTTTTCTAAATTTTTGAAAATGGTCATATTACACATTTTATAGGAAGTTAATTTTGCAAAATTGATTATAAGTTGCATGAGGGCAGTGAACACTCCAATAGAAAGACAAATATGCATATTATAATATACATAGCTGATGATGTTGAAGGGAAAACATATGGAAGTAAATATGGAATAAAAATACTTATTTAGCAGGAAAATATTGGAAGAAAATACATAAAAATATTAAAGGTGTTAAGGTGGCAGTATTATGCATTTCCTATATTTTTCCCCAAATTTCTGTAATGTTATACTAAACTTTTAGTATAGAGTAAAACTACACATCATTAAATATGTAATTTTCATTAATTATAATACAAACTAATTTGACATGTATAAGAAGTAGAAATAAAATATATTGCTTACCTCTCTTTCATCCATATTCAACCACTGCTTTGGATCTTCTTCAGTAGCCAGAAAAGCTATCAATTCCAAAGCAGTAAGACGAGTTTGACGTCTTGATGAGACAAATATCAAAACAGGTTTGGCTGGAGAATGGCTTCTAATTGCTATTGAAAAGTTGTGGAAAATGTGGACAATGAGAGTAAGCAAGCTACTTACAACCAAATATGAATGTCACTAGGATATGAAATGAATGATACATGAAAGCTAGTATCATTGATTTAAATAAATTCTTAATTTAGTCATGAAATTCAGCATTATCTGTGGTACTACTTGGATCTGACAACATATTGGAGAAATGAACAGGAAAGGAAAGGTAGCTGAACCTACCTACGAGAGCATATTGCCTGGACAGGGAAGCTGAACTGTGTCAGCTCCCAGTTCTACTCTGAGTTGCTGAGGAAGGTAACACAAAAGCTGAGACTCTTCAGTAAAAGCTGTATAGACTACTAATCTAAGGTTGGAGTTTTCTGAGTGTGTTTCTGCTCACCTAAGCAACGATATTATAGAGTTAACTGGTCCTAGGGTTGGGGGAGAGAGTTAGGTCCTACCTAGTGATAAAACTCTCTAAGAAAAGCTCCAAAATTTCCTTTAATTTTTGTCATTACTAGTGAATGGAATAACTAAGAGAGAGTTTGTTGGGGCACCTGGGTGGCTTAGTGGGTTAAGCATCCGACTTCAGCTCAGGTCATGATCTCACTGCTCGTGAGTTCAGCCCCCACATCATGCTCTGTGCTGACAGTTTCAGAGCCTGGAGCCTGCTTCAGATTCTGTCTCTGTCTCTCTGCCCCTCCTCCACTCATGCGCTCGCTCTCTCTCTCTCCCTCAAATATAAATAAAAGCATTAAAATATTAAAAAAAGATTTTATATCAATAAACTAGTCAGAGATATGTCGAATTAAGGTTTTACTTTCTCTAAAATGTGTAAGGTTTCAATGGAAAGATAAGAGAATGTAGAAAGAGAGCTGACATGATATTCTGAATCTCTGTCTGAGTGACAGAGATTCACATGGAAGGTAGACACACAGAAGATGCAATGGATAGTTTGAAACATGAGTAATTTGACTGAAAGAAAAAAAATTACCTAAAGAGTCCATAAACTCATCTGACCTAACTGGAACAGGGCTTCTTTACATTGACTCCGAAATATTGATAAGATGGCACATATGAAATTAACACTTATGCGTACAAAGATCTCTTAACACAGAGATATTTAACAGTTTTACATAAAAAATTCAACCTCTGTAATTTCTTGTTTGAAATGTGAGCTGGCAGAATTTCTTTCTCTAGGCTTGTTTCTTAACAAGGATTATAATGAAAATGTTGACATGAACTTCACTATATTTATACTCGAAGAGTAAGAAAATAAAGCTATAAAATCCTATTTCTAAACTCAAAGAAATACAGTGATACACTACAGGTATAATAACAGTTTATAAGGACAGTTCTGTACTGATATCATATCTAGAGAAGTGTAAGTATTTCAGTTATTTACTATTGATTATATAACACAAATGCTTCCTTTCAACCATTGGTATGCAATTGGCCATTCCTTACATAAACACAAGCAATCACAACAATACATACCGTGAAAAATAAACTATCTTATTTCTCGCTCACAGTTTATCAGAATATTACAGAATATAAATGGTAAGTGCTTTGATAATCATATTAGAAATACAATGTTTAAATACACATATTAGTACAATATTGGTATCATTTGTACACATAATCATGAATGAATATGTCTCTTTTTTTAAACCTCACATTTAATGGATTTTTGCTGCTGCAAGCACAGGGTGGCTGAAACAGCTCACGGCAGATTATTGTTCATATAGTGATTTTGTACAATGCTTCTGTGGAGGTGTAAATAATCTGAACTGCCAAGATTGGTCTCTAGTTCACAATCAATACTTTGCTTCTGTCATCAGGCTAATTACAGCAGCGAAAAAGTCACCTCACAACTGTCACCTCACAATCAACAGCAGTTCACACTAGAGAATTTATTTGGAGGTTTATTTTTAATTGATATAATAAATATTCCTTATGCAGCCTAAACAAAACATGTTTCAATAAAATAGGAGTGTTATTCTTAAATCTTTCCTGCTTGCCTAATCTGTTAGAAAAGGAAAACCAAAAAATGAAGCAGAACGCTGTAAAAAAAAAAAAAAAAGTATTGAAATTTGTAAAAATTAAGATTATGTGATTTTTTTTTTAACACTTATAGTTCCTATTTATCATTTGTTCAAGCTACTACCATAAGAAAATAACTTAATAGATTAAGAATGATTTACTTTTAAGAATACATTTTTCTACTACCAACACAGTATCATCTACAAAATCTCTCCAATTTTCAATAGTTAATTCAACACACATTTTCTTTCCTTACAGCTGAGGTAAATTGTTTTTACACATTTGTGGAAGTTGGAACAGTACCCGCCATTTCAAAGAAACCCAAATTATCTTGAATGCATTTAATGCTACCATACAAATTACTTCAAGGATCTGAAGCTTACCTTGAAATGTAGGCTTATTCATACTAGCCATACGAGGACAGTATGGTGACCTGGGAAGCCTTGAATGTGAAACTTCCAGTGGAACTGGACTTACTGATGGTCGGAAATTGAACAAGCCCATCTAGAGTAAAAACGAGAAAAGAAAATCATTTTCTGTTCTCCTATTTAAGTGTATGTAACAGTGTCTCATTAATATGGCCACCTAAGCCACACTATTAAATGCCTATTTATCAATCTTCCATATACCTGATGAATGTTGAGCCAATCAGCAAGGTCTCTGGCATTAGCTAATGCAGTAGATAGTCCAACTATTCTAACAGGCTTTTCTGTGTGTGATGAGATGAAATTTGTTCGAGATACAATGACTTCTAGAACAGGGCCTCTTTCCTCCCCTAGGAAATAGGAATAATACATGCTAATCATTTAACAAGTCCGACGCTGGCTGCTGCAAGTATGAGAGTCAAAATGTGTAAACAGGCATCAGATACAGTGGTACCTACCAAGCAGATGGATCTCATCTATGATGAGAATAGTGACTTGCTTCACATAGTTCCTATTTTGCCAGCTTCTACTGACTCCATCCCACTTCTCTGGTGTAGTGACGATAAGGTCAGCCTTAGCAATGGATTTCATATCAGGAGTCACATCCCCGGTTAGTTCAATAACTCTGGAAAGGAAGAAAATGATCTTTTTCTCAGAAAACACATGCCCTTGGAAAGGTAAAAAATTATCCTTCAGAATAAAATTTTATAATGCTTAATACTACTTTATCTCCCTTGATTTTCTGAAATTTTCTGAGTCCAAAATATGTTTCTTAAGAATTGTAACAGAACATATCAATTGAAATCACTGATAATCTAACTTTCATGCAGATATGCAAAGGTGTCAAACTTTGCTATGATTATGTTTACAAAGTCTCTGCTCTATGTGTTTTTTATAGAGCTGAACTCATACTTCCTTCTCCATATGTTGGAATAAACACCTTTCTAATGAGGGAAAGTGTTAATTTATAAGACATAAAGAGGCAATTCACTAAGAACATAATTACGTGTAAGCTTCATTTCTTTTTTTAGACTAAAAATTTCTATAGATACTATAGGTAAATCCAAACATACTAGGACATAAAACAAGATATGCTGGGGCAAATATGTGCTACCTCATTCTAAGAAGACCTCAGTTTTACAGTGAGAAAGAGGGAAATCTGAAGGCCAACTCTAAATTTAGGTAATCACTAAATAATTTTGATATCTAACTTAATTCTAAAAAAACAAAAAAGGGTAAGACTAGTTCCCCCAAGTACAGTGTTCCAAAGCTTTGCTTATTTTTATTCATTTTTTATTTTTGTATTTTATTATTTTGAGTAGTAATATATTCACGTGGTTCAAAGAATGTGTGGTGAGCAGTCTCTGTAGTATGTCTATCTCCAATCACCTGGTCCTTATTCTAAAGCAACACATATATTCTTTACCATTTTTAAAAAAGTAAAAGATAGGATACTTTACTTAAAAACATTTTCTATAATATCTCTGGAGATCACTCCTTCAGTATATAAAAAGTTCATTCTTAATAGAATGATACAATATTTTGCATTGTGTAATGTACTATAATTTATTTAGTCATGTTCTATGGACACTCAGGTTACCTGCAACCTTGCTAGTAAAAACAATACCACAATGAATAAACTTGTGCAATACTAAAATATTCTTTAAAAAGTCATGTTCTTTAATGAATTTCTATTTTTTGGTAAGATTATTTATAACAAAATGCCCTCAGTGTGATTTCTGGACTTACTGCGAATGATATGAAAGGAAAATAAAGAGATACAACTTATTTTTCTTTAGTTTTAGAATTTAAAAATTTTGAGAGAATTATTTTGTTAAGTATCATATTAAATAATTAAAGGACTTTCATTTTTCAATACTAAAACAATGGGAATAGTGATAACATTTTAATAGTAATTACAATACCCTTAAATAAAAGACTATGAAAATCACTGTAAAAGCATTCAACACTTTTGTGAAAATCTTTTATTTATTTATCCTTTTAGGTTACTTAAAACACATCTTCTGATAAAGCAAGAACTTACTTTTTACCAAGTTTTTCTTCTATTCTAACTTTCCAATCATCCATTCTTTCACGTACAAGAGCTTTTAAGGGTGCAATATACACTGCCTGAAAGCAGAGGGGAGGGTAAAAAGATCTCATGAAAATAGTAACATCATTTTCAAATAAGGTAAACCCCGTAAAATTCATCCACATACGACAGTGTGGTTTAAAAATGTATCTTATATTACTGAAAATTTAAAATTAATGGGGAAAGTTACTAACTTGCTCAAATTACCCTCATCCAAAGTAAGACAGAAATATAAGACATCATAAAATACTGACATAGAAAATAGTAAATATTTTTAAAGTCACTGAAGGTGTTTTAAGTATTTTATATTTTGATGAAAATAAGTTTTTCCTGTTATTATGATCATATTCTAACTCCTCCATGAAAAAAGTTACTACTTTGAAATTCTAAAAAATAATCTGGTTGTTTAAATTTTAATGGAGATTTTATGGAAAATGCTAGTCATATATGCTACCTTTTCTTAATAACAACAATTGGTCTTTAATAATCCAAATCTATATACAGAATGTTCCAGTGAAAAAAAAATATTTCCTTATAAAATGTTTCAAATTTATAGGAGAGCTCTACTATTGTATAACAGGTCTCATAATGGATCAAAAACCACAAAATAGACTGAGAAGTAGGAAAACTTCAAGCTAAGCAGAGAAGAGTAGTCGCTAATTGAAAATCACTGAAAAAGGAGTTAAAACATTTCTAAAATAATAAATGATGAAAACACCACATAATTCCAATCACAATGTATGAATTAGCTTTCCTGAAAAATATGTACCTCTAAACTATGAGTATGTACTTCACATTTCAGGAAAGCATAAATTTAAGACTTATTTGACTTGCCACATTACTTTACATTAATAATATGGCATTTGCAGAAATGTGGAATAAAACTGCCTCTGTATTCCTGTGTATAATTAACTGTATTTGTTTAAAGATTAGGATTTCTTTTAAAAAAAAAAATTTTTTTTTTTACATTTATTTATTTTTGAGAAAGAGTGAGACAAAGTGTGAGTGGGGGAGGGGTAGAGAGAGAAGGAGACACAGAATCAGAAGCAGGCTCCAGGCTCTGAGCAAGCGGTCAGCACAGAGCCTGATGCAGGGCTTGAACCCAAAAAACTGTGAGATCATGACTTGAGCCAAAGTCGGACCGCTCAACCGACTGATCCACCCTTGTGCCCAAATTAGGATTTCTTTTATAGCAAAGAGGTGTGAGTAAAAGTCATTATTTATCTTATAATATGGTTATGAATCAGGTAATCTGTTATAATGAGAAAAAGACATGTGGAAATTGACATGTGCATTAGAAATCTAACTAGAGAACTCCGAAGTTTAAGATAAGTTTTCTTCTGGCCAGTTATCTAATACTGATCTGGTCCCCTGCACCCCCACCTCCTGCTCAGAAAATTCACTGAGAGAGTGCTTGTGTCCTGATGTGTATTTAGAACTGGCTAGTTTACAGATTATGAACTGCGTTTTCTAATTTAATGTAAGCATGTGATTCTTTCAAACAGACCTTTGAAGTAGGGTACTTGTTGAAGACTCTGAAAATGGCTAATCAGCAGCAACGGTCTTTCCTGATCCAGTGGGTGCTCCAAGGAGGACATTACAGTCTGTGTGGTACAGGGTATGAAATATTTGTGTCTGCACAGGGTTAAAGTGGCTAAAGTTGTATAGTGCTTCATATGCTTCACATCCCAAAGCTGTGATTGGTAAAGGCTGAAGATCCAGTAATTCCTGAAAAGATGAAACACGTACTGCCATTAAAAAAACTGGAAAAAATGCACAATACTGAATATTGTCTCTTAGGAATAAATTATAATAATCTTTAATTCCGTACGGGGAAAAAAAGACTTAACAAAATTTTTATATACTGTTACATATCTTTTTTTCCCTGTTACTACATCTATAATATTGACGAACTGGACACTTTTCTGGGGGAGTCCCCATATACCGAATATAATGTCATACCTATATCTATCTATCTATCTATCTATCTATCCATCCATCTACCTACCTACCTACCCAATATTGCTCCTCCCAATCAGGAAAAGTAATTTGAATAACAGCGTGAACGACAAATATGCATGGTATAGAAGAAAACTAAATCTACCCCTATCTGTAGAAAAAGGAAAACCACTTGCCAAACTTCAGTGCTAGAATGGTTACCAATAAGAAATTTCCTTTGATCTGTTAGAAAAATGGACCAAACCAGAATGGTTGAGTGAGCTATTGCTCTAGCCAATGTAAACTAAACTAAAATAATTAAAGGAAGAAACTCAGGGGGGAGTTTTCAAATCAGAGAATGACTGAGTACAAAAGAACTGCACTGAGAAAACACATAACAGAAAGCCTGGAGAATTCTCTTCTCAAAAATTACACTTAAAAATAAAAAAGCTATTTTTAAAATATTATCTTAGCTCCACAGCTCTACTCTATTACATAGGTACTTGAGAGCTACCACATGTTTTCTATAGCAGATTATAATCTCCTAAATTTTCTGTACTACTGAAATCAAGAAGGGAAGAAGTCTTACCTTGCAATGCTAATCAAGGCATAGACATATCTTAATAGAACTAAAAAATAAACATTTTGGTATATATCGACTGTCGATATATATCGTTGATATAAATTAAAATGATTGACTTCTATGAAAGTTGAAGAATTTTCTTGGCTGATTTAGGCTCAGTGAGGCACCATATGCACACATGCACCCACGCACACACCCACATGCAAGCACGCGCGTACACACACACACACACACACACACACTCAGCCAAATAGAACCGGGAATCACTGAGGTTACATCATGCATTTATAGTATCAACTGAGATGTCACGGTGGTACATTTACTGCTTTTTAAAATGTAGTTAGAAGTCAACTAATTATATAAATAGGATGATATGTGCTTGGCCACTCAACAGAGAGGTGATAAAATGAGCATTAAAATATAATGTTCATGCACGTTAAAATCAAGTACTGAAGTCAGAGATCTACTAGTGATGATGGTAGCATGTATTTTAAACTAAAGCATTAAACATCGTTATGTATTCCTGAGATTCTAGATATCATATATAGGCATATTTGATGGAAGAAAGCAGAAGGGTCCTCTTCAGTGAGTATATCAGTAGATACTACAATCTCATTATTCCTCTGTTGACAAACTTTTTAGTTTTATCAACATATCCAAGTGGTTTTAAGCTGTAGTCTAAAGTATTTCCCTTTAAGATATGTTAAGATAATGAACAAGGTACCCATTTGACAAAAATGGCAAAGATGAAAGTCACATTAATGCCTTCTTTCATTTCCCAAAGGATTGTGAAAAATATGTTAGTATGAACTAATTCCTACTAACTAAGTAATGTTCTTACTAACATTTTTATTTTGAAAAAACAAAGAGTTTGTCTTCAGAGGAATTATATGAAAAAAAATTGACCTTCAATTTTCTATAAATTAAAGGCCTCCTGAAATCAATAATTATCAATTATGAATTCTCAGTAAGAAATAGACTTAATATAATAAATTAATAGCTCAATCTAAAGATTTTTTTTAAGAGCCCAACATGGGCTTGAACTCATGACCCTGAGATAAAGACCTGAGCTGAGATGAAGAGTCAGAGGCTTAACTGACTGAGCCACCCTGGTGCCCCTAAAGATATTTTTGAAATAGAATATAGGCCACTGGAAGTATCAATATAAACATTCATGAAATTTTGCTTCTTTAATAAGTCACAATATAAACATACTTGCTCATGTTGCAAAAATCTAAAATGGATTTTTGTTAGTTGACAATGAAAACTGTTACATGATATTGCAGATTAGTATATACCCTTTATCATATTACTGTGGAGGACAGAACTAATAAAAATGGTACTTGTTTGTTGGATGCAAAGTGACTTGAGGTATAGTGAATCTATTCTGTAGTGATAGTATTATCTAATTCCTTAATATTAGCATTTGTTTTTTTTTTTTTTGGTGTAGAAGCACACTGTATGGAGGGAAAAGAACCTATAATTCACTTTATTAATTCATTTAACATACTAGAATAAGTTTAATAAACAGTAATAAACGCAAAGAAAAAGTATACCTCAAAAGTTTCACAGAGAGAACAGATTAACACTTGCAATGGAAAAGGAAGAAAGTATGGAGAAATTGTAATGATTATATGTAAAATAGGGATAAAGGCAAAATAATACAGAAATAGTGAGTCTCATGCTTATTAGAACTAGGAGATTGAACTAGACTTACTTTAATGTTTTTGGAACTAAAACAAAATTAAGGCCCACCATGAAACTCTACCAAATGCATATATAGCAATCTATTTTAGAAAGTCTCTTTTCAAACTATATTGACAAATAAGTGGATTCTGATTCAGATTCAGACAACTTTTAAGTATAGACAATTGTAACTTTAATTAACACAACACTTGTGCAAAATCAATGATTCAAGTTACTATTCAATGTTACCTGTATGAGGAGGATGTCTCTCTGGTAGAATCAGATGTTGAAAGTTGATAATGCATACAGCCTCAGCTCCTAACCATCTATCAGACACTGCTCGGATGTAGTATTGGGAAGGCAAAGGCTCAAAAATAGGGATTGTAAACACCAGTAGTTGAGCTTCTTTACTAATAACCTAATGTGAAATAAAGTCTCAAATGAACACGAATATGCTAATGATAAAGGCCTTCTTAGTCTATGGTTAAGACAAGTATACTACAGCAAGAGGTACTAAAGATAAAGAAAATATCTTAGATTTCTAAATAGTCGAGATTTTCAGGCACTTTAGAAATGTGTAGGTGGTTTCCTTCTGAGGATACCTGATATTATTGAAAGTAAAATTTATACTCAATTTATATTATTTATATATGCATATCATCACGTATTAACAAGTTACCAGTTTGACTCATTATCAGAATTTCCCAAACTTCATGCATTAAATTACTCAACTTCATAATTTTTACCAAATTATTTACTTAATATTTTTCTTTAAATTCTATTACTACATTAAGTGAAATAAGAGGAACTAGCATAAATAGAAGGTAATCATGAACACAAAACATTGCTGTGAAATTCTACTGCTGTCTACCCAAGGTTCCCAGCCTGAAGCTTGCTTTCTCTTCAATAAAAAGAGAAATCATGGATGAAGTATCACAGTTAAAGATATGCCAGCATCAAATTGAGTCTTTCTGCTGTTATTTATGTAAAATTTTTTAAAAATGCCCTTTTTATAGACACTTCTCTAAAGAAGACATCCGGATGGCCAACAGGCACATGAAAAGATGCTCAACGTCGCTCCTCATCAGGGAAATACAAATCAAAACCACACTCAGATATCACCTCACGCCAGTCAGAGTGGCCAAAATGAACAAATCAGGAGACTATAGATGCTGGCGAGGATGTGGAGAAACGGGAACCCTCTTGCACTGTTGGTGGGAATGCAAATTGGTGCAGCCACTCTGGAAAACAGTCTGGAGGTTCCTCAAAAAATTAAAAATAGACCTACCCTATGACCCAGCAATAGCACTGCTAGGAATTTACCCAAGGGATACAGGAGTACTGATGCATAGGGGCACTTGTACCCCAATGTTTATAGCAGCACTCTCAACAATAGCCAAATTATGGAAAGAGCCTAAATGTCCATCAACTGATGAATGGATAAAGAAATTGTGGTTTATATACACAATGGAGTACTAGTGGCAATGAGAAAGAATGAAATATGGCCCTTTGTAGCAACGTGGATGGAACTGGAGAGTGTAATGCTAAGTGAAATAAGCCATACAGAGAAAGACAGATACCATATGGTTTCACTCTTATGTGGATCCTGAGAAACTTAACAGAAACCCATGGGGGAGGGGAAGGAAAAAAAAGAGGTTAGAGTGGGAGAGAGCCAAAGCATAAGAGACTTTTAAAAACTGAGAACAAACTGCGGGTTGATGGGGGGTGGGAGGGAGGGGTGGGTGGGTGATGGGTATTGAGGAGGGCACCTTCTGGGATGAGCACTGGGTGTTGTATGGAAACCAATTTGACAATAAACTTCATATACTGAAAAAAAAAATAAAATAAAATGCCCTTTTTACTCTGTGAGCCAATACTCTTTAGTATTTTGTTTTTGTAACACCTAAAGTTATTATTTTTATTTAATAAATAACCTAAAGTTAGTAATTTTATTTTATTTAATTTTATTTATCTATTACATTACTTATCCCATCCATTTGACATATTCCGCTCCTCTGGAAGTCATGCCTTAAACCATGATAAAAATTACAATTCAATTTCTCAAACTAAGATCACATTGAATATATGAATACAAAAACATGCAATTCCTGTTTTCTTTAAAACCAATTAGAAACATAAAAAATAATAAATAAAGCTTTAATGGCATTATGAAATGGTAGAGAAATAGGTAAAAACAGAAATTATTTAGTTCATATTTTCTTCTTTCTATAATAGCAACATAATAATAGAGCACACACCCATGTTTACCTGTTTTTTAGAACTATAAAATACTCTGAATGATAAATATGGTCATTTGTAGGATCTTCTACCCAAATCCACCAAGGTCTCCTACTGTCCATGGACCTAGAAAAAAAATAAGATTCTAATACTATGTATATTTTACTCAAGTAAGGGATATTGTTGTCTGCACACCCATTCTTCTCTAACAGCTTTATTGATATATAATTTACATAACAAAGTATACTCATTTAAAGTATATAGTTCAATGGTTTTAATATATTCACAAAGTTGTACAAACTCTTCCATAATCTAATTTTAGAACTACCCCCAAAAAGGTACCTTAAACCCATTTGCAGTCACTACGTATCTTCCCCTATTGGTCTGCAACCTTGACAACCCCAATCTGCTTTCTCTCTATAAAGATTTGCCTATATTGGACATTTCATATAAATAGAATCATATGTGGGCATCTGTGATTCACTTCTTTCATTTACCATGTTTTCAAGGTTCATTCATGTTGTATCATGCATCAGTCTTCATTCTTTTTAACTGACAAATAATATTCCATTGGATAGCTAGATATACTATATTTCGTGTATTCATTCCTCTCCCTCTTTTTTTTTTTTTTTTTTTCCCTAACAAAGCTCAATCTTGTTCAGTGTTCATCTTTCTCTAATGTGACTCAGGAGAAGGTGACCACATCTCTCAGGATGATTTTGGTTAGTACAAGCCAATCAGCTTACAGCATCCTCCTTACAACAAACAGCTTGTGGTAAGGGATAGGCACATGCCCAATACCAGCCCAGTTAGACTGAAGAAAAAGTCTTCTAGTCCATGCTCTGGGTTAATGAAGTAGGGGTGTGTTTACCTTTCTCTGTTAAGTGTGAACAAGGAAGCATGAAAATATTTGGAAAGTAGCCAAGAGTGTAAGGACAGCAATATGATGGGCCCTAAATTATAGCATTAAATAAAAGACTCAATCACCTTGCAGCCTATTCTACCTTTGGAACTTTTATTGTGGAAGACAATATATTTTCCTGCATAAGTCAGTTTGAGACAAGTTAGGTTTTCTATTCTTATAGTCAACAGCCTTCTAACTGATAGAGTTTACAATAAAAGCAATTAAGTACACTATCATACTAATGAATTAAACCAAACTGTAAAAGATTTTCTATGGATACTGACAGAAGTAAACAGTGTGAAAAAAATAAAGCTTTTATGCATTTTAAAAATACTCTATTAAATACAAAATGAAATATGAGTATATGGCTAATTTATATTTTACGTGAAACTTTGTTTATACAAATATTAAATATAATTTTATATCATATAGCTCTCACAGAAATTCTATGAAAAACTAATTATTATTATTATTACTTATGTTTACAGATGAGGAAACTGAAGAAATTACTGGTTAGGACAGTTTACGACCAGTGGTAGATTTGCATTAGGACTACGGTTGGGTAATTTTTGAGCACACTGACAAAATTAATTCATATTAAAGATGTACAAATAATGTCAGGTAATGTAGAAGATATTTACTGAAACTGAATTAGAACCTTACAATAACCATGTAAAGTAGGAATTGCCACTACAATTACTGATTTCTTTGCCTTCCTCCACTGGCTTCTTGAAAGAAAGGATTGAGACTTACTTTCTTTTGTATCTACAATCTCTACTGTACTCTTTGTACAGTAACTACTGAAAAGACAGACCTTTAAAAATTTTGACAGAATAAGAAGAGGATCAAGAGTAGATCTTCCTAAACACACACACACACACACACACAAACAGTAACACCTAAGATTTAGAAAGAAGAATCGAAGGTATACAAACAGAAACAGGCATGTTATGGGTGCCAAGGAAGGGCATTCTCAAGAAGGACGAAGTATAGTGCTGAATGTTCAGAGAAGTAAAAAAAGATCTGAGAAAAAGTCATTTTTTATGGCAACCAGTAAGTTTTTAGTAATCACTGAGAAAGTAGTCTCAGCAGGAGAGAAACTGGTGACCAGGAAGAAAATACAGACTACTCTTTCTACAAGTCTAATGGTAAAGAAAAGAAGAGAATGATAGTTGGAGAAATATCAGGATTAAAGGGCTTGTTTAGCAGGAAGAATCTTGAGTTTTTTAATAGACTAAAATGACAGAGTAAGTAGGACTGGCAAAAATGAAGACACCAGAGAGAAAATTAAAGAAGACAGAGTTAATGGCAAAGTCACTATGAAAGTGAATCACTAACTGTTGTTCAATGCTAAATATTTAGGTCACCTAAGAGTTCTGGAAAGGTCTCATTGGTTGACATATTAATGTATTATACCATGTTTTTCTTAAGGATGATAGTAAATATTACTATACTGGTTTAAATAAATCTTCAATGTATCTTCTTTTAGAGATTTCTACATGCCTTAAGGACCTATGTAAGGAGGTATAATTGAACCTGCAGTATAGACATTTTGTTTATCATGGATGTAGATATTTTCCACTTTTACCTGATCATTCCAAGTAAAATCAGGACAGATGCTGAGCGTCACTCGGAGGAACAGTCCGTGTGATGGGCTGAATGGATGCTTCCATTGTAAACAGAAGGAATCTGATGAACACATTGTTTGACCTTGAGCCCAATATTCACATGATGCAGCATGTGACCTGTAAGGAAAACATCACATAGAAGAAATGTGTTCAGACAGAAAAAAAAGCAATATAATCTGACTTGTAAATGGGATTTCAGAGAAGGTGGTTTTATGCTTGTTTTATGATTTGCTATGTAGAATAGCTGACATTCTTGACCTGGCATGTTTGAATATTTTGTAATAGTTAACTTGAATTAGCAATTCATAGCTCTGAAAACCAGTATCAAGGTTTCTTCAGCTATTAATAGGGTTCTTAAAATTACTGAAACTTGACAGTGTTTAAACTACTATAAACAATTCCACTTCTCCTAGTTAGCTCATGACATAGTATAAAAATATTCAGTATTTTGTGAAAACAGCCATTAATTTACACAAAGTCTATTTCTCACATTATAACCATGATAGGAAATGTTTTGGTAATAAACACAAATCACCCATCCAAACTCATTTCCAGAAAAATGCTAAAATATAAAATATGGTCACATAGCACACAATTAACAAGTTATACATATTTTCATGAATGATTAGATTCTGAAATAGTTATGTCTGGGAATGCCAGGGTCGGGGGGGGGGGGCGGTCACAAACAGATGTGACTAACTATAGACATTTTCCTACTTCAGTTCAAGCAATTAAGTGGAAACAGATTATATTTAATAGTATCAACATTTCTTGTCTATCTAGGTCCTTCATAATATAATTTCTTAAAGCAAGATTATGAACAGATCAAAATGTTCTATGTTCACCAGAATCTGAACTAAAGTGATTTTCCTTATTTTGATACAACATTTACATGTTACTCCAGTGTGAGTGCTCTCAACTTCCTTCGTTAATATTCTCAAGTTCTCTCTATTTCATTGATACTTCCCTTCTACCATTCTATCTTGAAAGTGTTCTCACTATACAAGTGAAATAACTACCTCAACCTCTCTTTACATCTTTGGACCTTATCCCTCCCCTCTTATTCCTCCTCAGCCTGACTCCCTTCATGTGCAATGTCTATTCTGTTCTGAATGTGAAATATTAACTAGTCAATACATTATACATTTGTCCAATAAAATGTTCAGGTACATGAAAATGTATGGAGAAATAATTTTTCAACATCATGTAAACACAGAAGAACAAATGTTATTTACATATTGATACCAACGTGATTTAAAATGGTAAAAATTTGTCTTGAGTAATGTGAAAATGCACAATAGTTCTCTTTTATATCTAATAAACTTTTATTTGTACAGAATAATACATTAAAACACTTTTGCTTCCTTCTTACCTATTTCATCTTTCCTCATGTCTTTCAGCTTATCCACAGTAAGGTTTTTTTCTTCTAATCTTGTTAGAATGTGTGGTGGTAACACTGAAAACTGTCTCAAAGGGCTAGCCCAACCCCAAAGCCTCTTGTCAATGACTTTACTAAGATTCAGGAGCCTGTAGGTCATGGCAGGCCAACGTTTCCTCAGAGCAATTTCAAAAAGAGCACGAACAATTCTAGCTGCATTCTGAAGAATAAAAAGAGGGTCAGTAGTTAGGTACAGTGTACTTGTAAATTTGTCAAATTTGTCATTCACACCCAGTTTTAAAAGAAGTATGCCAAGTTGCACCCTTTAATTGTAGGCAACATCTATTCTCATATAACCCTATTTATCTTGATTATTTCTACATAAGAATAATTACATCCTTCATATGTGGACGTTATCTTGTTTAATTCTCAGATGGCAGCCTCATTTCCAAGTTTTCAGGAAGCTCCACCTTACACCCCCTAACCAGGAATGAAGGAGATAAAATGTATATAAAGTACTTAGTATGCTGTTGAGGCCATTTAGAATATAAGAGACAGTCAAGGATATTCTTGGGTATATAGTGGAATGATTATGAGTCTACTTATGAAAATAAGGAGGACTTTGGGATCCAGTCAGATGGAAAAATTAGTAAGAGAAGAGTGATAAAGGAAGTACTGATGAGTGTAGCTATCTGTATTAGTGGCTCTCTAAAAACCAAGCAACATATTAACAGTATTATGTATCTAATTTAATCTGTCTATTATCTCATTTAATCTTTATAACAACTGCATTTGATTGATCTTGATATTATGATTTTACAGATGAAGATACTAGAGCTTGGTATGGTCAATAATTTGACCAAGATCACACAGATAGTTTGTGTCACAGTATCTATTCAAAGTCAGGTCTAAACAACTCCAATTTAACTCCAAAATTCTAAATTCGATGGTCAGGATAATTTCATTAATAGACATATAGAAAGCTACAATGTTTGAAGCCTATTAAGCATCTCCACAGTTAGTTTCTATTTGTTTTGCCCTCTTCCCTCTATCATTAACTTTGCATATTTTTACTGAAGATTGTTTTTAAAGTCATGAACTTGGAGATACTTCATAGAATTTAATGACATCTATATCTGAAAATGAAGACTTTAAAAACTTCGATTTCTCTATCTAAAATCTTCACTCTTTTTCTTCTCTTTTTATGATTTTGACCAAGATCGAAGTTATGAGGTAAAAATGATCATAAGAGTTAAGGGATTTGATATTACATTTTATATAAAATATGTATTTGTCTCTTAACAAATTCAACTACTTTTTATCAGTATTAGAAATTTAAGAACAAAAATGGTACTTAGAAGTATAAGGACAGTTTGGATACCTATTAAAAATTACAGGATGGCTTTTATTAAGCCAAGAGAATGATAAATGAAGTGAACATTTTGATTATTATATCTACCAAAGAGATTTTCTTCTTGCATCATTCCTAGTTGCTCTTGTAAGAACATGCCAGGCTAATTTTCCCAACTGTATTTGAAAGTATGTTATTTTTCTATGTCACAACCTACAGTTGTTCCCTAAAAGCTAAAAGAAATGGAAGGAGGAATCCCATGTGAGATATAAGCAGGCATTTTAATCTGGAATGATATAAATTGAGTGAGCATAAAGATTAAAGTCTCTAAAATGTGCAGTTTAGAGAAGCTAAATATAGGATTCTTTATAAAATCGTAGAATATTTGAGCTAAGGATTTATCTCGGGCCTGAGATAATCAA
The DNA here is from genome assembly GCF_007474595.2 of Lynx canadensis. Classification (NCBI taxonomy): domain Eukaryota; kingdom Metazoa; phylum Chordata; class Mammalia; order Carnivora; family Felidae; genus Lynx; species Lynx canadensis. The sequence continues at coordinate 91,275,279 of NC_044307.1, forward strand.
GTTTTAGAAATACAGAAGGGATGATTATTATTTTACAGAGCTGAGAGGGTGTTTGTGGAACTGTTGATAGCTTAAACTTAAAACATAAACTCAAAAGTAATTTATCCCACGCATTCAAGAATAATAAACCCACAATAGCCATTTAAGAAAAAACAGGATGCTTTGAGATATAACCTTAATTTTCTGAGACTGACTTTCTGAGCACCAATCATGAAGAAACCGTAAGTTTTACATTATAAAGCAATCCATCTGTCAGTCTTCATAATCTTGAATCAAGCATAAATGGGCCAGATTATTCATCTGGAACCCAGAAAAGCTTTAACTTTTAGAGAAGTCATTAACTGTTTCAATATAAAATCATTAGAAAACATAAAATGACAATATAATATTATTTTTCAGAAAAACAGATAAAAGAAGTTAGAAACAATGGTTCCTATAGAAGTCACAGAGTTTTGAGACTATATATAAATTTTTATGGCAGGAAACACATGTCTTCCAAAATGCAAAAAGAAAAGGAAGTTTTCACCACATCCACATTTGCTTTACAGAGTATATGAAATCACCTGGTTCCTTGGCTACTTTGATTAAATTACTGAATTCATTCAAATTGCTTGCCAATATGTCTTGGTTCATGTTTGCAAATATTTCATGTTTATAGTTATCTTAAAGCACCCCTGAGTATTTATGGCTGTTAATACTAATTTATTTAACACAAACATACTTTTTCTATATAAAGTTTTTGAACAAAACTACCAACATAAGATACGTAGCAGAATCATTTCTGTATTTATAATAAGATTAAGCTTTTATTTTTCCTTAACTTAGAGGAGGCATTACTCAATAAAAAATGATGAAAAAGGAATTTTTTAAAATTTTATTTTATTTAAAAAAAAAAATTTTTTTTTTAACGTTTATTTTACTTTTAGACAGAGACAGAGCATGAACGGGGGAGGGTCAGAGAGAGGGAGACACAGAATTGGAAGCAGGCTCCAGGCTCTGAGCCATCAGCCCAGAGCCCGACGCGGGGCTCGAACTCACGGACCATGAGATCGTGACCTGGGCTGAAGTCGGACGCTTAACCGACTGAGCCACCCAGGCGCCCCTAAAATTTCATTTTAATTATAGTATAGTTAGTATTCAGTGTTATATTAGTTTCAGGTGTACAACATAGTGATTCAACAATTCCATACCTCATACTGGTGTTCATCATGAGAAGTGTACTCCTGAATTCGCACCCTTATTTCACTCATCCCCCCACCCACCTCCCCTCTGGTAACCATCCATTTGTTCTCTATAATAAAGAGTCTGTTTCTTGGTTTGTTTCTCTTTCGAAAAAGGTATTCTTGGGGTGCCTGGGTGGCTCAGTTAAGCGTCTGACTCTTGGTTTTGGCTCAGGACATGATCTCACAGTTAGTGAGTTCGAGCCCCGCATCAGGCTCTGCACTGACATGCAGAGCCTGCTTGGGATTCTCTGTCTCCCTCTCTCTCTGCCCCTCCCCTGTGTGCACTCTCTCTCTCTCTTCCAATCTCTCTCTCAAAAATAAATAAACAGCTTTAAAAAATTAAAAGAAAAAGGTATTTTTGATTAAGAGTATGTTTTTAAATAAAGGTCTAGAAGAGAAAACTCATTTGAAAGGTAAATACTGCAAAAAATAACCTATTTTACTTCACGTGAAGTCTTGAATATAAATACTACAACATTTTACGCTACAGCATTTAAAAAATATATATTTAATGAGCTGTCATTTAGGGAATAATTTTCTTTCAGTTCTCTATTTTTAAGTATCACCAAAAGGGAAAAAAATTATTTTTTTTTTATATCAGAGACTTATCATAGTGAACATGTGGTATGAAGTAGTTATTAAGCCTTATTTAATGGTAAAAAAATGTTTATATTTCTAACATTTGGGGTAAGCTACAAAGGTTCCACAATCTTTTACTTTGCTTGAAATATTCATGTATTATTGCCTTTGTAAGTAAAAGAAATGTATCATGTAAAGCAGAAAAATACAAATGTTGATATTTTTAAACTGTACAATGAAAACAGTAGCAACATCAAAAGAGCCAAACCAACCACCAAATCCCACTTCCATTTCTGATCTAATAGCATAGGTGGCATAAAAGATGTGCAAATTAAATAGAACTAGTTCTGCAATAAAATGGTAATTGCTAGCATGTCACAATGCAATACATTCAGAGTATAGCATGAATTAATTTCTTGAGTCTCTAGAAGTAACCAAGAAAGGGCAAACAGGAAGGGAGTAATATTCTTACCTGTGCAACATATGCAGAATCTGATATAAGGGAGAAACTGTCCATCTCTCCTCGGCTGATATAAGTTTGAAGTAGGATGTTTATTTTCCCATAACTGTTCTCTACACCTCCAGGAGCCGAGAGTTCACAGAAATTGTTTAATAAGGCATCTAGCTCTTCTATTTCCTCTTCTCTGACCTGGAAGAATCAATGTTTCTGTAAGATTATTTGGGATGATTTATTGAAATTTTTCATGTTGAAACTTAACCACATTACATATTTTTTTAAAGTTTCCATTTGATGTAATGCAACATTTTTTTTTTGTATACTAATATATAGTAATTTTTTCATAGGTAGCTAATAAAATACAATAAGAAACTATCTTGAGGCTGATACAATTACATTTTATTATTCATCACCAATATTAAAGTTGCCATTGACATATAAAAATTTGATATGCCACAAAAATTAAATCTTCTGACCTCACCATCCTTCAGTTGATGAGATTTCATATTTTATTTGACCAGAGTAAAACCTCTGCCCAAATGGATTAGGGCAAACTTGAATTATCTTCAAATGCATTCATTACAGTCATATATTTTTATATGGTATAACACATTCATAGCTTAAAGCTGTGAAGTACTATGATTCACAGTATTAAAGTTTCCACTGTTAATAAGATTAAATTATAATACAGGTACAGAAATACTTATATCTAAGTTTGAATCATGCATGTCCTTTATATTTTCTTCAGTGAACCTTATATTGCAAATAAACCAAAATCTACAAACTATATTCTCTGCTAGTTTCATTACTGCAAAACCTACTTAAATTATATTTGATTTGCAGTAGAGAGCAAAGAATAATGTCAGAGATGACATAATATCATAATCTAGGATAGTGGACATTGTTGATAAATGGAAGAATACTGCTGGTACTCCAAGTGCGAAGTGCCATACAGCTTATACTGTATCAGGAGTAACAATTAACTATAAGCTTTTATAAATAGATGAATGTATATATGCTATATGCATTGATTTAAGCTTCAAGTAATCTTACCTTGATTTGATCAAATTCTTCAGCTTTGGAGACTATAGCAAAAATATCACTTTCTGTTTTGTGAGCATCAAAGAGTTCATTGAAGGTCTACCAAGGTAAGTGTTATATTTGATTAAAATAGAATATCCAGTGAAATATTTTCAATTAAAAAGTGACTATACATCAAAACATTCTTAGAGAATATTTGAGTCCTAAACAATTCAGAGTTATTATGTCTGTGGCATACTATTCCTGAGCATTGTTTTAAACATCATCAAATTTATCAGAGACTAAAAAGTTTCTTTAAACATAATTAGCTGGAGAAGACTTTTAGAAGCAAAAAGATCAATCAAGTCAGTTATTAAAACCTACATTAGATATCTAAAAAAAGGTTCAGCATAACAGTCCAGTCTTGGCGCATTTTCAGCATTGGCATATGGAAATCTGCACTATTCACCAACTTTAAGCTGATCCTACATCATATAAAATTCAAAGAGGCATAACTAAAATTATGTAACCTGAAAATTCTGGCAAAGGTATCGTAATATTACTAGTGAGGGAATGTAGAACTTCAGGAGACTGAGAAGAAAAAAAATCAGTTAATAAGACCATACAGAATATAGATAAAGCTGAAGAATGGCTGCAGTTCTTGAAAGAGCTACAAGCACAAGATGTAGTTGGACAGCAACATACTACCAAGTGGGAAAATGAGAAATGTTACTTAGCGGACAAAATGAGTGCACGTGAGCCCGTGACGGAAGCAGCAGAGAGCTAGGGAAAATGTTCTGGGTTAAGGAAAATCAGATCACAGTTGTGAGATGATACATGTTGAAAGAAGAAACCTAAAGTGCTCTACAAATTCAAGATTTAATTGGGGAAAGATGAAGAAAAGCTAGTATGCACACAAAGGTGTTTTCTGAAAACTGTTATATGCCTAAGCACGTTAAATGAGTACAAAATTTAGATTTCATACAGGCCTAGGTTTTCATATTTCTGAGGAAATTTCACTTTCGTGATTTATATTACTTTTCCACTTAAAAAATAAAATTAAGGGCACCTGAGTAACTCAGGCGGCTAAGCGTCTGACTTTGGCTCAGGTCATGATCTCATGATTTGTGAGTTCAAAGCCCACATCAGGCTCTGTGCTGACAGCTCAGAGTCTAGAACCTGCTTCAGATTCTGGGTTTCCCTCTCTCTCTGACCCTCCCCCACTCTCACTCTATGTATGTCTCTCTCTGTCCTCTCTCAAAGTAAACATTTAAAAAAATAAAAAAAATAAAATAAAAATAAAATTAGGTACAAAAAAAAAAGAATATAAAAAAATAATTCGAACTCTTTCTCTATAAAAAGGAGAGTAAAAATGTGCTTTAACCCATCTTGGTCTTTGAAATTAAGACTTTCCTCACAGGTAATCCCTGGTTACATTTTTCCATGTATTAACATACGTAGGTGCATATACATGCCTACAAACACACATAAAAACATGCATATATTCCTTAAAATGTAAATATTATAGTGGCATCCTATCTTAAACAAAATCATGTTAAAAGGCAACAAGCAAGGATACATTGTGCAGTCTAAATTATCCGTGAAACCTCTTAAATTGCCCAAATGGTATAGCTTGGCTGAACTGATAATTGCATTAGTTTTTCTAGCTCTTCTTTAGCCAATGTTTCTCAATAACCTGCAAGTAATTTTTCAATTTTTTGTTCATTGATACCATGAAGCCATCACCTCCTCCCTAATTTCATTCAGGGATTCGTTCAACTGGTCTCCCCCAAATGCTCAATGTTTTAGGCTTGGGTGTATCTACTACTTAGGATATACTCACTGAACAGATGGCAAGAGGGTCCTTATTTTTTAAAGTCTTATTTTCTCTTGTGTTTACTGTATTATGTTATTGAATTCATATAAGTTAAGTGCATTTTGTTCTATTAGTTGCTTTAGTTACTTTACATTAATGCTATATTTTGAAGTCCAGAAACATATATACATCTAAGAACAAACATATTATTGTATTTGTTCCACTGAGTATAATACCTCAATGGTGTTGTACTTAATATAGTAGTGGCTAGCAGTTCTACCCAAATCAGTTGAGGAAAAATATCCAGTTCGCTCTTCAAAACGAATCATCCGAGCTTTGTCTAGTTTTCGTCCAACTTCAATGACCAACTGTTCTCGGTGCTTTGCTAATGTTGGGTCAATCTGTAGGAAAAAATATATATATAAATACTTGGATATTTCTTTAGAGAGTCATCATTTGCAAATATATACCTATTTATGGAAATTAAAATTTTTTGTTGATGCTTTAGTTAGAATAAAAATTTTTATTACTGTTTTTAAAGAACATTTTTATAAGTTTAGTACATAACTAGAACATATTTTAATCCATTAAATAAAGTAAACCTTTATTAAGATTGGGGGGCCTGGGTGGCTCAGCCGGTTGGGCGTCCGACTTTGGCCCAGGTCATGATCTCATGGTTCGTGGGTTCGAACCCTGCATCGGACTCTGTGCTGACAGCTCAGAGACTGGAGCCTGCTTTGAATTGTGTCTCCCTCTCTCTCTGCCCCTTCCCTACTCACACTCTGTCTCTCTCTCTCAAAAATAAATAAACATTGAAAAAAATTTTTTTAAAATTCATTAAGATTAAAAAAGTGATCAATCTTTATATTATCTTTAGATGGATAGGAATATTTCAGAATCTAAAATTCATTGAGATGCAATCCTAAATAGATGCCACTATGGCAAGGATGGACAAAGCAGAGCAGAAAATCAGCTATATAGAAGACAAAATTATGGAGAATAATGAAGCAGAAAAAAAGGGGAATCAAAGGCAAAAGATCATGATACAAGACTTAGAGAACTCCATGATTTATTAGAAAGGAGTAACAGCTGAATCATAGGAGGCCCAGAAGATGAAGAGAGAGAAAAAGGGGCAGAAGCTTTATGTGAGGAAATTATAGCAGAAAACTTTCCTAACGTGGGGAAGGACACAGACATTAATCCAAGAAGCACAGAGAACTCCCCAGTAGGTTCAACAAAAACCAACCATCACAAGGCATATCATACTCAAATTCACTAAAATTCTTACTTGGTCTTAAGAACAGAAATCAGATATAAGTAAAACAATCTATCTTCTCCCTCCTACACTAAAATAACTAGGGATTTTAAAATATCATACTTCATCAGCTTTTGGAGAAATTATAGTGAGGATGATTTTCTCTATTAAAGATATAAACAAATAAATGCAAAATTATCCTTTCAAGAGTATGACTTCAGTGTTCTAGCAGTTTTCACAACTGCTGATGGAAAAACCCATTTGCCTATAATAATAATAAAAGCAAAGAGTAAGATGAAGTTGACAAGAAATTTTTGAATACTTTTGAAATTATCTTATAGCCTTTTCTAAGCAGAAAGGACATTTTCTAAGCAGAAAGGACATTTAACACAAGATATTAACAAAAATTCTTAAATATTGTGATGTATGTGTGTTTGTATAAGTACGTGTATGTATATACACATATACACAGGCATACACACCAAGTACTGAAGATCATGCTCTGGTCATGAACAATAAATATGACCTTTAAGTGGGACTGAGGGGAGTATAAAAATTCTTTGGGAATCAACTGATGAGTCAATACTCCTACTATTCATTCTAACCTAGATTTTGATGGCAGCATATTCATATACCAAACATAGCTAAAACAAATTTAAAAATAAGAAAAATGAGGCAAAGGAAGTCAAATGTAGGGAAGATGGAATCAAAAGCCATTAACAAACATGAAAGTCTTAAAATTTGCTATAAATGATATACTGTATGTATCAGGTTCATCTTATAAAACCATTTTATTCATCACATGTTACTAAACCATTAAAAAATACGTTGGACAACATGATTTGTGTCAGTTCACATGAGTTTGTGGCTACAAATTCTTACTGAGTAATAAAACAAACACGTAAGTAAAAAGAAAATTAAAAAGAAAATTAAAAAGTCCCTAAACTGTGAAGATAGTAAAACCATGTACCTCAGAAAGAAAAAAAAAATCACTTTCTTTACACTAGAAAATTATACAAAAATGACTTCTGATATTAATCTAGTACTTAAAAAAATCAATGTGTTTATTTTGCCCCAAGATTTGCAACGGCTTAGCCCATGAAAATATGTGTTGTGTTTCATCTTCCTCTACCCTTTCAGAATATTTTCATAGTGCCATTGACTATTTTCGCAAGCCCCTATTTGTAGCAAGGTCTTTTTTTTTTTTTTTTTTTCCTCCTAACCCTTAAGTTTCAATTTTTCCATGGTCAAGTCTACAGCACAGGAAAAGGAAAAATGACAAAAAGATTGGCCACTGCTTTGATAAGACAATGGAATATATACAAAAGCTAAATTAACAGTGAATGGGGAAAACTATAATTTTAAGTTCAGTTCAACTTTGCTACTTTTGACTTAACACTAGTGAATATCCATATGATGGTGACAGAATGTTTTCATTAGACAACTGATTTTATCTGTAATTAGGAAGCATTTACAGTATATAAAACAGAGTTCTAAGAAAAGACAAGATCTTACGGAATCTGTAAGCCATGTGGACCACACAACTGTAAAGTTCACAGGAAGGGCTGCTACAACATAAATCTGGTTCTGTCACTGTGTTCAGTGGAACTGATTCAAGCCTTCACACTGTTAATAACTCATTAATGCTATCTTTTAATTTAGGAATAAAGGCTTAGAAGGGACTTGATAAGAGGAACATACTTCATAAAACATAAGCCTGTGATTGAAAGTGATCTATAATTCTCACGTCTGGTTTAATCTAATTACCTTTATTTATTATAGTTTTTTAAAAAATCACAGCAAAATATCAATATCAAATGGAAATGTACCTGAATAATAAACTGATAATATATAAAGACTCACTTTTTAGTATCAGTGGGAAAAGATATAAAGTAAAATAATTACAAGTGGCAAATTTAATTTTCCTTCATATTTTCTAAAAAAGATTAAAGCTCTTTGTTTTTCTTCTATGTACCTAACTATTCAGATGAGGCAGAAGTAGCAAATATTTATCCTCATATCATAAAAAGATTACAAAACCAAAAAGAAGGCTTGTTTTTTTTCAATAAATGAGTTTTCTACCTGATAAGCCTTGTGACTGATGCCATATACTAATGGATTTGCTCTCATCCGTACATAAAGATAAGTGTAACTTATCCACTTCACTGCTTCTTCCACATTAGTAACTGTTCCCAGAGCAATCTGCAAATCAAAAATATAACAAAAATTAAACTAATGCATTAAAGTTGGATATAAACATTACATCAAAGGTCATTTTGTCAAAGGGTAAGTTAAAATACATCATTATGCTGTATTTAAAAGAAGGTAAGTACAATTACTGGACATGACACCTCTCCAATTAATTAAAAATCAGTCCTGCCTCATTTAATTGAGAACAGTACATTGGAAATGCTAACTTCCAAAACCAAGTTTACTCAATATTATGGCATTTGATTATTTTACCTAAATGGGGTTTAATTCTATATATACAGCATTGAAAGGTTAATAATTTAAAAATACAATATAATATATAAGATCTATGTAATAAAGAGAAAGAAATTATTAGAAAATGGTATTAAAACAAAACTGCAATGAAAAGTTTTCTTAAAAATACATTTCTTTAGCTACTAGATATCCAGGTAATCACTTTACTTAGTGTTCCTTAATTTAAAAGTTCACGCAAAACTTGGAAACTTCATAGTTGCATAATTCTTCCTGAACCTATGGCTAAAAAAAAATTAAATTTCTTAATACCTCAATAAAAGGAAGAGAGATGCCTCCTACCTAAATTATTATTGTACTAGGAGAGAAAAAAAAAGGAAAAAGAAAGTCTCTCATTTCAGCACTCAATATTAAAGAAAATAAAACTTTTATGTTTGTTTTATTCCTATAATTTTTAATTCTGTATAACTAATTTTGTGAAATAAATATGGATACTTAGCTATCTTTAGTTAGTTGAAGATGAGATCTAGCAATATATAAACATCACTATACTATACACCATACTATTACTTATTAAAAAAAGAGAAATGACCAATGTAAAAATAATTAGGTGGATTCTATTTACTTTAAATTTACACTAACTTGAAACAAGTCAGACAGAGAAAGACAAATACTGTAGCGTTTCACTTACACGTGGACTCTAGAAACACCAAACTCATGGAAAGAAACAGCAGAATAGTGGTTGCCAGGAGTTGAGGGGTGGGGGAAATGGGGAGATGTTGGTCAAAAGGCATAAACTTTCAGTTGTAAGATGAGTAAGTTTCGGTTATCTAACGTACAGCATGGGAGCTATAGTTAGTAATACTATATTGTGTACTTGAAAGTTGATATGAGAGTAGCACTTTAGTGTTCTCATGATAACAACAAAATGATAGTTACATGAAGAATAGGTTTACTAACTTTACTGTGGTACGTATTTCACAATTATACACATATCAAACCATTGCACTGTAAACCTTAAATTTACACAATGTCTTATGTCAATTATATCAGCATAATTACATAAATTTAATGTATTTACAAATGACTAAGTCACCCACAATATAGGTAAATATATACATTTCCTAAAAAGTGAATTGTAAGACTTTCTACAAAATGAAGAGTAGCAAGACTAAAACATAACTAATAAAGGAATTGTGCCACACTCCCTAAATATTAAACATGAGACAGCTGGGGGCACCCGAGTGCTCGGTTGGTTAAGTGTCTGACTCTTGATTTTTGTCCAGGTCATGATCTCACAGTAGTGAGACTGAACCCCTCTTTGGGCTCTGTGCTGGCCATGGAGCCAGCTTAAGATCCTCTCCCTCTTTCTTCCTCTGCCCCTCCTGCAGTCATATGCACACTTGCTCTCTTTCTCAAAAAAAAAAAAAGAGTGAGAGAGAGACAGCTGAAACATTTTCTAGCCTGCTGAGGTAAAGGAAACTAGTTTAATTATATAGCTAAAAATCTGATAGTGTCCTCCATTTGTGATTTTATTATTTGATGGCCAAAAAAGTATGGATTCCCTTATGATTGATAGATATTTTAAAATAATATAACACAACTCCTGAGATAGAAAATTTTATGAAAGATAAGGATAAAATAATGCTATCATTTCCAAAATCAGACTCAGTAAATAAACATTAATAAGCACCTGTTGCTACTAATGATAAGATTAAAGGAAAGGAGGAAGAAGGTATCAAACTGGATTAAGTCATTCAAGTCATCTAAATGTTCACCAAAACAGACTACCCTGAAAAGCTGATGTAAATTCATGATGGTACATCATATTTCTAGATTAATCTTTGAATGCCACCTAGTGACAAAGACAAAAATTTGCTTGTAAATATCTGCTGTCACCTAGTGGCTACTTAGCACAGGAGCCTTTTATGATAAAAGTATTTTCCAAATCTCTTTGCAATATATCCATTCATCTCAACAATCACATAGTAACTCAGTTACAAGTCTGTATTATATAAAGTACAATGGATATAGCAATAAATGGAGCATGATCTCCGGTCTTAAGAAGTCCCCTGGTCATGTAGGTGAGACACGTGTAACTAAGATGATTGTACATGAAATCACCATCCCTGGTGCCTAGTACATAATACTTATCCAAAAATGATTTTAATTAGAAACGCCTAACGTGTAAAACTTATAAAAGTGCCATTAAATATACAACGTAATAGAGTTCTATGTTCTGTTAAGAAGAAAAAAATAAATCTACCCCAAATTTGGTAATTTAGAAGTTAGACTCAAAGTATCACTTTATATCTAATTCGCCTATTTAAATTTAGCCTTTAAGATGATCTTAATTGCTTCCTTGTGTGTTTTCTTAAACTGGTTGAAATCCTATAAAAACAAAATAAATATAATCATCAGTATGTATGTATATGCATGACTGTGTGTGTGTATCCTTTAGCAAATATATGAAAAAAAAACATACTACCATTTATGTATTTATTCAGCTAGGATTTGAAAGCTGACAGTAAGTATAAATAGACTGAGTATCAAGGGACTATCAGATAATGGTAAGTGATACAAATAGTTTACTAAATACCAGCTTAGCACAGGTGCTTCTTAAATTTTCACAACAATCTAGTGAGATTGTCCCTATTTTATAAATGGGAAAATTGGGACTTTATAAATGAAGTGAATAGACTGAGAGTCTGTCTTGTGCAGAAGACATGTGTTGGAGAATAACAGAATCAGCATTGGCAAGGTTGGTTACACTATGGAAGACTTAAATCTAAGGACAAGGTATTTATACTATGTCATGTAGAGACAAGAAAAATTCCATATAGGGGCGCCTGGGTGAGTCAATTGGTTAAGCATCCAACTTCAGCTCAGGTCATGATCTTGTGGTTTGTGAGTGTGAGCCTGGCAGTCAGGCTCTGCACTGAGGGCTCAGAGCTCAGAACCTGGAGCCTGCTTTGGATTCTGTGTCTCTGCCTCTCTCTCTGCCCCTCTTCAGCTTGTGCCTTCTCTGTCTCTCAAAAATAAATAAATAAACTTGAAAAAAAAAAAGAAAAACTCCATATAGAATATATGTAGGGTTACAGATATATTCACGTATTTTAAAGTATGTACTACAAGGGCCTAACAACAGAGCAGGTACACAGTAATGTCTGCTGAATACATTTTAATAAGCCTCAAACATGCTTCAGTGTTTCTCTCAGTGCACAAGTAAGTGGCTGTTGGGGCGCTTGGGTGGTTCAGTCAGTTAAGCATCTGGCTCTTGATTTTGGCTCAGGTCATGATCTCATGGTTTGTGTGTTCAAGCCCTGAGTTGGGCTCTGTGTTGACAGAGCAAAGCCTGCTTGGGATTCTCTCTCTCTCTCTGCCCTTCCCTCACTTGCATGTATGTGCAAGCTCTCTCTCTTTCAAAATAAATAAACTTAAAAAAAAAAGGGACTTGTGACCTTTTGGCATTAGCATTAAGAGTCAGCTGTATTAGGTATCAGGTATCAATCAGCAAATTTGTCTCATAAAATATATTAAAATTATTACTTAACATATTACTTTCTTCAGTTCTTCTAAACTAATGGTCAGAATAGATATTCATGGGACAAAAGATATTAGTAGAGGCAATATTCCTAATCTAATATGACATTTATGTTGATCACTGCCACTGAATAGTCTTGCAAAGATCTGGGGAGTCTAAAGACTTGAAAATCCATTACCTTAAGAACACAGTACACATTCATTTTATAAACTAATTTCACACTTGATTTCCACAGATTACCAAATTTAATTTCATACTCAACCATAAGGGAATTTGTTTCCTTAAAAGAAAATTTACTTTAATTGGGAGCTATTCTAAGTAGACTAAAATATGAGAAAAAAGTTTTACCAATGGCTGTACTTCACTATATTAGCAAAAAATTTCTAGATATATATTTCATTATTTGAATGCCTTTGATGGCATTAAATGGATTTTGGTTATAGTTAGTTGACATTTTGGAAAATAACCTACCTAATAAGTACTTTATGAATATGAGTTAAATCTATTGACTACAATTTATTTTCTAAATTTTTCAGGGCTTAACCAAATAGTTTTTCATCAATAATATTTTATAGTCTACAAAAAAGAGTTCCTTGAGGACATAGCAGTATTTCACTTATCCCGTGTCTTCTGCACAATAACATCACCACCTTGAGTTTACTTTACCATTTATAAAAAGGATAGTAATTATATTTATGAAGATAGTCTTTCTTGATATACTTTCCTGGAAAACTTGCATAAAAAGAGCCTTTCTTTTTAAGTGAGAGAAATTATGACTACCATTTTGGAAAAATTAGTCCTGGTCTTAGAGAAGGCAAATGGTAAGTATCAGTGTAGAGAAATGTATTCACCTTTAACTGACTACATTCTGTATAAGGCAACAAAAATCTAGGTTATCATAAAGAAACTAGATTTGTAGTTAAATATACCTGAGTTTGAATACTAGTTCCAAAAATCAGTAACTTTGGGTTAGTTATTTATCTCCCTGAGGCAATAATATCTACCTCGCAGGGCATTTAGATTGTTCTCATGCCACTCCTACTATTACTATCATGGATTGTACAATAGACTATTCTATCAGAGATACTGTTGACCCAAGACCAAAGACCTAATTATTTAAAGCATGCAATCATAACAGGTAATGGGGACTGAAACTGAGCTATAATAACATTGCCTTTAGAGTAAAAATTTATTTTCTAATCATTTTTATTTTCTTGTAATTATGTTACTAGAGACTAGCGTCTTTTATGACTTTCTCTAACTTCGAACCAGATCTTCCAAACCTTATCTAATCTTCTGATCTCAGATCAAGTTCTGCCATCATCAGGAACAAAGCTTTTCCTAATAGCCAGAGACTAAAAGTGTTTCCTCCTTCTGCTTGACTCCATCTATAGAAAATATCACTTTCTATAGAAAATATCGCTGTGTTTTTGTATTTTTTTTCCCCTTTTGGACTACATGTACTTTAACAGAGGGGACTGCATAGTGGATGTGCTTTTGATCTTCGAAAAAGAATAGTAATGAACAGAATGTAAGTGAAATTTTTACAAGCTGTTTAAGAAGTACCTGATATAGCACTCATACACAATATTTGATTGCAAATATTTCATTTCATTTATTCATCTATTTAACATTTATACTCCATCTATTTTAAAAAATTATGTGAATAAATTTTAAAGACAAGAAAGGATATAGAAGCAGGAAAATGTTGAATGCCAGGGCAATAATTAAAAAATGTCATCAAAAGAGTGAAACTTTATTTAAATGTTTGACACACAGACTCTTAAATTAAGAATGTTTATCCTCTTTACCAGTTAATACATTACCTGGACTTCCAGAGTCTGCTATTTAAATCTTAACACAAAATGCACATACATACATGAAACAAATTATAATACTGTAGCTCAATTGAAGCAAGTATATTCTGTATGAAAGGTCAATGACCTAACATAAAAAAAAACAACACCTTTATAAACCTTATAAAAAACTTTCTAAGAGTGTAATCCAAATATAGTGGTTGTTACTGCTATTTCTGTTTCTCTCATTTGTATAGCTTTGGTTAGATTTCTGGCCTATAACAAAACTTCACAGTTTAAAAGTACACTCTTTTAGCAATGAGTTCTTATCAGTTATCATATGCATCCTACACTGTTCTGAATTAACCAACAATATTGCCATTTAGTCCATTCAGTCTGTTGTGCCTTATGACTATAATTATATAGTCATATATTATATATATATATATATATATATATATATATATATATATAGTCATATATTATATAGGCATAAACTATATTCCTGAAGATTACAGAATAGCAACCAATTCCACCTGATATTTACTTGGCCATTCTTTCAGCTGATTATTCTATTCCTATCCTTTATTCACTAGATCTTACCTCTGCATTTAGGTTATCTGCAAGGCTTTCCAGAAACTGACTCTCAATTGGGTTTTGTTGAGTGAGCAAAGTGAGGTAATGGCTGAGTTTGTCATGTGTTGTTATGATGATTCCTTCTCCAAATCTGTCAAATTGTGGTCTTCCAGCTCGACCAAATATCTGCATGACATCTAAAATTCCAAGGTCAACAAAAGAGCCTCTTTTTGCAGCATATATTTGTGTTCCCTAGATGAAGAAAAGTTAATAAAAATTTACATAAACACACACAACTATAATCCTGATGAGCTGAATACTGAAATTAGGCAAATATGGCAAGATCTTAAAAGTGTACTTTAACTAATCCTTTCATCATCTGTGATAGAGTTAAATTTTCGCAATATAAACTAGATTTTTTTGGAGTGAATAATTCTTACCTTCTATGAATAGCAGTAAAAGTCAATGAAACAGCCAAATCACAGTATTTTTCTAAATAAATCAATCCACAAGTTTAAGACACACACAAACCCATGTAAGGTAAGCTATTACCTTAATAATAACAGCATGAGCAGGAAGATTGACACCCCAGGCTAATGTAGCTGTACAGACTAGAACTTTGATATGCCCATTAGAAAACAAATTTTCAACCAAGTTTCTGTCCTGCCGAAGCATTCCTGCATGATGAATACTAAAACCATCTGGAAATAATTCTCGTACTTGTTTGTTTCTTGACTTCTGCACCTAAGGTAGATATCAACAAGACATAAAAGAGTATTATTTAACATTTACAAATAATTGTTATTTAGCATTTTTGTTCAATGACTTCATCAAAGTAAGCATAAAATTATTCTTGTTTTGAGGCCTAAGTATATATTTTTCTGTATAAAGTTGTTAAAAATTATATTTTACCTATCCCAAACATAGGTAATCTCCAACATGACACAAAATCCAAAAGGAATGAGGTTAAAAGTAAGCATCTCTTTCATACAGACTTGTAACCAATCATTATTTCTTGTTTCCTATCCTTCCAAAAATACTCTATTAAAAAAAAGCATAAATCTAAGAAAAAAACAAAACATAAATCTAAATTGCGTCCAACTTATTCAGGGCAAAGGCCACAGCCCTTACAATGCAGGACTCTACACTGGGTGTTATATGTAAGTGATGAATCACTAGATTCTACTCCTGAAACCATTATTACACTATATGTTAACTAACTTGGATTTAAATAAAAAAGAAAAAAGAAAAAAGAAAAAAAGTAGTTAGAAAAACAGGAGAAGACCCAGGAGAAAAAAAAAGAACCAGGGCCTGGTCAATAGTATCAAATGCTACAGAGGCCCAGTAACTTGCTATATCTCCCTGTATTTCCTATAATAGAACACTTAACATGCTGTGTTCATCACACTTGTCTGAAACCTCCAGTGAAATGTAAATGCCACGAGGCCAGGAATTGTATCTATTTTGGTCCAACATTACGGATTAAAGGGCACAATATTATGCTTGACCCAGAGTGGCATTAAATAAATGTTTGTTCTGGGTGCTTGGGTGGCTCAATTGGTTAAGTGTCCAACTTTGACTAAGGTCATGATCTCACAGTTTGTGAGTTCAAGTCCCACACTGGGCTGTGCAGTGACAGTGTGGAGCCTCCTTTGGATCCTCTCTCTCTACCACTCTCTCTGCCCACCTCCCCTGCTTGCGCTCTTTCTCTCAAAACAAACAAACAAGCAAAAAAACATTAAAAAAGTATTTGTTTAATTACAAAAAAAAAAAAAAAAGACTCTACAGAAATTATTCTCATTCCCTAACCTCACTTACCAATGCCAGCTACTAGGGTTGACTTTTTCTCTAAGTCCCTTTTTTGACAAAGCCACATCCACTTCACCAGGATCTTTATATTTTCTGTACACAACCTACTTCCTGGAAGACACTTCCCTCTTCTTTCTGAGATCCCCATGTATGATTCCTTAGCGCATGCACTGTTTCTCATTGAAGTGACCCAATAAACCCAACTGTGTTCACCTAGAGGTGTGTTCTTGGTGATTTTGATGGGAGGGCACTGACCACGTTAGTTCCTCAACTTGACAATGCCCTGAATATACTAACTTCACTTCTGGTGTCTGTTTTTGACCTTGTCTGAACTCAGATGTGGGATTTGATCCACTTATCAGCAATCTATATAATTGCTACAGCAGAGTATCTTAAAAAAATTCACTGAGACTCACACTATACAATGGAGAAAATCTCCCTATAAAATTAAAGAACGTAGATTAACATAAAATAAGTATTTATGTAGTCAATAAATGGGGCATCATGTCCTGCATTTGCTTGTTATTGCTCTAAAAATTTCATTATCAACATTTCAAGAGCATCTTTTGAAAGAGAAGCTTTCCATGGTTTTTATGCAAGGGGCATTACACTGACAGGAAGTGGAATTTCAGGGGTCTGTGATTCTAGTACAGACTTTGTGACATTATGTCTAAAGTCACTTAAAATTTTAAACTTTCATTTTTAAAGCTTATTTATTTATTTTGAAGGGGGGGAGCGAGTACACATGAGCATGCAAGTGGGGCAGGGGCAGAGAGAGGGAGAGAGAGAATCCCATGCAGGTTCCAGTGCTCTCAACCCAGAGCCTGAGGTGGGGCTCGACCCCATGAACTGTAAGATCATGACCTGACCTGAAACCAACAGTCAGTCACTTAACAGACTGAGCCACCCAGGTGCCCCAAAATTTTAAACTTCTAATAATAATTAACTAAGGAAATGACCTAAGAAAACAGCACTCCATGAAATGTTGCAAAAATAAAACAGAAATACATTAACAAACCACTCCATCTAGTGGCCATCCCAGTAAATAACAACTTACACACAGACCTAGAGTCCTGAACAAAATACACATATACCCAAAAAGACTTCCTTCTTCAACTTTCATGGTGAGTATAGTCCTCTTTTATTTTTGTGCAGTGTGGTCAGCCTGTTAGAAATCATATCATGCACTGACCTTATAATTAACTACATTTGGGTCATATTGCCTAAACTTTCATCTTTTTAAATTTTTTCATCTTTTCAGATAAGAGTTATGATCTATTTTCTTAACACAGCTCTTATGAATATGAGATGACTTGGGATAAGGTCAATTGTGGAGTATTTTCTAGGATATAACAGAGTTCTTTCATGGGCCAAGGGTAGGGAGAGGAGACACATTTCATCTAGTAAGTTTCTTCTCTAATATTCATAAGTAGACACTCAGAGCTAACAGAATAAATAAGAAAATATTTTTTGGAGGAGATACTCTGTACAAATTATACTGCTTGGATTGTTGTTTGTTTCAGTTGAATCTGCTGTCTGTAGACCCCTGCAGTGGAATGTCCTGATGTGCTTGTGATAAATGCAGATTCCTTAGTCAAACTCCATTTGGAGCAGGACTTGGTTTGCAGCACCAATGACACAATAAGAGGCTGAAGGCAGGGAATAATGAACTGTGGGGAAGAATATTCCCATTACCTAGCAGAGTACTCACATAGCACCCCCCCACTCTTACCAATTGAGTTCAACCAGGTTCCGGGCAACCATCTGAGTAATCCCTCTGGTCTCAGTGAGGAATATAGAGGCACTAGTAGGGATCATTTCTCTTTTGTCTCTATTCTTGCTAAAAATATCTTGTGCATTGCTTTTTAATTGGTTTAGTATAGACCTAAAGTGACAACAATCCTAAAATAAGTCTGGTTTGCCCATTCCTAATTGTCTTTGAAGCTAAATTTGCTACTTGTGGTTTGGTCTAGCTCAGAGTACAAATAAACTAGAATCCTTGGGAATGAGGCAAAGAGATGTACATTTAAAAAATCTTGTTTTAAAAATCATACAGAAAAATTTTATTATTTTTTCACTTTTGGTGTACAGTCTATGAATTTTAATATGTTCAATTTCTGTAACAACTACCATAGTCAGGATATAAAACAGTTCTTTCACCCTAAAAAAATTCCCTTGTTATTCCTTTATAGTTGCACCCTCTCCACTTATAACCTCTGGCAACTAATGATCTGTTCTCCATCCTTATACTTTTGTGACTTCAAGACTGTTATAAACATGGACTCAAACAGTATATGAGCCTTTGAGGCTAGTTTCTTTTATTCTGTTTGATGCCTTTGAGATTCATCCAAGTTGTATTGATAGTTCATTCCTTTTTCTTGCTGAGCAGAATTCCACAGCATGGATGGATATATTAGTTTGTTAATCCAATCATCCACTGAAGGATGTTTGAGTTGTTTCCACTTTGGGCAATTATGAGTAGAGCCTCATTGAATCCTCATGTGAAGTTTCTCTCTCTCTCTCACTCTGTGTGTGTGTGTGTGTGTGTGTGTGTGTGTGTGCGCGCGCATGTGCATGGGTGTGTGTGAGAGTGAGAGTGAGAGTGAGAGTGAGAGAGAGAGAGAGAGAGAGAATATGAATATATTTTAATTTCTCTAGATACCAGGAGTGTGGTTGCTGGGTCACATGGTAAATGTATGTTTAACTTTACAAAAACTGCCAAACCATTTTCAAAGTAGCTGTACCATATGCATTTTCACCACCAATACATTAGAATTCCAATTGCTTCCCATGCTTGTCCACACTTGAGACTGTCATTATTTTTTATTTTAGCCATTCTAAGAGGTGTGTAGTGGTATGCCATTGTGGCTTTAATCTGCATTTTCCTAATGAGTAATAATATGAAAAATCTTTTCATATTATTAGATATACATTTCTAATCATCTCTTCAAGTTATTCTGATGCACACGAAAGTTTAAGGACCATAGTTCCCTATAGGAAGATAGCTAGAACGATTTTTTTTTAAGTTTATTTACTTGTTTTGAGAGGGGAGGAAGAGTGTGAGCAGGGGAGGGGCAGAGAGAGGGGGAGAGTGAGAGAATCCCAAACAAGCTCCACTCTGTCAGCCCAGAGCCCGATGCAGGGCTTGATCCCCCAAACCCTGAGATCATGACCTGATCCTAAATCAAGAGTAGTACACTTAACTGACTAAGCCATCCAGGCACTCTCTAGAGTGATAATTTTTACCCATCTATGTACAATACAGCTGTATAATTTGACCACATGATTCTATTTAGTTCTACACAACTTCATATTCATTGCTGTACTCAACTATTTATACTAAGAAAAGTACCTTCCAACAAATTTATAAAACATGACTGTGACTTAAAAAAAGGACACTGTAAAGGGCCAAAGAAAAGATAACTTAAATGATAAATAGACATTTAGCATGTACTGGATCCTAGAAATACAAAGAAATTTAAGACAAAATCTGAGCTTTGAATAATCTGCAGAATGGAAAGAGACCCATACACAAGTGATTTCTATAAAATATGATATGTTTCTTTTTATTTTATTATTTTACTTTTTTAAGTGTTTATTTATTTTTGAGAGAGAGAGAGAGAACACATGAGCATGAGCGAGAGAGGGATAGAGAGAAAGACACAGAATATGAAGCAGGCTCCAGGCTCTGAACTGTCAGCACAGAGCTTGACGTGGGGCTCAAAACCACAAACCATGATATCATGACCTGAGAGGAAGCTGGACGCTTAAACAACTGAGCCACCAAGGTGCCTCATATGTTTCTAATAGAGGTATATGGACAAGGCTGAAATGAGGGGAAGAACAGCATTATGGCTTATTTGTGTTTGTTCTGCTAGCACCTGGCAGAGTACTTTCTGCATAGCTAGCACTAACTGCTCATTTCTGGAATGAATGAATCAATGATCTCATCGAAGAAGTCTTCACAGAAAATGTGAAATGTGGGTCTTGAAGGACAAGTGATATACTACTAAGTGGGGGGATAGTAGGTAGCAGGATAAACAAGCATAAAGGATGGAACTAGCAAAGAATACAGTGTGTCTGAAGCACATTATTCAGGAGGCATTGGGTGAATGCAACAAAATGATGCTAGAAGGGAAGATTAGGATCAGGCTTTACATGGTTCCAAGCATAGGAAGAAAAGGGCCAAGTAAAATTCTTAAGCAATTTCAGGTTTGTTGTTTAGAGAGGTAACTTCTTGCGTGAAACCAGAGGCTGGATGAGCAGCTCTGAGGCTGTCAACAGTCCCAGTGAGAAGATGGAGGTAGGAAATAGAGATACCACATAAAGTCGAGGTGAAGGTAGGCTATACAGTAAGGAAGACTGGGTGACTGCCTGGGAAGGGAGGTATGAAGGAAAGAGAATTTTTGCTAGTTTATCTATGCCTTGGTGCACTGATTATACGATAGGGAAAATACGATGAAGACGGCCAATGCTTGTGCCTTAGGCTAGGCACTTGGAAGGTGGGAACCAAGATTCAGTTTGGGACATGAGTTTGAGGACATCCATTATAATGATTTTGGCTTTTAGTCTGAATAAAGTAGAAAGCCACTCAAGGGTTTGAAGGAGAGAGATAGAGGAGACCATTTCGGTTTATTATTCTCGTACAGCATTCCAGGTGAGATGTGATGTTAGATTGAACTAGGTATAAAACATCTGAATAAAATAATAACTCTAACACACTAATGTCACTTTATATAGGTAGCTTTCTTACTCTGACTTTCTTAAACAAAGGAAAAATGAAAATTAAAATTGCCTAAGTCTAAAAACTAATGAAAACACCACACACCAAATTTACAGGACGGAGTAAATCATACTCTCAGAAAATATCATACCTGAATATTTAACTAAATAAAAATATGAATAAATTAACATCTAACTCAAGAGTTGGAAAAATTAAAGGATAACAAAACCAAAGAAAAACAGATACCCTAATAAAGTTAAAATAGAATCTGATCATTTAAAAATTGTGAGATTGATAAGTAAACACAAAAACTCTTATTTTAAAAGAAAAATTAAACAAAAAACACCAATGACTATTACTGGCAAGAACAGGAGTTGGCAAACTATGCCCCAACTGTCTGTTTTGTAAATAAAGTTTTATTGGAACACAGTCATATTAATTTGTTCACATATTGTCTATGGCTGCTTTTAAGTTATAGTTGAATAATTGTGATAGACACCATATGCCCACAGGCTTAAAATACTTACTGTCTAGCCCTTAAATAAAAAGAGATAGTTGTTTGTTTTTATTTTTTTAATGTCTTATTTATTCTTAAGAGAGAGAGAGAGAGACAGAGCAGGAGCAGGTGAGTGGCAGAGCAAGAGAGGGACACAGAATCTGAAGCAGGCTCCAGGCTCTGAGCTGTCAGCACAGAGCCTGACGCGGGGCTTGTACTCATAGACTGGAACATCATGACCTGAGCTGAAGTCGGACACTTAACCGACTGAGCCACCCAGGTGCCCCAGTAAAAAGAGATAGTTGTACACAAGCACAACAGCATGAACACAAAGACAAAAAATTAGTAATGTTAAAAAAAAAAGTTCATGGGGCGCCTGGGTGGCGCAGTCGGTTAAGTGTCTGACTTCAGCCAGGTCACGATCTCACGGTCCGTGAGTTCGAGCCCCGCGTCAGGCTCTGGGCTGATGGCTCAGAGCCTGGAGCCTGTTTCCGATTCTGTGTCTCCCTCTCTCTCTGCCCCTCCACCGTTCATGCTCTGTCTCTCTCTGTCCCAAAAATAAATAAACGTTGAAAAAAAAAATAAAAATAAAACGTTCAGAAATATATCACAGTTTAAAATAATCAGAAAAGGGTACTTTGTAAAATTCAATACACTGCATTTAAAAAACTGTTTGGGGATGGATGGTTTTCTAGGGAAAAAAATGTTATAACATTTATCCTAGAAGTGATAAGAAATTGTAAAATAATAAAAGCAATGGAAGAAAATTTAAAAGCTATCTAACATTTGGGTTTTCCTATTTTTAAAGACAAATTAATTCTAATACTATTAAGAGGCCCAGACCACAGAAATAAAAGTCCCAGAATTAATCTTACAGAAGCAGTGAAATTGCATTGATATTAAAACCTGATAAAGAAGCAGAAAACAGAATATAACAGAGAAACTCTTTTATGAATATCAATCCAAATGGCAAAGAACTTTAGAAAACAGGATTCATCAATGCATTAAAATAATACACCAAAACTAAGTACAATTTAACCTCAGAATTCAATGATACTATACTTAAAATTACATTTATATTAAGATATTGAAGAAATGAAATCACAAGCTTTGCTTTTGAGATAGGAAAACTTGACTTGGCAAAAATGCCAATTCTCACTAACTTAACATAATCAAGAAACTAACTTAACTAAAAAATGAACATGATTTCTTGGAGGTTATACTCAAGTTCACCCTGCAAAGTAAACCTGTATATTTATTCAGGAAAATACCTAAAATTGAAGAATAATCAGGATGCCTATTCTCAACCAAGTATTAAAAATATTATAGCAACAGAGTAAGTAAAACAGTTTGATACCAGAGAAGAAATAGCAAAATCAACGAAACAAAAAAGAAAGTCCAGAAATTGACTCCAGCAAATATGAGAATTCTGTATGTTATATCAAAATTAAAATCAACAGAAGAAACAGGGAGTATTCAGAAAAAGATGATGAGTCCATACTATATGGAAAAAATTCCAGACAGATCAAAGATTTAATAAGAATAAATTAAATTTAAAAAGGGCTGGAGGAATATATGGATAAAGTAGGTATGGCCTTTATGAGCAAGACAAAGCCCAAAGACTATACATAAATTGGTAAATAATTTCCATAAGGTAAAAATATTCATAAATAAAAATCAAAAGTTAACTAGGAAAAAATGTCTATAACACATGACAGCACATGCAATACACACACAATGGACCACAAATATGAATAAGAAAATTATAAAAAAAGGAATTTAAGTGGACAAATATGGAAAATGCTGAGCTTTACTCAAAATTCAAGAACTGTCGGTCAAAATGATATTAAAGTACCATTTTTTAAAACTTAAAAATGTTGACACTGCCCAGTGCTGGTAAAGTTATGTGGGAGAAAGTTACTGTTCAAGGAAATGTAAATTGGAACAATCTCCCTAGTGGGCAACTGGAGATCATTCACCAAAATTTTAAATGCATACACCATGTTGATGGATAATACTCCATGGCTAGGGATTTCCCCAATGGATATCACTGCAGCTGCCAAGAGTATGAGCAAGAATGTTTACCATA
Source organism: Lynx canadensis (assembly GCF_007474595.2). NCBI lineage: Eukaryota > Metazoa > Chordata > Mammalia > Carnivora > Felidae > Lynx > Lynx canadensis. The sequence continues at coordinate 91,299,104 of NC_044307.1, forward strand.
GCACTATTTACAATAAAAAATAATTGGAAACAAAGGTGTCCATCAAGATAGGACTGGGTAAATGCATTAAGATAATGTGCACATTGTGCCATACTATGAAGTTGTTAAAACAAAGAATCCAGTCTTTCTCAGTTGAATTGGAAACATCTCCACTATGTATTAGTACAAGAGACATAAACCATAACATGACCAAATCTGTTTACACTAAAACTCACATGTAAATACATGCAGTATTTGTGTGTATTTGTACAAAGTCCTCCCTTAAAAAAAATAAAGCCTTTTGGGGCGCCTGGGTGGCTCAGTCGGTTAAGCGTCCAACTCTTGATTTCAGCTCAGGTTATGATCTCATAGTTCATGAGTTGAGCACCACATTGGGTGCTCCTATATATGTATATATAGGAGCTTTTAAACAGGAATTTGATTTGGAGAAATGAATTGAGAAGAGATGGTTAAGACCATGAGTTATGGAGCTACATTTTTTGTTACAAGATGACTGCTGCTTTCTGATGTATCAAAATAACCACTGTTTTTCCATCTGGTTTCCCAGGGCGAGCATTACCTGGAGTCCAGGCTTTGCTAACCTCTGAATAGCTTCAGAGATATAATTCATCCTGTTCACATTCTCTGAACAGAGCATTGGATTCTCCAAGGAAGATATTTGAGATCCAATACTATATTAACTGGAGAAAGTGTTTCTACACATGGAAATACAACACAAAAGAACATGAGCTGTAAAAAAGGAAGTCAGGTGCATAGTTTAAGAACTATTTAAGGGGTGCCTGGGTGGCTAAGTTGGTTAAGTGTCCGATTTCGGCTCAGGTCATGATCTTGTGGTTCGTGAGTTTGAGCCCCATGTCAGGCTCTGTGCAGACAACTCAGAGCTTGGAGCCTGCTTCAGATTCTGTGTCTCCCTCTTTCTCTGCCCCTTCCCTGCTCACGCTCTGTCTCTTTCTCAAAAAATAAACATTAAAAAAAACACTGTTTAAGCTTGGTTTCTTCAGATTTTATATTTCCACTTTTCACAAATGAACTTCCCATAAAGGGCTTTAGAGTCAGTAAAATTAGAATGGAATGGACAGCTGCTAAGATAATTCATTAGCACACATATTTTCCCTCAGTGAAAATATGTAGAGCTTCCTTCCATGACTTTACATATCTTTTTCCTACCCATGAGATGGAAAGGCAGTGTGAGTACTTTTTAAAATGAGTAAGGTTAGGGGCACCTAGGGTGGCTCAGTTGGTTGAGCGCCTGACTTTGGCTCAGGTCATAATCTCACAGTTCGTGAATTCGAACCCTGCGTCAGGCTCTCTGCTGTCAGCACAGAGCCCACTTTGGCTTCTCTGTCCCCATCTTTCTCTGACCCTCCCCTCTGCTCTCTCTCTCTCTCTCTCTCTCAAAAATAAATACACATTTAAATAAATAAATAAAAATGAGTAAGGTTAAAATGTGATCACTTCCTGAGTTGACATCCACTAAAACAAATATAGGAATGAAAACCGTGATTAAAAAAGGAAAAAACAAAACAAAACAAAACAAAAACCCCAAAACTAACAAGCAATTGAGGATATTAAAGGAAAACAAAATTTTTTTTCCAGTAAGACAAAATATATACAGGAGCCACACAACAACTTCAGTTTTGATGCAAGCCCTTGGTGAAAAGCATGACAAAAATTGCCTAATTTACAGTGACCTTTGTAAGCCTTCTGAGGTAATTTATCTTGATAAGATACGCTTTAATGTGGGTAATATCAAATCCATTAGGAAGAATAACTTAACTGTCATTATAAAAACTAAAATTTAACCAGGAGGCAAATATCTTCCTCCAAATGATGCCATTATTTCTCACAATCATTAGTGAGTATGAATTATTAATATTAGAAAAAATCCTCATCTTCGGTTAAGGGCTATTTTTATTATTCAATGTTTATAAAGATAATCAGCATGAGACAGTGGACCTGCTCACTTAGGAACATAAACCAATACCTGGCTTCTTTTTGGACAAAGGAGTTTAGAGATCTAAGGAATATACATGCAATCTTCCCCTATCTTTCTCTCTCTTTCAAAGCTCTTATTCCACTTTAAACATTATTCTCCAAGGCATCTAAAATTGGTTCTCTGACATCCATACCAAGTCATGTAATACTCCTTCCTCCCTGAGGCTGTAGGAGGAAATCCATCGTCCCTCCCATCCCTGTTCTCAGGATAAGGTCCATTAGTCATCTGTTCACTAGATCAACTGACTATGATCAGAATTTCTGGGGATCATGTTAAAAATTTTAGGGCCTTAATTTCAGATTCTGATTGACACCTGGCATAGGAATAGGTAATGGGGAATAAATCCTCTATTATACTAATGTCCCCACGATACTTGGTATTTCTTTGCTCTTGACTGAATTCCTTACGTTCTCTATTACTTCTCCACCTTAGGGTATGAAATTCTTCGCTCTACTCTCTGGAACTGCCACACAGTGATAGCAGACTATATCAAGCTCTTCTATCACCTCAGCTTAACTTGAAACTTGACGCTCCTTTATGGATTCTGTCTCCCATCCATCCCTGTTAAGTGGTGGGAGATGATACCTCTCTTCCCCATTACCATTTCCAGTCAATTATGTACTCGACTTTTGTAAAAATTCCTACTCTTTTAAGTCCATCTGACTATGTCACCTGTTATTTAACCTTATCTAATGAAGACTTGATACCTATGGCTCCTAGTCTTTCTCTCCATCCCAATTCCTGTCATCATCCTAGGTGACAGTATTTTTCATGCGGACATCCAAAACACTCACCCTTCAGTTCCCTGAAACCCTCATTTCCACTGACATCTCCTCTGTCCCACTTCAATCATATCAGGTATTATTTCTAGGCTTTGTCATCAATCTACAACTGTACCACTTTTAAAATCATTAGTACAAACACCTCAATTTCTGATCAAAGCTTCCTGTATTTCAAGCTTGCCCAGCTATTTTTTCGAAGTCCATTTTTTATCATTACTGGCACTTTGAGATTACAATTCCTCTACTTTCTTTCTACTCATCAGCAGCACCTGCTCCCACCCCTCCACCCTAGTCCTTCTTTCTCCTGCTTAGAGAGCAGAGCTCAACATTTTAATCACACTCCTGCCAATTTCTTAAACTTATTTGCCCTTTTGTCATATCTGACTGGCAAAATGCCAAACTTGGATAATCCAAGGTGGCTAGTGCTTAAGAAAAATTACATACAGGGGCAACTTAAGACCACTCTAAATCCATTATCACAATCTCAACAAGCCCTTAACACTGGACAGCAATTCTGAAATGTCTTTACAGTCAATTTCTTTTCACATGTTTCACAAGATTTATATTAGGTTTCTTTTTTCCTCCACAAACTTCTAACCATCTTATTATCCTTGATTCTGAAAATGACCTTAATATATATTTCATAAAAAAATATAATACACCAGAGTAAAGCCCTCATCTTCTTGCCATATACCTAAAACCTATTTGCATCAGAACCCAGTTTTTAAATCTTCCCTCCTGTTATAATAGGAGTACCCTACTTCCTATATAAGGAAAATCTACTTGTTCTTTGGATTTCATTTCTCTCTACTTCTCAGGACTCATATTATCTGTAATCCCTTTTATTTTCGATATGAGTAATCAATCAATTTCAATCCCTTTTCACTCTCTCTTGAATAGTTGCCACAAAATACAAACATATCACTTCCACCTTGAAAATAATATGTCTACCCATCTGGGTACTCCTTCATATTTCCTACATTATCATCCCTTTTACTTATATAAATTCACTTCTCAAAACCAATGCCTGTACTTGGATTTTCTATTCTTACACTCATCAGCCAACTTAATCTATTTTTTGCTCTCCACTATGTGAACAACAGCAACAACAAAAGCTCTAAATAATGTCACCAGTATCTTCCATCTCGCTAAATACAATGATTATTTTGCAGCCCTCATATTACTTGACCACTCACAGCAGCACTCAGTATAGATGATCACTTCCTTCTCTTTGAAACACTCTTTCCTTGGCTTCTAGGACAGTATATTCCCCTGGATTAGGACAATGTCTTAGAGGGTCCCTTGTTGGCTCATTCTCCTCTATCTAATCATTAAATATTAGAATTCCTCGAAACTGATCCTGTATTCTTTTGTCACTCACATCCACTCCCATGGTTTTCCCACTCCAAAATGGACTGTGCTTCTGATATACCAGACTCATATCTATCCAATACTTATTCTACATCTCTAAGTATCTAGGCACTGAAAACTCAGCATATCCAAACAGAATTCAAGATCTGCACCCTTTCCTCCAAACTAACTCTTCTCCACTCTTCTTTTCCTTCACAAATGACCCAACTACCTACACCACAATGCAAGCCAGACATCTTTTAGAAGCCAGAAAACTTCTAGATCTCTTCCTCAATCATCCATATCTTATTAATCACCAAGTCCTAGCAATTTTGTTTCTCAAATATTCCCCAGTGAATCCACATCTTCAACTGGTCTTCCCAATACCCTCTTAGAGCCTTGCCTGCATGTATAATGATCTTATTAATAACACAAATCTGATGATCATACCCCCTTCCTTCCTCAACTCTGCTAATAATAATCCATTGTTTTTAAGATGAAACAGCAAATCTGTAACATGATTTACAAAGTCCTCATGATCTGGTCTTCGCCTATAACATAGATTCATCTTATGCCACAAACATGCCATTTGCCACTCTCCATCATCTTCTATATTTTATTCATTTTGACTTTTATTCACTTCCTTCAATGTGCTATTGCTTTTCTGCTGTCAGAACCTTTTCCTAGAACATTCTTCTGCTGTCCTTTGCTTTGTGACCTCCTAACCTTCGAATCTCAGCTTCAATGTCACTTTCTCAACTAAGCCTTCTCTAACATCATAAGTTTAGATCAGATCCCCTAATTTTATTTTCCCATAGCAACTTTATCCCTTTTATTACACATGTAGTTGAAATAAATTATTTAATTGGTTGATTAATCACTCTGTCCTTCCAGAACATAAACTCCATAAGAGTAAAGGAGCAGGTACTTCTTTCTTCCTAAATAGTTTCCATTCTCAATTAAAGCAGAGAGTATTAATCAGCTCCTTCAATAAGCCTTCCTGTATTACACGGGCCAGAAGGTAAAACCTTTATTTTCCAGATTTCTTGCAGTCAGGGTTCTTGATGTAAAAAAATCAATCCTGCTAATTAGATGCCCGTGTGCAAGATCTGGATGATGGAGGTTAAGAGAAAACTATCTTCCTGCTATTGTCTTTTCCTGGTAAGCAAGATCTTAGAAATGAGGGCTGAAAATTATAATAGATGTATCATATGCTCAAAATTTGGCTTTCCAGTGTGTTCATGAACATTGAAAAGACATGCATAGCAGCAGTTGTGGCTTCTCAACTTCTAGATCACTATCACAGTAGCTGGTTCTTCAATTCAACAGTTTCAGTGGTAGCCCCCTGACTTCTACTTCTCCAATCTTACCAATATTGGTAAGTACCTAATTTCTTGCAAGATTCTGTTCTATTTAAAATGCACTGAGAGTGGTTTGTTTCCTTTACTGAATCCTGACTGATACAACATGTGTCTTCCTCAATACACTCTAAACAGGTTGACAGAAGAGTTTATTTAGCTTGATACCTATTGATCTACCACAGTCACTGGTAGCTAGCTTACATTCACTAAATATTCACTGAGTGGCCATCACTAAAAACAGTTTGAGGCTCATGTGTATATAATCAATTCACAATGACACAGACTAATCTAATTCCCCATAACCAATTTTCATATGTCATTCTGGCTGTGCTAATTGTTCACTTTAGCTTAGGAGAAAGGAAGTAAATGTGCTCTGTCCATGTTATATCCCTTGAAAGATGGTCTTGGTTCCCACAGAGGCTACCCTGATATTACTACAACCTAATTATATAGAAATAAGAGTATTCCAGAAATAGTACCTTAATTAGCAAAAGAGAAATCTCATCTAAAATTGCATTCTTTATATCCATTATACCCATTTGGCCATAAATGCTGAAATAACATCTAAAAAAAAAATCACACTGTGAAATGTAATTTTGATCCTTAAATTTTATCAATATAAATCTCTGTATATCTAGAGATTTAGTAATCTTAGTTATGTAATCTATATGTCTTTAGAGTGCTTCCCCTACTAAAGTATTTTCAAATGAGAGAACAACAATATTCCAATTAACATAGTTTTCCAAAACAGCATGGTTACTTAACAAGATATATAAATTTGTTGTAAGAAATTCATTCTATGCTTCTAAAATACATCTTCAAGTACATGAACAAAAATTACTGCAATCAGAATTTACTTAAAAGTAATAACAAATCAGGAAAAAAAAATCCAACGTTACTTTCTATGTCCCTTAAAAAGAGTCTTGTTTATTCAAAGTGAGCCATATATTAGACTACATTGATATGAACGCCTGGCCCACGGGATTTCCCCCTGCTTGAAGGAAAATGAGTCCTATTTTTCAGCACCCGAATTCTGGTCATATAACTTGTCTCTTCCACAATCTTCAAAAGCTTCTCAGTGCACATAAAGTCCAAACACTTAAGCATGTAATTTAAGGTCCTTCACATTCTGACCAAAATGTATGTGCCTGGCCCTTCATGCATCATACATAATAGTGAAAAGAGAACACTTTTCTATTTGTCCAAACAGATCCAGTGGTTTCCTTTGCTCACGTCCTCTTTCTTCTTTCCTTCAAATGCTCCTTACCCTTATTGCTGCATATTGAAATACAAGATCACTGTTTTGAATTAATCTACTTTTTTATGAATGGTTTGTTCTTCTCTTACATTACTGACCATATTTTGCTTTCCTTATGTATTATTTGTAAATCCACTGTGACACTGTAACAACATCTGTGTCTTAACGATAAACTCCACCGTGTTCAGCTACTTATTTTCAATGGCACAGGAAATTTGATCAATTAAAATTGACATGTTAACTTAGAATTGGACGTATTGTATACTCTAAAATAATTGTTCTCAATAGGTATATAAAATTTAATTGAACTGCTGTTCATACTTTAAAATTCCCCTACTGTTGGGTATTTATGTTGAATTTTTTCATTATAATGTATTGGAATTAAACTCTTGGTTTATATTACTTTTCCTTTTAATATGTCCTTGGAAAGATTCCCAGGTTTAGAATTTCAAGGTTAAAGGATCCAGAAGGAAGCGTGGCTCTTAGCATATATTACCAAAAAAAAAAAAAAAAATTCTTTTTAAAGGATTGAAAAGGTCACTGCCACAGAAAACCTAGGAATGTACCAAATCCTTGAATCATTTTTAGAAATGGGCATTCTCATTTTTAGCTTTTAAAGATTTATTTAGATTAAGAGTATACAGTCTGAATTTGCAAGATTTATCCAATAATTTTTTATTCCAATTTGCCTATTTTATTTCTTCTTTGCCCATTTACTTACTGCAAATTTTATGTTTTAGTTATTAAACTTAATAAGCACACATATAAAGATGTAGATCCACATAACAAGATGCAGTTACCAATATTTCCCCCAACCTGTTACGCCCTTTTACAATTCAAGGTATTATTTTTTGTTGTCCAAAAGCTAAAAATGTAAACGTTGTTACATCTGTCATTAGTTAAAGTTGTCATCTTCTCTTCCTTCAAAGTACATATGTAACCATTTACAGAGTGTCTACTGTGTATCAGGCAACGTATGTTACCTTACTTATTACAAAAACTTTAAGATCTAGGTATCATTGCCACTTCGTTCACGATGGAATTGTGGCTCAAGGAAATTGAAAAAGTTACAGTGCCTGAGTCCAGATTAATATTCAGGTCTGTGTGGATCCAAAGCCTTTATTGTACAAGAGTCTACTTCCCCTTGAAAACAGAATATTCGTGCTTTCCAAAATGCAATTAAACATTCAGTTCTATTTTTTAATTAATTTTCTTTGGTTTTATTTAAAAATATTAATACACTTTTGACATTCTTTCTATGTGGTTACAAGCAATTCTACAACAGTAGAATTACTATATTAACCTCCAAAAGGAAAGAGGTTGACATGGCTAAGGAAAGAATAAACTCTGAGAAAATAAATATTTTATGTATACTTAAAATTAAAAATAAGAGAAAGGGGGCTCTCAGGCACCTGCTACTGTCTTTAGCTAATAGATATCATCTATGCCAAGAGGAGAAAATTCTAATTTTATTTGGCTATACTAACTGTAAAACTGCTAAAGCAGAAATAAATAAAGCTATTAAGTATCAGATAACTTATATCAAAGTCAAATTCCTTTAATTTAGGCAAAGGTTAAAGGTGACCTATTGGAAAAAAAACAAGGAAATAGTTGGTAGCTTTGGATAATAATAAAGAAGTCAAAAAAAATGACACTTGAAGTAGCTTGAGGGAACATATTGTTGGATTTTTTGTATTATTATTGGATTCATTATACTAAATATATTTAATAGATATTTCTAATAACTACATTCATGAGGCTTATTGTATGATAGATCATTTCTACGTATAAGAAAAACTCTTAATATCCCTAATATATGTAAAAAAATCCAAGCACATATCACTACCCATAAATCAGAGAAATACTGCACAGGGGTGAGTGGAAATACCCATCCCACTACTAGAATATTTAAAGCCTGTTAAAAACTTGTCCCTAAGGAAATAATTTATTTGGCTTAGATTGCAAGTGAAACAGAATCTGAAGATTCTAACTGAAATATTCATTCAACTTGAAATTAAATCATAATTGAAAATAATAGCTTAATAATGAAAATATCTGCATCCCTAATGATATACTTCTATAAATGTAAGCTGCTACTATTCCTTTAAGGTATGCTGTACCTTACAGAAAATAGTGGTTTCTTAAGAAAGTGTCTTTGTGCAGGAGAGCAAAAAATATGCAGGGTAAATTAGGGAAAATTATTCATATTGTTTACTATCCTTTCACCATTTTAAAATTTAGTTATTAAAACATATTTTTAAAAGATTTTTATAATATGACATGTAACATTTTATCATTGTTCAGTTTCCAAAATAATTTCATATAACATTCCATTTGTTTCTCATAGTTAACTACCAGAATAGGTGTTATTTACCCTATTATTATTCTATTTGATAGAATAGAAAGTAAGTTTCAGAAATATTTAGGTGTTTGGGGCATCTGGGTGGTCAGTCGGTTAAGCATCTGACTCTTGGTTTCTGGCTCAGGTTATGATTTCACAGTTCTGAGTTTTAGCTCTGCATTGGGCTCTGTGCTGACAGTGTACAGCCTGCTTGGGATTCTCTCTCTGCCCCTTCTCTGCTTGTGCTGTCTCTGTCTCTAAATAAATAAATTAATAAATAAATAAGGAGGAGGAGGAGGAGGAGGAGGATGAAGAAGGAGGAAGCGGAGGAGGAGGAGGAGGAGGAGAAAAAATATTTATGTGTTTAAGGCCTCAGGGCTTCTAGAGGCCACATCAGAACCAGACCTTTTGTTAACGTGCCCTCTTGCTTTGGGCCTCATTAGGAATTCCTGATATACTACCTTCTCCATAGAGAGCCACAACTTCCATCTCCATAGGTTATGCTTAAGGTATACTTTCCTTTCCTTTCCCTATTTCCTTGTTTCAGCGGACAATTTGGAAATATAGTTGGTTTTTCATAGGGGGTTAAATTTTATATTAAAGATGGGAATGATATGAGGAGTCTAAAATATATTGTTACTTACTGGGAAGAAAAGAGTCATTTTTAGTTGTGGTTATGGCAAAAAATAGCCTTATTACACACACACACACACACACACGCACACACACACACACACACACACACACAGAAAGAAAAGGAGAATACCTCCATGGAGTTTTACTTATTATTTATACAAATAAAGTTATACAGTGTTGAATAAAGCTGAAAAGAAATGCTTTTACAAACCAGAATCGCTATGTCAGGAATTGAGACGGTTACATTTAAACACTTAGGGGTAAAGTCCTAGTGTGGCATGGTAGGGATTTAGCTGTATTCCCATTAACAGGAGTCATGAGGCTAAATTTCTATGTACCACCACAGCAAATTTACCTTCTAATTTTATTTTAATGTTCTGAGTACTTAATTTCCCATTTTTCGAAGAACATGGGAAGGAATATCTCCTCCCATCATGACAATAGCTCCGCAGAATTGCTAGAATGTTAATACCATTCAAGTTCAAAAGGAACTTAAAGAAATAAGAAGCATACAACTAGCACTAGAAAAACAATCTAAAATTCTGGAGCTTCGATAAAGCATTCAGAAAGATTACTTTATCTTTTGTTATAAAATCATATCCACTGAAGAAGGGCCAGCTTTTTGAATCTCTCCTTAGCAGAAATGGGGGATATGGTCGGACTGAAGAAATGTTCTTCCATTTTATTAAAAACAAAAAACAAAGAAAAAGCCCTAAATGCTTTAGAAAGTCCCAGATTAGATTAGGTTTTGAATGCTTACGATACAGAGTGGTAAAAAGGGCAGTCTTTGGAGTCAGACTGATTCCAATCATGGCTCTACTACTTGTTACATGGTCGTCTCTGAGAAAATTATTTCCAGTTTCAGTTACCTTATCTATAAAGTGGGGATAAGAATCTCTAAGGGACAGAATAGTGGTGCAGATCAAATGAGAAAATCAAAGTGAGGCTGTCTCTTATACTGTTTGTCTCAGAAGAACAAAAACAACAACAAAAAAAGTAATCTGGGGGTAACTACTATCAGCCAAACATTATATGAAAGGCTAGGAATATAATGATGAACAGGATAATGTTCCTTGAAAACATGTACTTTTTAATGAATGTTTGTGAATTTCATTTTTGTTTTAAAAAAATCCAATAACAATAGGTAGACTGGATGAAAATCAAATCAAATCAAAATATTTTTAAAAAGGTATAACAAAAATGATTTGAGATTTTCTAGTCTACTTAACTGTATTAAAATTTTTCATTTCTCCAGGTCTTTTTTTTTTTTTTGTTAAGCATAATGACCTTTGAAACTATTTGGTGACAATGCCTTAAATAAACATTATTTGAAACTGTGTCTATATAAATTATTTTATATGGTTTCAATATTTCATGTTATTTTGTAATTACTTACACATATATCATATCAAGGTATAATAAAAATACAGACTTACATCACAGGGTCTGTGAGGACTGAATGAGTTATCTATACAGCAATGAAAATGCCAGGCACAAGTAAACAGCTGATAAATATTAAGCACTATTACTATAGAAATTAAATAATAAACTGACATTATTTACAATAGCAATAAGCTCTCAGAACTGAGAGGTATGAATGAAGTAACCAGAAAGCCACAAGGTGGCTCTCAAGGCTTGGCTTTTAAACACAATCGAGTTGCTTTTTATTTCCAAAGAAATGAAAGAAGACTTATGAATGCCAACCTTTTTAAAGGCACTCATAAATTCATAATTAATAAATAACTGGAAGACTACAAAGCTGTTTAATAAGTGTTATATAATAGAAAATATTATTAAGCAGAAAAAAAATGAAGAAAATGAACACATTTTATAGTTCTAAATTGAAAGAATCTGATGTTCAAAACAACTGACATCAGATTATCATATGCAGAATTTAAAATATCAACATAAAATGATGGCATTCATAGTGCAGTCATAACAATTAAGTACCTCTTACTAACATGATAAATGTGAAAGTGTATATATAGTACAATATCTGGCAGCTAGCAGCTGTTTTGTAAATATCAGTTAAATCTTATGCATATAAAAAACTTTGAAGTTACTGTCATTTTATGTCCACTGAGTTTTTTATTTGAAAATTTATTTGAAAATTTGAAAATTTTAATATTTTATTTGAAAATTTATTATCACAGCTTTAAATCTGGGCAAACATTTTCTGTAAAGGGCCTTGTATTTAGGCTTATTAGTGGGCTACACAGTCCTTGCAGCAACAATTCAATTCTCCCCTCATAGTGCAAAAAAAGGCAGCCATTGACAACAAAAGGAGTCCAGCTATTTTCTAATAAAACTTTAATTTAAAAAAAACAACAGGTGGCCAACTTTGGCCCTCAGGCTGTAGTCTATCCACTCTTGATCTAAATCATTATCTCACATAATTAAATGAAATCTGTGAAAATCCTAGATACTATCAATACTCAAATTACCTAGAGAGGTGCTTGTCAAACTGTTATGCACATAAAATCACCTGGGGATTGAGGTGACATGCAGATTATGGTTTGGTGAATCTGGTATGGGGCCTGAGGTTCTCTGCATTTCTAGAGGACCCAGGCTTTTTAGGTCCTTTGACCAAACACTGTGCAGCAAGGCATTTGTTGTAAAAATTTCGGGTCTCAAACTTTCACATACTTTTTTTTTTAAATCATATTTTTAAGTAATCACTCCAGTCAATGTGGGACTTGAACTCACAACCTCGAGATCAAGAGTTGCATGTTCTACTGACTGAGTCAGCTAGGCGCCCCTAAACTTTCACATTCTCTTAAGAGCTTTGGTTTGTGCAGTTTTCATGTGTTCATATTAACCTTAGAAATTAAAACTGAGAAATTAGAAAATAATAATGTTAGTTTTTTAAAATAATAATCCTATTAGATGTTAACATATTTTATGGAACTTAACAATATTTTCTGTTTTAACTATATTTTAATTTTTTTTTTCAACGTTTATTTTTGGGACAGAGAGAGACAGAGCATGAATGGGGGAAGGGCAGAGAGAGAGGGAGACACAGAATCGGAAGCAGGCTCCAGGCTCTGAGCCATCAGAGCCTGACGCGGGGCTCGAACTCACGGACCGCGAGATCGTGACCTGGCTGAAGTTGGACGCTTAACCGACTGCGCCACCCAGGCGCCCCTGTTTTAACTATATTTTAAAGAGTAGGACTAAACACAATTCTAATCATAGAGATAGAGGTGATAATTGTACACATTTGTGTACTTTTGGAAGTACATTATATCCTTTGGAAGATCCTTTGGAAGATCATTATGTCAAGAGAAAAGGAAAGATTATAACATGATAAATATGTAAAATCAACTCCTTGGAAATTAAAGACCATAGATCTTTCATATATAAAATATCTGTAATACCTGGCACATTATATGCTTTAGTTCTTAATCTTGCCATCTTTTGTTTCCTACCTGTTTTTCTGCATGTCCATATTCAGTTCCTTGGGTAGGTAAAAAGCAGGAAATCTGACCAGTATTTTTTGCTCTTTCTATTAGAGACATAGCTGTTCTTACAGTAGCATTTCGAGCATGCACAAACACCATCACCTAAAATAAAGGAAAACAGTTTATTTAGTACTAAAATTCATTAAGAGACAGCTTAATACCAGTCTGAAAATCACTATATATAAACTATTAATTTTTCAAAATATAACCCCCAGTTTACCAATTCTCCAACATTTCCTTGTTTTAGAACAAAGTGTATATAGGATAAAGGCAAGTTAAATAAAATTCAATAATAAGGCTTTACACATTGTTAATCTATACATTGGCATAAGTCAGAACTGAAATTAATGGATTATATAAAGCATGGAATTTAATTTGTGCTTTTCTCTTTTGAAGACATGATTCATGAGTACAATCATATATTACAGAGACAAGACTATAAAAATATACAAAAGCCTTGTTTCCCCACAGTCAGTGAAATTTCCAGTATCGTAAAGATGTTTAAAGAAATTGAAAACAATAAAAACACTCTTCCTTGGACAAAATGATGTCTAAGAACAACCATTCAAAATAGAGTTTAGGGAACTGCTGAAGACGAAAATGCTTCTAGAGAGGCATCTGGAATTTTCTGTTGTTTTTTGACTTTCCTGTGGAATTACTCAAAAAGTCACTGTGGAAATCTGAATTAGAGGGAAGTCACGTATCTGGGTGCTTTGTCAAGGAGAAGTGGAAAAAAGTACTTTCAGGAACAGTCACCAGGCAGAATGTCAATGCAACTGAAGAATATAAAATAAGAGAGTGATGAACACTGTATCTGCTGCCTAGCCGTGCCTGCCTTCTCTCCTTCCTATCTTTTCTTCTTTGGCCTTTGGCTTCCATTTACTCCCACATTCAGCTGGACGCAGCCTTCCCAAAGAGCCATTAGTATAACGGAAGTCGTTTTTATTCTTTCATATGGACAATTGATCTTTTTGAATTTTATATGATGAAAATGTCAGGTAATTCTGACATTTTAATTATAGTCTGAAACATACAACCTAAGGACAATCAGCAGTGTGGGTGCTTTGGGTGGAATTAAGACAAATTCTAACCCCAGCTTCCAACCAAACTGAGACCTCTCAATCTCTCTGGAGTTACCATGGTATGCCCTGTAGGTCTCAACATCACGGAGGTCGTAATTCTTGCTTTTCCCTCAATATCTCTCCATATTTATCTCTTAATTATGTTTTCCCAGAGGCTAGAACTTTGGTCTTATTTTCATGGTACACATTTAGAAAAATATGCAACTGATTGGTTTTAGTCAGGGAAAGGATAGACTCATGCTAGCTTCCCTAAATAAAAGAGAAGGTCATTTTGATAATGAGTAAAAGTGAAAAGGGGAGGGAAGCCTGGGATTTGGCCAGAAAGGAGACAGATTGACAAAGATCTAGAGCACACAGTGTTTAATTTACCCATAATCATCTTACATCTACAACCCTGTCAAAGAAACTGTTCCATATATGGCACATCAATTAAAATTCAGAGTAGAGCAAAATCATAGTTAATAATCACCAAAGAAATTGGAATGCTTAAATTACTAATATTCTTTTGGAATGTGTTCAAAGTCAATGAGGGTAGATCATCTGGAGAAGACCCAAAGTTCCTCAATGAAAAACTCCTGAAGCGTTTAGAGACAATAAAACAAGTACCACAAGTCACCTAGGGAGATTTAACATTAGTTAATCACAGCCATTAAGGATATAAAGCTTCAGCTTTTATACTATGTCAGAGTTCTAACTTATGTGCTGATACTAACGTGTTTTTTTTAAAAAATGTGACCATAAGAATCTCTCTAAAGAGCATACTAATAAAATTTATTTCAGTAAGTTTCATGAATACTTGGAAAAGTCTTCTGTTTTCCTTATTTTCAACTACAAAAAACAAACAAACAAAAAAACCCCAAAAAACAAATCTGATTTTGATAGGTTTGCTAGCTTTCTGGGGAAATGTCTTTATTTCATAGGATGTCAAGAGACTGCCATTTAAGCTCAGTGTAATATTTTTCAGCATTATTGACATAAGTTGTTTAATACTAAGTTAGATAGAAAATTCTGTTAACTATAATGCCCTGTTGAAGTTTCACCAGTTCAGAATCTCTCATCTACTACCATTCTGTCTCTTGTAAAAAGTTTTCCAACTGTGAGTTTCTTTTTAAAAAGTAAGGCAGATTTTCCCTCTTATATAAAATTAAGGTTTATCACACACACAGCTTCACTAACCCCTAACATTAAATTTAAGAAAATATCATTTAAAATGAAATTATTTTTAATTCATTCATCCATTCAAATGTTTCTGAGAATTCTGAAAATTACTATCAAGCCCTGAGAAAACTGCAAAAAAGAGAGGCCAAAGTCCCTGCCCTCATAGAGATGACAATCTAGTATGATGTATTTAAGCACAAAATATTTTTATGAAGTATTTAGCAGCCATGTATAATGCTGTTAAAAGAAGAAATATAAAAATGAACAAGACATGGTCCCTTACGTAAAAGGCATGTACAATTTAAGGAGGCAGAGAAAACAGTGACACATGGAGTATGGATAACACAGGAATGCTAAACATGGAGCTGGTGGGTCTCCTTTGTTCATCCATTGCACTGTATTTACATAGTACCTACTGAGTACCAAACAATGTACTGAGCACCAGGGATACGATACATATGTTCCAAGGCTCAGAATGGCTATACTACTGTTGATGAGAAAGAATCACTAGTAATCAGCCCTACCTGGCTACAGAAGCAGGGTACAGGATGGATGGAGTAGTATTTAAAATATTTATCCTTGGTAATTTTAGTGTGTTAGCTTGAAGAAGTATGTTCTCCTTCAAAAGTTTCTTACACTGAGTCCCAAGGACCTCTTCATCAGAATCACTGCTGGTGCTCATCAAAATAGATTTCTGAGTCCTCCCCTAAAACCAACTGAGTAAGAATATCTAGGGATGAGGTCTAAAAATGGAATTATTAACAACTTTTGAGATGACCACTGCACTACTGTGTGAAATTGCTTAATAATGACCACCAACTTAGTTTTCTTCTTCTGAGTTAAAACAAGTTTAAAAGGAAACATATATAAAACCACCACTACAGAGATGATTTTAAAAATTCCCTAATAACCTATGTTAATTTACCTATATAAATGAAATATTAGGAAATATGAAGGTATTTCATATAACCAGTATAGCCCAAGATCATTTCCCAGATGGGTTTTTATAATGCAACCAGATTTCTATTCTCCATAATTCAAATGCCACATTATGTAAATCCTGTTGATATGAAGAACATAAGGGAAAATAAAATATGACCCTAAATCTTCATTAATTATTTCATTCTGACTTGTCAACTTATCATTTTGCAAATTATTTTCTACTGCAGCCAAGAGAAATATTAGTTACAACTTAAAGTGGCAATTTCTTTTTATTAAATGATCCATCACTCCTTGTTCAGTAAAATAAACTCTTTTTATTATTAAGAATTTTCTGTTTAGAGGCTCCAACAGAAGCCATTACAAGGTTTTAGGTCCTATAACATACTTGATTTTATGGTATGTTAATTTGGTTAATTAATTTAAATAGACTCATATGAAAATTATAACAGAGAGGACAGCACTGTTTCATTTGGCAGAAATAACTCCAAATTAATCTTAAACACTACTGGTAACCAAACAGCAGTTAAATGGGCATATGCCATTAAAATAAGATTACAACAATAGATTCAAGCCAACAACATTGGTAAATTTTAATTGCTTTATAAAACAGTTTACATTTTTACTTGACATTTGTTAGATTAATACATTTAAAAATATTATATTTGTTTTTAGTTTAAAAAGCCATTTATTTTAAATACACAAAATAAAATCAGTCCCGGACTAGGAAAGAAAGTGAATTTGAGTTCTGGCTCTGTTATTTGCTTTGCCAAAGATGTGTTCTTCACATGAGATGACGATTAAAAGTAATGAAAGAATGAAAGCTCAGATAAATCATCATTCAAAAAACTAGAATGCTTAGGTAACTCATATTGTTTTGGTGTATTCAAAGGAAAGAAGGACATGTTATTTGAAAAATTCCCAAAATTCTACTTTGAAGCATTATTAAAGAGCAATGTGATTTGGAAAAAACAAAAAAAATCTCTTCGATTCTTATTTCCTCCAGTCCACAGATAGTCACTAGTGTCATGGGATTATTATAAAAATAGAAGTATATAATGTCAGTGAAAACACTGCATTTAGTAAAGCAATAGCTCTCAAACTCTAGAATACTTCGAAATCACTCAGAAGGCTTATTAAAAACACAACTGCTACTACTATCCTCCACCACCCTTTCAGATTAAGTAGGTCTGGGGCAAGCCAAGACTTTGCATTTCTAACATGTTCCAAGGAGATGCTAACACTCTTTCTACAGGAACTTTAGAAAACTCTGTCAGAACTAGTTAGTATCAACACCACTGAAGGGGTAATAAACAATAAAATGAATTTGGCCTAAAAGACTAAATGGTGAGATCAGTAAATGACTGTTATAAATTGACACCTATATTAACTATTTATTCCTCATTTATGCAAGTGTGTATGTATCCAACACCACACAAAATAATTTAAAAGACCACTTATCCTTTAACAACTTTTGTGAAGGTGTTGTGCAAGATGAATGGGAAGTAAAAAAAAATAAAAGGAATATTTAAACCTGAGATTATCTGAAAACAGGAGGAAAGAGGGCAAGGATTAACTGTGAAATGTTGAATCAAAGACTGTTTCCTAGAAATTTCCACTAAGAAGGAAGACTGGGCAGGCAATATCTGAAAAACATAGACAACATGGCAGACAGATGTTCCATGGAAAATGTCGCTGAAGAATGACATTCTTTAATATAGGGTATTTGTTCTTGCAAGGGTTAAAGAATGAGGCCTCTGAGGGTGAGAAGTTTTATGTCCTAGACGTTTATGCTTTCATTCTAACTGGCACAGTCTATAACGTGGCTTGCTCTCAATTCTTTCCAACTTTCTTAACCTGGATTCCTCAAGAGAATTAAGTCTTAATGACCTAAATAAATTCTGAAAGTGCATGGTCCCCACAACAGCAGCAGCAGCATCCCCTGTAACCCTATCAGAACTACAAACTAACAGCCCAATACCAGGTCTGAGTCAGTAACTCCAAAGATGGGGCCCAGCAACCTGGTTCAACAAGCCCTGCAGGTGATTTGGATGCATGTTGCATCAAAAGCTGAAAGCCCTGCATCAAGTCATCCATCCAACTGTAAGTTAAAAAACAAAAACAAAAACAAAAACAAAAACAAAAAAAAACCCTTCTCCTCCACCCATTTAGAACATTCCAATATCTTTGGGAGGATGGAGAGCACAGTCAAATCATTTTCTGTGTTTTGTAGTTCTAACGGGGAGTGCCACAACAGATGCGTTTCAGATATATTTATGTAACACAAGAGCATGTAGGCACAAAATAGTTTTGATTGGCATGGCCATGTTACCACATCTATGTTATCAGGTAAATGCAATTTTAAAAGGTCTGGTTCTGCAGGCTGTGTACCCAAGAGACATCTGTGGAGGGATGCTACAAGTAATTACAGAGTTCTCATTTTAGGCCTGCCAGTGCTGGACAGCTGAACACACTCAGATCATCTGAAGATCTTTTCACATCAGCACACAGTTTCTTCGTGTACTTTTTACATCTGCATTGTAATGTTACTTAGAAATACTATAACTTAATTAACCAGTCCTTGTCTGATGGACATTTATGTTGATTCCAATCTTTGTTATTTAAAGCAATGTTGTCAAATAACTGTTCACAAGCCATTTCACAAATTTGTGAATATATCTTTTGGATAATTTTATAGAGTGAAATTGTTGGGTCAAATATATATGACTATTCATTTAACTATTTCCTTTTTCTGAGTATTATCTATTTTATTATTGGAGATGTTTTTCTTATCAATTTGTTAGGCATTCTTTGTAGATGGAAGAAGATAATATGCTTTGTCTTTTTCTATACTGCAAATATTTTGTCCTAGTCTACACTTTATCTTTTGACTTTGTTTATGGAATCTTGTTTAGAATAGAAACAGTTATTTTTCTTAAATCTATCAGTATTTTTCTCTGTGGCTTCGGAGAAAATCATAGACAAGGACGTAAAAACAGACATAAACATATTTATTTATTTATTTATTTATTTAGAAAAAGAGAGAGAGAGAGAGAGAGAGAGTGCATGCATGCAAGTGGGTGAGGGGCAGAGAGAGGGAGAGAGAGAATACCAGGCAGGCTCTGCACTGTCAGTGCAGAGCTCGATGTGGGGCTTGAACTCACAAACTGTGAAATCATGACCTGAGCCAAAGTTGGACACTTAACAGACTAAGCCACCCAGGTGCCCCAGTCATAAACTTTTGAAAAGGTGGTGAACTTCAGTAGCACTGTGTGGCGCTGGTAATCCAATAGTAGGCACAAACATCACTGGATTTTGCTGTCACAAATACAGACACACAGATCTGAAGGATGCCCATAATACAGTGCTAAGTGGAAAAAAAAAAACACGTTGAAGAACAATTTTCATAGTATTATTCTAAGTATATATGTAAAGGATGTATGTGTGTTTAAAATTAGAGCTCTAGATGGACACCCACCAACTTAAATACCTCCCAAAATGAAAATGGGAGTGGGGAGGATAAAAAGATGTTTCCTTTGTATACTCTGTATTGTTTGTCCTACCCACTGAAATAAGCCCTAATAGTTTTACAATGAAATATAGAAATTATATTGAACAGGAGAAATGATCAACGATGGCAATGAGATTATAAGAGTATATATACAGGGGTGCCTGGGTGGCTCAATTGGTTATGGATCTGATTCTTGGTTTCAGCTCAGGTCACGATCCCAGGGTTGCGGGACTGAGCTCCACTGAGCTGAGCGTGGAGCCTGCTTAAGATTCTCTCTCTGCACCTCTCTCTCTCTCTCAAAAATAAATAAACATTTTAAAAAGAAGAGTACACGTATAATATACTACTGTACTAGTATATTTGATATGATTATTTTATTGCTAAGGAATTTATGGTGTCAAAGTAAAAACTTGAAGGAAACATATTTAACAATGTACTTACAAGGTCAGTGATGGTGGTACTTCTGATCTAAGTGACAAATTTATTTATTTATTTTTTTAGAGTACCTGGAAATGCTTTAATAAAAAAAGACAGGTATTCTTGTAGAAGAAAATAAATAGCATTTCAAGGTAAAGTATACAGAGGTCAAAGGTACAGAGAATAAATCTAAAGGGTGGTAAATACAGATTTTTGGCAGAAACAGACATATGGACACAGGAGCAGGAATATCTGGAAAAGCAAAATACAACCTCATTATAAAATATATATTAAGATAAAAAATTGATTCAAGACTCAGAAAAAAATGATACCACTAAAAGTGTGTACTTAAGAAATTATTTTTGTGTTAGAGAAAGTTTTTAAACTGAATAGAGAGAAGGCTATCATTGTGCAAAATGTGGATTTTTATAAAGAAATATATATCATATATGATGATAAAGAAAATATGACTCAAGGAAGTATTTAAAAGACAACAGTAGACAAAAGATAGGAAAAGCCAGAGATGATTTTATCATTGTAAACTGATATGATAATGAACAGCAAAAAAATTTAAAGGGTGGGGTTAATTTGAAACAGGGGGGTGCTCTGTTTTTTATGAAGAGTCGAGATGAGCAAAAGAGTAGAGAGGTATTCCTAAGAATGAGTATGACAGTTGGAGACAGATCTTATAAAAGGGAACTTTGATTTAAACATTTTAAAATATAGCTTTGCAGCCACTGAACTGCTTGAAAAGTTAGTACAAGTTCATAAAACTTCTTTAAGAAAAATAAAAGAAGCCTTTTACCTAATGTGGGGAGATGGATGTTACTAATACGGTTAAATTAAAATAAAAATTTCCCTGATGCTTCCACATATAAGAGAGATATTATTCTCTTGAGCATCTAACGAATTCATGTGCTCCTCCTCTTAAACATTTATCACTGACTACCTTTTATTTTTAGTTATTTTTATGCTTGACATAGCACCTTTGCAAGTCTGCCATTATCCAACAATTACATGACTGGCACTGGGGACATGACAGTGGGCAGCCCAGCACTGGTCCCTTTTGCTTTTGGAGCCTTTACTTAGTTACTGTGATAAAAGAATGGAATCTGAGAAGATGGGGAACACAGAAGCTGCTATTAATTACACGAACAACTATGGGAAGAAACAGCAACAACAACAAAGAAAGGAAAGGAAAAAGAAAAGCATAATTAAAAAATTAATAGAGGTCCTTCCTTAAAGTCAGCAAATTACTTGATTTAAAAGTCATGATATTTCAAGTTTCTTCATTACTGGTCTTCTGGTGTCATCTCTCTAAATTCTTTTTGCTGTTCGAAACCTCCATGCATTTGAACGGCCGTATATTTCCAGGCCGTTACTCATTTTTCTCTTTACTTACTGCCAAATTTATCTGTGGAAATTCTACATACCTTTAAACCCAGTTCTAATGATTCACCTCCATTCTCTCTAGGGAAATTAATCATTCCCACAGCACTTTGTTCTTACTTGTGCCTTCTGTAAATCTCAATATATATATGTTTCTTCACTGTCGTGAACTACTAGGACTAATAATAAAATAATAATAAAATACATGATTGATTAAATGCTTATGACATGCCCAGCCCAGTACTAGGTGTGATGCATAGTTCTCTATCTTACTACTAACAACACTATTAGTGTTTTACAGATGAGAAAAGCGAAGCTCAGAATTTTAATAAGTTGCTACTCATTCAAGAACAGAATAGGGAATTAGCCTCAATGGAAAGCCTACTTTCTTTCCATCAAGTTATATTCCCTCCTTGGGTGCTCCCTAAGGGCAAGTTTACATCTTACTAATTTTGAGGTCTCCTGGTCATCCCCTGTACCACTCTCCCAACTATGATTCAATCAGTAGGTACTTAATAAGTGATAGCTGAAATTCCAATGTTAGAAAATACCCATTTTCACAAAAAGCATTTATTTTTTAAAATATTTATGAGAAGTTTGAATGTAAAAGTTTATAAATTATAATAAGATATGGGCTGAGTTAATACTTTCACAGATACATTTATTACAATGTGGGGTATCAAGCTAACTTCCAATATTCCAATCAGATAATTGATTTTCCTGGATTGTTTTAAAAAATTTATTAGCAAACATTTCACTGATATTTAATAAACTAAAATTGGTACTGGTTAGTCATTTCATACTGTTGTAAAGCTACATGTGTATGTATTTTAATGCCATTGCAAAGTTCAAAATTTGTGATTTAAGAAACAACTTCTAAAATAAGCTAATTTGAGAGCATCTTAAAAAATTTTTTTGGTCTTTGAAGTCAAAGACAGTTCCTAAATCAAAGCTACCTACATTTATAATGAATCAAATTAATCATATTCATTAACGAAAAATATGTCCTACTAATGGACATGAATGAAGAAAGCATTCTTATATTTTATAATGGTAGAAAATTTGACACTACTATATCTGGATTACATCCAGAAAACTATTATTGCTAAAAGTAACAGTTCAGCCCTGAAAATAGGGCTAAAATAATAAATTTTAAAATTGTCTATTTTATTAATTATGTCTATAACAACTAGCATTTATTATCCGATATTCCTGACAAGCAACTAAACTACTAAAACATATTTTTTAGTTTAAAATGATGTGGTTAAATGTTTATCAGATGTACCATGAAAATACAAACTACCTCAAATAGGGTTAATTTACCTTGTCCTACCTATATAGAAAACTGTATAATTCACTGACTAGTCTTCATGCATCAAATTATGCAAATAAACCCAGAAAAGTAATCTGGAGTAGAGAGAAGTGGTTCCGCAGCTCCAAGCTGTGTAATTAGATCTACGCTCAGCAATTTAGAGCCACCTCTGGACTCTCATGCTGCGAATCTGCAGTTCTTCTCAAGAAACCTAAGCTTTTAAGTGATAAATAGATTCAGGTTATCATTACTGAATTATATTTAGGGCATTACCCTGAAAGTGAAATATATTCTTCACCAATTTCTTTAAAGGAATAATTTTTAATATTTATAATTTCTATGTTGAGTTGTAGGGAGCTTTAAATGCTATATTTGGTTAAAAGCAATCCACGATACTTTACATTTTCTAAACCCTAAAAGATACCTGTTATCAAAATGTATAATAACAAAACAAAGTTGGAGTACTTAATGTACATTACACACTATGACAGCAAAAATAAATTATCATTTTTGTAGCTAAGTCCACTATAAAAAATATAATCTTACAATCAATTCGCCATACATCACGACACCATACAATATACTTAGAAGCATAAGACAGTTCTATTTCAGCAGTCTAAAATATTAATACAACAGTTTTTAAAATTTCAAAATAGTAAGTACTTTGAATGCACTTCCCTTTCCTATAAGCTTTTTCTTTAACTTAAAAATAATGCTTTCTTAGATATTAAGCAGATGTATGTACTTTTTTTTTTTTAGACAATGGATATCTATTTTTCCACTAGCATACATATCTTTTAAAGGTAATACAATTTATGTTATCCAACTGATGCTTGAAAATTATCTATAAATTCTTTTTTTTTTAAAAATTTTTAACGTTTATTTATTTTTGAGACAGGGAGAGACAGGGCATGAACAGGGGAGGGTCAGAGAGAGGGAGACACAGAATATGAAGCAGGCTCCAGGCTCTGAGCTGTCAGCACAGAGCCCGACGTGGGGCTAGAACTCACGGACCACGAGATCATGACCTGAGCCGAAGTTGGCCGCTTAACCGACTGAGCCACCCAGGCGCCCCTATAAATTCTTAATTCAAATCTTGTTCATAAGTGTACCATATACATTTATGCCTTGAATAATTTGAAATCTAAATTCATTTTTACAACTTATTCACTATATTTATAAACAAGTAAAAATATTGTATATGCTATTAATGAAAGTGAATTTTATACATTAAAATGGTCTTAAGCATGTTATAATTTTCTTCTAGTTTTTTTATACAATACAAAGCAAAACATCAAGAATATTAATATTACTTGTTCATTAAAAATCAAGAATATTAATAGTAATATTAATATTACTTAAGTTTAAGATATACTCAAACTAATGTTTTTGTTCAGGAAAAAATTCTTACCAATCTAGACAAAACTCTTACCTGATGCCAAACTAACCTATACAACATATTTTAGTCTTATTTTGAATACCAACAGTGTTTTAGACCTTTGTTTGAATCATAACTCAGCATCTGTATAGCAGATAAGCTTGGGCAAATTTACCCATGCTTCAGTTTTTACCTGTAAAATGGAGATAATATGGTACCTGCCTAACAAGGGTCATGTAGAGACAACAAACAGTAATTAGAAAGTACCCGGAAAATGTGGTCCATTCAGTAGGACCAGCATATAAAAAGTGGTCCATTCAGTAAGAAAAAAGTCTAGTTGTTTTACAAAGGTTTTCCTTATATTCATCCCAAATCTGATCCCCACACATCCCACTCCCTGGGACCAAGGTCAGTATTGTTCTCTAAGGCAACAGGAAATAAATGCACTTGTTTTCACCCATAACAATTCTTCAAACATTTGAAAAATTCTACCATATCTCCAGTATGACTGTGCTTTCTTCAGCTAAACATCACTAGTTCTCAATGCTGTTTCCACAAATGATAGTTATTATGATTTGATATAGTTTAATTTTTATTCTTTATTTATTTATTTAAAAAAAATTTTTTTTTCAACGTTTTTTATTTATTTTTGGGACAGAGAGAGACAGAGCATGAACGGGGGAGGGGCAGAGAGAGAGGGAGACACAGAATCGGAAACAGGCTCCAGGCTCTGAGCCATCAGCCCAGAGCCTGACACGGGGCTCGAACTCACGGACCGTGAGATCGTGACCTGGCTGAAGTCGGACGCTTAACCGACTGCGCCACCCAGGCGCCCCTATTCTTTATTTTTTTTAATATAAAAAGAATGTACTAGGGGGCCTGGGTGGCTCAGTCGGTTGGGTGTCCAACTTCAGCTCAGGTCATGATCTTGCGGTTTGTGAGTTTGAGCCCTGTGTCAGGCTCTGTGCTGACAGCTCGGAACCTGGAGCCTACTTCAGATTCTGTGTCTCCCTCTCTGCCCCTTCCCCACTCACACTCTGTCTCTCTCTGTCTCAAAAATAAATAAATGTTAAAAAAATTTTTTTAAAAAGAATGTACTGAAGAGAATCCGTTGAAGAAATGACTGGAAATCATGGAAATGTGCATAGGCCTTGCGACTAAAGTGTTTTCACCTTGATTATATAGTTTAATATGACTTTACATTATATTTTCAAAGATGTATCAATTTGAACTGTAATTACTGAGAAACTTGAAATAATTGAAAAGGAATATGTTGGCATCTGTCTCTTGAAGATGTGAAAAAAGATTTTATAATAATTGAAAGATCATATACTTTCTGAAAAGAATGTTTTAAAAAATTTTATCACTGAAAATCATTGGGTTGCCATAGATTTTTCATACATATTATTGATGATTTCCTGAGGCCAGATTTTTCCAGGTGGAATTTAAAAGCATATTCTCTGCATTCTCTTCTCTTGGCAGGGCAATAACAGGTTAAATGAAAATGTCAATTTTGCACTGAAAGGGTGGTAAAAAGACCAGGTTCTAGTTGTAATTGCAAAGCTTATTAGATTTCTGACTTTGGGCACATTATTAGGTTTAGTTTTGTCACCTGTAATAAAAATGTGGACTAATGAACTTTCATAAATTCAATGATAAAATAAACATAATAATGAACTATTAAATGTCTTTAAAATACCTTCCATCTGGAATAAAATTATATGGTACCTGATGAGGAGATGATAAATATATCGTTTAATAAGTACAACCTATAATTTAAGGGGAAAAAATGAGTAATATCCATCTTAATTTTCAAGTAAATCCTTTCCACAGGGTTTTTGGCAATGATTCAAATTATAATGATAGAATATTTATGTCGTGTTATGATTTAAAGATGATTATTTATGAAGTATATTCTTTATATCATACATGATGTTAAAAGTTTGTGACACACCTATAACTGCTATTTATGCAAAAACTATTTAAACTATAAAATTTATTTTGTTATGGTTTTTTATGTAAAAAGCATTTATACAAATTAACAAACGGGGGGGGGTGGTGGTGCTAAATTTTGGTCAGGAGAGTGAAGACAGCATGAACTGTGGAATTCTCTGTGTGTTGAGTTCACAGTTAGTGAGGATGACCCACAGTGCTGGAGAGAAAGGTACTCTGGAAAGGTATACCCTCTACTTTCTGGCTCAATTCTAGTTTCTAGAGGTGCTGCAGCATTTTTAGCTACAGGACTATCTTATCATATATGCAAATACATGCATATATATATCATATATGCAAATATATGTGATGGAGGAGGCACAATTGCCTGATGAGTAAAAGATAACTACATTTGAAAACTTACAGGCTAGTGCTTTCAGCCAGGGTATCCAATTAGTATTCAAGTTGGTATTCAAGGCCCATAAGGGAAAACCACTGGGTTTGCTAGGTCTAATGTATATATGAGAAAGTAGAAGACCAAATCCCACCCCTACAAGAAAAGCTAAATTGATATTCCATACATGAAATGGAATGGAATGGAATGGAATTGATATTCTATTCAGTCTACCTGGTATTGCCACAAGAACAGAAACTACTAATCCTTATGCAAATTATGAAAAACTAATGTGCAGAACAGTGGTTTAAAACTTTATTTTGGCTGTGGAATTCTTTCTTCCAACAAACTCTACTGTAGTAGCTCAACATATATATAAAGATGAAAGCTACTGAAGTGGACCTGAGAGATCCAAATCTCATTTCTCCCTCCCAAACAGCATACCTTTCCTGCTCCCAACTTCATGAGAGCAATTCCTGTGGCACCTCAGAGCACCCAGGAGGAGTCTGAAAATAACAGCTACAGAAGGAACTCTTCTAGTTGAAAGGAACTGTTCAGCATTGTATTTCCTTTTTTGTTAAAGGTTTGAAAACTCTAAAATCTCATCATCTCTTTCATTCTTCTGGATGATAAATTTTTGGAAAGCAATGAAAATGTTCATTTTAAAAACCAAACACTTTCACTGGTTTCTAAATACCATTCTCTACTAAAAAGGAACCAGGTTGCAGAAATGATTAATTCCAATTCTGGGACTGGGGAAGGTCAAAAGGGCTAAGAAGCCAGTTTGAAGGGGCTCCCAGTTGCCAAATTTGGGCTAATATGATTATCAAAGTAAGTAATACCATAATGGATTATAAACCCTTTGAGTAAAATAAGAATCCAAATGAATAGAAAAATAATAAATAGGAGAGAGGAGAAGCTCTTCCTTACATGCAGTGGAATGAAAGGAATGATGGAGTCCAAAACTCATTAATAGATGCTAAAATGAGTGGTTGAAAGTTAATTACGAAATCTGTGTATTTACACTTTATGCATAATCATTTGATTAACCTTTGTTTCCCTCGTCACATTATAAGCAACACTAATACAAAATGTCTCTTTCTGTTTTCTGTCTTCAGCACAGTCTGGAACAAACAAATATTCAATAAGTACTTGCTGAATAATGGCAGTAATATCTTAGTTTTAAAAATCATTCTTTTCAATACCTAGAATTAAGATTGATGACTCAGATATAGTTCACATGCTAAAATTAAGTGTAGCAGTTTCTCTACTGGGCATATTACCCATTAAGTTTTTACCTTACCAAGGCAAATAGACTATATAAAAAGAGACCCTAAATCATGAACCATTCTCAGAAATTTAAAGTTTGTAAGTCTAGAATCCTATTTCCATTTTTAAATTTCAGTCTGATTGTAAGTGTGAAAAGGTTTTAAGTATCACTAATTTTTAAAAGTTCACATGGGGGCGCCTGGGTGGCTCAGTCAGTTGGGCGTCCAACTTTGGCTCAGGTCATGATCTCGCGGTCCGTGAGTTGAAGCCCCGCGTCGGGCTCTGTGCTGACAGCTCAGAGCCTGGAGCCTGTTTCAGATTCTGTGTCTCCCTCTCTCTCTGACCTTCCCCCATTCATGCTCTGTCTCTCTCTGTCTCAAAAATGAATAAATGTTAAAAAAATTTTTTTTTAAGTTCACATAGATATATACACACATAAGTAAAAAAAAAATAAGGAACATATATTGAATCCAACCTACTTGCAATGATTAAGTTAATGATAAAATAATTTAATGATGAAGTTCTATAAATCCAAGCACTCTGATTTTAGGCTGTGACAAAGATGTTCTCAAATATGTCCAAAATCTGAAATCTATGGCCCAAACTCTACTGCTCCTAATTAGTCCCCGTAGTACAGATGTAGATCAACTTAATTAATTGCTAAACCTAGGTCAATCCAATAAAGCCTGCTAAGACAGAATAAAGAATCTTTCTTCAATATATTATAGTATTGCACACAGAAAAATATTTTACTGACCTCTATGACAATCCAAATTGCAATGACATTTATTATTGACAGACCCAAAATAGCCACATCTATTCTGTAGAGTAAATTAAGCAAGACTAGCTAGTCTATTACTATGCAAATAAAATTCATTAGTAAGCTAACAATTTCATTTCTACAGATGCCACTGGACTTCAAGACCTATTATTATTCACCATTATAAGATGTTCCGGACTGAATCTAATTTCAGTAAAGTAACGACATAAAATGTATTTTTAAACCTTCTATCAGTATTTTCATTTCTTTTCTTAGACAATAATCACTATTTATAATTCTTAAACACCCAACTGTGCATTTAACATTCTCAAATTACACACTTGAGGAGATCCTTCCTAAAAGAATATACTTTTAAAAATTTGGGCAGAAAAAAATCACACTAAGCCAATATACTCTCAATCAAATTTACTAGCTAGACTAATTAAAACTGTACTGCTATAAAGGAAAAATCACAAAATTATAATTTGTCTTAGATTGGCTCTTAACTATCTCTATTTTTTTAGGCCGCTTTCATAAACACAAATGTAAAATACCTCAATTCTCCACAAATTTGACCATCCATTAAGCCATTTAAGCTTATCTGGCCTTTGCTTCATATGATCTCAAAAATATAGCCACAGGACAAAGTAAATCAGATACCATAGTCAGAAAACTGAGATGTTCATGGACAAGAGGACAAAAAGACTACTGGAGAGAATATGCAATTTGGGTAAAGTTTGAAAACTTTTTTTCTTTTTTTAGATTCTTCCCCCCCCCCCCCCCCAAGTAGACAGCAACAGTAGACAGCAGACTATCTTACTATGATGGTTTAGTAGAGTACATATCCTTTCCAGAAACCTAGGTCTTGCTAGAAAATACTCCTCCCTGAAGTTCTTGGTTTAGAAAAATGGTCAAGGCCATCTAAAAGATGGAAAGTGAAGTGCTTTTAATGGCAGAGAATGTCTCCACTCGCCCAGAGCCATTTTCTCCCATTTAAGGGTAATAAAGGAAAGAGGCTCCTTTCTAATCTCTCAAGAAGACAACTGCTTATATCCCAGGGTAAAGGCTTTCTCTTCCTTTTTCAAGAGGACATTTGTTTATATTCAAGAGTAAAAGATAAGGTCCTTGGGTCAGTTGGTCTACAGTCTCTCCTCCTCCCTCACTTCTGTCCTTTTCCTCCCTTCTCCTTTCTCTCCCTCTTCTTCCTTCCTTTCTCCCTCTTTCTTCCTCTCTCTCCACTCCTACATCAGAGGGGAGGATAGACAGATGTGCCAGCAACAACTATCCATAAGCTTTAAGTTTTATAATTTTGTAGCTCATCTCCTATGGTGCAACCCATATGCACTGAGGTAGCCAGCTCTCACTCATATTACCCAGTGGGAAGCTAGGAAGGGACAAACAAAGATGATGATTTTTGAATAAATATAAGGTCTATTCCAAGTGTCTCCAGTTTCTGTTTCTGAGCTTGTGTGTGTATGTGTATTTGTGTGTATAAAATACTTAATGAAGTTAGCTTAAACCCTCCTCTAGACTTAACAGCTCTCTGATCATATTCTAGGAGCAGCCACTAACTTGAATGTTTTACAGTCTGGATAGTCACAGCTGCATTTCCCATCTACTTATAAAACCAAGAAAAAAAATAAGATATGGGACTATTGTGTTTCTCCCTTAAAAAACAGAATCCTAATTTATAATATTAACCATAGAAACATAATTTCTTTCTCCCCACTCATTCTCACTTAAGTATGCTATAAGACAATAACAACAACAAAACATAAAGTCCCCAGCTACAGATAAGACAGTAAAAAGCTGCAATGGTAAATTAAGTTTGAATATTCGCCTCCCTTGTATGCACTTTGAGTAAATACATGAATAGTATCAGATTTCCCTGGACACAAAATCTTACACTCAGCTTTAATAAAAATAGTTTTTTCAATTTTATCAAAAGATGGCTATACAAATGTAGTCAACAAATGCTTGCAGTGGTAACTAAAGTTATTAAACATATCTACCAAATGCTTGCAATTCCAAATATCAGCTGGAAACCAGTAAATAAAGAGATTCAATATATCACTTTCTAAAATGAAATAAATAGCTCTCAAATTAACTTCTGACAACTTAATGTGAAATATTCTGAATGGCTGTCTAGAGAATTTTCTATGGTGTTACTATAAAAAGACAGAAAAATGATTACAAGCAGTCAAACACTGTTTTAGTATTTCTCAAGTCTACAGTATTAGTGTTATTTAAATAACAATATAAATAACTCAAATAATAGTATAAAGTAAACATGTTTGTAAATTGGGTTTTACTTTAACAGAATAAAAATACTGAATATAAAAAATACTGAACCGAATACCATAACACAGACTAAATGCTTTTATACTATTTAAACTAAAAAGTATGAACTTATTATAATTTAATACTATAATTACAAACATCAGCTCAATAAATTACCAAAAAAATCTAATAAATTCACTTCCTAAATCTGGAATATTTTATTTCAAATGGCTATAGATCCATATGAAAATCTGAAATAACAAAATTTATAACAAATTGTATACATTTTAGCTAACTTCACTTCTTATGTAAAACAGATATATCAGGGGTGCCTAGGTGGCTCAGGCTGTTGAACATCTGACTTCGGCACAGGTCATGATCTCACGGGTTCGTGAGTTCCAGCCCTTCATCAGGCTCTGTGGTGACAGCTCAGAGTCTGGAGTCTGCTTCAGATTCTGTACCTCCCTCTCTCTCTGTCCCCTGCCCTCTCAAAAATAAGCATTAAAAAAAATAAAAAAAAAAAACTAAAATAAAACCCACATAGTTATATCAGAAAATATGCATTTATATTTAGACTGGTTACATGCATAAAGCATATGTGCAAAGCTGAAGAGTTACAGCTGTTTTAATGGAAGGCATTCCAGAGGCATGAAAGGGAACTGAGAGAAAATTACACAGTAATATGGTTAAAAAAACAACAACAACAACAACAACAAAAAAAACAACCCAGTAAGAGGGCAAAGAAATTTGTACTGCCTTCACATTTTGCTACTTTACACATGAAGAACAACAAAGACGATACAAAGAATGAGAAAATGGATAGAAAAGTTACTAACTTCTATAATGAAGTTATACTAATCAGACACTTAAAAACAGAGACAATATACAATTATATGATGGATGAAATGTATGGAACATAAACTTCACCCTGCAGTCTTGACTTGTTATATATGTTCCCAGGTGTTCAGCAAAGTATCTAATAATATAAAGATAATGAGTTTCAGGGAAATAAAATTACTGCTTTGCTTCTAAGTTTTTACAATATTACAGACAGCACTTTTGATCTTTTGGCTAAATATTTGTAGTCTGTACAAAGACAGATCTAAACTTAGTTTATACCTTCAAAATTTCTAAACATCATTCTGAGACAAATTGTTCCACTGTGCTCTGTGAATCTGTGCTGTAAATTCAGAAGCACTAACTGCCGATGTTAAAAAGTTCACATTCCTAAACATATGTACATACTTGTATTAGTCTGTATGTATCAGGAGAAAACAACACATTCCAGGGGTAGGAAGTACTGAAGGTAAAGTGAGGTGAGGGTACAGTAGTTAATAAGACTTTTCTTTTTGCACCTTTGCCTTAATTTACTTGTTAGAAGAATATGAACATCCTCAAAGAATTAGGAAAAAACAATATTAATAGCAATGAAGGAAAAGGGCAATACCAATATTCTTCATTGAAAAATATTTCCTTTGTGAGAGGGGCTAAGATGCTGGAGTAGTAGGAGGACCCTAGGCTTGCCTGGTCACTCAAACTCAGCTAGATAAATATCAAATCATTCTGAAAATATACGAAATCCATCTGAGGACTGACAGGACAAACTGTACAACTAGAGAGAGAGAAAAGGCCACACTGTGGGAAGTAGGAGGTGCAGAGACGTAATGTGGGGGAGAAATGGATGGAAGGTGCTGCAGAGAGGAGAGAGTCCCATAGAGAGAGGTGAGAAAGAGGAACGCACAAGGAAAACACTTCCCCAAAGACATGGATGGGGAAAATGAGAGGGGTTGATTTTCATGAGTTTACAACTATGGGGCTTGATGACTGGAGTTTTAGAGTTCTGCAGTAAGGCAGGTGTGGAACCCTGAGGGCACTGCAGGGCTCCTGTGGAGAAGGAGGGCAGATAGCCTGGGGGAGCAGATGGTGTGACCTGAGGATGGAGTGCAACACACTGGGAGGGACATCCTCCCTTCTTGGGGTACTTCTGAGAGGTGACAATGCCTTTCCAGGGAAAAAGGAGCCGGTGGGTGCCACTTCTCTCCCCTGCCTCTCAGCATAAACTAGCTTTAGTAAGCAACACGGCACCAACAGTGGTGTAAATTGCTTACACCAAGCCCCAGCTCCCTGCACCTACGCAAGTGTGCCTGAGAACCAGCATAGCGGGCTTCTCACCTAGAAGACCAGCACAACCCCTACCCCTGCCATGCACCACATCTACTGATCACAGATTTCTGAAAAGCTTCACCTCTAGTGGAAATATCATGAGGTCTCTTTTAACAAGCAGACCATAGCGCACCTAGTTAAAACTCATCATACTCTGGGCAACCTTCAAACACTCCCCACCGCAGACAAGGAGAAACTCTACAGAGGACTGACCTGAGGGAAAGAGCAGCCAAAACACAGCAACAGAGTGCACACAGCATACACCAGAGACACTTCCTGAAGTGTCAGGCCCTGGACAGTATATGCCCTCTTCTTTATAAAGCCAGTACTCTCAGAGGCAGGAAACATAACAGATGTTTCTAACACAAAGAAGAAGACAGAGACCTGCATAAAATGTCAAGACAGAGGAATTCATCCCAAAACAAAGAACAAGAAAAGGGCAGAGTCAGGGAACTACTCAAAAAGGATATAATATGCTTGATCCAGAATTTAAAGCAACAATCATAAGTATACTATCTGGGCTTGAGAACAGTATAGATGACACCAGGAAGTCCCTTAACTCAGATAAAATACCTAAAAACTAGTCAGGACAAAATAAAAATGATATAACGTAGATGCAAAACCGACTAAATATAATGACTACCAGGACAGAAGAAGCAGAGGAATGAATAAGTGATACAGAAGATAAAATTATGGAAAAAAAAAGAGAGAAAGAAAAATCTTGGATCACAAATGCAGATTTAGGGAACTTAGAAAGTCCATAAAGCATAAAAACATACATAGCATGGAAGTCCCAGAAGAAAGGGAAAAGGGGGCAGAAGGTTTATTTGAAGAAACCATAGCTAAAAACTTCTCTAATCTGGGTAAGCAGACTTCCAAAACCAGGAAGCACAGAGAACTCTCATCAAAATCAACAAAAATAGGAAACACCAATAAATATCATAATTAAATTCACAAAATATAGCAGTAAGAAAAAATCCTAAAGGCAGTAAAAAAGAAACCCCTAACTTACGAGGGAAGACAAGTAAGGTTAGCAGCAGATCTCTCCAAAGAAACTTGGCAGGCCAGAAGGGCATGACATATGCAATGTGCTGAATGGAAAAAATATGCAGACAGCAATGCTCTAGCCAGCAAGGCTGTCATTCAGAATAGAAGAAGGGATAAAGAGTTTCTCAGACAAACAAAAATTAAAGGACTTTATGACCACTAAACCAGCCCTGCAAGAAATATTAGAGGGCACTCTGAGTCGAAGAGAAAGACCAAAGCTGACAAAGACTGGAAAAGAACAGAGAAAATCTCCAAAATGACTTAACAGATAATACAATGGCACTAAACTCATATCTGTCAATAATTACTCTCAATGTAAATGGACTATGTGTTCCAATCAAAAGATATAGGGTATCAGAATAGATAGAAAAAAAGAAGACTCGTCTATATGCAGCCTACAAGGGATTCATTTTAGACCTAAAGACACTTGCAGATTGAAAGTGACGGGATGGAGAACCATCTATCATGCTAATGGACATTGACAGAAAGCTGGAGTAGCATTATTTATTTCACACAACCTAGATTTTAAACCAAAGACTGTAACAAGAGATGAAGAAGGGCACCATACCGTAACAAATGGATCTATCCAACAAGATCTAACAACTGTAAATGTTTATACCCCCAATGTGAAAGCACACAAATATATAAAACAATTAAACATAAAGGAACTCATATATAATATAAAAACAGATATCTTCAGAACATTTTATCCTAAAGCAGCAACATACACATTCTTTTCCAGTGCACATGGGACATTCTCCCGCATAGATGACATACTGGGTCACAAATTAGGCCTCAACAAGTACAAAAAGGCTGAGATCATATCATGCATATTTTCTTTTTTTTTTTTTTTTTACATTTTTTATAACATTTATTTATTTTTGAGAGACAGAGAGAGGAAGAGCATGAGCAGGGGAGGGGGAGAGAGAGACACACACACAGAATCTGAAGCCGGCTCCAGGCTCTGAGTTAGTTGTTAGCATAGAGCCTGATGCAGGCTTGAACTCACGAACTATCATGCATAATTTCTAACCACAGTGCTATGAAACTTGAAGTCAACCACAAGAAAAAATTTGGAAAGACAACAAATACATGGAGGTTAAAGAACAGCCTACTTAAAAATGAAAGAGTTAACCAGGCAATTAAAGAAGAAATAAAAAAAAAAATACATGGAAACAAATAGTAATGAAAATGCTATGATCCAAAATCTAAAAGCAGTTGTAAAAGGGAATAAATAGCAGTGCAGGACTACTTGAAGAACCATGAAAAATCTCAAATATACAACTTAACCTTACACCTAAAGGAGCTGGAAAAAGCAACAAATGAAGCCTAAAGCCAGCAGAAGAAGGGAGATAATAAAGATCAGAGCAGAAATAAATTATATAGAAACAAACAAACAAAAAACCCTGTACAACAGATCAATGTAACTAGGAGCTGGTTCTTGAAAGAATTAATAAAATTGATAAACCCCAAGCCACTTATGGAAAAGAAAAGAGAAAGGACCCAAATAAATAAAATCATGAGAGAGGAGAAATTACAACCAGCACCACAGTGATACAAACAATTTTAAGAGGATACTATGAAAAATTATATGTCAACATATTGAGCAATAGGGAAGAAATGGATAAATTCCTAGATACAGATGAAATACCACAACTCAAAAAGAAAGAAATAAAAAACATGAACAGCAAAGAAACTGAATCAGTAATCAAAAATCTCCCAAGAAACAAAAGTTCAGGGTCACTTGGCTTCCCAGGGGAATTCTACAAAACATTTAAAGAAGAGTTAATATTTATTTTTATCAAACTGTTCCAAAAAATAGAAATGGAAGGAAAACTTCCAAACTCATTCTATAAGGCCAATATTACCTTGATCAAAACCAAAACCAGATGAAGACCCTACTAAAAAAAGAGAATTATAGAAGCGCTTGGGTGGCTCAGCTGGTTAAGCATCCAACTTCGGCTCAGGTTGTGATCTCATGGTTCGTGGGGTCTGTGATGACAGCTGAGAGCCTGGAGCTGGCTTCAGATTCTGTTTCTCCTCTCTCTGCCCCTCCCCACCTTACATCTCTCTCTGTCTCTCAAAAATGAATAAATGTTAGAAAAAATTTTTTTAATTAAAAAAAAAAAAAGAATTATAGGACATCCCTGATGAGCATGAATGAATGCAAAAACTCTCAACAAAATACTAGCAAATCAAATCCAACAGTACTTTAAAAGAATCATTCACCATGATCAAGTAGGATTTATTTCTGGGCTGTAAGCATGGTTCAATATTCATAAATCAATCAATGTGATATACCACATTAATTAAAGAAAGGACAAGAATAGATGCAAAAAAAGCATTTAATAAAGTACAGCACCCATACTTGATAAAAGCTCTCAACAAAGGAGGTATAGAGGGAACATTTCTTATCATAAAGGCCATATATGAAAGACAGGCTAATATCTTCCTCAATGGGAAAAAACTGAGAGGTTTTCCTTTACGGACAGGAACAAGTCAGGGATGTCAATCTCACCACTGTCATTTAACATAGTACTAGAAGTCTTAGCCTCAGCAAACAGACAACATAAAGAAATAAAAGGCATCCAAATCAGCAATGAAAAAGTCATACTTTTACTATTCATAGATGAATGATACTCTATGTAGTGGCCCGAAAGATTCCATCAAAAAATTGCTAGAACTGATAAATGAATTCAGTAAAGTTGCAGGATACAAAATCAACATACAGAAATCTGTGGCATTTCTGAAACAGCAGAAAGAGAAATCAAGGAATCAATCTTATTTACAATTGCACCAAACCGTAAGATACCTAAGAATAAAACTAATGAAAGAGGTAAAAGATCTGTACTCTGAAAACTATAGAACACTTATGAAAGATATTGAAGATAACACAAAGAAATGAAAAAACATCCCATACTGATGGATTGGAAGAACAAAAACTGTTAAAATGTTTATACTACTCAAAGCCATCTACATATTGAATGCAATCCCTATCAGAATACTACCAGTGTTTGTCACAGAGTTAGAACAAACAATCCTAAAATTTGTATGGAACCAAAAAAGACCCTGAATAGCTAAAGCAAAGTTGAAAAAGAAAAGCAATGCTGAAGGCATCACAATTCAAGACTTCAAGTTACATTACAAAGCTGTAGTGATCGAGACAGTATGGTACTGGCACAAAAACAGGTGCACAGTTCAATGGAATGGAACAGAAAACCCAGAAATGGTCAACTAATCTTGGACAAAGCAGGAAAGAATATGCAATGGGAAAAAGATAGTCTCTTCCAACAAATGGTGTTGGCAAAATTGAACAGAACATGCAAAAGAATGAAACACGACCACTTGCTTACACTATACACAAAAAATACACTCAAAAAGGATGAAAGACTTAAATGTGAAACAGGAAACCATCAAAATCCTAGAGAACACAGGCAGCAACCTTTTTGCCATTGGCCATAGCAACTTCTTACTAGATGTGGCTCCTGAGGCAAGGGAAACAAAAGCAAAAATAAATTATTGGGGCTTCACCAAGATAAAAACCTTCTGTACAATAAAGGAAACAATAAAAAAACTAAGAGGCAACCTTTGGAATAAGAACATATATTTGCAGATGACATATCTGATAAAGGGTTAGTATCAAATCTATAAAGAACTCATCAAACTCAACACCCAGAAAACAAATAATCCAGTCAAGAAATGGGCAGAAGAGGGGTGCTGGGTGGCTCAGTTGGTTAAGTGGCTGACTTCAGCTCAGGTCATGATCTCACAGTTTGTGGGTTCAAGCCCATGTCCAGGTCCGTGCTGACAGCTCAGAGGCTGGATCCTGCTTCGGATTCTGTGTCTCCCTTTCTCTCTCTGCCTCTTCCCCTCTTGTACTCTATCTCTCTCTCAAAATAATAAATACAGATTAAAAAA
The DNA here is from genome assembly GCF_007474595.2 of Lynx canadensis. NCBI lineage: Eukaryota > Metazoa > Chordata > Mammalia > Carnivora > Felidae > Lynx > Lynx canadensis. The sequence continues at coordinate 91,337,238 of NC_044307.1, forward strand.
TATTTAAAAAATAAGAAATGGGCAGAAGACACAAACAGACATTTTTCCAAAGAAGACATACAGATGGTTAACAGACACAAAAATATGCTCAAAATCACTCATCATCAGGGAAATACAAAACCACAACGAGATATCACCTCACATTGTCAGAATGGCTAACATTAACAATGCAGTAAACAACACATGCTGTTGATGATGCAGAGAAAGGGGACCCCTTTTACACTCTTGGTTGAAATGCAGACTGGTGCAGCCAGTCTGGAAAACAGTGTGGAGGTTCCTCAAAAAGTTAAAAATAGAACTACTCTACAATCCAGCAACTGCACTAGTAGGTATTACCCAAAGGATGCAAAAATACTGATAACAATAGTCTAATTACGGAAAGAGTCCAAATGTCCATAGGCTGATGAATGGATAAAGAAGATGTATATATATACAATGAAATAATGGAATATTGCTCAGCCATAAAAAAGAATGAAATCTTGCCATTTACAACAACATGGATGGAGCTAGAGTGTATTTATGCTAAGTAAAATAAGTCAGAGAAAGACAAATACCATATAACTTCACTCATGTGGAACTGAAGAAACAAAACAGATGAACTTGGGGTGGGGCATGGAGGCAAGAGATAGGCAAACCATAAAACAGATTCGTAACTATCTAGAACAACCTGAGGGTTGTTGGAGGGGTTGTTGGGAGGAGGGGTTAAATGGGTGATGCTTATTAAAGAGGCCACTTGTGATGAGCACTGGGTGTTGTATTTAAGTGATGAATCACAAAATTCTACTACCGAAACTAATGTTACACTATACGTTAACTAACAAATTTAAATAAAAACTTTAAAAAATAAAGTTAATTGGGATGCCCGGGTGGCTCAGTTGGTTAAGTGTCCAGCTTTGGCTCAGGTCATGATCTCACGGCTTGTGGGTTCGAGCCTCATGTCAGGCTCTGTGCTGACAGCTCAGAGCCTGGAGCCTGCTTTGGATTCTGTGTCTCCCTCTCTCTCTCTGCCCCTCCCCTGCTTGTTCTCCGTCTCTGTCTCAAAAATAAATAAATGTTTAAAAAAAATTTTTTTAATAAATTTCTGACTTCCAAAAAAATTCCCTTGGCAAATGAAGAGAACATTACAAGGTTAATAAAGGAACTGTTACATATAAAATTTTAAGAATGTAATTGAGTACTCTTATGGTCAGCTGTATTTCAGAAAAATGGAATTTTTTCTGTTCTCTTCAAAATGTAAAATTTTAAAAGCATGCAAAAGTTACTTCTCTAGGGCTTAATGAATAGAAATAAAAAAAAAAGAATTTATTAACGTCAAATAACTGGTGGCACAAATGATGTCTGTATCATGACAAATAGCTAGTAAGGCAGATGGATATCTCAAATTAGGAGAAAATGAGATAATTTAATACTGCTAAAAGACTATAACTAGATGAAATAATATTAAGAATGAATTTATGTAATGAAACATTTTAAAGGAGAATACCAACATTCTTCCACTGATCTTTACAGCTAATGGGGGAAATTTTTCCCCTAAGAAGGTAATCAAAGCAATCTTTGATATCATTCGACATCATCAGGATGTTCCACCCTCAGCCTGGACATTCAGCTTTCTGTAGAACTAATGACTATTTTCTTGATTTTCCTTGAAGTTAGTTGCCCTCAATTTCTTTAAGGATAACTTCCAACTTGTGAAGACTACCTCTCCCATTCACTTATTTACCAAACATCATGTCTGCACCAACTATGCTCCAGGTACTTGTGAGGCCATGACAATACAATGATGAGCAAGACCATGTTAGCCCCTTTATTGGATTAATGATCTAATAATAAAAAGTGGTATTAATCAAAACCAGACAGAAAAAATTGTAAAACTATGGCAAGAAGTATGAAAAAGATGTGGGCTATGCTATTATATAGTTCATAATAGGGAGGTAAAAGAGTAAAGGAGGTATACAGAGCCTTCTCTAACAAAGATAAAATTTCAAGGATTTAGGATAACTAAGCAGAGAATAAGGAAAAAATTTGTGAGGTAGAGGGAACAAGGTATGCACAAAGCTCAGAGATAAATAGAAGTAAGCAGCTCTATGATTAGGATGAAAGAAGGTCAGGAAGGCAGGAGGTGGAAAATGAGGCAAAGAGGTGATGAAGATGGAAGAATGTAAAGGCCAGACAATAGAGGGACCCTCTGAGCCCTTTATAGGAGCTTGAAGGATTCAAGTGTCACCCTGGAGTTGTATTTTGTAAAGATCTTTCTAGCAAGGTGCAGTGTAGAGAGCAGCTGGTGGAGGGCCAGAATGGATGTAGGTAGAGCAATTAAGAGGTGGCTAGAACAGTCCATGGATGACATGATAGTTACCTGCATTATTAAGTAGTAGAAGTGAGGGGGGGGGGGGGAGGATGGAGAGAAATGGATGGATTTGAAACACACTTAGGTAAAATGAATAGGTGTTAATGAAGGATTAGAAATGGGAACAAGGGAGAGTTAGTTAACAAGGACAACATTTAGCTTTCTTTATTCCAAGTATTTCACTCATAGAATGTCTATACTAAATCACTGTTAGATTAATAAAGGAATGAATAAACTGATAAATGAATAATCCCAACTTTGTCTTCTTACCCTATAAAAGAAAATCGCTGTTTATGAAAGGAAAGAATATAAAAGAAAGTATCAACCCTTATTCTTATACAACACATTAATTGTACACAGATATACTAATGAGATTTTTACCTTATTATATACAGAGAAAATAAAAAATTCTAAGCAAACCCTAATAATAGTGATTAAAAAGTAAAATAGAGAACTCAACAGTATCAAGAACTAGTTTTTGCCTGTGAAATGTAGAAGGATAGGAAATTTCAATTTGACAGAAAATGAATCAGAGCTTTTTATGGGGGGGGGGTGTACTTTTGAATAGAGGTTCCAGGGGCACCTGGGTAGCTCAGTCAGTTAAGCGTCTGACTCTTGATCTCAGCTCAGGTTATAATGTCACAGTTGGTGAGATCAAGCCCTGCGTGGGGCTCTGCACTGTTAGCTTGGGATTCTCTCTGCATTTCTCTCTGCCTCTCCCTCCCTCTCCCTCCCTCTCTCAAAATAAATAAATAAACAAAAAAAATCATTAGAGGTTTCAGGAATGCTGCTTTTAGATTTTCTTGTAGTTAAAAAAACTCCTGAACTGTTTCTTTAATAGTACCATTTTTAGTGGTAAAGATGAAGGAGGAATATCTTCTTTAATTGTTGTGCTCATAGATATTAAAATATCTTCTCAAGAATCTTGTTTTTATATTCGTTTGGGAATAAGTCTCAATTTGGGAAGGCAGAGCAAAAAAAGGCAGCACTCAAATAATTCACAAATAAAACTCATGTTAAAAAAATTAGGTATGACAAAACATGGGTTTAAGAATCAGAGATGCTTGTATCTGGAGGAAGAAAACTTTTTAAGGCAAAGAGCCCAAAGGAAAGTTCCATCATTAAAGTTAGCATGGTAAAATCTGTGTCAGTTGTACATAATAATTTTTATATAAACTAAGAATCAATGCTAAGAAAAATAATTCCCTTCAGATAGTAAGAAATTAAGTTAATAGATATTTAGTACTTAATTTTTACGGGTGATTTCTTATTAGAAACAGAAAAATCTATTAAGAACTTATAAACAATGAAGAAAGAGAAAACAAGGCACAAATCTGAATAAGGAAAAGCTGATATTAAGCATGAATCCAAGACTGAAAGTAACTTTTTTTCCTCTTTAATACTGCAAAGCCATTTATTCTTGAAACTTAGTAGGTTTTGAGTAAGAAGTTATTAAGGATGCTAACTTTTTTGACAATGTAAAAAAAAGAACAAGTTACTAATAAATACGCCATAATCTCTGAGGCAGTTCCTAATTTCTTTTCTATCACTGTAACAAAGTTTGTATAACAAGAAAAATCTCAATAGGGTTAGGGCATCAATTATTTTCCCATTCTGCAAGTTACACAGGAGGAGGGGAATTATTAACAGGGATGATAAAGCTGTACTTGCATTTGGTAACACAAAGAGTAGCTTACAAATGAGACGTCTCATTAGTTTGAGCAGATGGATCAAAATTAAAGGCTGAATCGCCAACTTTTAATTTCCCAATTGCCAAGAAGACTTGAAGTCTTGCAGAGTATGACTGTTGAAAAGTCAACATGAAAAGATTTTCTCCATCTGTCATCAACACATGCTTGAGTGGAACACAACTGCCTCCTACTGTTTTTAATACTTTTAAGGCAATGTTGCACATAAAATCTATTAAGTACACTAGAACATAAGTTTAGATGATTGGTATACTGAAACCCATGGAATAGGATGACCAGAGGATATCAGCATGGTTTATGAACATGAAATTTGTTCTATTCTAATGTAATCTAAATGGAGAGAAACAAAACAAATTCACTTGTGTATTTGAGAAGAAACTGTTAATTTTTAGCATGAAAACTATTCAGTTGCCTGAGAGTTATAGTTTTCCATTTTTCAATAGACATTTATTTCAGTCTTATTACTAATGGTCTGAAAAGTAACAGCTCTGATTAAAGTATTTAGTGAAACCACAATTAGGGAGAAAAGCCAAAATACTAAACAACTTGAAGGCAAGAAAACCAGATCAAGGAGTAGTCGCAGGAAGGATTTTTTAACTGGGTGGCAGAGAAAGGGTAGCACAAAGTGGTAGCATGGTAAATTCAATTGATTTTCCAGGAGTAGAATAGACTTAAAATTTCTTACTACTATATATTAACTGCTAAGATGTATTTAAAAGGAAAGAAAATAAAGCTAAAGTTTGTTAGGTACACAGCCCCACAATAACTTATGTCCCCTTAATAACAAAGAAAAGCACATTTACTGAATATGTAGCTGGCTGCTTAATAACAATGTGCTAATACAGTTAGTTATAACTATAACTGAATTCTAGAAGCAATTCCCTCTCTATACTAGATATCTATATACTATATATAATATAGTATATAGATATATATACATTATACTATACTATATATATACATTATACTATACTATATATATACATTATACTATACTATATATAGTATACTATATATATATACTATATATATACATTATACTATACTATATATACTATATACTATACATTATATATATATGTAATATATATAATATATATAGTATATAGATATCTGTATAATATATATAGTATATATAGTATATATAGTACATATAGTATATATAGTATAATAGTATATAGATATCTATATCTAGTATATATAGTATATAGATATCTATATCTAGAATAGAGAGGCAGAGACCTTTGCTTCTAGAATTCAGTTATAGTTATAACTAACTGTATTAGCACATTGTTATTAAGCAGTCAGCTACATATATATATGCACACAAACACATATATAATTTACTGTACTTATATGTACAACAAAACATTTAAATAGAAGAGTCTCTTAGAATGAAGCACAGATGTATAGTTAGACCTTTCAGTCACCAGAGCTGGGCAGAATAATATAACTGAAGAGTTAATTTGGGTGTCAATTTTTTAGATAATAAGGTAAAGAGATTGTTGAATTATATATTTTTAATTTTCTGATAGATGGATCAAATTCATTCATTAAAATTACTTGGAACCTTATATAAAGACAGACAGTGACTGGGATAACATTATAGTCAAACTCAATTATGTGGGGAAAAAAACACGACTCAGAGACTATCCTATTGGGAAGTTCTTTGTTAACTCTAATTAAAGCAGAGGACCACATCTTAGTGAAGGTATGTATTCAAGGAGCTACAAAACGGGGTGGGGCGGGGGGAGAAATAATTCAGTGAGAGGTTCTAAGTCCCTGAAAACAAATTTCCACATAATCCTCAGTGTGATGGATTACATCAAAGACTCTTAGCCTTATTGAAAATAGGTATCTACCTCAGCTTCCAACATCAAAATATGTAATAGTCTTCCTTTCCAAGCATCTTCTCTGCAACTTCAGCTCTGGACATATTATAAAGGCAATCAGTAGAAGCTGCCACACATTAAGCTAAATTAACTTATTGGCCAAATAGTATGTGGCAGAGCAGCTTGCAAATAGAAGACTGAATGATCCCTTTGAAAATTCAGACTGAAACAGAAGATTTTAGTTTTGAGCAACTTTCCCAAAGTTGCAAACATAATAAAGGTAATAAAGAAATGAAAACGATGGAGCTCTGTTTCCAAACTATGTTCATGAAAGAGTTCTTGAGATGATTACATTAATGTAAAATTTGCCTTAACAACTTAGTACTTATGACTCTGGCATTGGCATTTGTAATACTAGCAAGATTAGAAGCAAATATCAACCAGTAAGTCATAATCCTGATGCATTTCATATTTCCTGTCATCTCCATCTCACTAAGGATGTTAAATTTTTGAAGATGAGGCAATTCATCACAATCAAATTGTATTTACTAGAGAGACCCCATACACAAGACACTATAATAGGAATTTAAACAATAATATGTTCTTGTAATCCAGTCTAACTTCGTAGGACCTGTCCTACTAGAACACAAAACCTAAAAAAACAACACTGCACAGAACACACTGATTAAATTTTAAGTATGCCATCTTTGATCTGTTTATTTAAAATATAGTGTTAGTTTCCATTTAAGGTTCTGTCATACTTTTGAATGGACAAAATATAATAGAGAAACTATAGGAGTAACAGAAAAAAAGATAGGAAATTAAGGGGAAAATGTCCATTTTAAAAAATGAAAGGACACACACCAACAAAAAAAATTATATTTGCTTTAATCCTTTTTTCCCCTCAATATTTTATATTAATCATATTTAAACTACATTTTAAAAATGCAATTACAGAGGTCAAAGACCACAGGGTCACAGATATGAAGCAAAAACACAGAGAAGAACAGGTTTTTCTAATTGAAAGTGAGTGCATGGGGCACCTGGGGGGCTCAGTCAATTACGTATCTGACTCTTGATTTTGGGTCAGGTCATGATCTCATGGTTCCTAAATTCAATCCCTCCATCAATCCCTGCATGTGCTGCCAGCACATAATTCCTGCTTGGGATTCTTCTCTCTCCCCTACTCTCTCTCCCCTCCCCCCTTGCACTGTCTCTGTCTCTCTCAAAATAAATAAACTTTAAAAAAAAAAAAAGACACAGAATGCAAGCTCAAAGCAAAGCATGAACAACAAGTATACAAAATGTGTTTTCTGTAATCATGATCTAAAAATAAAGGCTGCCAAAGTCGCCTGGGTGGTCAGTCAGTTTAGCGTCCAACTCTTGATTTCATCTCAGGTCATGATCTCACAGTTCCTCAATTCAAGCTCCGTGTCAGGCTCTGCGCTGACAGGATGGAGCCTGCTTGGGATTCTCTCTCTCCCTCTCTCTCTGCCCCTCCCCTCCTCATGAGCTCCCTGTCTCTCAAAGTAAATAAATAACCTTTTAAAAAAAGAAGTAATCGCTGGCTAATTAAGAAAAAAAGCTCACTGATATGTTACCACTCTATTATATGCCTTAAAAGTATAAAACAAATTCAAAATAGCAAACACAGCAGATCATAATCTTACCTCACATTATACTGATAAAACTTTTCAGGAAAATATGGCATCAAGTTTCTAAAATCCTACATAGGTCTGCTACGATCATGAAATATTATTATCCACCCAGAATGTATTATAGGATCATGTGGCAAGGCTGCAGAATGTGGCCATTTGTGCCATAATTCTATTTTAGGAAGTTTATCCCAAGAAATGTTTCAACAGAAAAAATAATAGGCAGAAAGATGATCACTACGGTAGCACTATCTTTTTTTTTTTTTTTTCAACATTTATTTATTTTTGGGACAGAGAGAGACAGAGCATGAATGGGGGAAGGGGCAGAGAGAGAGGGAGACACAGAATGGGAAACAGGCTCCAGGCTCCGAGCCATCAGCCCAGAGCCCGACACGGGGCTCGAACTCATGGACCGCGAGATCGTGACCTGGCTGAAGTCGGACGCTCAACCGACTGCGCCACCCAGGCGCCCCGCACTATCTTTAATAACAGAAAATTGCAAACATTAAAAACACTTACTAATATAGGAATAACCAGTAATAGAGGAACAGCCAATGTCAGCTTAATGACAAAGGAGCAGTATAAAGTTCTGAAAATGCTGTGGGTTTCATCTCCACAAAACTTGTGTTTCAATCCTCATGCAAACCTTTATTAGCTGGATGTACTAGCTGGGAAAGCTGCTTAACATGTTGTAGGTTCATTTTCTTTTTGAAGAAAAGGAGATCATAATGCTCATGTTGGGATGGGAAAATTAAAAGTCCAAAGACATTCATATGGTGTCTGAAACTTAGAAACTGAATAAAAACTCCCTTTCTCTCTTAGCGATATTAAAATTGTGACGACCATGTAGAAACAATGAAAAATGTTCACTATTCATTAAAGAAAACAGTGAATATAAAACTGTAACTACAGTATAATTTAGTTATGGATTACAACTAATAATTAAGTTTGAATGAACAAAATTAAAAGCTACATGTGCAATTGGATAAAAAATGACTAGTGGATATGCATAAAAATTACAATAATAATGTTAAAATGGTAAATAGTAAGACTATAAAAATTTTCCTTAGTGTTATTTTATTTTTACAATTAAAAAAAGTAAAAGAGATATGTGGGTATTTCTACAGAACTTCAGAAAGTCCTACTATTATGGAAAATAAACATCATCACTAATCATTCAAAAATAGAAATTGTGAGACATGCAGCTTAAGCCTGACATTTTAAGGTACACAGTGTGAAGAGGGCCCTGGTTATCCTGTTCTAATTCTAGTTTGGGAAGAGGAACATATCTGGACACAATCTCTGATCCCTAAGTGTTTCACTGAACTCTCAAATTGCAATCATAGTCTACACGATCACCCACAGTGCATTTTTAGCCAGACAGGCGTGCAGGGGAAGAAGAGAGCTTGGAGGTCATGCATCCTTAAAAGGTTGGCAATCATGGATGCCATGACATGCACACAAAGGTGAGAAGGGAATGCTTGTACCCAACTTCTGCCTCAGCTTTGCTCACTCTCCGTTCCCATGTTCTTCCTGCCCTGGAGCAGCAGCCTCTGGTCACCTGAAGCCTCCCTCCCTTGGGGTATCCCATCCAAGTCTGTCCTTTCTAAATAGGAAACCAGTGCTACGAACCCAGCCCTCCATCCCAACTTGTCCTTTTAGAATTTGTAACTGCAAATGCCTACCGTCTGGCGCTTTCTTTTTGAAAAGCAACGTACTGAACAACTTCACAACAAGAATGAAAGGAATGGCAGCAAGATCCCATCTCTACTGACCAAACACCCCCCAGCCAGCATACTTCATAAATCGTGATTCCTAGGGGAACATGTTAGCCTCTGTAACAGTAAAAGAACCGTGACAGAAGAGGAAGAGGAAACAATCTTCCTAGGATCCTTTAAATTACAACATTTTATTGGACTTTTACATACAGTAGAAGATACAACTACCACTCTTACCAACAATAAGGAATAAGAGAATGTAGGAATGTGATTATTTTTTAAAGAAATATTTTATAATGTAAGATTCAATAATGAAAAACAGGCTGGAGTAATATAACAAATATACATAAAGGATAATTATAAACAGCATGATAAAGGCAAATAATGCTACAAAGATAAGTGATCTGCAGTTCCTAAGGCCTCAAAATAGCTGTAGTACTGGCAGTAATGGTATTACTAAGCCATTTACTTACATTAGTATTAACAACCATGTGTGTTTATGTATATGTTTATAAATGGATATATGTATTTATCAATCTCACTAAGAAAGAATTCACAAGAACTTCTCTTTTTTAAAAATTCTAAAAAAAAAAGAAGAGAAGATTTTCTATCAGAAGCAATCCTGTGTTCTGAAGTAATGACGCAAGTACCTATTTATCTTGTCATTAAATGCTAACTACAACAGAAGAAAAATGATTGTTTTAATTTTTTTTTTAATTCTACAGGCAACACTAACATTCCTACCAGTAGTGTCTTAAATATTTTTATAACATTTGCAAGAATATTACAAAGGAGTAATAAGTGGAGCACCTAGGCATGTTGGCGCTCTGCACTGAGTGTGGAGACTGCTTAAGATAGTCTCTTTCTCTTTCCCCTTCTCCCTCTGCCCCTCTCCCCTGCTAAAGTTTTCTCTCTTTTTCTCTCTCTCAAAAAAAAAAAAAAAAAAAAAAGGAATAGAGTTGATATTGACCGAGAGTAAAACTTTATCTATTTATATGTTCCATACATGGTAAAATATTCACAGTTTAATTCCCATTATTTTAAAAGACAAAAAAAAATTTAAGAGTTTGCATGTATAAAGAAATTTATCATAGATTACAAAAAGTTGTCCTGTGATAGAAGAAATCCTATCATGATTAAAAATTACGTTAAAAAGAATGTTAACTCACAGTTCAAACCTAAATGGAGACACAAAATAGCCAACACTATGTTGAAGAACAAAGTTGGAGGACTGATACTACCTGACTTCAAAAATGACCATAAAGATATAGTAATCAAAACACTCTAGTATTCGCTGAAGAATAGCCAAACAAATGAAAAAGATAGGGAACCCAGAAATAAGCCATAAATACAGCCAACTGATCTTTGAGAAATGAGTAAAGGTGATAAAATGGAGCAAACATGGTCTTTTCAATAAATGGTGCTGGAACAACTAGACCTCCACATGCAAACAACAACAACAACAACAACAACAACAACAACAACAACAAGTAAATCTAGACATGGACCTCACACCCTTCCCAAAATTTAACTCAAAACCAATCATAGGCCCAAATATAAACACAAAGCTATAAAATTCCTAGAAGATAACATAGGTAAAAATCTAGGTGACTTTAGGCATGGTGATGCTTTTTTAGATACAACACCACAGGCATGGTCTGCAAGATAATTGATAACTAGATTCTATTAAAATAAAAACTGTTTGTAAAAGACACTGCTGAAAAAATGAGAAGACAAGTCAAAGACTGGGAGAAAATATTTGTAAAAGACACAACTGATAAATGACTTTTATCCAAAGAACTTTTATACAAAGAACTCTTAAAATTCAACAACAAGAAAATAAAGAACCTGATTTTAAAATGGCCTAAGACCTAAACAGATACTTCACCAAAGATACAGATGTAAAATATGTTCAACATCATTTGTCATTAAGGAAATGTAAAGTAAAACAATGAGATACTGCTACACACCTGTTAGAATGGCCAAAAAAGTGGTATCACTAAATGCTCGTGAGGCTATGGAGCAAAAGGAACTCTTATTCACTGCTGGTAGGAATGCAAAATGGTACACAATTTTGGAAGACAGTATAGAGCTTTCTTACAAAACTACTCTTACTATATGACCCAGTAATCATACTCTTTGGTGTTTACCCAAAGAAACTGTAAACTTAAGTCCACACAAAATATGTACACAGATGTTTATAGCAGCTTTATTCATAAGTGCCAAAACTTGGCAGCAATCAAGATATCATTCAGTATGTAAATAAATAAATAAACAGTGGTATATCCAGAGAGTGGAGTATTATTCAGTGATTAGAAGAATAAGCTATCAAGTCATGAAAAGACATGGAGAAACCTCAAACAGATAACGTGACAAAAGCCAATCTGAAAAGGCTACAGACTGTATGATATTCTGGAAAAGGCAAAACAACAGAACGATTAAAAAGATTTAAAAGGTTAGTGGTTTCAAGGGGTAAATGGGAAGGATTGATGAATAGGCTGAACACAGAGAGTTTTCAGGGCAGTGAGATTATCCTGTATGACACTACAATGGTGGATACATGCTATTATGCATTTGTCCAAACCTACAGAACAAACTTCAAGAGTGAATCCCATTCAATTTTGCCTGTGAGCCCAAAACTGCTCTAAAAAAGAATGTTACTTTTTAAAAAATTGAAAAAACATATTTACTTAACATTTTTAATATAGCATATACAAATAGATTTTATGGATTTCATAGCTACATTCCTTAGCTAACAATATAGTTTAAATTTTTTGTGATATAAAAGTTAGAAATAAATGTCCGTGGCAGTAATATCTACCTAATTACACTGAATTTATCTTGTTCTTTTACAAAGAAGGTACAGACATTGGTGATTATACAGGATATTTCTTTCTTTCAGGATTTTCACTGAAATGCTATCAAATGTTTCTCTAGATAACATTTTAGGATCATTGGACGTTCACTACAAATAAATCTTATGAAGGAATCTAGAACAGAAGTTAGAAAACAAGCCAAATGCAGTTGCTGCTTGTTTTTGTAAATAAAATTTTATTGAAACACAGCCATGCCCAATTGTTAATATACTGTCCACGACTGCTTTCATGCTACAACAGCACTGAGTAGCTACAATGAAGAAAAACATAAGGCCCACAAAACCTAAAATATTTACTACATGCCCCTTTACAAAAAAAAAAAAAAAAAAAAAAGTTCCCTGGCTCCTAAGAATAAGTAGTTGATATTTGGTAATACTTTTGATTAAAGAAAGAATATTGGTCTTTAACCTTTATTTGTACATAATAAATAATGCAACTCAAAGCAGTTTTCTAATGAAGATCAAAGAAATACACTGATATAAAATAAATGCACATAGTGATCATGACATGATGGTTAGTGAAGACGCTGCACTCACATGACTGGATATACAAGTGCACTACTAAAATGATGGAAACGTGTTACTTTATTTTGTACAGCACCTCATTTTCTTCACATGTCAAATGATGATAATAGTACCTGTCTCACTGCCTGGTGAGAGGATTCAATGAAAATAAATGTAAGATAATTTTAGCAGTTTCAGACATTTAAGAATCATTAGGAAAGGTAAGTCACTAATATCATATAATTTAATCATGATTTCTTTTCCTTAAAAGTTATTCTTAAACCTAAGGACATTCTCTTGAGATTAGTTAGAAACCTGATACTAAAGTTGTTTCTTAAAGGGGCAAAATGCATCAAAGATGCTCACTGGGCCGTGTTCCATGCCTTCAAGTTTAATTCATCATTGATTTGTTTATATACTGAGGCTCGAAACAACATTTAGTCTGGAAAAAAAGGATTTCACTGCTCTTAAAACAAATTTAAAAACCAAAGGACCAGAAAGTATTTAATTTTATGTGTCATAAAGGCTAATAACATAGAAAAAAATTCCATAATAAAATAAAATGATCCAAAGAACCACATACAATCAAGCAATGATGAAGTTTCATGCAAGCAATTATTATCATCCCACTTTTTCTTTAATAATCTTGATTGGAGCATTTTGAACAATGGAGTTTAAAAGTAAAACTGCTTAATTTCCAAGCACAATAAAACAACATATATCATATATATTTGAATTGGTACTACTTCATGAAAACAGTAAGAATAACAGAACATTTAAAATTTTTACATTATGTAAAAAAGTACAAATTAAAAATTTTGAGGTATGAAGGAAGACTGCTTTTTTAAAAGATAAAAAAACCCCAGAAGTGTAGAGGATGAAATCCTTCTCTCTCTTATCTATTTAATGAAATAGCAAAATAATAAATAAATAAACAAATAAATAATAAAATGACCTAGCAATATTGGGATGATAATTTATGAATATTTTATGACTTATATGGCTAACCCCTCAGCTAAAAAGTTAGTAAAAAATAAAACCTCACAGTCATTATCTCACAATTCAAGAAAAATTTTAAGAGCATAAAAATTAATAATTTTAACCATTAAGTATTCTCAAAAACAGGATAAAATAAAGCGTACCTGGTGTCCAGCCTTTACTTGCTTCAAAACACTTTCATAACATACTTCATCCATGTTATTCAATTGTTGCACCTTAAGGTTTTTAAAACATGAATAATATCAAATGAAGCAATTATAAACTTTCTAACTAGCAACAAAACTGCTGATCATAAGGCATTTTTTTCCTTTCAGATTAACTAGAATGTAGAAACAACAAATGCACTATAAATACCTAGCATATAACAACCTATTAAGAAACACAACATAATTTTAAAGTACAAAGGGGCGCCTGGGTGGCTCAGTCAGTTAAGCATCCTACCTTGGCTCAGGTCATGATCTCATGGGTTGTGAGTTCGAGCCTCACATGGGACTCTTTGCTCTCAGTACAGAGCCCACTTCGGATCCTCTGTCTCCCTCTTTCTCCTCTTTCTTTGCCCCTTCCCTGCTCTCTCTTCCCCTCTCTCTCAAAAATAAATAAAAAAGATTTCAAAAAATTAAAAAAAAAAAGTACAAATAAAATACCTCATACTAACTTTCTAAGTATGACAAGTTTTTTAAAGACAATTTTAAGGATAATATACTAGTTATAGATATTTTAGAATAATTTAAAAATTTTTGCTTTCCCCAGGAAGTCCACTTGTCAAGCTGTTTTTCTTCTGTTTCATTCTATAAACTATACAGCTTTCCTGTGTAATTCTCAAAATCACCACAACAGCACTAGTAGAATGCCATGGTATATACAGTTAGAATCAAGGGAAACATACTATTTCTGTAATACATATGGAGAGGGTTAGATATTTTTCTACAGAAACATTTTTCAGGTTAATTGGAAATTTAATATCCAATTCATGAGTTAAGAAAGGATCTCATCTTCCCTATTAATGATGAGGAAACTTCCAACCAAAAAGGTAAGATGGTTCATCCAAAGGAACAGGCATGTGATCCAACCTGCATCTCTCTACACAACATTTATTAAGAGTGTGGAAGTGATGAAAATGTCATACACATTTGGAATGACTATGATATAGATATTTTGTTTTAATAAAGTAAATGTTTTATCATTCTGTTACTCTTATGAATTGTAGTGACTAAGTAAAAGGAGATAATCACGGGATAATTTACTCCCCATTAATGATTCAAGAACAACCTCAGCTCTCAATAATTTTTTCAGTGTAGTTTGGGTTGAGTTCTGGGCAAAGCCATGATTTCAAATTAGAGGTGTCAGGCACACCATCTTCCTATATTCTTCCATAATAACTGAGTCACATCATGTGTTTCTGAATGAAACTCTGAGGAACCTACAAGGATTTCTTTTCATAAAACAATGACAAATGGATAACTGGTTAGTAAATATATTAATCAACACCCTGGGGAAATGCTTAATGATTACCAATTGTATATTTCACTGAATGTAAAAATAATACATTATAATAAAACAAAAAAATCTATAACTCATACATATAAATAATTTATATTAACCCTATGTAAGATACGTAACAGTGTTTTTCTAATTGTGCAAGACTTCTGTCACCTGACACCATTCTTCTTATGATTTAAGATTACAATGCTAACATATTAAGGTGAAAATATGTTGAATTTAATTAGCTTTAAGTAATTTACCAATTTATATAATGGATTAAAAAAATAAGATTTAAATAGCTGAAAAGCACCTGAAAAATTTTTCTTTTCTAAATCTTTCTGTGATAACCATCTTCTGTCATTTAAATTATAAAGCTGAAAGAATAAGCTAAAGCTATAAAGGAAACAGCTCTACAGCTGCCCTAAGGATACCTTAAAATATACTAAATAATCAAATATATATTAAGAAGTGACTGAGAAAAAAAAAACAAGTAGCAATACTGAAAATCACTTGAATCAATTAATGACAAAATATGTACAATATAACTATTATTATATCTGTCTGTATGTCTGAAATGGCTCACGACAACCCTGAAGACACCTTACATTATGCACTGTACCTGAAGCATATGTATACACTGTTGTAGTGGCAGTCACTTCTGGTATTTTTTAGCTGAATATTTTATTTGTAATAGTGTAAGGTAAAATGACCCTATGTTACTAATAAAACTCTTTTTAGACAAGTAATGCAATACATTAAAGACCAGGGCTGACATACTAACACAGGATTCCATCTCATTTTATTTTATAAAGAGGTCATAAGGCCTATGAATCTTCTCTCAAACCTATTTCTTTTACAGAAAACAAAAAGTATCATTTAACACAATATTAAATGCATAAATTTTGAGCAAAGTAAAATATTCCTTCATGATACTATGAAACAGAAGTTTAAAATAAGCACCCTAATAGTGTATATGGTACACAGTAATACTATAAAACTTTTAAAAGCATTATAAAGAATCTCAGAAATGCCACTTATATATATATAATTAATATGGTAGTTATAAAACATTATAAGTGAAATAGAATACCTCATTAACAGTTGCTATTAGGAATTATTTTCCAATGGCATAAAATTTATTATTTTTTTTAGATAAGTAGCATATCAAAATTTATATTACTGGTTGAATGAGAGCCTTTTATTATTTCACACTAGCCTTCAATCATTTCAAAGTAACTTTTTGGAATTTATGACCTTATATATATATATAACTTGTATTATTAGCCAAGAATACAAAATATACATTGATAATGCGATACAAACTGTAAGCAACTTTTTGAAGGAGTTATATTACTACTTATAGTTGAGGAAATGTGCTTGATTTTATCTAAGATGTTTAATTTGTAATCCTACTAAAAGGGTCTTTTGGGGAAATCCCAAATAAGCATTAAACAATACATCAACAAAAACATTTTAGGAACAGAAAACTCTATTATTATTAAAAAATATATTTACCTTATTTGCACTTTTAACTCCCAGAAATGTCTGTCCAAGAGGAACTGGTCGAAAACGGCCATCAAAGTAGAAAAGTCCAATACAGGGATTAACGTGTAAAAATGTAGCAACATCAAGGTAGTTGGGTAAGGTCGCAGAGAGCCCAAGAATCCTTATCATACTCTGTGTGGATTCCACCTACATGGGTTACATTATTTAATTTATGAGTAGATTCAACCCATTTGGATTTTTCTGAGTTTGAAATAAGTTTTAATAAACAGAGAGTATGAGACATTTACAATAAAACAAGATTCCACCCCTCTTAAAAATATGTAATAACAATACATAGTGTGAAACACAGATGTCTTTATCTGAAAGATAAACAATGAAAGAAAACTGGTCTGAGCCTGCCATCAAGGATAATATAAAATATATAATAAAACAAGATCCACCCCCAAATATATAATAACAACACAATTTAAAAGACAGGTAACTGTCCTTATCTGAAAGATAAACAATTAAATAAACTGGTCTAAGCCTGCCATCAAGGATAATACAAAATAATTTAAAATGTAATTTTAGATTTCCTGAACTGAAGAATCTTAACTTTTTTTCCCCTAAAAATGTAACAAAGTAAGTGACATACATGGATTAGGATTTAGTCTAAGTTTTATCAATTTATAATTTCAGGTGCTAAAAACACAAAAGTCTAAAATAATTAAGGTAAATATTTCTAGTATTTCACAAATTTAAATTTAAAATGAATGACAGAAATATTTGAAACTATGTGTATATATACATTCATTGAAAATTTCCATGGACCTTTTAAAAAATTATTGAAGCCTCATTTATTAAATCAGCGTTTTCCTTCCCTTATTATAGACTGCTTAGTCTATAATTCTTTACCTATTATACAGTATTCCTTTTGCTGTATCATACTATCATATCAGTAAAGCGTATCAGTAAAACATATCATATCAGTAAAAGTTGAGCATATCAGTAAAATATATGACTGAGAAACTAAACACACTATTCTTTCATCACAGAGGAAGTTTTCAAATTGGTTTACCAAATTATCATTACACACTTTATATTAAAATCATTTCATAATCATAACAGAAGAGAGATTGCAGGGAAAATAGCTAAAACTTGGGAAAAAAATAAAAACTACTGAAAACATGAATTAAGCCACATTTTTTGTGTCCACTGCTGTAGTGTAATAGTCTCGTTTTGTTGCTGAGCACTATTGATAACACTGATTTTGTTTAATAATTATCTTTTAAGCTCTTAATGACAGGCACAGTGCCAACAGAACAGGAGCTTAGAGCCCATATGTAATAATGGCAAAAAACATCGTAATGTGTCCTATTAATAGTTGTAGTTTCCCAGAATGGTGAGAATAATGGGCAGGGATCACTAAATAAACTCCGGTACGTCAGGAAAGGCATACTGAGTGGGGGTAATGGTTGCTGCCAATCTAAACTGAGAGGACAGCAGGCAAGCCAGAAGGAATCGGGAGTTTAGGGTACTGCATCTAGCAAGACTAGTAGCATGAACTGGAGAAAGGAGGTGACAGAAGATGTGGTTAGAAATATAGAAATAATCATGAAAGAGTTTACACGCCAAGAAGTATGTCCATTTAACTGCTCATAAGCACACAACAGCGTCCAGTTCTCTCTCAGTTATGTTTTCAGGTCTAATTCATAACGTATAACACTTACAACATCCTCATCTTTTAAGTTTCTACACATTCAGTAAAAGGTCTTTATCATTTCTAGTTTTATTTATTCATTGGCTTTCTATTTGTGATTAGACTTGTTAGAGGTTGCTTTATTTAGTTTCTTTTTTTTCCAGTGGCTTTTAAAAATTTTGTTTTCCTATTTTAAAATTAACTTTAGGGGCGCCTGGGTGGCGCAGTCGGTTAAGCGTCCGACTTCAGCCAGGTCACGATCTCGCGGTCCGTGAGTTCGAGCCCCGCGTCGGGCTCTGGGCTGATGGCTCAGGGCCTGGAGCCTGTTTCCGATTCTGTGTCTCCCTCTCTCTCTGCCCCTCGCCCGTTCATGCTCTGTCTCTCTCTGTCCCAAAAATAAATAAACGTTGAAAAAAAAAATTAACTTTATTTTTCAGCTTTATTATTTTTTCCACTCGGTTTCATTAGAATATTTTGCACCAAACTAACATTTAACGTTTAATAATTAACTTATTGATAGTGTCTCCATTCCTGTTTCATTTTAGATTATAAATCTTACTTTGAATAACAATTCTGGGTGCATTTGACAAGTTTCCATTATTTTTGAAAAAAAAAAAAAAGTGCTGACCCTCTCTCTTTCCTTCTCTTCCTTCCATGATCACTTACTGACCTCTAAGTGGCTGCTGATTAATCTTTCAATTGGTTGGGTTTTAAATCTTCATTTTATCAAATATAAAAGTGTAGAATGTATGCATGTATATACGTATGTATGTATGTGTATCTATCTGTACAGAATTTTATCATATAAATGTTGTTTCTAAATGTCTACTGTATTCTGTAAAGACTATGATCTGTTCAATTTCTGCTTTGAGAAAATGCCCCATAGAGACCTGAGATTTATCTATTCATAGGTTATACAATACTTTATGTTTGATCACTTCACCACATTAATTATATTATTCAAATTCTCTACATCAGCAATACAGGATGTTAGTATTTGCCAAAAGAAAGAATCATTTAATCACATACGAACGTCCCATTTTAAACTAGGAGGCAAAATTAATTTTCCCCTCCTAAGGGGAATTAATTTCTATCATTAGCATGATACAGCCTAGGATCATCCACACCTCAGCCCTATGGGTTCTGCAGAAATATTAGGTGGCATTCTGCTGCCCCATGTGCCTATAATAGCCCTTCTCTCTGTGTTCTCATATCCCTTCTGCTTTCATATTTTGTATTCTTGGCTTCTAAAGTCTGATTTAGAAAATGGTTTCTTACCTAAAAAAAAAAGAAAACTGAAAACATCTAATGTGATTTTAAAAATTACACATGATTTAGAATGAATTTGGCAAGTTAGTCAACCTATGAGAGAAGGCATATAAAAAGATTTCTAACCTTAACGTTATATTATTATTTTTTTATCTAGAAATGTTTGCCATTCTCACTTTCTTGCTATCATCAGTAAAATAAGGGGGTTCATGAAGAGACACTGGGTAAGTATTTTAATCATTTCTTCAGTTTCCTATGTCTTTCTTATTTACAGCTAATTTTAGTCAAAACTTGCTTGCATCATACTGGTATCTTCAAGTTTACTGCCCCTAAGTGAGCAACTGCCAATGCCGGATTTCTCCTTGCACATTGCCATACAATGTACACACACTTCAGGAGAGTCCAAATGCCTGGATACATTCCCTGACACCAATGTTTCCTACAAGCATAAGAGAAAATGTGGTCCTGTAACTTCAAAATCCATTCTGTAAGTTTAGACAGAGGAGTTTAGAGGTTCTTTCTGGGCATATTTGAGGACTAAATAAAATACCTATAGAGATACCTATGAGATATATATGGCTCCTTAGATAGATGATTCTTACCACTTTGGTAAAAGAATAAGAACTACAACTTTCAAATTAAAGGTATGTAGTTGGATATAAAAACAACCTTCCCCCAAAAAAACTCCAGACTGAAATTATCATGAACTGAATCAATATAAACATTTGTATGGCAGAGTTACAGACTTGTTAAGAGAACAGATCCATTTGCTTCATTAAATTTATAAATCAGTGGATTCCATAAAAGTTATATAATAAGCCAAATTACAGAAATAAAAAATAAGAAAATGAATAACTGAATTTTCAAAATATGCTTTTGCATTTAATTCAAAAAGTTTTTACCTTCAGGTGATATTATCTAGAGGACAACTCAATAAGCCCTGGAACTCATATTTTGTTAAATTACCATCCATTCACTGATTGTTAGTAAGTATTTTATAAACCTGCTTTCACAAAGAAAAGGGGGACGAAGTATGTTCTAATTTGATATTCATTATTACTAGAAAGGATTCAAGAATAAAAGAAATCACAGCAGATAGTCAGAAAAGGGAGTAAACAAAATATTCTTTTTTACAAAGGAGCAAGGGTGGCATTTTAAGTAAAGTCAGAGAGGATTTTGTCAATCATTTCATTCGTCAGTCAACAGATTGTGTATGTAATTGTATTGGGGGGGGGCACCAGGAAATAGCAGTAAACAAAACTGTCTTTACAATCAGGAGCTGACGTTTTAGTTGAGAAGAGACAACCATAAACTCATAAACAAATTAGGGAATTTCAGGTATCGGTATCAGTAAGTGCTATGAGTAGAGTAAAACAAGGTAATAGCATAGAAGGTAGCATGGGTGGGGCCACACTTTAGGTGGGATAATGAGGAAAAACCTCGCTAAAGAAGAAATATTTGAGAGATGATCAGGGGATAAAAATCTTCAAACAGAAGAAAAAGTAAGTACAAAGACTGTGGGATTGGAACAAGCTGAGCAGGAAGAAGATGAATGAGAGGACAAAGTGTGGATAGAGCAGTTTAGAGGTCTACTGAGAACCCTCTCATGTATGACTTTGTAGGCCATAATTCACAAGCTTGATTCAATACATACAAAGTACACTTTCTACCCACAGTACTTAAAAATGCACATTGGAATTTACATTAAATTGCTATCGGAACTTTTAAACAATTAAACACTTTTAACAGTTAAATGTATCGAGTCACAAGAAACAATTATACTTTTAAACAATTAAACATTTTTAACAATTAAATGTATTAAGTCACAAAAAACTCAGTTTCAAATCAAAAAAGAATATAGGCCGCTTTCTCTGATTACAATGTAACATACTTAGAAAGATAAACCCAAGAGATGGCCAAAAACTTCTATTCACTTTGTAACTAAAATATATCATTATGATCCCATGACTGATCAACTTCATCGCAGGTTTCTAAGGAGGCTTTTGATAAGTTTGCTTAGTCTAGAAGACTCAGTGGGTATAAGCAAAGTAGTCCAATGTGAGTAATAGGAATACTTCCATAATGAGACATCCATCAACAATGGCTTAAGACTTAAACTTTGTGCAATGTGGATACCACTGAATAAGACACAGATCCACACAGAGACTATTTGCAAAAGCGTAAAGAGGGAGCGTCAAAAAATGATAGAGATGGATAAAAATTAAAGTATAAATATATATACAATATCTTACCATGAATTTGCTTTCACTAAAAAAATCTTGTGGCTATCAGCAAAAACTAAAAACAAAGGAACCCTCTATCGGGGAAATAATGAACATCCCTATTAGTTAAGAAACCCCCTTTATATGTTGTGATGAGAATCCTTTATAGTGATTACAATGATTTTTTTAAACAAAACTCTTTATTTATTTATTCATTTTGAGAGAGAGAGAAGGAGAGAGCATACGCAGCAGGGGTAGAGAAAGAATCCTAAGCAAGTTCCCCATGCTGTCAGTGAAGAGCCCAACACTGAGCTCAATCTCAGGAACCACAGCATCATGACCTGAGCTGAAATCAAGAGTTGAGGCTTAACTAAGCTACCCAGTCAACCCTAGAACGATGATTTTAATTATGCAATAGTTCTATGTAGTAGTGAAGGTGATTTGAAAGGATATGAAAGTGATCTTTTTGTTTTGAAACCATTATAACATAAAATTACTGAACATGTTTTTAAGGTATTTCGATGTTAAATACATGATACTCTGCAAACACCATAGACCTTTTTCTGCTAAAATTCCATTTAAAATGACTCTATTTTTTAATCTAAAAGTATGATCCTATTATTCTCGATATATATAATAAGCCTGTATGTGAAATACTTTCTTTTAAATGAGAATAACTTGGAACTTTATGTCCTAAACCAAATCTCAAAGCTCTGTAAACTACACTATGAACTATAAATTCACCTAAAAATTATTGTGTTGAAAACTATAAAAGTTTTAATATTTTACAGCTTATTTTTTATAATTAGCCCAAAAGCTAGGCAATAAGTTTTTAGGATGTTTTCCTTTATATAAAATCTATGTTCAGACAGTTTAGAAGACAATTAATATTAGTTCAGTGTTGTTAAATACAACGGATGTGGCCTTTCTTACACTTTATTTTCTAAATTCCTCTCAATCATGTGTCTTGTGAATTTAGTCCCTAAAGCCACCACACAATTTCAGAATCCGAACACAATCTACACTGCTTTAGAGCATCTTTTAATGTTGCTTCCCTTAGTTACAAATGTTGATGTGCTATGTAAAACACTGCCATCTACTGGGCACATCTGGTAATCAAAAAAAAGGTACATAGAAAAACAGCAACTTTGCTTTTTAATAAAAGTAGTTATGAGCTTTGTGATAGTACATTAAAAAATATGAGAAGAATCACATAGACCCTTCTATAAAGGAGATTAAAATATAGTAAAGGATACAGATGAAGACAGAATTTCTCATAACCAATAAAACATTCTGCCTTCAGTGAGATGAGTTTCATCTCTGGAAGAGGGTCAATGGTATTGGAAAGGAAATGGGGAAAGGACACATAGTTTTGTGTGGCTGGAACCTATTGTAGCTAAGAAATATGTAGAAGTTAAAATTATACAAATAGATCGCAACTCCAATAGTCTTTAATGTCCAGATAAGGAATTTAAACATTTTTCTTTAGATACCAAACAGCAAGCCATCAAAAACTTTATGAACATAGTAGTAATAAACCACACAATTGGAGTTTGATTATATTATGGAGATATCATGTGTAGGATGAATATATTAAATATTTAGATGTTATATATCTATACTATACAAAATATATATATTTCTATATCATATATAGATATTTCTATAACTACATTACATACACAATAAAAATCTATTTTATATATTTAGTTTACATAAATTTAACTTGATATAGTTTATAATATTTATGTATTATATGGAAATTTATACACTATAATTAATATTCATAAACTTAGAATTGCTTCAAAATATATATAATACATAGTATCATGTGTCTGTTATATACATATATAACATATATATACAGAAAGCATTAGCAGGAGGCCTGCAATCCATTTGTTCCCTTAACCGGGGGTGCTCAGGAAAGAAAGATGTCCTAGTCAAACACCCCTGTAAACATGCTAATGACAGACCTTCTGGTAAATGTACTAATGATATTTACTCGACCTCTAATGTTCTATAGTTACAGGCAAGTCCTTAACTTTATAATGCTTTTAGCTGATGGACATGGTCCCTCTAGGTGGCTCAATGTAAATAAATCTAGAATGTATGGATTCATATGGCATGACTCCCCGAAAAACATCACTAAGCTATATAAGTATCATGGTATAAAATAAACACATTTCATGATTAAAATAGCTCTCTTCTGTAAATGATGCCCTTCATGCTTGAAAATCTGGGCCAGAGCCAATCCTATGCGGCAAGAAAGGACCTGGAAAGCTATGATGGCAGTTTCAGACTTCTCCATGCTTCACTTTTGTCTCACAACTACCTGTATCCTTGAAATTATCAAGTTGGATATTAGCTAACACCTGATTTTTGTGTCTTTTTTTAATATTCCATCCCTTTGTGTTTTATGCATATGTGTTTATGTGCGTGTATATACACATATTTTTAATTTATATGGTAAAATGTGAACATGTCCCAAATAACCCTCTAGTTCCATTTCTATTATCAAATCACCTTTAAGGTTTGTAGCATATCCTTGCATGTATATTCACCCTTGTCTACCCAAACCTAAAATATAAATGTAAGCAAGAACTCTGATTAACTACATCCATAGCACCTAGAACTATGTGGTTGGCACATGTTCACTGAATGAATGGGAATATAAACATATATTTTTTCTTCACATAAGTGGGATTATGCTATATGTAGAGGCCAGCTTCCTTTTTCAGTAAGAGCATATCTTTCAGATCCAGTTCATACAGCTCTACCTCATTTGTTTTAAAGGCTGCAAATTAGCATTTTATAGTATGACTATAATTTATTAATTATATATATACATGTTATATATATAACATATATATAGGTTTGTGGGAACACCTGGGTGGCTCAGACGATTGAGTATCGACTTCGACTCAGGTCATGATCTCGTAGTTCATGAGTTTGAGCCCTGCTCTGGGCTCTCTGCTGCCAGTGAGGAGCTCACTTTGGAGCCTCTGTCCCCCTCTCTCTCTCTCTGCCTCTCTCCCGTGAGCACATGCTCGGCTGTGCTCTCTCAAAAATAAACATTAAAAAAATTTATGAAAAATACAGGTATGTGTTTGTGCTATGACTTCCACACATTAGATCCCTAGAAGTAAAAACATAGGGTTGGTTTTAGGGGGTGCTTTCAAATTACATTCTTTTTTCAGTTTTGCCAATTTGATAAAAATCTCATGTCTTTTTAAGCATCTTTTCTCTAATGCTCAGTATTTTTATTTCTATTATGAAATGTTTTTAACAAATTTCTAAAAATCTCATATATCTTACTAATTTATAATAACTATTAAATATAAAATACATTATTTTACATGCTATTGTTACTCTGTCTCACATTTTAACTTTTTGGAGATGTCTTTGTTGGTCAGAAGTTTTTAATATTTAGGCATCCACATGTGCCACATGTTCCCTTTATAACCTTTGGAGTTTTGCATTTTGCTTAGAGCTTCTCTACCCCCAAGGTTATTTAGATATGCTCTCTTATATTTTTTTTAATGTATTGAGAGTTTTGCTTGATATAGTTAAATTATTAATCCATCTAGAATTTTATGGTGGATTTACCAGATGGAAACACACTATTTTAAAACATTTTAAAATGCAGTATAACTTCCCATATACAGCTCTAGATCAGAGCTAGTTAGCATATGAAATATAAAATAATTGATATCTAAGTAGTGATTGGGATGAGGAAGAGTGTTAAGGAAGAAGGAAAACTTGAGTGTGATTCCCAGTTTGGAGCTTGAGACTGTGAAGCCATATATAAATATACAGGGAAGATGGCAGAGTTTCTGACATGTTTAGTAAGAGATATCCATGGGATATTAGAATAGGAACATACAACTGCATCTGGATATGGCCAGAAGTCATAGGGTAAGATTTGGACTACATAGATTTAAGTGACAAAGGCAAAGAAGTGTTATTTTCCCAGGGTAAATATTCAGAATGAATAAAGAAGATGGCAACTGACCGAGACTTGGAGAATGTAAACATTTCAAGGATGAGGAAAGGAGACAGCAAGGGAGACCGTTAAGAGCAGCTAAGTAGGTGGGGAAAAAAAGAATCAAGTGAAGAAAACCAGAGCAGGATCGCATCATGAAGCCAAAAGGAATGAAAATTTCAAGACTGAGAAAATGATAAGTTACATCAAATATCAAAAATGAGTAGTGTGAAAAGGTTAAAAAAAAAAAAAGAATTGGTTTGAGGACTGCCTTTTTGATTTAATAAATGGCAATCCTGGTAAAAACATTTTATTACCTATGTTGCAACAATAAACAGACTACAATGGTTTGAAAGTCAAAAGAGAAACAGTGAATACAGATTAATATTTCCAGATGATAGGTGGCAAAAAGAGTTTTACTGAATAGGAGTTATTAGAGGGATAGGTTTGAGAAAGGTTTTTTGGTAAAAATGAGAAGGACTTTGCAGTTCTTTTAAGCTGAAGAGACAGTGTCCACTGAGAGCGAGAAGTTAAAGATAACACAGGAAAGAAAAGGGATAACATACAGAGTAAAAGGAATGGGTCCAAGGCAAGCGGAGAAGGGGTCTCTAAGGAACAAGGGATAGCATGATGAATATGGATATGAGGGGGAGGGCTGAGGTTTATTCTGGGTGGTGAAAGGAAAGGCAAAGGATGGGAACTGAGGGACTTCAAGCATGAAGGACTCTACTTCCGTTCAGTAAACACATTGCCCTAAGAATGAGGCACGGCAGGGTAGGGAAAAATGTGGGAGAAGTCTGGTGAAGCTTGGAAATGCTCACTTTAGGAAAACAGAAGAAAAGTGGCTCACAAGTTCCAGGGTGCTCCCAATGATGCAGGTAAATTCAGAGTCTATGAACGTAAAGTGACTCGTATATCACTATGTGATCTTCTTTGCTAGTGCTTAGCATCTGGCTAGAGGCATATATATGATTCAAATGATTCATGGATGGAATTATGCCAGATAGTCAGGGATAAGTTAAGTAAGTTAAGGTTACTGACAAAAGAAAAATTGGTCATGGTGTCCTGGCTACTTCAGAAAGAAAATAAAACCAGGAGAATATGGATCAAAGACAATAATAAATGGAGAGTAAAGAATTAGAGTTCTTGATTATGTTGAAAAACTAGTATTCATCTGTTTTCTACACATGTAAAATCTACCAACAAACATCATTTTAATACCCATGGAAATTCTAAGACACTGTCTTTTCACTTAATGAAAAGAGAGGCTGACAGAAAATAATCACGAGACATTGATTTTGTTTGGACTATTTATGAATAGGCAGGAAGCTCTCAAACTAGAAATAGCGTGTACAGGTCTTTTAAAAACAATAGATGAAGATTATGCACATGAGGTGATTACATTTCATTTTATCTCGTATATAAGAAAAATTGTAAATTGTTCATATCTTTTCAGGGGGAAGAAGTGCAGACAGAAGAGAAGTGGATGAAATCACTAATATTTACCTATGTTCAATTATATCTTAATACTGCTTAGTCAATATTAGACATAGCTTTGTGACAAGAGTTTAGAAATTTTCCTGTCTTTATTTTGGTTAATTTAGAGAGACTTCAATAAAATAAGACTTGGAAGGAAGAAAGAGTACTTTTAATATGAAAACAAAATAGCTAAAGGTTTCTCCATATTAAATTATCTTTATTCTCATGAACAAAACATATTAATATTTTTTGAATGCTACATTTACGCTTAAAAACTTACTCATTCCTCCAAAATAAGCTGAAAAATAACTTCCTCTTACCTGCCGTAAAGTACGTGCCACTATGCTTTCTAATACTGGTCCTCTATCTTCATGCAGCAAATGAACTTCATCAAGAATAAGGAGCTTTACAATTTGGGAAAGAGCTACGTCTCCAACACTCTTTCTTGTCACTACATCCCATTTTTCTGGTGTGGTAACAAGCATCTATAAGATAAAGTGAATTTAAAAAGAGAAAGTATCACGTGGATGATATAAATTTCACCTGTGCCATTCAAAAAGAAATATAATTAGCAGGCTTTATGCAGATCAAATAAAAAGTGTTCAAAATATCCTGGAATGATATCTAATTCACCGTAAACAATGTCACTTCAAGAGTGATATTTCACTCCACTTAAGTTGTGATATTAAGCAGTTATTTAAAACTCAATGAAGATAGTCTGTCAATAAATTGTTATGAAATTATGTTATAAAATACATACCTTCTTTAAAAAGTATCTTATGATATAGAAAACAAATGAGTCTATCTTTTAAACTATAAACACTGATGATGGCCTTTATTTGAAAAGAGACAAAGAAGTGAAACATGTGTTAAAAGGAAATGAAAAGGGGCGCCTGGGTGGCGCAGTCGGTTAAGCGTCCGACTTCAGCCAGGTCACGATCTCGCGGTCCGTGAGTTCGAGCCCCGCGTCAGGCTCTGGGCTGATGGCTCGGAGCCTGGAGCCTGTTTCTGATTCTGTGTCTCCCTCTCTCTCTGCCCCTCCCCCGTTCATGCTCTGTCTCTCTCTGTCCCAAAAATAAATAAACGTTGAAAAAAAAAAAATTTAAAAAAAAAAAAAAAAAAAAAGGAAATGAAAAAGAAACCAAGAATCCACTCTAGGAAAAATAACCTGTCTATACCTATCCAAATTTGAAGGAAGCTTCACTACTAACACAGTTTTTAAAAAAACTGCTCTTTAATATCAACTAATATATACAGTACTTTTATACCAAAAAGTAATATATATAATACATATAACTGGCACATAATGGTAACCCAAAGAGTGAGTCACCGAAGATTCTAGGGCATGCAGAGCAGGAGATAAGCCTAAGGCATTCATGTGAACTTCACAGAAGCAGACCATTTAACATGAAACTGTAATTATAAATCTCTTTGCTTGTCACATACTAAATTGTTTGCGTACTCTAAACTTATCCTGTTGCGAGAAAAAGATGACAAGTTTAATAATATCTTCTACTATAGTAATACTACATTAGGAAAGAAGCCAATGTGTGGATAAATCAAAGAATACAAGATAACACATCAAAATCAAAGCCTTTCTTAGCCAGTAGATCAAGATTAGAGAGACAGATGATAATCACAATTCATCTGTGCTTTGAGGGGGTTGACTAAGATAAGGGTCAGGTTATTCTGACAACATTTTTGTTATGTTATTTCATGCCTGATTAAGTCAGCTCTGGGGACAATAACTTTTTTTTTGATTGGTGAAAATTATGTATAAATTCTTATCCACGATCTAAATTTATCAATATGACCTGTTGCATTATTAGTGATATCACTGCTTTCATTATGAAATGAACTATATCAACCACAAAGTTTAGCAGCTAAACAGAACATTAATTAACAAACTATAAAGAAACAGATTAAGCAATTCATATCAAAGATATGAAATACTACAAATCCAAAGCTACTTAGTTAATTTGCTAACGCTAAATGGCAATGTTGAGATCACATCAAATTTTATTGAAAAGATGTGCTGCTGGAATTAGGTATAAAAAGATGTCTAATAAATTCTGAGATCTAAAATAGGTAAAAAACATTCACTATGCATTAAAATCTCTTTCAACAAATTTAAAATGAACTTCTACTTTGAATAATGATAAACTTAAAATAACCCAGGATATATTAATATAAATATACCCAGGGATCACTTACTAACAACCCTTTTCATTAAAAGTCCTGGAAAACATGCTTATTTTTCAAAACAACAATTTCCTACACTGTATATTTACTATCAAAGTATAAAATAAATAAGCTTATTACTTGCAACTAGTGTCCTCCTTAATGCACATCACGCATTTAGCCCATCCCTCCATCCAACACCCCTCCAGCAACTCTCCACATATATGTTTGTTCTCCATATGTAACAGTCTTTTATGGTTTGCCTCCCTCTTTGTTTTTATCTTATTTTTCCTTCCCTTCCCCTATGTTCATCTGTTTTGTTAATATGAAGCCTGGCTACCTACCTCAACATGAACTTAGAATATTATGCTAATAGTTTCTTATAATTAACTTTCAGAGATAACAATGCGGTAACAAACTGTAAAATCAAATTTTTCAGATATCAAAAAGCTATACCAAGGAAATCTTAAAATCCACTTTAGCATTTTATTATACTTTACTTTCAGCATAATGAGAAGTGGCTTCATTTAAATTACTATTCATCACTTCAGTTCCCTGAACTTAAAACGGCTAGAACATAAAGTGTCACATTTGCTTAATGAATTGGAACTCATGCAAGACATTTCCATCTGCTCTTGTATCAGGGCACGGGTTAACTGTCAGCATTTTTACTGTCAACTTAAATTTCTCTAAATACATGTACTTATTCCCTCAGAAACATAAAAAATCATTACTTGAAACTGCTCCAATTTTATCCTGTCCACTGGGAAAATGGCATAGTTGTGATGCTATATACATATTACGATCATGCCAAAAATTCAGCGTATTGAGTTAAAATGCTCATCCATTTGACAAAAGAACCAAAGGACCTAAGACTTGCCAGAACCAATTAATCTAGTAACGCACTTAAACATTAATATTATTATTTTACCTTTTAAAACACTGTGACCTAAGGGAAGTAGCTTTATCTCTTCATTTTTTCCAGCTTTGAGATATTGAGATGTAATATATGTAAATTTAAGGTGCAAAGGTGATGATTTGATGCAGATACATAATTCAGAATGATTACCACAAAAAGGTTAATTAACCCTTCTATCCCCTCACACTATTATGTGTGTGTGGTGATAACATTTAAGGTCCACTCTATAAATAAATTTCAAGTATATAACACAGTATTGCAAATTAAGTATTGCAACTTAATAGCCATAAGTTTATACCCCTTGACCAATATCTACCCCACTCCCCTATCCTCCAGACCTTGGCAACCACCACTCCACTGTTTAAGTTCAGCTTTTTTATATTCCACATATAAGTGAGAACACACTTGTTTCTCTGTATTGGTTGTTCTGTCTCACTTATTTTATTTAGCATAACGTCCTCAAGTCCATCGTGTTGTTAAAAAGTCTGAGTTACCTTCCCTTTTATGGCTACACAGTATTCTATTGTACATATATATACACTGCATTTTCTTTATCCATTCATCCACTGAGGGGCACTTGGGTTGTTTCTATGTCTTGGCTATTGTTGATAATGCTGCAAAGAGCATGGGGGTATATGAGGATGAATTTTGTCAAATGATTTTTTTTCTGCATCCATTAAGATGATCATATGATCATCTTTCTCTTTCATTCTACTAATATGATCCTCTCTTCCATTCTATTAATATCAGTATGATCCAATATTAATATTTAGATTTTCTATTTCTTAATGAGTCAACAGGTTGTGTGTTTCTAAGAATTTATACATTTCTTTTAGGTTATCCAATTTGGTGATGTTTAGTTGTTCATGATATTCTCTTTTGTGATCCTATGTATTTCTACAGTGTCAGCTGTAATGTTTCATCTTTCATTTTTTATTTTATTTGTCTTTTTTCCTTAGTCAGTATAGCTAAAGGTTTGTCAATTTTATGTTTTTTAGTAAACCAGCCCTTATTTTGTTGACATTTTCTATTTTTTTAATGTCTATTTCATTTATTTCTGCTCTGATCATTGTTATTTCCTTTTTGTACTAACTTTGGGTTTAGTTTGTTGTTCTTTTTCTAGTTCCTTGAGGTATAGGTTAGGTTGTTTGTCACCTTTTTCTGCCTTAATGTAGGCGTATCGTAATAAACTTCCCTCTTAAAACTGTTTTTGCTGCATCCCATACACACTTAAACATTACTATTAAAAACTTTCCTTACATCTGTATATATTAAAATTACAGTGTTTAGTTTTCTATGATTGTATCATGACTATTATGAATGAAATCTTATGGTATTTGTCTTTCTCTGACTTATTTCACTTAATATTATACTCTATAGCTCTATCCACGTTACTGTAAATGACAAGATTTCATCCTTTTTTTGAGTGAATATATTCCTTTATATATATAAAATACCACTTCTTTATCCATCCGTCAGTGGACACTTGGGCTATTTCCATAGTTTGGCTATTGTAAATAATGCTACAATAAACACAGGGTGCATGTGTCACTTGGAATTAGTGTTTCTGTATTTTGGGGACAAATATCCAATAAGTGTGATTACTGGAACATAGGGTAGTCCTATTAATATTTTCAGGAATCTTCATACTGTTTCCCACAGTGGCTCCATTAACTTGCAATCTCACCAACAGTGCACAAAGGTTACTTTTTTGTCTGCATCCTCTCCAATGCCTGCTTTTTCTGTTTTTTTATTTTAGCCATTCTGACAAGTGTGAGGTGATCTCATCATAGTTTTAATTCACATTTCCCTGATGAGTGATGTTGAGCATCTTTTCACGTGTCTGTTAGCCATCTGGATGTTTTCTTTGGAGAAATGTCTGTTCATGTCTTCTGCTCAGTTGTAATTGGATTATTTGTTTTTTTGGGTGTTGAGTTGTATAAGTTATTTATTTTGGATACTAACCCTTTATAGGATATGTCATTTGCAAGTATGTTCTCTCATTCAGTGGGTTGCCTTTTAGTTTCGTTGATTGTTTGCTTTGCTGTGCAGAAACCATTTATTTTGATGTAGTCCCAATAGTTTAGTTTTACTTTTATTTCCCTTCCTTAGCAGACAGATCTAGAAAAATGTTGTTACAGCCTCTTGAGGTAGGCCTGTATTACTATAAACTTCCCTGCTAGAACCACTTTTGCTGCATTTCAAAGATTTTGGACCACTGTGTTTTCCTTTCCATTTGTTTCTATGTAATTTTTGATTTCTTCTTTGCTTTCACAGTTGACCCATTCATTGTTTAGTATCATGTTATCTAACCTCCATGTATTTGTGCTCTTCCCAGATTTTCTCTAATGCTTGATTACTATTTTCATAGTTTTGAGGTCTGAAAAGATGCATGGTACAATTTTGTTTTTTTTTTTACTTTTTTGAGACTTGTTTTGTGGCTTAATATGTGATCTGTTCTGGAGGATGTTCCATGTACACTTGAAAATGGGCATTCTGCTGTTTTAGGATGGAATGTTCTGAATATGTATGTTAAGTCCATCTGGTCCAGTGTGTCATTCAAAGCCACTGTTTCCTTGTTGATTTTCTGTATGGATAATCTGTCCATTGATTTAAGTGGGATGTTAAAGTCCCCTATTATTGTATTACTATTGATTATTTCCTTTATGTTTGGAAAGGAAACGTATATTATGTATCTGGGTGCTCCCATTTTGGATGCATAAATATTTACAACTATTATATCCTCTTATTGGACTGTCCCCTTTATTATTATATAGTGCCCTTCTTTGTCTCTTGATAGTCTTTGTTTTAAAGTCTCTTTTGTCTGATAGCAGTATTGGTATGCCAGCTTTCTTTTGACATCCATTCGCATGATAAATGTTTCTCCATCCCCTCACTTTCAATCTGCAAGTGTTTTTCAGTTGAAATGGAGTCTCTTGGAGCAGCAATGGATGGGTCCTGTTTCTTTATTAACTTTGCAACCCTTTTGATTGGAGTGTTTAGTCCATTTACATTCAAAGTAATTACTGATATGTATTTATTGCCATTTTGTTACTTGGTTTATGGTTGTTTCTACTATCAAGTAAATTTTTAAAATGGGTCTTACAACTGATGAAATATGGTACATTTAGTTCAAAATGTTAGGGGTCTATTAACTAAACTAAAGAGCAATATTCAAGAATGTTTGCTTAACACATCTTCTATAGTGACAACACTCAGACTGGAATTGTTACAAATCACATTCTAGTGTTATAGACTAGACCAGGCAACAGTTTGCAGGATTTTGGAACTCTATTTTCCTTTTTAAAATACATAATGACATGCCCACTCAACCAAGAAGTTTATAAATTACATGAATGTTTTAATTTAAAGAATAAAGGTAAAGTGTCACAGGGTTTAGATTCAATAAACATACATATAATTACAGTTATACTAACCTCTGCTATACAAATGTCAGCTTTGATTGATGGCAACAGCCCCCATAATGGAATGTGACAGCTTGCAAATTATACCTGCCCCTGGGGACACTACAACAAATCAGTTAGTTCCAACTATTTCCTTTTCTACATTTTATGTTCTTTCCTCTCCCATCAATTAACATGTGTGAGTACATGCTCACACATGTAAAGCACAAAGTCTTCTGAAGTATCTAGTTTTATTTATGTCAAGGACCACAGCTTTCAATTATAAAATAAAAATATTAAGATTAATTGGAAAATCTTCAAGTACAGAAGTATTCTTACCTCATATTTTTTTTTTTTGAAAGTACAGATATGGTCAAGCAAAAGCATAAAGAATGTAATCTAACATGTATCTTGGTGTTTTCATGTTAGCAAAAACACTGAAACTATTTTTGGTTAACATTTCATAGGTAACATTTACTAAATAAAGTATAATTCAATAAGAAATTCTAAAACCCTTGAAGGAACAGAACATAGAATGCTGGGAAAGGGAGAAACATTTAAAATACTTTCTAGACTACATGTGTTTACAGCTGGAGTAGAATTCTCTTTGCAGCTCTTTTTGTTGATTGAAAGCACTTGCCAACAATCTCAGACCATACATACTGAAGTCTAGCCATCAGCATAAGCCTATAAAGAGTACAATGCTTGGTTACTCTAAAACTTAACTAATTATACTAACAGAGAAAAATACAGAAATTGTTATATTAGTGTGTATAAAAGCCATAAAGACCTTGCTCTCATCTCTAAATGCTTGTCCATAATACTCCAGTATTTCATTCCATTAAAATCTCATAGACGAAGGGTCTAAAACAATTTACAATGATTCCTCTTCTGCTGACTCATGAAGACAGATTTTTGACATGTGAATAATTTGTGGTAGAAACTTGTCCTGTGATAAGTTCTATTCTGCACATTATGACTCATAGGGAACAGGTTTCCTTGGTACTATAATGTTTTTTCTCTTTCCTGCCACATGTGCAAAGCTCAGTTTGAGGATCAATTTCTTACAAAAACACTTTAAAATTTCATACTGCAATGCCAAACTACTAAAAGCTCAAAAGTGATGAGCTAAAAAAAAATGTATTTTGTAGTAATCAACAAAAATGATTCCAAATAATACCAATTTTATCTCTTCAAACTAATACCAGACATTCACTGTTGAGAGATTCCGCCAATTCAAGAACAATTAATCAAAAGTTTACTTGGGGTCTACTATTGGACAGGAGAGACAGATGAAGGGAGGATTTTAAAATCTTATCAACAAATTATGGCAGGACATAAGCTGCTGAAAATTACTACAATTAAGAAAATCAGCTGTCCTTATTGAATACCTACTTCAATTATTTGATACCTTTCTATTTAGAAAAAGAACACAGGCAGGACATGTGTTCTATTTAATCACAACTTATGGTTATCCAAAGGAGAGCTTCTCTACAGAAGTTTGTACATAACTGCATGTCTAGAGATAGGTGTCTGTGGTTAGGAATACAAACATAAAGGCAAGAAGTTTAGAAGCTTAAACGAGAAACGCAGCAAAGAAGAAATGTGGTCCAAACACTTCCTCACATAATGTTACAAAATGATTTCGTCAACGATAGTGGGCAGCTGACCCCACTGAGTCAACTGCTGCTGCCTCTGCCCACCAGAGTATAAACTACACACATAGTGCCAATATGACTTCAGTGCAGATCCATGTGAAATTTTACATTTTCTGCATTTTTTTTCTCCTATTCCTTCCACTTCTAAGAAACTTACAGCACCAAAAAAGAGATCAAAAAACAATTGTTTGTTATTGGCTTTGAAGTGACTTAACAGAAATTCACACACATACACTAAAATGGAGGCTTAGGAAAGTGATACAGGACAAAGGCAAATACGCCCCAAGCCAATACTGTATCTGTGAGGAAGCACAAAACCTGACTGTACACTTTCTTGACACCCAATTGAAAAAGAAAAACTGGGAGTGATCTCAGCAAAATAGTAGCATAGGAATTTTGTGTTCGTCCCCTCCCCCAGAAAAATCAATTTGAACAACTATCTGTGAATGAAAATAACTTCACTTCACAAGAGCTAAGGATTCCAGGTGAGGGATTACAGCACATGGGTGAAGTACAGAAGTAAGAAAAGATGCACTGAGGGGAGTAGGAAAGATAGATTCATGTCACCACCCATCCCCAAGCATCCCTCCTTTAAGCCCAGGCAGCCCAGTGCAGAGAAATTCTTTCCCTCATTGCAGAAGGAAATAAGTGTCCATTTTTATCACAGACCCCAGAGCTGGCCTACCCCAGTACCGGGCCAACTCCACAGGCTTTAGATGCTCCTCGGGGGCTCCCGCAAACCTAGGCTCCTGGCTCACCCTAGCACCCATTGGCCCAAGCAGCCCAGAGCAGCATCCACAGCCTCAGGAAGCATCCATGGCACAGGCCACCAGCAGGCTTCTGTGAACCCTGGTCTATGTACACGCAAAGGCGCTAATCACATCATTAATCACAGAAATGCAAATCAAATCCACAATGAGCTATCACCTAACACCTGTTAGGATGACTATTACTAAAAAGGATGCCAGTGTATGTAGAAGGAAAATGCTCCCCAAGTGATTTTGGTATTGCAACTTGAGTTAACAAAATTGGCTACATCTGTCAAATTTCTAGGACCTCAGGACTCCAATAGCCATTCTCTATTCAGTTAACTAAACTGTTTTGACCATACTATCCAGATTTCTTTCAAGCAAATCACTAGCCAAAATGATTTTACCACACTAGCGGCAATGGTTGGGAGCTGAAGTTATACTGTAGTTTAACCTGCATGGGGTATTTCCATTACCTTTACTAATTTATCATGGAGAAATAGCTTTGTATCTTAACTAGAATTTGTTTAATAATGCTTAATATGTTATTTTTTGAAACTATGCATTTTCCCTTTGTAGGAAGAGTCAGTGTTGTATTTAGTGTTCATATCATCAAACTGCAAAACCTCAATCATTAATAGATATATTAGCTATAAGGAGTGGAGCCATTTTGGAGGTAATTTGGCAAAATCTCTCAAAATTTTAAATGCACAAACCCTAGGTCCAGCAACTCATTTCCAGAATTCTAATCTCAAAAAAAGGCCTACAAATCAAAGAGAATGAAATCTTGCCATTTGCAACTATGTGGATGGAACTGGAGGGTATTATGCTAAGTGAAATTAGTCAGAGAAAGACAAAAATCATATGACTTCACTCATATGAGGACTTTAAGAGACAAAACAGATGAACATAAGGGAAGGGAAACAAAAATAATATAAAAACAGGGAGGGGGACAAAACAGAAGAGACTCATAAATATGGAGAACAAACTGAGGGTTGCTGGAGGGGTTGTGGGAGGGGGGATGGGCTAAATGAGTAAGGGGCATTAAGGAATCTAGTCCTGAAATCATTGTTGCACTATATGCTAATTTGGATGTAAATTTTAAAAAATATAAAAGAAAATTTTTTAAAAAAAAGGTCTACACACACAAATGGACATTCATGAAGCTTTTTAGAAGGAAATAATGTAGATGTATACATACTGATATTAAGTTAAAAAATATGATGCATTTTACACAAAGACACACAAATATATGAAGTATGATTCTGTTTTTAATACACTAAAAGAAAATACACACACACACACACACACACACACACACACCTCTGCATTCTCCAGGTGTTAAGCTGAAATGTTTAGGAAGCTTTTCTTAAACCATAATACCCTACTAATAATTCCCTTCCATAGGCTTCTCTGGCATTTTTGTGCCCATATTTTCTATCAGCATAGTATTTATTACACTATATTGCTTACTTAAATATCTGCTTCCCTCAATAGACACAGGCACTGAAAAGACAAGGACAGTGACTGTCTTGACAGATACTCTTTCCACAATGTCTTAAAGTGGTCTGGCATGTGGTACATACTCAAGAACTGTTGGTGAATCATATTTTTTGCAGGTAATTATTACTCATAATACTGGTGGTAACTCTTCTTGCCTAATAAGAAAATAGAATATTTCTACACTTAATGGTAGGATTTATACAATTTATCTTCCATATAGATATTTGGTTTAAAAGTTATGTTCAATACACTGTCACATAATGGATTTTGTGAATTAGCCAGAGGAATGCTCACCTCTCTAATCTATTCATGTACATTTACCAAATGGAAAAATCTCAAAACATATTCAAAGAAAGAGGGTTATTTACTGAGTCCTGGACAAAGAAGATGCTGCTCACCCTGTGCCTTGGGGGATGACAGTCCCAGTATCTGGATGTTATTTCCCTTCAATGAATGTTGTTGAGAAAAGATGAGACTTTAATAGCTCTTCATGGATTAAGTTAAGTGGCTTGAATCTCTGTCTTATTGGGAAAAGCAGACTTGTATTTCAGAGTATCACTCAAAGAGGAGTGAATATAATTTGAACATTCTGTAATCAGGACTTAGAGATTTTTTATAATGCTCCTCTCCTGCCCTCCCACCCCTATTCCACCAAGCCAACCCCAGGCCTTTCCCAACAGAACAGGCCATCATTTCTGATGTCCCATATGCAATAGCTGAGGTGTCCTAACTTAATTTCCTCCAACCAAGAAGAAAAGTGGGTAGTCCTATTAATATGGACTGAAACTTTATTTCTATAAACACAATTTATTAGTACTTCTAAATCTAAGTATTCTTATGGGCGTGTCTCACTTATCAATACAGTATCTCTGATATATTGTGCTTAAGGAGAACACATTCAATA
Organism: Lynx canadensis; assembly: GCF_007474595.2. NCBI lineage: Eukaryota > Metazoa > Chordata > Mammalia > Carnivora > Felidae > Lynx > Lynx canadensis. The sequence continues at coordinate 91,375,813 of NC_044307.1, forward strand.
TCTTTCAGCGATGCCTCTATTAAGTATTTATTGTGTATCTATCTACTACCAAAAATCTTAGTTTCCCTCATAATAAAATGAAGAAATAACAGTACCTACATATCAGCGGATTATAATGAAAATGGAACACATTAATATACATAAAATATTTAGGATAATGCTTGACATGTAATAGGGATCAATTAGATTTTCTAACATCATCAGCATCATCCTGTGTCTCCTCACTGTAATGTACCAGACACTAAGTTATGTACTATGCTATGGTGAGGAAAGATAAAGGCAGACAGATAAAGCTCTTGATATCATAAAGCTTACATTGTAATGCAGGTGGAGTGGTAGTAGGCATTATACAAAAAAAACTGTGAAATGCAAGATTTTACTTGTGATAAGGTACTAAAGACAACTTAGATACTATTCATGATGCAACAAATTGTTAGGAAAATTTGACCTAACCAGAGAAACCAGAAAAGGGTTTATCAAGAAAGTGACATTTGAGGGGCACCTGGATGGCTCAGATGGTTAAGCGTCCAACTCTTGATTTCAGCTCAGATCATGATTTCACAGGTTTGTGGGTTTGAGCCCTATGTTGGGCTCCGTGCTGACAGTGCAGAGCCTGTTAGGGATTCTCTCACTCCCTCTCTCTCTCTGTCCCTCCCCCACTTGCACATGCTCTGTCTCTCTCAGCAATAAACTTTAAAAAAGGAACCAATATTTGATTTAACATCTAAAAGATGAAAGGCAATTAATGAGGTGAAGGAGAAAAAGAGAGTTACAGGCAGAAGCAGAGCATGTACATAGAGCATGTGGGGGACAACATGGATGGAAGAGAGTAAAGACAGGCAGAGTAAAGGGCTGGGCACAGAGGCTGAGAGGACTGAAGTTTGGTGGGAAAGAGATGGGAAGGGTCAGATGATGCATAGCCTTTCAGCTACCTCTAGCTACTCTTTTCACACTGTAGAGCAGCCTGGAAAACTATTAGTGGCTTTCTTTTCCTTCCTTTCTCTTGTCTCGTCTTGTCTACTCCCTCCCTCCCTCCCTCCCTCCCTCCCTTCCTTCCTTCCATTCATTCATTCTGATTTTTCTTTAACATTTATTTATTTTTAAGAGACAGAGAGAGACAGAGCATGAGCAGGGGAGGGGCAGAAAGAGAGGGAGACACAGGATCCGAAGCAGGCTCCAGGCTCTGAGTTGTCAGCACAGAACCCGACATGGGGCTCAAACCCATGAACCACAAGATCATGACCTGAGCCAAAGTCGGACACCTAACTGACTAAGCCCAGGTGCCCCTCATTCGTTCATTTTGGATTGCTGTTTTTCATAGGAGAGGGTATGGGAGTGAAAAGGGAAGGATGAAACCGTTCAGACTGCATTTCTGGCAACTTAAGGGGAAAGAATAGAAGGGAGCAAGTTGGATGCTGGTACCCCAGTTAGAATACTATAGAAGGAATCAAGGTGAGAGATGATAGAGGCATTAGTGAAGGAAGCATTAGTGAAGATGGGGAGGATATGGATGAATGTGAGAAACACACAGGAGATAAAATAAAAAATTAATAAGAACTGGTGCTGGATTGACTGTATTCACCTTACATTTATTTATTTATTTTTTTAATTTTTTTAACGTTTATTTATTTTTGAGACAGAGAGAGACAGGGCATGAACGGGGAGGGTCAGAGGGAGGGAGACACAGAATCTGAAATAGGCTCCAGGCTCTGAGCGGTCAGCACAGAGCCCGACGTGGGGCTCGAACTCACGGACCGCAAGATCGTGACCTGAGCCGAAGTCGGACGCTCAACCGACTGAGCCACCCAGGCGCCCCAACCTTACATTTAAATATAGAGTATATTTAAGCGTTATCTTTCCCCAGAGAAAAGTAATGTAAAAATATATTCTGCTGAAAATTTCCCATGCATCAGATATTTTACATCTCTCTGCTCTCTTCCTGGTTCAGGATGAAATAATCACAAATGAAACATTAAGAAATAGTTAATATAGCTACAAGTTACCCTGGAGAAAAATTTTCAAACTTGATTTGAAAATATAACATAAGAAAATTAAAGTTGGTTAGCCTCTTCATCTTTTCTAGGCCCATTAGCTGCCATACTGTTACTTATGCAACAAACTACGTTTTACAGATTTACCTCAATAGCTGTAGGGTAACAGTTGAGGTTAGAAAACAAACAAAAAAACAAAACAAGATATAAAGGAATACTAGAAACTGAGGCCTGTTTTTATAAAAAATAATTAGTTATTCAAAAATTTTAAATGTAGGTTTCACTGGATAGCCTTTGAAAATTAAAGAAAAACACCCACTTTAAGGGATGAGCAATTACAAAAGACCATAGATAAAACATCCTTTAATATTCAGTACATCTCATATTTCTGAGGAAGATAAAAGAAATTTTTCACAATGATACTAATGTTTGTGGTTAGCGAGTTCCCATCTTAAAACTTATAGGTGGCAGGATTTTTCTGAAATTTAATGAGTAAAAGAAGACTTAAAATCAGCATCATAAATATTGAACATTTATTTTTGCTTCCTTGTTTATAGGGAAAGTAGACTGTTTCTAAGCATGCTATGCACTGTATCATTTTACAATAATATACATTGTTATATTTTACTTTAAGAGAAAGAAAACACTAAGCTTTTTATTGGTTTTTGCTCTGTATTTGGGTAAGTTAGCATGATAAACTTTGCAGTCAGTGCTCTTGAAGTAATTTAAAAATATGTTTTCTAATACTTTGCTTTGTTTTATATTCTTATGGGACACTGTGTAAAAAAATCAGCGGTGCCTGGGTGGCTCAGTCAGTTAAGCGTCCAACTTGGGCTCAGGTCATGGTCTCAAGGTTCGAGGGTTCAAGCTCCATGTCAGGGTCTGTGCTGTTGACTCAGAGCCTGGAGCCTGCGTCAGATTCTGTCTCTCTTTCCCTCTCTGCCTCTCTCACTCACAAATGAATAAACATTAAAAATATATATATATAAAACAATCACATGATAGAAACAAAAAGTAACTAAATTGTGGTATTAAGCAGACAAAAAGAAAAAAAGAAACGATTAAGAATAGGACCCCCCCCTTCACTCCTGTGATACAATGAAATAAGCTATTTTTCTGCAAAGTAACACTCATGGATTAGGCAAAATTGTTATTCCAAATTTTTTTTTAGTAAAGGCAAAGATAATTAGATTCCCAAGTGCTTTTAAATTATACTCTAAGGGTCTCAAATAATACATAATTTGCATCCATAAAACAGATTTTTATGTCTCAAAAATTATAGTTCTTTCAGGACTCCCTTTCATCCAACTATATTAAGAACAAAACAGTTAAAAACAGTAGTTTATACACAGAAGTGGGCTTTTTTACTCAAAGCATTTTAATATATTTATGAGTAGCTGTTAAACCTTGCAAAAGTAAAAATAATACCTAACACTAAGAATTCCAAGATGCTTCAGAGTAATTTATAGCTTACTTACTAATAAAAGTAATGAGACACTCTTCAAAATAGAGCTCTCATTACTTCTTAATGGCATGTGCTCAAATGCAGGAAATGGTTGGCCTGGCAAATAATATTGACATTTCATCATGGATTTTAAAAGTGGTAGCTTTTTAATGCCATTATGTTTAAGCACATGGTTAAACCTTTTTAAACTAATCATTCTTTTTAGAGATTGGCTGCTTTCAGATTTCAAGTTCTATTCCCCTTTTTTAAGATCTCTAACTAAAAGGAAGCTTAAAATTTTCATTTTGGTTATTGTTTAATTACACAAAATTAGAAATGAAAATCAGGAAAAAAAGACTAGAAAAAGCAAAATGTTTATGTTATTAAAGGATTGAAAAGTCATTACTGCCACCAAAAACACACTGATTGTGTTTGTGAAGTCACTTGAAAAATTAAGCTTAAATACAAGAATCACCTTCAAAACCAGAAAAGAATACTGTTGCTGTCTACTATTCTTATTCTGAAATAAGTACTTTAAAAAACAAATCCCAACACCAAACAAATGAAGGCAAGAAGGGAAATAAGCAACATTATAACAAATATAAATACCACAATAACTTCTAAACTAAATCCATATCTTAGAATATTTAGATTCATCATTGAATTGCATCTATGCAGAAGTAGCTCAATGAATAGTGACTTCAAATGATTAGCATTCTTTACTGATTTCATGAAATAGGCACACAGTATTTTAGTGAGCTAGATAAATGACTTTATCTTGAATGTCAGTTATACATGGCAGAAGTTCAGATTTTTACAAAACCCAGAAGTTGAAACAAATCTTTCATGCTGATAAAGTCTACTCTGTGCATCATTTCATTTCCTCTTAGTTTTTTATTCCATATTTCACTAGCATGTCGTTTAAATGTATGCTATTTTCTCTTAGCTCTTCATACCAAATAGAGCCACTGGATGAGACAGGGAGGTGGGGGAGAGGTAATGATTATTATAAGTAAGCTATAAAACTATGCTGGATTTTCCAGAGCAAAATATAATTAACAGCAATATGGCAATCTCAGTGCCTATATATGTAATATAAAGAGACAGGGACTGGGGGGCACCTGTGTGGCTCAGTCGGTTAAACATCCAACTCTTGGTTTTGGCTCAGGTCATGATCTCAAGGTTTGTGGGTTCGAGCCCCACATCGGGCTCTCCGCTGACAGGACAGAGCCTGCTGGGGATTCATTCATTCTCTCCCCCCCCCCCTTTCTCTCTCCATCTCTCCCTTAATCTCTGTCCCTCCCCTGCTCACTTGCTCTCTCTCTCTCTCTCTCTCTCTCTCAAAAATAAATAAACTTAAAAAAAGAGCGAGAGAGAGAGAGAGAGAGAGAGAGAGACAGGGACTGGAAGTTAAGCTGGTTTCTAGTACGACTATAGTTAATGATAAAAAAGGATAACATCAAACTGATTTGGTAATGAGAAATTATGAAAAGACAAATCAATGCAAATGCCATTCCTAGTCACCAATATGAATGTGTTAAAATGCTGGTCCTTACAGGGTTGTTTTGAAGTTTCAACATTATTAAGCATTTATGCCAAGTTTTCAAAACTACTGAGCTATTTTATTTATATGTTTTAATTTTTAGTACAGATTTCTAGTCAATCATGCACACTCTGATTTTTCTAATAGGAATAGTTTAAAAACTGTAAATAAATATCAAAGCAAGAATTAAATAAACCATGTAATATACATACAATGTTGTATATTTCTGAGGAGAGAAGGCTCTCCAGGATCCTTGCAAAGCTGGAAACGGAGATTTCTCAACTGTACAACTGAAAATTGTATCAAAATTGCTTCAGCATCAAGGAAGCCTGACATCTGTAAACGTGTCCTTAGAATGAAGCCCAGAAACTGTTAAAATCTATGACAGGGGAGTATCTTAATAGTGATTGGTTTCTTTCTTGACTGCAGCAGGATATTCTGTATACTGAAACTCCATGCCCCTTAACAAAAGAAAAAGCATATGTATGCACATACACTGCTTCAGCTTCTGTCCTTTGTATTTCTACAATGCTTCCTTTAAGCACTACATTGTCACTGTCCAATAGAACTTTCTGTGATGACAGTAATGTTCTGTACCTGAATTATCTAATTTGGTAACCACTGGTGATTACTGAGCAGCTGAAATGAGGCTAGTGCAAATGAGGGAAATAAGTTTTAATTTTCCAAAATTTTACTTAATTTTAATTTAAAAAGTCACATGTGGCCAGTGGCCAGTATACTGAACAACACTGCCCTATATTCTCAATTTAATAAATGAGGACACCATACAAACACATGGTTTGTACTGAATATGGCAGGTTTGTGTGTGTGGTCCTTTTCCAACAATCAGTAATCTACTTTGTATGATTATTTAATGTCATGCAAACTATTTGTAAAGACACATCACCAAAGAAGATATACAGATGCCAAAAAAGCACATGAAAAGATGCCTAACATCATTAAATGTCATTACATTATTATAGATATATATCTACTGACATGAATCATTGTTTATGGTATATTGTCAAAACAAATAAAGCAATTTATTTGTATGGTTTTATTAAAAGAAAGCTAATGCCTATTAAGAACTTATATACCAAGCACTGTTCTAAACAATTCACATGTATAAAATCAATTAACTCTCATGTACCACTATGCCATACTGCCTTTTATTAAATATATGAATATACCTTAGCACAAGAATGAAAAATGGAAAGTATGTACTTGTAATAACTTGTGTTTGGATATGTTATTTTTGGCTATTTTTAAATTTCTTGTAATGAAAGAATATGTATTACAATGAGATAAAAACAATAAAAAATGTAAAGTATTAAAAAGAAATTAGGGGCGCCTGGGTGGCGCAGTCGGTTAAGCGTCCGACTTCAGCCAGGTCACGATCTCGCGGTCCGTGAGTTCGAGCCCCGCGTCGGGCTCTGTGCTGACTGCTCAGAGCCTGGAGCCTGTTTCCGATTCTGTGTCTCCCTCTCTCTCTGCCCCTCCCCCGTTCATGCTCTGTCTCTCTCTGTCCCAAAAATAAATAAACGTTGAAAAAAAAAAAAAAAAAAAAAAAAGAAATTAAATACTTAGGATCTGTAATTCTAGGGTGTTGTGGGCAATTTTCCCCTACTTTTCAAAAAAATTTGAATCTCTTTTCAGTCAGTGTTGCATTGCCATTATAATAGTGTTTTTCAGGGGCTTCAAGGTCTGCAAAATAATTCAAAATAAACAGCTGCTATCTCCCACTTAACACTTTTATAAACTGTTCTTTCTCTACTCTATGGACACTAGATAAAATTGCATAATAACAGGAAGAGTTAGCAAAAACTAACCAAAACATATAGAATTTATTTGAAAATATACCCTGAAATAACCAAAACAACTCTGAAAGAGAACAAAGTAGGAGGACTCACAGGATTTCAAGACATATTATATAGCTATAGTAGTCAAGACAGTGTGGTATTGGCATAAAGATAAACATACAAAATCAACAGAACAGAATTCAGAAAGAGTCACACATATATGGTCAATTGGTTTCAATAATAAGTGCCAAAGCAATTCAATAGAGTAACTCTTTTCAACAAATGGTGCCCAAACAGCGGGTATCCATATGCAAAAATAGTGAACCTCACCCCTTACTCCTACCTTTCACAAAAATCAACTCAAAATGCATCATATCCTAAAACTAAGAAATTTCTAGAAGAAAACATAGGAGAAAATAATACTTATCTTGTGCTTAGGATATATTTTTAAAACAGGACACAAAAAAGAATGAACTATAAAAGAAAAAGTCAATAAATTGGGACTCTATAAAAATTAAGTATTTGATTTTCAAAAGACATTGCTATGAACATGAAAAGGCAGGTCATTAACTAGAAGAAAATACTGCAAAGCACATACCGAACAGAGGATCTGCATTTAGAGTCTTACACAAGTCTTGTGACTCAACAGTAAGACAAACCACCCGCTTAAAATACTTTAAACAAGGCAAACTATTTGCAAAGACACATCACCAAAGAAGATATACAGATGCCAAAAAGGCACATGAAAAGATGCCTAACATCATTAGTCATTAGGGAAATGCAAATTAAAACCACAATGAGATGCTACTACATAGCCACTAAAACAACTAAAATTAAAAAAAAAAAAAATCATGTAAGTGTTATAGAGGATGTAAAGGAACCAGAATTTTCATACATGGCTATTAGGAATATAAAATGGTACAGCCATTTTGGAAACAGTTTGGTAGTTTCTTAAAAAGTTAAACATGCATCGGGGTGCCTGGGTGGCTCAGTTGGTTAAGCGTCTGACTTCAGCTCAGGTCATCATCTTGCGGTCCATGAGTTGGCGCCCCAAGTTGGGCTCTGTGCTAACAGCTCAGAGCCTGGAGCCTGCTTTGGATTCTGTGTCTCCTCTTTCTGCCCCCCCCCCCCCCACACTCTGTCTCTGTCTCTCAAAAATGAATATTAAAAAAATTTTTTTAAGTTAAACATGTATCTACCATATCCCCAACAATTCTACTCCTAGGTACTAACTCCAAAGTGAAAACCATATGTCCACAAAAATACTTATACAATAATATTCACTGTAGCTTTATTTGTAATAGTGAAATACTAGAACCAAGGCAAATATTGGTCAAAATTAAATGGATAAACAATTTGTGATATATTCATGCAACTCAACATTAGTTAGCAGTACAAAGGAATGAACCATTAATATATGCAACAACATGGATGAATACCAAAATAATTAGGTTGAGTTCAAGAAGTCAGATAGAAAAGTACATACGGACCCTTACATACAATTTATGAAAGTGTAAGCAAACCTATAGTGACAGAAAGCATTTCAGTGGTTGCCTGGGGATGACAGTTGTGGAGGGAGAGTACAAAGGGGTGTGAAGAAACTTTTAGGGCTGATGAATATGTTCATCAATTTGATTGTGTTGGTTTCACTCATATACACATATGTCAAAACTCATTAAATTGTATTCTTTAAATATGTACAGCTATTTTGTACACTACTTATACCTCACTAAAGCTAAAATAAAATGTTTAAAGACCAAGCGTATACATGTATTAAATTTAACGTGGTAGTATCTACTGCTTTCCTTAGAATACAATTATTATTTTCTTTTCTAGTAAGAAATTTAGGAATGAATCTCAAATTTAGGAATGAATAGCTTTCATCCTTTAATAAAAAGAGGGTCAAACTGAACATAAGAGCTTTTTTTAAGCCAAGCTTTTAAGAGGTTTTCTCCAAGGATCAATTCCACAGATTACTGTTCTGCCAAAGGGAAAAGTCAAAGGATATTCCACTTACAGCCAAACAAGCACCATTCACATTTACTATCCTGTCATTTCTAAAACTGGGGGGAAGGTCACCACATTTTTCTCTTCTCTTTGGTTGTTAACAGCCAGGCAGAGTTTGAAGAGTCAATGTAACATAAATCAAGTCTCTGGGGTTATTACTCGTGAAGTATAGTGGGTAAGGAGCAGAATTAAGAACCCAATAAAGAAGCAGAAAGGAGCTAACATTTGTTGAAGGCCGACTACGTGCAAAACACTATCTTCAAAATATTTTTATATATTATATTAAATAACAATAGGAAAACATTTTGAATATTTTAGTTCTCTATAACTTGAAGGAACAAAGCACTGTACAATGAAAATGTTTTTAAGGCAAATAGGAATGACTAGAGGGCACTGGTATTATTTTTTCAGACTCAGCTTTTGAAGTCGAGGCCTGCCTTAAACCCAGGTGAATCCTGAATACAAAGTACTTACAGTGTATAAGGTGATTAATCATTGTTTAAAATAAAAAAAATATTTACAATATACAAATTGTACACCAATGAGAATTAAAATAGCATAGAATATCATTTTTGGTTACTTAATTTTTTAAACATAGCAGTTCCAAGATTAGACTGCACTTAGATTTGAAGAGTAGAGGGGGAAAAAAAAAAGCATTATAATTGGAATACGAATAACTAGATAACTCAGCCCAACCTACAAGTCTAGGGGAGGATATTATATACAAGCCTATCACACAACAATAGAAAAGACAAAGGAGACTTTTAAGGAGACTAGATCCAGTCAATCTCTGGACATAAAGAAATGTGAAGTCCATGCTGATGGTTAAAAGTGAAGAAGGATAAATGTGAATGTAAAGGATACCTTAACCTGAAGTCCATGAAAAATCAACACAAAATAATAAGAGAAAGTTTTCTTCTCTACCGTATCAGCTAAGTTTCTTAGATATCCTAGTTTCCTCTTTCCCCTAAGTGTTCAGTCTGCCATAAGTTAGTGAGTAAATAAATGTTACTCACCAGAAGTAAAAGTCACCAGAAGTGTACAGTTAACTTAGTATATCCAGAAGGAGAATACTCTGTAGTTATCAAATGCCATGAAATATGAATTAATTGATATGCAAAAATATTTACTGGGAAAAATGTAACAAATAATATACAATCCACTTTCATTTTTTAAAGCTTTACATATTTGCCTAAAAAAAGATTAATATGCTAAACTTTGTAATTTTATGTATTTTTTAAACTTTCTTACAATGAGTATATTAACCTTTTGAAGGGAGAAAAAAATCCAAAGTATGAAAATTCTCAAACAAAATTAACATTTAATTCACACTGGTCTTAAAAAGTGCCACAGAGCTCCAGTTGTAAAACTGCACAATAAAACATAAAGAAAATGACCTTTAGGATACGAAATGGTCTAAAATACAGATCTAACATAACATATATCATACTATCTATAGGCATGCCTTCTAATGTTCTGGCAACCTTGATTATCCAATAACAACAAGCAATAAATATTTCTATGTAGTAATTTTAACCAAGGTTCAAATCAATGATGACTACAAGTACATTCAGTTTTCTTTTTAAAAATGATGTATGGTGGGGCGCGTGGGTGGTTTAGTTGGTTAAGCTTCCAACTTCGGCTCAGGTCGTGATCTCATGGTTTGTGAGTTTGAGCCCCACGTTGGGTTCTGTGCTGATAGCTCAGAGCCTGGAACCTGCTTCAGATTCTGTGTCTCCCTCTCTCTCTGCCCCTCCCCTGCTCACGCTCTGCCTCTGTCTCTCATAAATGAATGTTAATTTTTTTAAATTATGTATGCCTATAATGGCACAAAGTTCTACAAAAGTATGATTTCATACATTCATTTTGATATACAAAAATAATTTTTACAGACATGTGCAAACTATAAATTCAAAGGATACTATTTAGATCATAAAAATTCCAGCAAGCATAGCTCTCTACAATTCCTAAAATTAACCAGCTGCATATTCCATTTTAGGTTTACAGAAACTTCATGCTTCTGTTGCAGTGTTTCTGAAACAAAAGCCTTTTTGAAAATAACTGCCTGTAATATTGACTAAAATAACTGCTCCCAAACAAAAGAAAACTTGCTCTCAAATCAAGAACTACTTGAAAGTAACAAATTGTCATAACCTACCAAGCTCTCAGGTCTCATAAGCCTAAATTTCTCAGACATCACACCATACCAAACTATGGAGAAAAATTTGGTATTGTTCAAGAAAGTGAAAGTATTCAGATTAACATAAAATGTTTTTATTCAGCAAATTGTTTCAAAGCAGAGATTTTTTTAAAAAGCTTAGAGGTAGGGTGCCTGAGTGGCTCAGTCAGTTAAGCTTCTTACTCAGACCCAGCTCAGGATGTCATGGTTCATGAGTCTGACTGAGTTTGAGTTTGAGTTTGAGTTTGAGCATGCGTCGGGCTCTGTACTGACCACTCACAGCCTGGAGCCTGTTTCAGATTCTGTGTCTCTCTCTGCCCCTCCTCTACACATGCTCTGTCTCTCTCTCTCAAAAATAAATATTAAAAAGAAAACTTTTTAAATAAAATAAAAATATAAAAATAAAAAACTCAAAGGTAAGTGATAAGAACAAATCCACAACTTCAAAAAAATCAGAGATACAAATAAGGACATAGAATACTCACTTTCTGTGGATGCCTTGTGGAAGAAACCTGAAGATGTGTCTGAATTATGAAGTCCTTGCCCTAACAAGGCAACTCAGTTTTAGAGGAACTGACTATTCAAAAGTAAATTATGTCTGCCAAGACAATCTAGTTTTCTCAGAACTAACATATTTCTGTGTGCTAATAATCTGTAAAAAATGCAAACTGTATCATAAAACTCATGAAATATATTTATCCTAGAGTCTTCAAGAATCATTTTAGGGGCACCTGGGTGGCTCAGTCTGACTCTTGGTTTTGGCTCAGGTTCCTGAGTTCGAGTCCCACATCACGCTCTGTGCTGACAGCTGCAGAGCCTGCCTGGGATTCTCTGTCTCCCTCTCTCTGTCCCTCCCCTAATTGCTGTCTCTCTCTCAAAATAATAAACACTAAAAAAAATCATTTTAATGTTTATAAAATAGGAATCTCACTAACTAACCAGATCTTTGTCTCTACAATTTCACACTTTGTACCAAATAAAGTTTAACGAAACTTTTTCAACTGCTTTGTGTCATAGCTAACAATATAATGGCATTATTGAGTGCCCAATAATATATACTTCACCATTCTTATATAAAACATTTGATCCTCAACACAGGAAAGCAACCAAGAAGTGCCAGCACATTGGAGTTAAAATCTGTAGTGTTCTACTAAACCCGAGGGCCAACTCAAGTGTACAGATTCCAATGGCTGATTTACCCAACAAAAATACTCCAACATTGTAATTTCCAAGTCATGGTATCCTCTCCTTTTCTAAGAATGGACGCCTTGGGCTAGGGCTGCTTCACCTGAGAGGAGTTAACTATTATAATAAACTGTGCATAATATTTATTTATATAATATTTCTGTTTATATACTATTTGTGTTTATCTGAATCCCCAATCCAATTTCCCATGGACAGGGTCCATTGCTTTCATCAGATAGCTTCTGATCTAAACATGTCTGAGAACACATTCCCTCCTGCTCATGTTAAGAACACATGTCTTAGACCATTCCCTCCTGCTCACCTCTTATATAAATCCAGGTTTACCACATTAAATCTGCCTCAACATTGTTACATCCAATCACTCATTCATATGACCAATAAAAATACTACTGACCTCAGTTTTTCATTTAAATTACATAAAATGGGGCGCCTGGGTGGCTCAGTTGGTTGAGCAACTGACTTTGGCTCAGGTCATGATCTCACAGCTTGTGAGTTCGAGCCCTGCATTGCGCTCTGTGCTGACACCTCAGAGCCTGGAGCCTGCTTCAGATTCTGTGCCTCTCTCTCTCTCTCTCTCTCTCTGCCCCTCCCCCACTCGTGCTCTGTCTCTCTCATTCTCAAAAATAAACATTAAAAATAAATAAATAAATTACATAAAATGAAACAAAGCAGAATTTTATTAAAAATTGTAATAAGATATGTTTAAAAAGTAAAAACCAGCTTTCATAGTAAAATGGACCTGTTTTATTACTATATTGTTTAGCATTAATTTAATTACAGAAAATAAAAGTTAAATGCCTCTAATCATAAGTTTGCTTCAAATCTTAGGATGTACCACAATTATTTTCTATTTTATCCTATGAGAGTTCTTTACCAAGGGTCCTAAATTTCTGACAAATAGGGGACAAAGTGAAGGCGACATATTAGAAAAGGAACCAGAGACCCCTTACCAATGCTTTCAAAACTAACCAGAGGCAGTGTTGTATTTCTAGCCTCCCAATTTGTTAATTTGAATGCAATTTCCCATTTATGGAAAGTATTTATACTTTCTAATTCAGGTCAGTAATTGTGTCTCTGATTCCTAGATCAACAAGGAAGGAAGGAAGGAAGGAAGGAAGGAAGGAAGGAAGGAAGGAAGGAAGGAAGGAAGGAAGGGGAAAAGACTCTGAAAGAGAAGCATTTATAAATTTTTCAGGGCAAACCTGACCTGATGTGTAAATTTACATGTTGTGTAAATACTGAAGAGTTTTGCCGTAAAAACACTAATGTGTTTGATTTTAAAGTGCTGCCTGTGACCCCACTGAGAACATTTTCCCATTATTAAGATCACACTGGATGGTGTGGGCTTACATGGCTACTTTCATAGTCCCACACATAACACAAAAAAAGCAGTGAGAACCCCAGCAAATACTGAAGTCATCAATACTGAACACTTGAACATGGAGACATACAGCATATTTGTAATTCCTTAAAAGAGAAGGAAACACAGAACATCTCTCCTCTTTATATATATCCATAGATTCCTATGTGCCAGAGCTGTTTTTTAAGGTCCATAAAACCTGTATTTGCATCTACTGGACAAATGTTATTGAAGATTTGTTTCAATACATTACTGATTTTTCTCTCTTTAAGGGCCCCGGGGAAATATTTTTGCCTCTTATCTTCAAGAATTACTTCTGGACAAATGGTCACTATGATTTATAAACCTGGTCAGGACTCCCTCAACTTTGTTATATCTGCATTATTATAGCAGTATTGTTTTTGGCTTCTCTCTTTTCAACCTGGCCTGTGTTTTCCTTTACCCTTCTACCCTTCTTACTTACCTTTAGTTTATACCATCCTGCTGTTTTGTGTTTTTTTTTTTAAATGTGCTCATGTAAAAGAGATTAAATCTTTTATAGAACAAGGAGGGCAAAGTTAATGAGATTCAGGAAATCTTAATCTATAGGTACAGAGCATTTAACACATTTCACTAGATATATTACGAATTGTATAATGAAAATCCAAGTTAAGTGACATTATATTTCTAATTCCAAGAATGTTTCTGGAGTCTTTTTGGACTATTTTGCCTTTCTACTTCAGTTATGTTTACAACTCCAGCAATCTTTCCATGCTCAACATATTTAAAACCAAACCCACTATCCTTAAAGAAGTTACTTTGTCCTCTGATGCACTCAGGTACAAAACTACCTGCTGAGAAAATGTTAACTTAGTATATTACATCTGTTTAACCTCTAATCTGTCAGAATTATGCCTAGAGTATTAAATGAACCAAATTCTATTTATATGAGCAAACTAAAATTTATACCCTAAGTGACCACTATATAGAGTGTGACCAAATTATAAGACCTATGCAATAGACAATTCAATGTACTATATATAAATTCAGAATATGCTTAAGACTATAGTCCTTTTAAAATTATTACTGGCCCTTTCATAATCCAGAATACCAGTGTAAATGCAAAATTCTCAATGTGGAAAAATATAAAGTTGAGTATGAGCAAAATGACAGTAACTGATCTAATAGAAAATATATACTCATCTGGCTGTTTTTCTGCTTATTTCCCTTCTATGTAATCGGAGATACTTAAAAAATGAATGGGCCTACTTGGAGAAGAAAGTTGGGGAGCTCTCTAAAGCTTGGACCTGGGCTTTACCAATCAAGCATTTTGATCTAAGATTTTTGCTAATCTAACATCTTGAAGATTGTAGCTTAATAAACTTATACACTAATATTCATTAAGTCCCAAGTAACATGAACAAAATAAAATTGGTAATGTTTAAATTTCCTGAGTTGAAACTCAAAATTAAGATATTAACTAATATCTTAAATTTGACAAATTTTGACCAAAAATCTCCGTACTTCATTGTTAAAATACTGGACAGAAACAAAACAAAACAAAACAAAACAATAAAAAACCAAAAACAACAGTAATTCCCCCCAATAAAAAGGCTATCAGCTATCTTAAAATATTGCCATTAAAATTAAAGTGATATGTTATGGAAGAAGGTTGTATTAAATGCCATCATAAAAGGGCATGGAAAAATGGACAAATTAAAAAATACCTTCTATCTAGAGGAGAAGGTTACAGTAATAGAAGTGATCAAACAATATCTCCATATTTGTAAAAAAGAACTCTGACCATCAACATAAAAGATACTATGTTAAAAGAGATAACTGTTTTTGAGACCTTGTTTTGGCACAGAGCAATACTGTATAGAAAAATATAATCTATAGGCCTAATGTTACATGTCAAACATAAAAGCACTTTGCACATAATGTATAGTTTCAAAATATTTGATATTAACTACTAATCTGTACATGGTTTGATATAGCAATTTCTTAGTACTCCGGGACAAACTGAAGAGCTTACAATTAGTTTTAGACCATGATTAAATTCTGAATATTCAACTATTCAGTACAAACGTACAAATATTCACACTTTTTATATTTATTGTATTTGAGTGATTTGTTTTAAGAAAACAAATACTTTCCAAGCCATTACTAACAATTTTATTGAATAAATTTTATCAAATAGATATGTCAATATTACAATATTTGAAAGGTGTAATCATCCATAAAATATTTTAAGAGATTTTTAACTGCTGAAAAGAAAGTTTGGTTTAAAATAAATGTACTTTTATGGGGCACCTGGGTGGCTCAGTTGATTAAGCATTCAACTTTGGCTCAGGTCATGATCTCGCAGTTTGTGGGTTCAAGCCTCATGTCGGGCTCTGTGCTGACAGCTCAGAGCCTGGAGCCTGCTTCAGATTCTGTGTCTCCCTCTATCTCTGCCCCTCCCCTGCTCTCAGTCTGCCTCTCTGTCGCTCAAAAATAAATAAACATTAAAAATTTTTTTTAAAGAAATGTACTTTTACATATTTGGTTTTGGTCTGAACCAAATACTTTAGACCATAGAACATTTATCTGGTGTTAATTTCTTAGCATCATTAAAAGTAAGATTAATTCTTTTCACTGGAATGTGGCTTCACTAATTCAGTGAACATATTCCAGGGCAGTATTTCTCAAAGCAAGTTCTTTTTATTTAAAAAAAAATTTTTTAAGTTTATTTATTTTTGAGAGAGAGAGACAGAGACAGAGAGAGACAGAGAGAGAGAGACAGAGCATCAGTGGGGGCGGAACAGAGAGAGGAAGAGACACAGAATCTGAAGCAGGCTCCAGACTCTGAACTGTCAGCACAGAGCCCAACATGGGGCTCGAACTCAAGAACTGCAAGATCATGACCTGAGCCGAAGTCGGATGCTTAACTGACTGAGCCACCCAGATGCCCCTCAAAGCAAGTTCTAATAATAACTGTTCTGTGAAAGAAGCGATCTATGTTCAAATAAGTTTGGAAAATGCTCAAAGTTAAATAAGTTTACTAGAAAACATCTTAGTTCTCATCACACTAATTATACTATGGATAATGAGTCACGCCCAGAGATCCAGACTATAAAACTCTTTCATTCACTCAGCAGAACCCAAAATACTGCTCTATCACCCATACAATGAGACAGTCTGGTGTTGAGTATTATAAATTTCAAATTATTTCTATCATTTTCATTTTGTTCTCCAAGTAAGAATAATAAAACAAAAAAAATCCCCAAATCACAACATTAAATAAGTCTTCAGTTTTAGGTTTAACATAAAACCTTTATACTAACTACTGGACATCAATAAAGCATGCAGTAAAATTTACCTTAGTCACATACAAAACTTCAGGGTGGCTCTCCTCACAACTGATGTCCATTCCCAGGTACTGAACACCTTCATGATACCTTTTACACACAGTGGCAACACATATGGAGCTCTTCTTTTTCATCTTTGACACAGACTAATCAGACTCATTTTAAATCAACCAGGACAAACCAATAACCCTATCCCTTCCAAACTGTTAATGAGGCAGAACAAATTAGCCCTCTAAAAAATGTAGGATTAAGATACTTTTAGAAATACAAGTTCATGATTCAGCAAATACCTACTCAATCCTGGCTTCTCATGTACTGCAAATGTGCCTCCTAAAACATCAGCCCTGTAACAACACAACTGTAGAAATCTTTTGCAAAACATTTTACATTTTCTACATACAAGCACTAGGTCTAGAGATAATTATATAAAATAGTCTGCTTAATTCAATCAGAGGAGTTGAATTTATTTTCATTATAAGTAGAACACAGGAGTTTCTTACATGTGATGGAGAAGTTTGTAAAGGTAAGTATATATTGAGAAATATATAAAAACAAAATGATATTTGAAAAGCGTGACCAAACTATGTAAGAGTCAAAAAAAACTTTCTACTACACATTTCACAATATCACAATTCAAATTTACTCTGAAAAGACTTCTAAATTTTACAGAAGTAACAAAGAAACTCTTTTTCTATGAAAAAAATCACACTTTGTGAATTATATATCTACATGGAAAAGAATACAAAACAAAATACTTTAGACATCATACTTATAGACATCATACTTATAGACATCATAAGAGATTTGAGATTCATATTTAAAGATCCTTTTTTATTTTTTTATTTGAGTAAGACATAAAAGCGAGGTCTGGAACTGCTATCAATCAAAGAACCACTAGTACTTTAAAACTTGCTTCCTTTAAATGGATGTTTATTTTCAATTAGCCAAACTTTTATTATGGTAAATTTTGCTTCCAAATAATAACAAAACCCTTTTTTTTTTACCATAAATATAAGACATAGGCTGAATAATTTCTGTACTTCTGAACTTTATACTACTTTCATATTTCTGTTTGTGGATTTTCTTCTCCTGACAGATAACATATATGGTTCTCTGTTTTCAACTTTTAATTTAATAATTCAGAAAAAGATTTGGACATTCCAGACCTTCAAAACAAAAATAAACTTTCTTAACAATCCCTCACGTATACTTCAATAATTATTCTGTGATATTTTTAATTGTCTGTTGTCCATTAACAAGAGAATAGTGTATTTTGTAACTCCCACTCAAGAAAACAGAATAAGCTGATGTAAACTCTCCTCACCAGGTCAGAAATATAAAATACAAGATGAAATGTTTCAAACAATGAAAGCACAAGCATACACACACACACACACACACACACACACACACACACACAGTAAGATAGAGAATCTAAAGATAAAAACATCGGCCTCTAAGGCTGGGCTACTTTCAAAGTTACTGAGACAGTGCCACTGTAATCTGCAGATTGTATCACCATCTATATAAAAAACCAATGATATTTATAGATAAGTTATCAGTATTAATAAGAGCCATTTAGCAGCATTGTGGGATACAATGTAAATACACAAAAATCAACATTCTTAACTCCAGTGATAATCATCACATAATAGAAATTTTTAAAGATAGCAACTAATAATACAAGATCTTAAATGAGTCAATGAAAAGATATATAAAACCTATAATGAAAATTATAAAACATTTCTGAAGGGCAAAAATAGACCTAAAATTTGGAAAATACATAATGGTAATGGATGCAGAGAGAACATGATAAAAGGCTCGATTTTCCCCCCAAAGTATTCTATAAATTCAATGCAAATCTAATCAAAATCCCAGCAGATCCTTTAATGAAATGAAAGAGTGTGATTTCAAAATGAAAATACTCAAGTAAAGGTCCAAGAACAGCTAAGATTATTCTGGAAAATGAGAATAAAGTAAGGAAGTGGGATTTGCTTTACACTCAACAGTTATTCTAAAATAATAGTAATTAAATGTTTTTTAATGTTTATTTATTTTTGAGAAAGAGAGAGAAAGACAGAGTGTGAGCAAGGGAGGGGCAGAGAGAGAAGGAGACAGAGAATCTGAAGCAGGCTCCAGGTTCCGAACTGTCAACACAGAGACAGACACAGAGCTTGAACCGTGAGATCATGACCTGAGCTGAAGTCGGACACTTAACTGATTGAGCCACTCAGGCATCCTTATAATAGTAATTAAAACACTGTGGTCCTGAGGCCAGGCCAGACATATACATCAATGTAACAATAGGAAGCTTAGTAGAGCTAGAAGAAAACAGTAGAATTTAGAATATCATGAAGGTGACATTTCATATTCATCAAGAAAAAGAGAAAAATATGATGACTTTTCTTAGATAAAACAATAAAATTAGAACCCTGCCCTCATCAAAATAGCAATAAAAATTCAGGGAGATTCAAGACTTAAGTATAAAAAAAACAAAACTTTAAATCTAACAGAAGAAAAATGGTAGGAAGAATAAAGTAGTATTTCCTAGAAAATACAACTAATGAAAAAGGCACAAACCACAGATGAAGTTGATAAATTTGAATGCATTATAATTTAAGTCTATATGGCTAAGAAGACGGAGGAGACACATTTCATCTTATTATTAGTAAAAATTCCAAACAAAATATATAAAATAGACATCAGAAGACTCTAACAGTCAAAGAGGGACTTTATAGGGACTTCAGAATTCAAGGAATGACTTAGCAGTGAGTTCCTTAGGGTTTCTTTCTTTGATTCCAATACATCCTAGCTTGGTGTGGAAGAAGGTCACAACTCAGAAAGCTTAAGAATGCAGAACTCACCCTCAAACAAAACAAAGCAAAACAGTCAAAATACTAGAGGTTTTTCTAGCCAATGTACTGAAGGGAGAAACACTGACAAACTAACACTTTTTGACAATACCAGTCAAACACCATTAAGGAAAAATGTGGTCCTCCCCAACCTCACCGTATGCTGATGAGACTGGCACTGAGGGGGTGGGGACATGTGTGAAAAGAGTCCTGGGTATCATTTGAGCAGTAACAGGTAATAAGATTTAAACAGAAACCAGTCTCATAATACCCAAAAGGCCAAGCATACAACTGAAAACAAACAATAACCAGGAAAATCTCAACCCAAATGAGAAAAGACATGAAACAGATGCCAAGACTGAGATTACCAACATGTTGGAATTATCTGATAAGATTTTAAAGCAACTATCATAAAAATCTTTCCATGAGCAGTTTCAAACACACTTGAAATAAATTTAAAAAAAAGTCTCAGCAAAGAAAAACTAAATAGGAAGTTTAGAAATGAAAACTGACAACACCCTAAATTAAAAGTCACTGGAAGCAAGCATGTAGTCAATAGATGAAAGAATCCATGAACTCAAAGATGGATCAAAAGAATTTATCAAATCTGAGCAACAGAGAGAAAATAGATTGAAAAAAAAAAAAAAAAAAAGAACAGATCTCAGGGTCCTGTGGGACTATAACAAAAGATCTAACATTCTTGCCCATGGAGTCCCAGGATAGGAGAAAGAACAAGGGACTCAAGAAATACAAGTTCAAAGTTTCCCAAATGTGACAAACCTGCAGACTCAAGAAGGTAAAGAAACACTAAACAGAATAAACCCCAAACATCTACAACTAGACATGGCATAATCAAATTTCTGGAAACTAGAGACAAAGACAGAATATTAAAAGACTGAGAGAAACATTTTACCTATAGAGGAAGATCAATTTGAATAACAGTGGATATTTCTTCAGAAACCATGGAGACCAGAAAAAAGTGGGGCATTTTTCAAGTGTGAAAGGAAAGAACTGACAACCTACAAGTTTATATCCAGAAAAAATATCCTTCAAGAATGGAGATGAAATAAAGACACCCTCAGATTTTATACAGAAGGCAGCAATAAATTAAACATGTAACACACAAATATCCAGATAAAATGGAAACCTAGCATATGTAATTTCAAACCCATTTTTTCAACTCCCCTTTATTCCCACCCTCTACTCCTACGTATATACATATTCTCAGTAAAATAAAAACCCTCCTCAGAGAAGAATAAATCAGGGCAGTGTGCATGATATGAGCACATGCATATGCATGCACACCACACACAGCCTCCCAACCAAGGTTACCAGAGCTCTAATAACAGAATATAACAGAAATTCAGGGTTCCCTTTGCTGTTGCCTACACCTAAAAGATTTTAACAGAGTCTCTCTCCATCCCCAGCCAAAAGAGAAACAAAAACAAAACCTAAAACAGCTCATCTTGACTCCAAAAGTTGCACAGATAAACTCACCCCAGCCTAAGGATGAGCAAACAAATATAAAAGAAATAGGAGAACAATTTCAGAATTCAGGGCATATGCCTTGCTTTAATGTAGAGTTACTACCAGGACAGGAGAAATCTTTTCTGAAGTTTCTGACCAGTATTTTCACTAAGTAAGGTTCAAAGGAACACTGCATCTATGGTATTAGAGAGGGATGCAGAAAAGATAACCTGAGATGAGGAAGGACAGGGGTAAGGAAAAGTACAATTGCTCAATGGAACTATTAAAAACAACAGTGAACACTGTGCAACAGTAACTCTTCACAAATGATCCAGTTAGGGGGAGAAATCTGAAAGTAATCAAAATGAAGAACAATAGAAAATAAGGTTGGGAAAGAAAAATGGGGTTTTCACTGATGACAAATTTACTGAGTTCTTTAAAGTTGTGCAAAGTGGCTTTTCAGTTGAAGACCATCTGGTCTTCAACAACGTATTTGTTGTCTACGTAGGCTGTTTCTCATGACAATAAATCTTAGAATTATACAATCCTGTCTTGTAGAAAGAAATTTTACATTCAAACCTCAATAAAATCATAACTGCTAGTAGACCTGACAGTCCCTAGTGAACCACAAAAGAAATCACATCTCGTATTATACTTAATTTATACAAGATTCTTAACAAGCTAGGTAGTTGGATTTAATTCAATAAGCAATAAAGAACCAATGAAAGTTTATGAACAAGGGAATAATATGTTAGAATAGTATGACAAAGAATTTACAAATGAGACTAATTTGCTTTCCCATATTGTAAAAATAAAGACCAACAATACTGAAAATATTTTTTAAATGACAGGGGAATTTCAAGATTATATTTAATTATATTAATTATTGGGAAACTTATTTACCAAAAAAAAAAAAAAAAACTAGAAGGGGAATCATTAAAAGCTATGAAAAATGACAAAAGTGAAAAGGTGGGAAAGCAAAAAATTAAAACTTCAAAATTAAAAATTGAGTATGTCTGTACCCCTACATGCCCTGCAATATTCCCGCTTTGCTTTCTCTGCAGCCCAATCTCAAAGGCACTGATAACAGCACTGTCTACTGATCTTTGAGAATCTGTGAGAATACATAGTAGGACAAGGTAAAGAGGTTAGTATACTAACCTTTAGGGTTAGAGTAAAGAAACTATACAGTTTCAGATCTACAAAATTAGCATCACTAATAGTAGGGCTATATTTATCATGGAGGAAAATAAAGAACAAACACAAGTGATTCAATTTATAGACTATTACTGAGGGCAAGCACATGGTCCCTGCCCTTACAGAATTAACAAATACTGACCAAAGACACAAAGCAGGTCTAGGGAAGTTCAGAAATAAGCAAATGGGGGGGGGGGGTGTCATAAATCTTTTGAAACTATAATATATAAATCTAAGTAGATTTGAATTTTACTTTATCTGTAAAGTGGAGACACTAGTCAATAAGGTTCTTGTAATGACTAACCAAGGATACACATATATACTTAGCATAGTGACTGACTCATAATTTGAAGGCAAATGTTAATTCCCTTGTCTTTCCATAAGTGTTCTTTCATTGGCATTAGTAACACAGGTAGATACAGTGCAAGAGCAATTGCAATTTTGAGAGTGGGCCAGATTTCTAAGATCACACCAGATCCAAAAGTATCGATTTTATGGAATAGATCTTATTTTATGAATATAAATGAATGGTGATATAGGATTCAGACAAGAGAAAGTACTCATGGGGTTTGAACTGGGCTTTGAAGAATGGGTAAGATTTGGATAACTGTCAATGAATAAAAAAAGACATTATGAAAAAGAGAAAATGCATGAGGAAATAGAATTGTTTACTTGAGAAAATGTTACTTGAGCAATGCTCTTTAGAAAAAGCAAAAATGGTCTGGTTAGAGTGTATATAGGAAAGCAGTTGGGACGTAAGGTTGAAAAGCAGGCTGGATGTAGATTATGAAGAGAATCCACTATCTTATGTAAGTAGTAGTTCTCAAAATGATTTGGCTTTGGAACCTCTTTGCACTCTTAAAATTACTGAGGGCCCAAAGAGCTTTTGTATTTGTGGGCTTTCTTTCTTTCTTTCTTTCTGTCTTTCTGTCTTTCTGTCTTTCTGTCTTTCTTTCTATCTCAATTTCTTATACTAGAAAGTGCTGGATGGGTGTTCAGTGAGGGGAGGTACTAAATGGGTTATGGACATTAAGGACAGCACTTGTTGGGATGAGCAGTGGGTATAATATCTAAGTGATATATCACTAAATTCTACTCCTGAAACTATTACTACGCTATATGTTAACTAGCTTGGATTTAAATAAAATTTTAAAAATTTTTAAAAATTTAAAAAAAGAATAGAAAGCATTCATTCCATAAGCCATCAATGATGACAACATCACACCTTATGCAGACTCTGGAAAACTCCACGATATATGTGTGAGAGAAGGAGAGTGAAAGAAAATAATATCATCATGTTATTCTAAAATAGGTTTTAACTTTGCCAACCCCGGAAAGAATCCTAGGAGATATAACATCCCTGTACCGCATTTTGAGAGTTCCTGCTGTAGTGTAATGAGAATGACCAAATCAATGCAGAGTTTAAAACCAAAAAAAAAAAAAAAAAAAAAAAAAGGCTGTTAATGATGTGCAGAAAGACCAAAGCAGAATTACACAGAGGAAGAGCCGTGGTTTTGGCACAACAGTGACTTAAGATTGCCAAAGCTGAACTTACCATTTGCAGAAAATTTTTTAAGGCTAGACTTGCAAGCAATAAAAGAGGAATAAACTGACTTGCTTTCTTCCCTAAAATTGTATCCATTGGGATACAAAACTCATTTCTTTAGGTAAGACATACACATCATATGTATGATCTCAGATACTCTAGAATGGTTCAAATTTCAGAAAATTTTAATGGAGGCAATTTTTTAAAAGTCAAATTTTGAGTTAATCTATATGCCTTACAAGACATTATGAAAGTAAAAATCACATACTAAAAAAATCAGTCTATGTGTCCTGATGTGTAGTTTTGAGATATGATCTCTGTAATTGTATGTTCAGGTAACTCTGGGAGCTAACTTGGAATGTATCATATGTAACACACCTTCTATAAATACATGAGCATACTTTCAGAATCAAATGTGTCCATAAGTTTGAAGTCTGCACTGTGTTATACAAATCTGTCAACTTCTTTCCATTATATACACTTAAAAATTTAAGCATGATTTAGTTATGTTAAAAGAACCAAAATTTGTTCAAGTGACTACAGTTGACCCCTGAATGACATGGGTTTGAGCTGTGCAAGTCCCCTTATATGCAGATTTCTTTTGATAAATATAATATAGTACTATAAATGTATTTTCTCTTCCTTACAATTTTCTTAATAACATTATGTCTCCTCTAGCTTACTTTATTGTAAGAATAGACAGTATATAATACATATAACATATAAACATATGTGTTAGTAGACTGTTTATGTTATTGGAAAGGCTTCTGGTCAACAATAGTTAAGTTTCTGGAAAGTCAAAACCTATACATGGATTTTTAACTATGGTGGGGGGGGGATAAGCACCTCTAAACCCCCACATTGTCCAAGGGTCAACTGTATATGTAAAAATATAATTGTTACTCCTGTTTTCAGGTAACAGTTCTCTAGATTCTTTAACAAAATAAAATTTAAAATGTTTCAAGGAGGGGCGCCTGGGTGGCTCAGTCAGTTAAGTATACGACTTCTGCTCAGGTCATGATCTCACCACTTGTGAGTTCAAGCCCTGCTTTTAACATAACTAAATCATGCTCCCAGAGTTGAGTTCTGTGCTAACAGCTCAGAGCCTGGAACCTGCTTCGGATTGTGTCTCCCTCTCTCTCTGCCCCTCCCGTGCTTATGCTCTCTCTCTCTCTCAAAAATAAAGTTAAAAAAAAAAAAATTTTTTTTTTTTAATGTTTCAAGGAAAAGGCGGGGTGGTATCTCAACACTCAAATTTCATAGAAAATGTTAGAAATTTACAGAAAAATCCTTTAATTAAAACCTCATTTTAAGGGGGTGCCTGGGTGGCTCAGTCAGTCCAACTTCAGCCTAGCTAATCATCTCGCTGTTCCCAAGTTCGAGCCCCGTGTGGGACTCTGTGCTGACAGCTCAGAGCTGGCAGCCTGTTTCAGATTCTGTGTCTCCCTCTCTCTCTATTCCCCTTCCCCACTTGAGCACTCTCCCTCTCTCTTTCTCTCTCTCTCTCAAAAATAAACATTAAAAAATTTTTTAAAATAAAAATAAAAATGCATTTTAAGAAATTATTAGAATGTCTCCACTCATGTGATGATTAAAATAATGAAAATAAAAGGCATTTTGCATATAATATGTTGAATATATTTTTGAGAAAAATTCATTTGGAATAACAAGATTCTAAAAAAATGTTATGAGGAAAAAATGTATGGGTTTTGGATAAATTGTTTTTTTTTAATGTTTACTTTTGAGAGAGAGAGAGGGAGAGACAGAGACAGAGACAGTATAAGTGGGAGAGGGTCAGAGAGAGAATCACAGAATCCAAAGCAGGCTCCAGGCTCTGAGCTGTCAGCACAGAGCCCCACGCAGGGCTCCAACTCACAGACCAAGAGATCGTGACCTGAGCCAAAGTTGATGCTCAACCGACTAAGCCTTGTGGTGCCACGTGTCCCTTGGATAAACTTTTAAAAGAACAGTTAGATTTTTAAAATATGCTTCCCACCTTCACTGCTAGGAGAAGACAATTAGTATGTTTGAAATACTAATAAACTCAATAATAAAAATATTAGGAAATTGAAATTACCAATAATGGCAGATGAACAAACAAGTGGCAGGAATTTCTGCAGATAATCATAAAATACTGTATACAATTAAAAAAAAACTGTTTAAGACACAGGGCAGAATCAGAAAGTGGTAAACAACAGAGAAATGTAATATCAATTGAAAGGGATTAAGAATTACCAGTTTGCAAATTACTGACCCAAGAGTATGATCACAGACCCACTGCTACAGCTGCAAAAAAAGGAGGTGGGAAAACCACAGCCTCACTGGCTGAAGGTGCCAGATATCAGAGTTCAGAGGTGGGATTCAGAGTTGAGAGAGCAGCTTGAAAATCAGTGTGAAAAGCCCAATAACATGGGAACCTTCCAAATGCCAGAATAAAAGCTAGTAATACTTTTATGGGAGAAAACCCAGGAGTCCATGTAAAAAAGCAGGCCAACACCAGAACAAAACCTACTCTAAAAAGACATAACTACCCAGAACAAAATCTGTAAGTTTGATGCTTTTCCTACATGAGTGAATTTCCCAACCATGCACAGCTCTAGTGGCTGAAAGCAATAACTAGAGTAGCTTAAAGTGTCCGTTGATAGAGTTCAGGACATGCTGATCCAAAGAATCACTAGAGAAAAGAACACTATCGTTAATAAAAGAGACTCATATCCCTTCAAGGCAATGGGATAAAACGTACGTCAAAAATTACCATATTGATTTTAGCCAGAGTAATTAATGAAGACCCCACATATTAGTCTGGTCTTTAAAACCTAACCATGTATCACAGTTATGCAATATAAGCTAAAACTTACAATGACAGAATAATAAAATTATTCGTTTGTTTACTATTCAGCTGTTACCACTGACAAAATATTTAAAAATAATATATTTTTTATAATAAAAACACATAATTCTTTTACATTATTTTAGGATTAGAATTTACCCAACAAAAGACCTAAATTAACTGTCGTAGAAGTACACTATACATTTTAAAATTAATTCTGAAGCTGAAAATGTGAAAGAAAAGAAAGGTCAAGCTCCTAAGGTCCCATTACCTGAACTCATAAATATGTGATCAAAATTCAAATAATGTGTGCTTTACTGTCGACCATTTTCAGCAGTTAAAAATCTATTCATGTTAACAAAATAAGTAAATCTGAGATTGTAGTATAATGTAAAAGGGCAAAGAAAAAGTTTTATAGATACTAAATATAAAAACTATGTTGTAGCTCCACTGACTTTTTCCTTCTGCTACCTCTTTTTGAAACACAAAACCATTTGTTAGAGATTTTTTAAAAACTGTGACAGATGCTAAACATTAATACACTCCCTTCTATTATTTCATAAAATAAAAAGAATATTAAAAATAATGAGTGCTAAATCCTGATTACTGCCTTTTATCTACTACAACTGAAATATGTGTCTGATCTTCACTAATAAATCTTTAAAGTCTAAAAGTATTTTTTTCTTGGCTGTTTTAATAATGCTGTAATGAACACAGGATCTTTGAGATCCTAATTTCATTTCTGTTGGATATACACTCAGAAGCAGAATTGTTGGATCATAAGGTAGTTCTACCTTCAATTTTATGAAGATCCTCCATGCTGTTTTCCAGGGCTGCACCAATTTACATTCCAACCAACAGTGCACATAAGTTCCCTTTTCTCCATATACTTGTTGGCACTTCTTATCTTGCCTTTTTGATAGTAGGCATTCTAACAAGTGTGAGATGATATCTCAGTTTTGATTTGCATTTCCTTGATGATTGGTGATGCTGAGCATCTCTGCATATACCTAATGTCCATCTGCATGTATCCTTTCGAAAGATGTCTATCTGCTTCCTCTAACCACTTTTGTTTGTTTTTTCTAGTTTCACTGAGAAATAATTAACATATATCACTGTATGAGTTTAAGGTATATAGCATGATGATTTGACCTACATATACTGTGAAATGATTATTATGGTAGGTTTAGTTAACATCCATCATACAATTAAAAAGTTACCAATAAAATGAAAACGAAATAAAAAGAAAAAAAAATTCTCCTTATGATGAGAACTCTTAGGATATCCTCTCTTTAAGAACTTTGGCTGTATAACATGTAGCAGGGTTAGCTATAGTCATCACGTTTTACATTGTGTCCCTAGTACTTATCTCATAACTGGAAGTTTATACCTTTTGACCACCTTTCTCCAATCCCCATCCCCCAACCCCTGACTTTAAATTCTAATAGTATTAATTACATATCAGGTATAATGTTTAAAAAATACATATTTAACAACCAGTAAGGACAGTAATTTCTCCTGAGACACTGGCAAGGATGCCAGGCTAATAGGCCAGTGTATTCCCTAGTGCCCACTCCAGATCATCCTTGAGGCTGAACTATCCCATTAATATTTGGTTATCCATTATTGGATTTTTCCAGAGCATAATGAACATTACCTTAGTTGATGTTGCATCAATTAATGATAATCTTGTTATAGCTCTAATATAGTTTTTGCCTATTCAGTCATAGTATAGGATCCTTGAAAGCAGGAAGGGTATCTTCAATATCTTTGCTGTCACGCACTTCACCTAATATAGTGCTATATACAGTGTGTGATTTAGTAACTTTCTATCTGATGAAATAAAGAATGACTAAAAACTTTTATTTTTTGTTAAGCAATCCTTATACAATAGTTTAGAATACTAGTGGGGTCATTTAAGAATCTATATATTTTCCTGCTCTTAAAACTGAAGTCTGGTCTTATCCACATTCTCATTCTCTACTGTTTAAAAAAAAACATTTAGTGTTAATGGACTTAAAATTTACACCAGACGTCTAACAATAGTCAAGATACAGCAAGAATCATAGTTAGAAGGGATAAAATAGGACAGTGCACCAGCAAAAACCTCTTTTGTGGAGGTAAGATGTAATTACAGACAAAAGAAGTTCATTTCATTAGGTTTATATTTTATAGCTACTTAGGTATAGTTGTTTAACAATTTTCACTATTACCTGAAAAATAATGGTATTAAAAAAGTCTAAGTACACAACATACCTGAGTTCGTAAAATTTCATTTTTTGACAACTGCATATCCCCAGTCAATTCTTTCACAACGATGCCCAGTGGCTCTAGACGTTTGCTGAAGTAATTTGTCATTTCAGCTGCCAAGGCTTTCATTGGAGCAACATATACAATCTGTGCCAAGGAAAACACCACCTTGATAAATGAGCAAAACCTAGAAGGTCATTTGTTTCACAGCAGTCCATGTAAGTCACAATTTATTGTGAAATATAATTGTAGCCACTAGGAGTAAAAAATCTTAATAGTGATATCTGAAAAGTACTTCTCCTTCTTGGATAAGTGTGCAGCTATTTAAAGGACAATGAAATTTTTGTATATAGTCTCATCCCTCTGAAAATTGGTTTTGCTTCAAAGCTAAATGTATTTTCACAGCTTTTCACAGGGGTAATAGGATTTTCCTAACACAAACTGGGAATGCTTTCACAGTAATAGAGAAATTCAAGCAGCAATCTTTACATGACATCATGAATATATCCTTTTATTCTAGAATTCATGTAACATGAACAACTACAAATGATTTTAATTTTACAATTTAAAAAGTTATGGTGTAACCTGTTAATTTCCTACCTTAAATTCATTCTTTTTGATGACACCTTGTTGAAAATGTTGGCGAATTTCATGCAGAACTGTAAGCATTGCAATGTTGGTCTTTCCAGCCCCAGTAGGGGCACAAATCAGCATGTTCTCATTGGTGTTGTAGGCAGTCTCAAACACAATTGACTGGATTCTATTGAGTCTCCTCATTCCTTTAAAAGCCAGCTGCCCAATCTAGAGAGAGAGAGAGAGAGAGAGAGAGAGGGAGAGAGAAAGAAGGAAAGAAATAAATGACTCATAATAAATGATAGTAATGTGAAGGACTCATACAAAATATTAAATGTAAACATTTACTTCCTTTGATTAAAAAAATGACTAATTTCAATATGTCCTATATTTAAACCAAAGTATGTACATTTGAGAACTCACAACTACTGTATAATTCTAATGCATTTGGGAATTACATATTCACTGAATTTGAAAAATATGATAATGACACTATACCTGTATTTTTGTACACAATCTTAAGTACAAAATAAAAACAAAATGAAACAGGTATTTTTTTGAGTTGTGATGATATTCTAGTTTAGTTAGATTAAAGATGACTAACGAAAGTCCAAACAAGAAACTTCTTGGGTATATAAATCAATAGGAAATTGTTTCAATATGTTATGGATTAAAAATACTTTTTTTAAACAGCAGCCATAAGAGTAGGAACAATAGCTGTAGATTACATTTATTCAGAACTTATACTGTGATATATATGTATTTGTGAGCATTTTGATACATTTACTCAATTCTCAAAACAATTTTATGGTATAGGTTCTTTTATTATGTGCCTTTAACAAAGAAGAAAATGAAGACAGAGTGGTTAAATAATTTTTCCTAAAGTCTCCCATATGAAAAGTCTTTAGAAATGAAAACTACAATGTCTGAAGGCAAACAAAAAACTGGATAGGATTAATGGCAGGAAACTGGAATGGCTATAGTAATATCACAAAAAATAAATTTCAAACCCAAGAATAATTACCAGGAATAAAGGCAGTAATTTCACAATGAAAAAGAGAATAATTAATTATAGTCATAAAGGCTAATATACCTAATAACAGATCTTCAAAATACAGCAAATGACCTCAGCATCCTTCCCAACAGCTGATAGGACAAGTAGGCATGAAAATCAACAAGGTTATAGTAGACATGAACAGCACTATTAACCAATTTGACCTGACTGACAGGTCAGGTATTCATCTAACAATAGAATACAAAATCTTATCAAGTGTTCATAAAACATTAAAAAATACAGTATATTCTAGACCATAAAACATGTTTCAACAAAAGGAAAAGTAATAAAGACAAAACATGTCCTCTGATCACAACGGAATAAAATTAGAAATCTTTAACAGAAATATCCTTAGGAAATATCCAAATATTTGCAATTAAATAACACACTTCCTAAATAACCCATGGATGAAAGAAGAAATCAAAAGGAATTTGGTAAGTATTGTCAACCGAAGGAAAAAGAAAGCTCGACATATCAGAATTTGTGGATACTGCTAAAAGTAATACTTAGGGAGAAATATATAGCACTAACCACCTATATGAAAAAAGAATGGTTTTAAATGAACAACTGCATCTTCCAGAATAAAAGAGAAAATTAAGACCGAACTAAGCAGAATAAAGGAAATAGTTAGGATCAAAGTGGATATCAAAGAAATGGAAAACAAAAAAAGCACATTCTTTGAGAAGATCAATAAAACTGATTAATCTAGATTCATCAGGGAAAAAAAGAGAAGACAGACATTACTTATGCCAAGAATGAGATTGATGGCATCACTACAGATGCTACAGATATTTTAAGAATGGGGAAATTTTAATAAATAACTTTATACCACTACACTTGACAACACAGATGAAATGGACAACTTTCTTAAATGACACAGGTAACCAAAGTTCACTCAAGAATAAATGTACAACTTTAATAACCCTGTATCTATTAAATAAATTAACAGGCTGAGGTTAAAATCCTTCCCAAAAAGAAAACTCCTGGCCCAGTTAGCATCATTGATAAATTCTACCTAACATTTATGGAGGAAATAATACCAATTCTACATGTGGTTTTAGACTATTCAGAATAACTGCAAAGGAGAAAATACTTCCCAAATCATTCTATGTGGCAAACATTTCCCTGATATCAAAATAAGACAAAAAAAAATTATAGAACAATACTCTTCATGAACACAGAGAGAAAATATAAACAAAACTTACATAATTCTACAACATAATAATAATATTACCAAGTGGAGATTATCACAAAAATGCACGGATAGTTTAACACTGAAAACTCAGTATGATTCACCATAGAAATAAGCTATAACAGAAAAACCACATGATCATTTCAATAAATGAAGGGGAAAAAATCTGACAAAATCCCATATCCATTCCTGATTAAAAACAAGTCAAATCAAATCAAAACAAAACACTTTCAGCAAACTAGAAATAGAAGGGAATTCTTCAATCTGATAAAGGGGATATATAAAAATGCTACAGTTCATACTATTCTTAATGGTGAAACACTAAATGCTTTCCCCTAAAATTAGGAACACAACAGGGATGTTGCACTCAGCAGTTAATATTATACTGGAGGTTCTGGTCAGTGCAATCCAGCATTTTTTTTTTTTTTTTTTTTTTAAGAAATAAAGGCATTTACACAGGAAAGAAGAAAAACTGTCTTCATTTAGAGATGACATGACTTTCTATGCAAAAAGTCTGATGGAATCTACAAAATATCATCTAACACTATATGTGATTTAAGAAGTTTGTGGGATATAAGTTCAACATTTTTTAAAAAGTTATATTTCTATATACTAGCAGTGAAAATCTGAAAGTAAGGAAAAACTTAAAAATCAATTACAATAGTATCAAAATTATGAAAATCTTAAGGGATGAGAAACATATATATTGAAAACTACATAATTTTGCTAAGAGAAATAAAAGAAAATCCTTTAAAAGATGCCAATTCTTCCCAAGTTTATCTATAAATCCAGTGCAATTTCAATCAACATCTCAACTGATTTCAACTGGTTTCAAGGATTATTAAAAAACTAGAGAAATCAAGTCAGCATTGTATTAGCATAAAGATAAATAGATCAAGAAACAAAACAAGGAATCCACAAATAAACCCTCATGTATACCAACAACGGATATTTGACAAAGGCTCAAAGGCAATACAGATGACGAAGGATAGTATTATTCAATAAATCATGCTGGAACAAATGGATATGTATATATAAAAAACAAACAAAAAAAAACAAAAACAAACAAACAAACAAAAAAACCCTTGAATCCATATCTCCCACCATACAATAATTAATTCAAAAGTAGATCATAGATCTAAATGTAAAACTTAAAACTATATAACTTATAGAAAAAAATGGAAGAGAACATTTTTGTGGTCTTGAGTTAGACCAAAATGTCTTAAATATACCATAATCTGTAAACAAAGAATTGATAAACTGAACTTAAGCCAAATGAAAAACCTGTAATCTTCAAAATATTGTTAAGAAAATGAAAGAAGACAGCATGGAAGAAAATCTTTGCAAAGTATACATCTGACAAAAGACTTATGTCCAGGATATATAAAGGATTCTCAGAACACAACAATAAGAAATCAAACAATCCAATTTTTTAAATGGGCACAATTAAACAGTCAGTTCACCAAAGAAAGTATCTGGATGGCACACAAAAAGATGCTCAATATTATTAGTCATTAGGGAAATGAAAGTTAAAATCACAGTGAGATAACACTACACATCTATTAAAATAGCTACAATTTTAAAAAGTGACCACTGCAAGTGTTGATGAGGATGTGGAGGAACTGATACTCATAATTCTGCTGGTAGGTATCTAAAATAGTACAAAGACTTTGCAAACAATTTGACAATTTTTTAAAAGTCAAACATATAATTAAACATATGATCAGGCCATATCACTTCCAGGTTCTACCAAGAGAAAAAAAAAAAAAACATATGTACATACAAAAACTTGTACTTATACGCAATGGTCATAGAAGCTTTATTTGAATAGCCTAAATCCAGAAACAACTCAAATCTCCATCAACAGATGAATGAAGATAATGTGGCATATTTATACAGTGGGATACTACCCAACAATAAAATGGAAAAAATTACTGAGATGTAACAAAATAAATGAATCTCAAAATGACTGTTGAATGAAAGAAGCCAGGCAAAAAAAGAATATACACTGCATGGTTACATTTATGTAAACATCTAGAAAATCTAATCTAATCTATAGTGACAGCAGATTAGTTGAGGCTCTGCCTCATCCTAAATGTGTGATTTAATCATATCAGATAATCTCAGACCCTCAGTTTCCCTACTTTTGCAAAGGAGATTAATATTTACTGCATGAAGTAGTTCTGAATATGAACGTGTTGGTATAATAAGCACCAATAATGTTTCTGCAACTTAAATTTTAAAACTGGCCTGGTTTGTTCTTTTTTGCAAGAGAGCTTCACAGGTGAAACAATGAAACAAGCATAATTTCTCCCTGCCAGCAAAATATGTCTTATTTTAGCATACAATGCAAGAGCTACCATTCAGATGATCAATTAGTCATCAACCAATGAAAAAATAAAACATTTCTAAGCAAAAATAAATAAAATAAATAAAATACTGTTGTATACATACAATTACTATCAACAGAACATCCTGGCAAGAAACAGTAAGCTTAAAAAACAAAAACAAAAAACCTCCAAAAATTTACAAATTACTTAAAACAGTGCATGTTCTGCTCCCTCCCCCAAAGTTGTTTGTTTTTTTTTTTTCACTTTGAATTTCGGAACTTGAATAAACAAATTTAATCAATAAATGTTGGTAAAAAATAGGATGGGCACAGACTGTAACTTAATGGTATTAAAAACATCACTGGAGAACTCAGTACATTTCAAACTGTGTCTGTGGACTAGTGGAACATGAGATAATTAAGTTAAAGTTCATTATGCACAAGGGATTTCTTGTATTTCAATGATACATAAATTATATACACAAATATCTTAAAAGTTTAAAGCAGAAGAAAAGTGTGGTTTTATCAAAACTCTACTCAAATTTAGAATTGTGTACTAATAATTTTCATTATTTTATTTATACTTCACATACTAATGTCTAATCAAATGGCTCTAACAAACACTGCTTCCAAATATTTGCTATTCTTCTAACTTAAAAGAAACATGTATTGATTTTATATATTAATGATGCATAAAGCTAAAACTGCAATTAAGCAGCATGTTAGTATTTGCTTTTAAACAGAAAACTGAGTGTCTCATGGCTCATTTATGATAAGGCTTTATGTTCAGTATTCTCCCTTTTAATTAACAAATAAACAGTATTCTCCCTTTTAATTAGTAGAAGCATTTTCAAAGCATATCATAATAAGCAGATCAAAAAATATTTTAAATATTACAAGCTTTGGGTCACCTGGGTGGCTCAGTCAGTTAAATGTCAGACTCTTGGCTTTGGCTCAGGTCATGATCTCATGGTTTGTGAGTTCGAGCCCCTGCACTGACAGTGCAGAGCCTACTTGGGATCCTCTCCACCCCCCCCCCCTCTGAACCCTCTCTCCCCAACCCCAGTCCACTCTCTCTCATAAATAAACTTAAAAAAATATATTACAAGTCTTATCCTAAATCCACTCGTCTACATATTTTGGATTCATCAGACTACTAATCATTCAGGAAATGACTCATTTATGCAATTCTTGGAAAATATATATGTTTCAAATATCCCTTATAAAACACTGACTACACAGGCTGCTGTCAACTACACACTTTACTCTAAAAAATAATCTGGATAATACTATTTACCTGGGAGAACAAAAATGTACACTAAGTATACTACATTAACTGTTTATAATAATCGAATAAGGTACCTACATTGCCAGTCAATTAAAATGCATTAACTAGGTATTTAAGATGAAGCCAGGACCATGCCGCCCTCGCTAAGCTAGTGTATCATAAGATTATGCTTAAGATTATCCTAACAGTAAAGATTACAATTTCAGCATATATTTAGGAAAACTCATATAGATACCAAAGACACACACTATATAATTTTTTTTTTAATTTTTTTTTCAACGTTTATTTATTTTTGGGACAGAGAGAGACAGAGCATGAACGGGGGAGGGGCAGAGAGAGAGGGAGACACAGAATGGGAAACAGGCTCCAGGCTCTGAGCCATCAGCCCAGAGCCCGACGCGGGGCTCGAACTCACGGACCGCGAGATCGTGACCTGGCTGAAGTCGGACGCTTAACCGACTGCGCCACCCAGGCGCCCCCACTATATAATTTTCATAGATTAAGTTTCATCTGGCTCTTGATAGCATGTGGCTTGGGCTCAACATTTCAGAATAGAGTCGACTGCCACTCAGTACTCTCTGTGCAAGCTTCATTTGATGAATCCCACCCCTCAAATACACCTCACAAACCATGTTCCATAGCACAAGCCACTGACAAGTCATGGGGCTAAAAATAAAACAGTTTATATGAGTAGCTTTGAATAGGAATTTAACATTTTTGGGTACTCATTAGGTAATTAGATAATTTTAGATAATTAGGTTTTTTAATTTAAAAGGTCTTTACTCACTGCTTGTACATGTATAAAACCCTTTTCAGTAATCATTCTAAAATAGGAGATTTTAGGCCTTCATAATAGGATATATTAAACAAAATTTCACCTTTCATTCATAGCTGGGGTCATCATGTGCTCATCTGGCAAATATTTATTGTGCTACAAACTGTTTAAGTGGTCAAAAAGGTAGTAACACAATTTGTAACGAAGGTAGGAAACAGAAAACACACATTCACTAATGAATAGATTATTTCAAACACTGATATGAATTAATTTTTAATAGATGGTATATATGTGAACCAGACTAATTGGCACTTTGGACAAATCTGCCATGATGAAGGTTCTGTGACCTGAAACCTTCGTAAGAACAGCCCCTTCCCCTCCCACGTTCTTTTATTTAACCACATCCTTAAGTACATGATTAGGACATAACATCCTCAAAGTGCTCTGGAGATAAGACTATGAATACACACTTATTCTTAAGCATTCTCCTCTTGGATGATCTCCCAGCATGTACTCGCAGTCTCTAGGGCTACAAAAGCAAGTCTTAAAAGATATGGGGTTAGGTGTCTATTTCTCTTGCAACCACCTAAGACACAGTTCTATCTGTAACTCCCCTTAATAAACCATTTCTTGTCAAGCTGGACTTGTTGGGCCTTTTCATCAGCCTTTTTCTTTGGTCTTAGGACTCCTACAGCCTTTGGAGGTAGTTTTGCATATACTTACCTTTCAGGGAACAGGGTAATACAGAGGAAGAGGGTGTTAATAGGAAAGGGAAATAGGAGTCATGGGGAAATTATAGGTCATGGTAATGAGTTATGAATTTTTATTCTTAATACAAGAGAAAGTCTTTTCATTATCTTAAGTGGAGGAATGACAACTATACTTTTTAAAGGTCTACTTAGCCACCATGAGAACAGATTGGGACACGGGAAACAACAACGCTAGTAGTTAAGGTGAGGAATGATGCTGATTTATATTACGAGTGGAAACTGAGGTAGGATACAGACTATATTTCTAAGGTGCAGCTAATAGGATTCAATAATGATTTAAGTGTGAGAGACTGGGTAAAAAAAAAAAAAAGACAGAGAGAGAGTAGATGGATGGCAGTTCTATTGATGATATAAGAAAGATTCAGAGGACAGACTGAGAGAGGAAAAAGAAAAAAAACCACTACATTTGAAGAACTCATTCTATGTCCAAGAAGAAATTTCAAACAGGCATTGCATCTGACTTTGGAGGTCAATGGAAAGGTCAAGATTTTTTTAAAAACTCATTTTCAGAGAGTTATGGTGACTTTCTCAAGGTTACATACTAGTAGCAGACCTAAAATAAAATTTCACACTATACTTCAATAACAAACATTTAAAAAGGAAATATAATGCAAACCATATAAATTTTAATTTTCTAGCAGAAACATTAGAAAATTTTTATAAAATTAAAATTAATTTTATAAAAATTTTATATAACCCAATGTATCTAAAATATTACCTTTTTAATCCATAATAAAAATTATTTTTTACATAAGAAGGTTGAGAAATAAGTGTATTTTTACACTTAGAGCACATCTCAATCCAGACTAGCCATATTTCTCTTTTATTATTTAAATTTTTTTAATTGAAGTATAGTTCACATATTATATTACTTCCAGGTGTACAACATACTGATTGCATAATTCTATACATTACAACATGCTTACCATGATAAGTGTAGTCACTATCTGTCACGACACAAAACTGTTATAATCTACTATGTTCCCTGTGTTATACTTTTCATCCCTCTGACTTATTTTATAACTGGCAGTATGTATGTCTTAATCCCTTTCACTTATTTTGCCCATTCTCTTACCTCTACCTCCCTCCAGACTGCTCAACAGCACATGTAGCTAGTAGCTACTGTTTTAAAAAGTGCAGCTCTAGAAAGCACCTAGCTAACTTACATAATGTTTTAAATTTGATAAATATATTGTCATAACATAGCTGACCGCATTGTGGGGAAAGCTCTTAGGGCAGCATCCAAAATCCTTATTAACATGGTCTCAATAATCTGAGGGTCATGCAATGCAGATAAACTATATTATAAACTGTCAATCACTGAGGATGCTTTAGGGGACAGAAAGAACATTAATTTTATCTGACCTCTTATTCTTTTTAAAAAAAAATTTTTTTAACATTTATTCATTTTTGAGAGACAGAGAAAGACAGAGTGCCAGTGGGTGAGGGGCAGAGAGGGGGAGACACAGAATCTGAAGCAAGCTTCAGGCTCTGAGCTGGCCTCACAGAGCCTGACGCGGGGCTTGAACCCACGAACTGCAAGATCATGACCTGAGCCAAAGTCAGACATTCAACCGACTGAGCCACCTAGGCACCCCTCTGACCTCTTATTCTTAATAAAGTCATCCTTAGTAACCAAGGGAAAAAATAACAAGTAATCATTTGTTGAATGTGTTAAAGAATGGAATTAATATTCTTTTTCCAACACTGCCCAAATAATTAATACTTCTTTCTATATTCCAACACAAAGTCTAAAACAGACTAACTACAACAGTTAGGTCTAGTTATCCACCATATATGAAACTGGGCCAGATGAAGTCTCCTTCACCTGATCAAACAAAAATTACTTACAGTCTCTAAAGTGCTAAATGATTAATATAAGGAGTTATTTCCCTTTAGAATATGAGAGTACTGAGGGTTGGGAATTATGTTTTTCATCTTTGTCTTCCTAATGCCTAGTACTACGCACAAAGGAAATACTCAGTGATGTTTTTTTTATACATACTTCAGCTAAGTCATTCTAATTAAACCAATTATTATCTGTGAGCTGCATCACTGATGAATTTCATAAATTAAGTAATATTTAAGACACTCCACGTTAAGCACAATGACTAACTCCAGAACAGGAGCTGGGTATATGTTATTCTGCTAACATCATCTAAGTTTGATGTTTTCTATCAGATATCATAAATACATTAACATTAATAAATGTGCACACACCTCCAAAAATTTATTCAAGTTAAACTAACTGAACAAGAATGCTAGGTAAATAAATAAGCACAAAGATGTTTGCAAAAACATTTCTTTTTTTGCATTTTTTTACATAAAAACAAAAACACTGAATTCCACAAATAGTGGAGTGGTATAAG
This sequence comes from Lynx canadensis, assembly GCF_007474595.2. Classification (NCBI taxonomy): domain Eukaryota; kingdom Metazoa; phylum Chordata; class Mammalia; order Carnivora; family Felidae; genus Lynx; species Lynx canadensis. Next base: position 91,415,163 of record NC_044307.1, read on the forward strand.
TAATTCATATTATATTCTTCATGAATTATAGCAGTTAAATAGAAAACAAACTGAGGAAGGATATACACACAGGAAAACGTATCCAAAAGCGAAAAACAAAAAACAGAACACCATGCCACAGAACAGTAACATAACTAAGTATTTGTTGATTTAAAGAAAACATCATGGAAAGATATATAACAAACTGTTTTACTGGAATTGGGATTAGAAAGGAACTTTTGCTTTCTGTTTTATAAATATAAACATTACATTTTAGATATTACTGTTTTAGAGTGAACAGATTTTATAATCAGCTCCACAAACATGCTTTTATTAGGATAAAAATATTTATCTTACCAATAAACATATAAAAGAGGAAGATCTACTTTATACTTCTTAAAGTATTAAAAATAACATAATATGGGGTGCCTGGGTTGCTCGGTCGGTTGAGTATCTGACTTTGGCTCGGGTCATGATCTCACAGCTCATGGGTTCGAGCCCCGTGTTGGGCTCTATGCTGATGGCTCAGAGCCTGGAGCCTGCCTCGAATTCTGTGTCTCCAACTTGCACTCTTTCTCTCTCTCTCTCTCTCTCAAAACTTGAATAACATTTAAAAAATTTTTTTAAATTATAAAAATAACATAATTTGTCTTTACAGATACAAATATGTAATGTTTTTGTGTTAATACATAATAACTGATCACCCTTTTCCATTATCTCACACAGAAACCAACATCTTTACCAAACACTTAATTTCCAATTTTACTCCCACTTGAAAATGCACTGAAAAATTAGTGAATTCTGCTAATTAAGAGAAAAGAAAATAGTCCATGGACAGTTTCTCTTTACTAAAGAGTCATGCATTTTAATGGTTCATGATAATAATTCATTGTGAACCAGACAATCTGGGTAGAGGAAATTAAATCTTAGCAACAAAAGGCCTCAGGAGACTAATCTACTATTAAATCTTTGAAGGAAGTAAGATTGTAAGATTTTGTAAAAATCAAGTTAGGTATTTTATAAAATGAAATGGATCCAAATTTTATTACATGTGACAAGAAGCCATAAGAAATCATAATGCATAATTCATAACCCTTTCATATTATTAACTGAATGTATTTACACTATTCTAATAGTATCTGGAAATATTTAATATGTCCCTAAGGAGCAATTCCTAAAAATTTTCACACTGAAAATACTCCATCTAAGAAGCATAATGAAAAAATAAAAAAGAAACACCAGTAAATAAATGAGACTTCTAAATATACTCTACTACATGACAACAAAATGATAAATAAAAAGCTATTAAAGTCCTAAAGAGAAAAAAAAAAAGAGAGAATAACAAACAATAGCAATACCACATTTAATGAGAACTTAAGGTATAATGGGAGTCAGAGAGGGACACTAATCTCTTTTTGGAAGGTGAGGGTACCTTCCTTATTCCTAAGTTGCAGCTAAGGTTTGAATGCTAAGGAAAACTGAAGAAAAAGTTCTTGAGAGGGAATTTTAAAAGATAAACAAAACTTTGTCTGCAGATAACAAACTCCACTGATAAACCCTTGAGATTGCACATCTGGATTTCTACTAGTGCACTCTTAACAACAACTTAGCAAGTCAGATGTCACTCAGAAGTGACACCCAAATGCTGTGTCAACAATATACAAGAGGACAGTAAAAGTCATGGTTTAAGCTCAATTAGGGGTTTGATTCAGGTAGACAGAACTACCATAATAAGACAGGGCTGCTTTCAAAAAACCAGTATTATAATTACACAAACTTCAGAGGCTTAATGCAGAGGTAAAATTGAAGGTTAAGAGTCTGGTATTTTCTATTTAGTTAATATATTATTTTCACAAGGGAGATGAACTCCTACTGACATGTACCCAAGTATACTTCCAGGATGTCACTATAAGTGTCACGGCTTAAAAATGTTAAGACACCATTATTTATTTGGTATTACAAACAGTCTTTTTGGTCCATATTGTGGGACCTGCCTTCTGACAAACAGCTGCACTTCTAATCATGGCAATAAAATAGAAGCACAACAGTCTCTGTCAAATTCTGTTGAATCCTACAAAGAAAATGTCATTTTCAGCTTCTTGGCTGATATTTATGGTAATAACTGGTTTCAGCTCTGACTTTAACCTTTAAGGTACTTTCACTAGCTTACTTTGAATCTTCAGAAAAAATAAAGTATTTTGGCACTTAGATGGTCAAGCTCACAAAATATAATAGATATTAAAATATGGGTAATTCTTAATTTAAATTTTCTTATAGTATACATGACTTTAAACTTCCTACAAAACTAATTAAATACAGGATATCACTTTAAATATACATCTCCTTAAACAAGAAAATTTCATCAACAGAATGCTCAGATGAATTGTTCTAAGTAATAAGAGACTATTTCCACTTGCATTTAAACTCACAATATTGGAATAACAGTATGATTTATAGTCAAGAATTCATTTAGGTAATAACTTAGCAAAATAATGTATTATATAAATAAAAGTATTAATGACTTAAAGTGGTCAGTTCAATATACAAATGTGTGTGTGTGTGTGTGTGTGTGTGTGTGTGTGTGCATGTGTATTCCAATGCTTAAGAACGTACTTGGTATTGACTTCCTAAAGATCACAAATTTTAAAATACCTATTTAAATTGGTACCTTTTAAAATGGGTAATATTTTAAATACACAATGTAACATCATGAACTCTTTCCTATAAAATGAAAGATCTGAGAATTACTGATATAATGGGGAAACTAGTAAAGTGGACTTACAAATTATTTCCTTAAACTGAAATTTACTGCTTGTTCCCCCACATGAGATCTGAAGCTCACATAGAAGGGTTTCAAATACACTGAACAAACGACTGAAAGAGTAGGAAAAGTGTCGGGTCAAAGACTGCCGGATAGGAACTCAGCCGAGGGTGCGCTGAGGAGGCCAGTGCTTTGAGAGAAGATCCTCACACTTGGGGTAGGGAGTGTACATGCTTTTAAAAATGACAGATTTCTAGACTCAACCCTTGAGGTTTTCATTCATTTATCTAGGGTGGGAATAGTAATTTGTACATTTCTTTATAGCATCCCAAGTGATTATCAAAGCCCAAGACTGAGGATTGTTACTCTAACTTTCTCTACCCACTCCCAACACAGTGACTAGGTTTTCTTAGTCATCTGTTTTTTGTTGTTGTTGTTTGCCTTTTATTTTAATGTTTATTTATTTTTGAGAGAGAGAGAGAGGGAGATTGAGAGAAAACATGAGCCTGGGAGGGCAGACAGTGAGGGAGATACAGAATTCAAAGTAGGCTCCAGGCTCTGAGCTATCACAGAGCCCGACGTGGGGCTCGAATCCATGAACCGTGAGATCATGACCTGAGCCGAAGTTGGGTGTTTAATTGACTGAGCCACCCAGGTGCCCTGGTCGTCTGTTGTTGTTGTTGTTTAATAATTTAACACAACCTACTCTGGAAAGAACAAAGTGCATTTTACTCAGAAAAACTTGTTTAAAACATGTATCAAGTTAGAAGGCATACATTTAGTAAGGGGGTCCCTAAAAGACAAATGTTTTGCTTCAACCTCTTGTATAGTATGTAAAAATTTGAAAGGAAAAGCAAAACATTTCAAGGAAGAAATCATAAAAATTATGTAATAAAACATGATATTATATAGATTGCTTAAGAATACATTGAGACTTCTTTATATAATGATTTCCCCCGATATATTTAAAATTACTCCAACATATAATTATTATTCTCATGAAGTTGATCAACAATGTAACAGCTTGTTGAGGATGTAAAAAGGTAAAATAGCCTATGTTTAGTCACTGTCATACTTGCATCACTGGATGAAATTTAAACTTGCCCTCTCTAAACTTGCTTTCAGGGTTATAAGAGGGAATTATGCTTAAAAAATGAAATATAAGATACCTAATGAAATGCACAGTATTAACTAAAGAAATGAGTAATTTTACTTTATCTTTATTAATTTAGAACTATTTTCTATATTCCTTCAATATTCATCTTTCAGTAATTTTGAAAAGTTATTTATACCAAAATAATTCCAACCTTATCAATATATCTTTTTAAAAATTTTTTTTTCAACGTTTATTTTTGGGACAGAGAGAGACAGAGCATGAACAGGGGAGGGGCAGAGAGAGAGGGAGACACAGAATCGGAAACAGGCTCCAGGCTCCGAGCCATCAGCCCAGAGCCTGACGCGGGGCTCGAACTCACAAACCGCGAGATCGTGACCTGGCTGAAGTCGGACGCTTAACCGACTGCGCCACCCAGGCGCCCCAATATATCTTAACAGAAAGACTCAAAGCGTACCCAGTTAGATAAAACAGCAAAAAGCTCAGTTATCAATGTGATAACAGTTTACATAATTATTACTCAGGCTAGGAATTTATTGATAATTTAAAATGTATCACAGACACCATTACACATTTTCTGTGTGTTGACTTATATAATCTTTAAAATAAATAGTCTGATGAGAAAAACTGAAATTTGGAGGTGCTATGTAACTCAATCCACATGACAAAATGTGCCAATGGTGAAAGGTGAAATTTAACCTCAGTTCTACTTACCTAACTGGATAAAGTCCCTTTAAAGGCAGGATCATAATTCTAAACTGCTTTGTGCCTATCATACCTCCCAAGCATAATGCCTTGTATCAATCAGGAGCTAAAGAAATAATTATTGATGAATGATAACCAAATCCATGCATATTTCCAGAGAAAGATAATAAAAATCTATAAATAGCAACAATCATACCAAACATTTCTGTTTATCATAAGAGGTCTGTGTAAACACAATGCATAGATATATTGGAAGATATGGACTAAGTCTATTTCTAAAGTAATTTGAAATTCTCACATTACAAGTTGAAGTCATCTACTTTTCAGACTTCTGAATTCATTTGAGTTCTAAAATTATCATCATGGGAAAGCACAATATGCTTGAGGCTTATAATCTCTCTTTTAATTTCTTACCATAAAATCAATAAAGTGTAGGTCATAAAGAAAGTTCTGTTGTTAGATTTCTCCTAGCTAGAGGTGCAGATGTTAGTTATAACTCTTTCTAGTTTAGTAGGTTTTTTTTAAGTAGCTGATGCTCTGTACCTAGTTAGCTGTTTGCAAGTGTTCCCAGAAGACTTTATCATACTACAATCCTGAAGAAGTTCAGGGCATACAGATAAAATTAATTCTTTATAAGGAAAAATATAGACATAATTTCCCTTCAAATGAGACCTAGCTGTTTCATATATTTGAACGATAGTACACTTTCAAAACAACTAAACCTTACTTTTTAAGCAAATAATTTAAATACTTGCTGGGAGTCACAAATAAATAAAAGTATCTTATTTATAACTTTATAAGAAAGCTATCCAATAGAGCAAACTTTTACATAATGAACCTTTACTGACCTCCAAAACAAGAAAATATAGTATATCAAAAGCATGCTTTTCACACATAGCAGTCTGAATACAACAAAATCCCTAATTACTTTTGAGAGTAAGCTGAGAAATTTTTAACTTTTTCCTTACAGTTTCCATAGTAATACTTCACACAATAATTGTAAAATAGTGGCCCTCCTGACAGTGAACAAGTTTTTATAACAGAAATACCATTTTAAAGTTCTATGGAAAAAGGAATATGGACAAGACATAATCTCTAATATTTCATACCAGATCCACACAAAGTTTTCATTACAAAATCAAGAAATGCTTCTTCCTCTGTATAACCCACACCAGCTCTCTTACAAAAAACAATGCTAAATTCATTGTCAATGTTCAGATAAGGCTCAATTCCTCCAGATCACAGCAGTCAAGGAACAACTCAAGTCTCCTTTTCTTCAAGAAATTGTCAAAAGAGCTATAGCCTGCACTAACCCCTTTGCCATCTATATAAAATGGATTAAATTTGCATCACTGACTTTGTGCTTACTGCATTCCACAGTATATTGTTTGTAAATATTCAGCACAGATGTCTTCTTATGTCCCCAGCTATAGTGCAAATTCCTGGAGAGGGGGGAAATACTCTGTATTTCTTTCTTCATTTTTAACAATGTCTGTCAAGTTACAGGTGTATGAAAAATGTAAAGGGAAGGGGCAGAGAGACAGGGAGAGAACCCCAAGCTGACAGCACAGAGCCCCACGTAGAGCTCGATCCTACAAACCATGAGATCATGCTTAAAAGAAGCCAGAGAGAAAACTTACTTCAAAAACAAACACACAAAAACAAAAAAACACCTAAATTAGATTGATTGCAGATGTCTCAAAAAAAAAAAAAAAAAAAAGATCAATGGAACAGAATAGAGAACCCAGAAAAGGACCCACAAACGTATGGCCAACTAATCTTTGACAAAGCAGGAAAGAATATCCAATGGAATAAAGATAGTCTCTTTAGCAAGTGGTGCCGGGAAAACTGGACAGCGACATGTAGAAGAATGAACAAGGACCACTTTCTTACACCATACATAAAAATAAACTCAAAATGGATGAAAGACCTAAATGTAAGACAGGAAGCCATCAAAATCCTCGAGGAGAAAGCAGGCAAAACCTCTTTGATCTTGGCCGCAGCAACTTCTTACTCAACATGTCTCCAGAGGCAAGGGAAACAAAGGCAAAAATTAACTACTGGGACCTCATCAAAATAAAAAGCTTCTGCACAACGAAGGAAACAATCAGCAAAGTAAAAGGCAACCGATGGAATGGGAGAAGGTATTTGCAAACAACATATCAGATAAAAGGTTAGTATCCAAAATCTATTAAGAACTGATCAAACTCAACACCCAAAAAAACAAATAATCCAGTGAAGAAATGGGCAAAAGACATGAATAGACACTTCTCCAAAGAAGACACCCAGATGGCCAACCGACACATGAAAAAATGCTCAACATCACTCATCATCACTCATCATCAGGGAAATACAAATCAAAACCACAATGAGATACCACCTTAAACCTGTCAGAATGGCTAACATTAACAACTCAGGCAACAACAGATGTTGGTGAGGATGTGGAGAAAGAGGATCTCTTTTGCATTGTTGGTGGCAATGCAAGCTGGTGCAGCCACTCTGGACAACAGTATGGAGGTTCCTCAAAAAGCTAAATATAGAACTACCTTACAACCCAGCAATTGCACTACTAGGCATTTATCCACGAAATACCGGTGTGCACCCCGATGTTTATAGCAGCACTATCAACAATAGCCAAAGTATGGAAAAAGCTCACATGTCCATTGATGGATGAATGAATAAAGAAGATGTGGTATATATATACAATGGAGTATTACTCAGCAATCAAAAAGAATGAAATCTTGCCATGTGCAACTATGTGGATGAAACTGGAGGATATTATGCTAAGTGAAATTAGTCAGTCAGAGAAAGTCAAAAATGATAGGACTTCACTCATATGAGGACTTTAAGAGACAAAACAGATGAACATAAGGGAAGGGAAACAAAAATAATATAAAAACAGGGAGGGGGACAAAACAGAAGAGACTCATAAATATGGAGAACAAACTGAGGGTTGCTGGAGGGGTTGTGGGAAGGGGGATGGGCAAAATGGGTAAGGGGCACTAAGGAATCTATTTCTGAAATCATTGTTGCACTATATGCTAATTTGGATGTAAACTTAAAAAAATAAAAAATAAAATTAAAAAAATAAAAATAAATATCTGGTAGAATTCTCCCTGGGGGGGGGGGAGTGTGGGAAAGAAAAGCAGATGATATAATAACATCTTTCATGTTTTAAGATATGATGTGGTAGAATAATATCTTTAGTGTGCTATGAGAAAATAGCTATGGACTTAGAATTCTATTACCAGCAAAAATATCTTTCAAGAACACAGATAAAATAAATGCATTTTCAATTAAGGGAGTGATTACAAATTAAAAGTTTTTAATAATCCTATTTTGTAATATTTTTAGATCTATTCAATGCTTAGAAAATACTTAAAAAAAAAAAAAAAAAAAGGAACCAAGGTTCCAGGTATCAAACCCCAGAGGGTCTTAGATGGCTCTTTCTATTGGGGTCTCTAAATCTTGGCATCATTGACATTTTCGTAAATGTCCCCAAGACTGTCATGTGCACTGTGGAATGTTCAGCAGTATCCTGGCTTCTATTTACTAGATGCCAGTACCCTCTTAGTCGTGACAACCAAAAATGTCTCCAGATATTGCTAAATGTCTTTTAGGAAGGATGGTGGGGAGCTGAGGGGTGTCCAGTGCAAACCACTATTATAAGTAAGGAATGGGAAAAGAAGGGGTGGAATCAACTCCTTTTTCTTTTCTCATTTTACTTAATACCTACTTCAGAGTACAGATCTCACTTTTCTAATAATTTATAACTGAAAACAGGATTTTTTCCTTCCTTTGATAACAACTTGGAATGCAATAAACTTTTGGCCTCTTCCAGAGAGAAGGGGGAAAACATACCTTCTAACTTGCTATAATTCTTAATTTCCAGATTTATCTGCTGCTTTTGTTTCAAAAAGAAAAATAAAATCCATAGATAAACACAAGATTCTGTTAAAACACAGGGATTTCATGAGCTTTGATGGAATAAAGCTTCACGGCCTACTTCATTCCCTTAAAGCTGAATTTCTCCATTTGGGAGATATTTTTATTGTAAAATATATATATATATATATATAATCAGAAAGAGAGAATTGATAATTCCAGAGATCTCCAAAGAGCACAAGCATATGAGAAAAGTGCCCAAGGTAGGGGAAAGAACCACTTAAATGGACTGGAGGAAGCAAACTCAAACTTCGCCCCATAGGGTCTAGAACAGCTCCTGTTTTTACCAGCCATAGTGGAAAACCTCTTATTTAACTGGGAATTATGTTCTCTGCTCAGAAGAGCTATGTCTTATTAGTGGGGCAAAACTAGCCTTTAAATGTTGCTTTGGCCCACCTAAGGAATTTTAGAAGACCTGAAAAGATCAAACTGATCTAAAGTAACTTAGCTATATCCCAAGAAAAAAAACTCAAGACTATAAGAATACAAAAATATCTGGTACTCAACAAGGTAAAATCACTATGTTTGGTATTCATAAAAAAAAAATGACCATGCACACTAAAAAGCAGAAAAACACATTATGATAAAAAAAAATGATCAACTAAAACAAATCAAGAAATAATACAAATGACAGACTCTTCAAGGAACTAGAGCAAAGGTCAGCAAATTAACAGCTTGTGTGTCAAATCTGGCCAGACATCTGTTGTTTGCTTGTTTTATTTCGGTTTGGTTTGGTTTTTATAGACTATAAGAATGGTCATTACATTTTGAAAAGGTATTTTAATAAAAAAGAAAACAATAATGAGTATTGAGCAGACACCTTGTATGGTCCAAAAGTCTAAAATAATTACTATCCTTACAGAAAGTTTGCTGACCCCTACAGAAATGATTGTGCAAGTGGAAGCACAGAAGATAAAACAACAACAACAACAACAACAAACTCATTAGAGATAAAACGCTACATGCTACATGAAAAATTCACTGAATGCAATGAACAGTATTTTAGACACTGCAGAAAAAAAGACCGAATTTTAAGACAAGGCAATAGAAATCACCCAAAATGAAACCTGAAGATAGAAAAATTTCAAAAAATAAATAAATAAAACAAAGCAAAAGTTAACAGAACTTCAGTAAGCTGTGTGACTGTTTCAGGAACCCTAATTTATCTGTGTAAGACTTCCTGAAAGGGAAGAAGGGGTAAAAAAATTAAAAAATAATGGTTAGAAATTTCCCACATGATGAAGACCAGAAACCCACAGATCCAAGATGCTTAACCAATGCTTCAACAAAACACTGGAAGAAAACCACATCGAGGCAGTGGTAGGCAGAATCCTAAACTGGCTCTCAAGATTTCCTCCTCAATCCCTACCACCACTCCACGGCATAACTCCCTGCATAAATCCCAGAACTATGAATATGATGGACGTTATTTCCATGATTCCATTATGCTATATGAAACAGCTGACCTTTAGTAAGGAAGATTATCTGGGTGAATCTGACCTAATCACACAAATCTTTTAAAGTCAGAGTTTTTTCACTGCCACATGAAGTCAAGGATTTAGAGCACATGGGAAATTGATACTCCCTTGTTGGCTGTGAAGCTGGAGTGAGCCATATGCCAGAGAAGGTGAGTAGTCTTTAGGAGCTAAGAACAACAGACAGAAAAGAATCAGGAACCTCAGTTCTACAACCCCTACAGAGTGGATATGGCCAACAATCTGAATGACCTTGTAAGGGAATCCTTCCCCTTCAGCCTGGCCAACACAATAGTTTCACCCTTATAAAACCAGGAACAGAGATCCCAGTCAAGCCTACCCAAATCAGACTTTCAGAACTCTGAGATAACAAATGGATGTTTTAAATCACTAATTTTTGGTAATTTCTTGTATGATAACAGAAAGCTAATATAAAGTCATATCATAATCAAAATGCCTAAAACCAATAAAAAAGAAATCTTAAAAATCAACCAGAAAAAAAAAAAAAAGCACATGACATAGAGGATTAAGAATGAGAGCATACTTCTTATCAGAAACAACATAAGAAGACAATGCAGCTACATCTAGAAGGACTGACCAAAAAAAAAGAAATTGTCAACCTGGAATTCTAAATTTTACTTTACTTTAAATTAAATTAAATTTAACTTTATTTTATTTTATATATATAGAGAGAGATGGTGTGTGAGCAGGGGAGGGGAGAGAGAGAGAGAGAGGGAGAGTGAGAGAGAGGGAGAGAGAGGGAGAGAGAGGGAGGGAGAGAGAGAGAGAGAGAGGGAGAGAGAGAGAGAGAAAGAAAGACAGAAATAGAGGGAGTCTTAAGTAGGCTCCACACTCAGTATGTAGTTAAGTGGGGCTCAGTCCTGCAACCCTGGAATCATGATCTGAGTCGAATCAAGAGTCAGACAGATATTCAACTGACTGAGCCACCCAGGTGCCTCAAACTGGAATCTATATCAAATGAAATATCTTTCAAGAACAAGACAAAATGAAGATTTTTATTCAGACATACAAAGCTGAAAGAATTCATCAACAAACTTGCACTCTAAGAAATGAATACTAGATGGAACTCTGGATCTAGACAAAAGCATAAAAGGTACCTGATAGGTGCACAAGTATAAAAAAAACTTTTTTTGTTATTATTAGAAATCTTAATATCTTAAAAAGACTGTTAAAGCAGAAAGAATAACAATGTATTATGGGGTTTATAAAGATGCATAAGTAGTCTACATTTACATGTCGGTTTGTTCATTTGTTTGTTTTAATGCTAATATGTGCTCAAAAAACTAGCAAACAAATATATTAGCATCAGGATTCACATGGCTCCACTCTCCAGGTGATGGTAGGCATGTATCAAGGGAAATTAGAATTTGACAAAATGAGTAGAAATTTAATTTGTGCTACATCATTTCTTTCCCCATGAAATTTAATGAAATATTCTTTGCTAAGATCGCTATCAGTGTAAAAAAGATTGTAAACTCACTTTTCAACTTTCAACTTTATATTTTGTTATTATTTCTTGATACCACCTCTTAAAAAGGCAAGGAGTGATTCAAGGCCATGCTTCTGATGAAACTGATGATATGCTTGACAGTGTAATAACCAGCCTTGTGAGCTGTTTCAGGAAAGGCTTTGGGAGCATGTCCAGGTTTTAGCAACATTTCATCCTTTTCAAAGTGGTCTCATGAAAAAGATCCACACTCTAAAGTGTTTTTCTGGGTGCTTATTTAGCTTTCTTGCCTTTATAATCTGATTGAATCAAACCATGTCAACAAACTCTGGCTTTAAGATCCCCAGCTCGGGTTCAGAAAACAAAATAAAACCAAAAGAAAAGTAATATATTTTACTTAAAGTTTATTTATTTCAAGGGAGCAAAAGTGGGTGAGGGGCAGACAGAGAGAGGGGGAGAGAGAGAATCCCAAGCAGCCTCTGCACTTGTGCAAAGACCAATGTGGGGCTCGAACTCATGAACCTTGAGATCATGCCCTAACCGAAATTAAGAGGTGGACACTTAACCAACCGGGCCACCCAAATGCCCCAGCAATATTTTTATATTTATTCTATTTGACTTTTTTCAAAATGTCTGACTTGAATAACCACAGATGTCAATAATTATAATGACTGGTTTCTTTAACTGCTATCAATTAATTAGAAACCACTCTCGATGTCTTAATAGAATGACTATGAGTTTAGTTCTTCCTGATCTTGTATGATAGCATCCAATAATACTCTACATATGTTTGGAATGAAAGAATAGCTGAATAGCATAAATGAACACAGAAGTAATTTATTTAATAAATATAATTTCCAAAGTAACAATAAGTCTTTTCATTTTATCCATACACTTATCTGCCAATGTTAGTTTTCATCACTACACTTTTCATTTTAAGCTAATATTTTAGCTAAAATGTATTAAATACGCAACAGTCTTCAACATGTTTTACATATATTAATTCTCACCATTAAACTATAAGGGAGGTTCTATTATCCCAATTCTAGAAATGAAAACTGGATTTCAGAGAGGACAGTAACTCGCCCAAAGTCTCACAGCTAGAAAGTGGGGGGTCCAAGTCAAACTAGGTCAGCCTGGAATCAGAGGCTCTGCTCTTAACTAACATGGTGTATTGCCTCCTAAACTTAACATATACAAGCCTTTCCTTTTCTTCTATTCCTCAGCTTGGGAAATGGCACTATCACTCACCCATGACGCCCCGGATATCATTCTAGATTCAAACAAAAACTTGGATGTCATTCTGGAGTCTCCTCTCTGCTTCATCCCCTCTCATTTAATCAGTCATCAGATCTTATATATACTGGTACCTAAATTATTCTCCATTATCCCATTTTTCATGTAGGATGCCACTTTCTTAACTCAGGTGCTCAGCATTTCTCTCTTCTACAACAGTTCTACTTTCAACCTTCAACTTTGTGTTGCAAACAGGACACAATTATCTGATGTGACATTCAGTCAAGAAAGGATATAAAAGCATTTTATCTATAGTTCTGTAGGACTGTTAGGAATGGCATGCAATTATGATGTCAGTAAAAAGAGAAAGATACCATCTTCAAGAATACTATTCCTGATATATATAGATTCTACCTTATATAAAAAAGATCCAAGCCAACAAAGGCATCCACTAAGCTAACATTCTGCTAACACCTATATTTTTTCCTGAGGTCTAAATTACTACTCATGCTAATGACATCTGGTGGGATCATTAAGTAAAGCTACATGACATCAAACAATTTACTTATGTACATTTGCATTTGAATATTATCTAATTATTATTACTGCTTATAAAAGTGCAAATTAAAACCACAATGAGAAATCTCTACACTCTATCAGAATGGTTAAAGTATACATATAAATATAAATAAAACATAAAAATATAAATTAAAATGGCTAAAATAAAAATACTGATAAGACCAAATGCTGGTGAATACGTGGAGAAACTGAATCATACTGGATTGCTGGTGGGAATATAAAATGTTCCCCAGAAAACAGTGTGGTAGTTTTCCTTAAAAAAACTAACTATGCAGCTACAATAATGACCCAACAATTGCACTCTCAGGCATCTAGTCCAAAGAAATGAAAACTTTTGTTCACACAAAAACCTGTATACCAATGTCTAGAGCAGCTTTATCCATCTTACGGATGGAATTAGGTTTCATCTTATAATTTAAGTACATAAATTAAAGCCTTAACTCCCAGTGTTACAGTGTTTGGAGACAGAGCCTTTAGGAAAGTAACAAAGTTAAATAAGGTAATCTGAGTGAAGTCCTAATCCAATAAAGCTGGTGTCCTTTAAGAGGAAGAGACACAATACAGAGAAGAGCCCATCTAAAGCCATGGGAACACAGTGAGAAAGTGCCTGTCTGCAAGCCAGGAAGAGAGTCTTCACTGGAAACTAAATCTATCAGCACCTTTTTTTGGGATTTCTAACCTCCAAAACTGTGAAAAAATAAATGTTCATTGTTTAAGCTACCCCGGCTGTGGTTATGGCAGCCTAAGGAGAATTACACACTTTGTAATAGCCAAAAACTCTAAACAACACTGATATTCTTCAATGGAAGAAAAGCTAAACTCTCATGTGTGGTAGGCAGAATAATGATCCCCACTGATGTCCAGATCCTAATCCATGGAACCCATAAATATATTACATTACACAGCAAACAAACATTAAGGTTGTAGATGAAATTAACCCATTTAGGAAAACTCTTACTCTTATAACCTAAATTAAAATAAACAAAGTATTTATTTGGAAATAAATATGAAAGAAAAATAAGAAGCCTGATTCATTCATTATACAATGAATGTTAATTTTTTCACATGAAAAATGTTAATATTTAATACACAAAACAAAATAAACTTCAATGATGATAATGCTTATAATGACTGGTAAGGTTTAAAAAGAATTATGTACAAAATTATGTCCTGCTGTATTTCAGAATCACCTACAGTGCTCCAAAAATCATCTTCAAAATACAGGTACCTGGACCCTTCTCAAGAGACTTTAATTTTATAGAAGCCAAGTCACTTGGATTTTGAAAAAGATCTACAGATAATTCTGATGCAGAGGATGAAACCCAGCAATATAAAATTACAATTTTAGTCTAATATATAAACTTACTCTAGAAAACAACTTAAAACTGTAACAAAAAGGAATCAGTTTAAAAGTAATAAAGGTATAAAATGGAATACTGTATGGTGATTATAAATGATGCTGGAGATATGTTTGCTGACATGGAAAGATGTATGTAGGTAAATATACAAATAGACACAAACAGTATGTGTGATATAATGCCATTTTATAAAACAAAATAAAATGCACACATATGTGTAGAATGTAGTTAATTCTGGTTGGCTGTGGTTATTTTTTATGCTGTTCTTTTTGCTTGCCTCCATTATTTGGTATTTCTGAATGACTACATATAAATTACACACTCATACACATATAAATATATATAAAGGAACTTCATTTTGGTGACAGAAAAGGTTAGCTTTAAATAATATGTATACTTTAAATAATTGGTATACCTTAAACTAAAGAATTCTTTTTTCAATTTAGCACATGCTTATGTATATATTTGATTTCTCAGTGAGTTTAATACCCAGATGACAAGATCCCACAGTACACAGAAAATAAGCAACCTAGGATGCAGACAAGTGGCAAAAGTGCTGGATTATATACTTTAAGCCTCAATAACCAACATATTTGACTGAAACTGTTTGATAACCATTAATTGATATATATTTGATTGAAACTGTGTTCTTAACTCTAAGGTTGAAGAGATACTGATCAGAGGTTCTCACCCATTATCAACGCTGCCTACATGAAATACTCTACATGATCACACCCTCACTCTCTACATGAATACTCTTTAGGTATCTTACATCTTTGCCATTTTTCTTCAAATAAAGTGCATATTTTAGGTATGCATGGATGCATTTGGTGCAGGTGAGTATTGAGGAGCTGATAAAAAAAAAAAAACAAAACTATGGGGAGAACTGTCTCCTCTTATAAAAAGGGATAAGATGATATGCCCTCCTACACTCATGTTTGCTTTGATTGTAAACTTAGGAAGTTTGCTTCGGGGCACCTGAGTGGCTCAGTCGGTTGAGCTTCCAACTATGGCTCAGGTCATGATCTCACGGTTTGTGGGTTCGAGCTCCGCATCAGACTCTGGGCTGATAGCTTGGAGCCTGGAGCCTGCTTCAGATTCTGTCTCCCTCTCCCTGCCCCTTCCCCGCTCATGCATTCTCAAAAGTAAATAAACATTTAAAAAAAAGGTAAAGAAAAAGAAGAAGTTAGCTTCAATATACTAATTCTTTTCCTATAGCCTCCTGTGCACTCTAAAACTTCATGAATTTGGACTTTCCCTATGATGCTGATCACCAAAATCTTCAATTTTACCTTCAATGTAATTTTCCCTTCAGTGTAAACTTCAATTACACTCCACAGATTTGCTAAGTAAATTATATGCAAAACTAAATTCTGACAAATATGTACCCTAATTAAGATGTTTTCAAATACATTTTAAAAGACTATCTGAACAATTTTCACTTCGATTTACGTACAATTCAATAAATCTGATCCCAAGAACACCTGATTACAAAGTTAGTCATTAATCTGCATTACAATTTATCTAACAATGCCCTATTACTAGAAATCATTCAAATAACTTTAAATACTAAGTCAGACTAGCACTCTCAATATATTGATGTTCTCTAAAACCACTAGGACACAACACTCGATATAATTTATATTTCTGTATGTTCCTTCTAAGGGCCATACAAGTTTACTACAGCACTGTTTTAACTACAATGAGTATACTGAGTTTCCAATATATCCTGGATTGGCACTACTTGATAAGTTTACTTAAGGGAATGATTATTTCTCTACATAGCTTTATAATGAAAATTTCTCAAACCCTCACAATTTAAGCAGAAGTAAAAATTATAAATAATTCCTTCCTAAAACTATGTTATTAAAACTCTAAAAATTCAGGAAAATAATAAATCACAAGTTGAACAATTTAAGCAAATCTAAAATTAAGAAATATTTATTTTGAGATAAAGCAAATATGGCAAAATTTTCACAAATGGTAAATGAAGACAAAAGATATATGGATAATACTATTTATGCGACTTTTCCATATGTTTGAAATTACTCAAAATTTAAAAGCTGAGAAAAAAGTAAATAGTTTAGAATTTGATCCCCTCCCCAAATAGCATTCTATTATTTTATAGACTGACCATTTGATATATCAATACATGAATCCTTTAAAACAGTCTAAGCCCGCCTACATGGGTTAAACCAAATATTAGCTGAAATAGCCAAAATAAACATGAAATTACAGAAATATATACACAAAAATGTTTAATGTGTGAAGGAATGAATTTTTAAGGTTTAAAAAGTTTAAAAAGGTTTAAAAAGGTTTAAAAAGTTAGTAACTAACTGCATATAGCTCTCTACTATATTAGCCAACTACTAACTTTTAAAAATAATTTTTTAAATAAAAATCTATTCAGAAAACATACCAAGCACCAAAAATAACAACTTTATAAAATGATCATCTCACCTCATCTAAGTCTTGGATATAAACTGGTTTTTCCTCAAAGCCAACTGGCATTGGTTCACTATAGGGAATCTTTACTTCTTCATACATCTTGTTATTCTCTCTTTGAATTCCTTCTGGTAAAATCATCTATAAACATCAAAAATTAAAATTAAATAATAATACAAACAATTGCTCTGGTAGAGATTATTTAATTAGAGAGAAAGAGAAAGAAAGAGAAAGAGAGAAAGAGAACACTAATGTCTTTAGACATAGCAGTGGTAAATAAATTTAGCTAGTTTAAAGAAAAACAAGGGTGCCTGGGTAGCTCAGTGGGTTAAGCGCCAGACTTTGGCCCAGGTCATGATCCTGCTGCGCTCTGTGCTGACAGTTCGGAGCCTGGAGCTGCTTCAGATTCTGTGTCTCCCTCTCTCTCTGCCCCTCCCCTGCTTGCACTCTGTCTCTCTGTCTCCCCCAAAAATATTTTTTTAAAGAAAAACAACCTTAAGCAAAACAAAAACAAACCAAAAAACCACATACACACGAATTATTCATATACTGGATCTCTCATATAACACACAGACCATATTATGTTAATGAGTTTTAAGTATATATTGATTAGATGGTATCCTGAAGACAAATATACTTGTGTTGCTAGGAAAACTGTGCCATATACATAGTGTAAAGAACATTAAAAAAGTGATGTAACCACTAAAACTCAAAAATACAAGTTCCATAAATAACAAAAGGGAAGAGAACAAATACATTTTGAGTACCTAATATGTGTCAAGAAGTTTCCATACACTGCATTATCTCATTTTCCCCAATATTTTGAAATTAAAGTTAGCATAGTATATCAACTAGTATAAGAGCCAGAAAAGACACAGGAAAAATCTATGTGTTATTTCCTCAGAATAGACCTATTATCCCAAAGTGGTCATATACCAGTGACATACCTTTGCACCAGCAATGAATGCTGATGTTCTCATGGCTTCAGCCTGGGAATCATAAACATGGGGATAACGTATTTTTTCAACGTCCATGTCTCTCTGCCTACTCAGAATTGGAACACTTCTAGCATTCATAAGTGCCTGCTCTCTGTAAATATAAAAACAGTAGGATAAATACAAAATTTTTATCTAGCAAAAGGAAGCCAGTACAAAGTCACTATAATAACAATTTCAGGTAGCTTTCCATTATGAAGTGGAAGAAATTAAATTACACAAAGAAAGATATTAGTAATCCTGACATTTTCAATGTAACTACATAGGAGTTAACACATTTTGTAGGTACTATTTTTAGATGACATCATTTGATAAGTTTAACTTAGTGTTTTTTATTTATAATTTTGTTTGTCACAATCCAAAGATGTTTAACAAGGTATAAGTTCCTTTATAAAAATAGTATTCAAAATTTAAAGAACAAATATCATAATGCTCTTGTTTCTTTTTCTTCCTTTCTACTTCTAAATAACACAAGGAAAAGTATTCTTATTAAGCTAGAAAAAAACCCAAAAGTCTCAAAATAAATCTGTGTAGGCTTTACAAATTTTAACCTAGTGGTTTGCGCACAGCACCCAAAATAGCTTACTTCTATAATCTAAAATTCTCACCTACATAGATGTAACCAAGAATATTCTAATTAAGAAGATCATTGCATTCTTATCCCAGAAAATTAGGTTTTCATACAACAAAAGTCTGTTGTTATAAGAAAACCTTACTAGAAGTACGAGTTATCTAAATTGTTAAGACTAACCAAAAAATAATGCATAAAGGTAGCAATTACAACAGAAGCATCTTTCAGCTTCTGGTTTTTATTACCTTTGTATCCGCAATTCCTTAGGATCAAAGCACATAACTCCTTCTGCAATTTCTCCATCTTCTCCAGCCTTTTTTTCTCGTCTGGCAATTCTTTTTTCTTCACGACGATACTGTTTCATTAATTGCTTTTCTTGTTCAGACTGAATGGTAACTTGACAACCATAGTTAGGTTTAGCATTTTCTCCTAAAATTTTTTTGCAATTGTCTACAAAGCAAATTTAAGAATTATCATGTTCTATGAGTTTAAGCTTTAGGAAAACCATTTTTCCCCTTCACCAAAATATAAAATAGCACAATGCTCTAATAATTCAGTTTTTTTAAAACTGTCATATTCAATTGTATGTTTTATGGAGAGTTGTTTTTTTTTTTTAATGTGATATCTAAGCGATCTTAGACAGTGGTTAAGAAAAGTCAGTAGATATTTTCTTCATACACACTACATAGTTTAGTGTCATAAATTCTTACACATAACATCAGGAACTTAAAAATTCAGTTTTATAATTTTGAAATTATTTGTTTACATAATTTCAATAAATATAATAATTATCAATGCTAATTAGCACTTACTGTTAACATAATAATGAAATAAATATATTCTTTACATATTAGATATAACTTTTCCCTGTGTAACAGCCTTACTGTGTTAAATTGAATATATGTTTTTACTCACTTATACATGAAATACAATTTATTAACATTAGCTCAGGATATATTTAGAAGATGACCAGGCAAATAAAGACTGTGATCCACCTTTCCGTGGAAATACAGTTAAAAACAAAACAAAACAAGGGAAGATGGCTAGAGCCACTAACAATCAGGTCAATGAAAGTTCAATGTTTCATCTACAAGGTCCCATTTAAACCTGTGGTTTGGTCAACTCAATATTCAGGAAATTTTTTTCTTCCAACAGGATTAACCTTCTATGTTTAATTAAATCTTTTGAAGTAGTAGTATCCTGGCTCACTGTGGCCCTAAAGGAAATCACAGGAATGTTGCTGAAAGCAATCCAAATCAATACACATTTACTGTATTGGGGACCTACTAGTTTCAGGCACTGCTGCTAGGCTAGGAAGCAATAAAGAACTAAACTTGGTCCATACTCTGAAGGAGCACAGTACAAAGTTATTTTATTAAACTCCAAGATCCCACACCGAACAAGGAAGGAATTAAGAAAGCATCAAGATAGCGAAATAGCCTTCTAATTCATTTAAGTCAAATCTTCACAATTCCCAGTCATTTGTCACTACCTCAATACGTAATTTTGAATAAATCATTTTAACTCTCAATCACATGAAGTAATCCCTCTGTATAATGGTTTTAGAAATCTCAAGAAGGAAACTGAGAAATAAAGACTTATCACATGAAAACTATGAAATGAGATATGATCTCCTTTATATTAGTACAGTTCTGAAAAAAAGTTTTTTTCTAGGTCATATATATTTTACTTTTTGGTAAAGTCTTATACATCTATTATAATGATTAAGTTTGTAGCCAATTAACTTTCAGTGGTAGAGAACAGACAGGTTTGACAAAGGGAGGTGGGTGGAGATGGGCTAGATGAGTGATGGGTACAAAGGAGGGAACTTGTGATAAGCACTGGGTGCTGTATTAAGTAGAATGTGAATAATACCATGTGAATAACACTATGTATTTATTATATAAATGAATGTTAAGGATTCTGTGTGTGAAACTAAATACCCTGGATGACACTCTAAGTGCTATGCTAACGTAATTAACATTTTAAACAAATGTAATAAGAAGAAAACAGGTCTGCTTCATTAATAGCTTTTTTAAGCCTCAAAGAGAATATACTGGAATCCTGTAACACTGAACATAATAGGTAATTTTCAAAGTAAGTCATACAGCAGCAAAAGTTTAAATGTATAGTTTTCCTTGGTAGGTTCAGTTAACTTTAGAGCCTGAAAAGTAGAAATGAAATGAATAAGTTTACCAGTAATTCTATAAAATTTTACTGAAGAAGAATGTGGAAGCTTGTATCCTTTTAGAATGTAATCATGACCAAAAAGATCTTGTGTAACTACTCAAAACAGTGTCCTTGATAGCATAAGCTAACTTAATTTTTATTTTATGACACACCCTGGTGTAAACATTCTTCACATCAGCCCTAAAAAGAGAATTTAATTTACAACTATCCTCACCTTAGCAGTCAATCCACTTTACCCACCCACTTCTCACCTACATTTCCTGGTTATAATAAAAACAGAAGAGATAAAATGGGTGATGCGCATCTGGATTAAAAAGTTATAAAAAAATCATTATGAAAACTAGAAAATGATAAATAGTAAGAAGCAACTTCTAAGACCACGATTTTGGAGGAATAAAGAAAAGGATGGGATGTGATGGTCATATTAAAGTAGCTTAATAAAGAATGCAAATATAATTTGGTAGTTTTTAAAGAATTTTGAAGGATCCTCAACACAAAATTAGATCAGAAGATACAAATGGATGAGAACACTGATAAAGTAATAAGAGTCTGAAGAATCTTTTCTTCAAGAATATTTCCTTTCCATACCACCTCCCTCCCCGCAAATAAAGGAAAACATCTGTTTAAGCCATGTACACGAAAAACTCTACTGAAAAAAAAATCTGAAACATGCTGGTTGTCAGCTTCTTTACAATAGTCCTTAGACAAAGTTAAAGCCTACTAATACCCCACTTTTCTATAGTAAAATTACTACTCTTAGATAGTGGCAATAATAATGATCTAGCTTAGAATAAAAGAGTAAAAGCAGTATGAGAAAAGTAGATAATATTTCTGGGCAGATTGATGGTTCAAATATTTTTTTTTAATAATTCAAATCTAATATTTGTTTTTGGGTTCAAAACTATGTTGCTTCTAAAAAGTTATCCAAAGAGAATAAAATTTGTGTATAAATGTTATACAAAAATGAACATAATTAAACTGCAAGACAACACTAACTCATCACCTATAGTTCCAAAAAAAAAAAAAAAAAAAACCACAGGTGAAGCTGGAATCATTTTGAACTTTCTGTTAAGTAAATTAGCACTATTAACAGGTGAGATCAATATGTATCCCTATATCAACACTTAGGAGACTGACAAAATAAACAATAAATTGTCAGAATTTACACTGCAAGACTAGATATTTACATTCATTCCTTTCTTTCTGGCGGACACCCATTTTAAATGCTCTTAAACTCTGGTGGTTTCCAACAATGTGTGATAAATATCTTTAGCAGGTGGGAGAGCCTTCTTAGAGCAAGGCAGTTTGTAAGTGATAAACATAGTTAAAGCACAACGAAACTTGCATAAAGACAAAGTGGCTAAACTCAATTCTTCTCAGTTTCTAAAAATCTCAAGACAACTCCAGGAAACAACCAGTAACCAAAGTATAGGATAAGAAAGCCCCAAGAAATTTTGTACTTAAATCAAGGTTCTTTTCGTAACTTCATTTTAGTGCCATACTCATATATGTGAGGAAAAGATAACATAACTTACATTAAAAAATGATAAATGCCAATTCATTTGAAGAAGGGAGGGATGTCTAATTTTTTATGCCCAGGTACTTTTTAAAAATTTCAAACTATATATAAGGCTGGCAAAGAACATTTGGGTAAAAGTAAGAAATTCAGGTTTCCTGCTTATGACTTAAAATCTGAGTTCAGCATCAGTTGTATCATAGTAAGCAAAGCATTTTTTTAAATTATTTTGGCTTCCTCAACTACTCTAATTCTTCTGGGGCTTTTAAATACATGTGATACATGACAATATAAATGTTCAATTTGCTGAGCATGATAACTGTATTACAGTTTAGTAGGAGACTGCTATTGTTCTTAAATGTACGATGAAGATTTTACAGGTGAAATATTATGATGTCTGCAACTTCCAGGTCACTGTTCATCAAAAATGTTAAATGTAGGTGTTTGTTTATGTATATGTGAGTGAGTGCATGTGTAAAGAGGATAATAAGAGAAAGAAAGCAAAATGTTAACTGTCGAATCTACACAAAGGTATGCAAGTGTTCACTGTACTATCCTTGTACTATCTAGGTTTGAAAGTTTTCAAAATAAAAAAGTTGGGAAGAAATAACACTACTTGGTCCACAGTTAATATCAAATGCAGTTGCTTGGAAAAAAAAATGTTTCTATTCAAACCTTCAGCAAAAAATAAAAAATAAAAAATAAAAAAATAAAAAAAAAATGCCATACCTAAACAGAATAGAATCTCTACCATAACAGCCTATTTAGGGCATTGTGGTATTTGTTTCATAATCTGCCATATCTAAAATATACTTTAAAAAGTGGTATCGCTAAATTATATAATAGACCAAAGGATATTAATGTATAATTATATTAAAAAGATTTGCTAACCAATGAATCTTCCTTTAAATTGGAATTACCACTGAACACTTTCTTACCTTGAAGAGCCTGCAACTTATGATCATTTGAAGAATTAAGAAATCTATCCACAATTGTAATTCTGTTCTGGAGGAGTTTCTCAATAAGTTCAAGTCCATCAGGTCCCAGCAGTTCAAATAGCTTAAAAGAAGAATCAAAACAACTGTTACCTCAAATCACCTTTTTCAAGTTATTAATACCTTATTCAACAGAGGTATGAAGCCAAACTACTAGAGCAAGAAGCACCCAAAGAATACCTTGGAAAAAAATAGTAACTTAGGAAAGAAAAGCAACTCTTCATATTGTTACGTATCTTTCAGGTTTACGAAGTCAATATGCAATTACTAAAGCACATGATTCAATCTGTAAAAGTAATCATGATTATGATATATATGGTATATAAATAATTATGACATATATACAACAAATCACAGAATTATAAATCCTTACACTTGCCTTTCCTAGGTATAACCAAATGAAATTCCAAAATTAATTTGCTTTTTAATATTGTTCTGGTTTTGGCAAATAGAGTCCAGAGTATGAATTTTCTTCCAACTTACTACACATAACAGCTATCACTTTAGAGTTAAAGAACCATTAAAATGTTTTAATGATTCATGACACACCACATTTTTAATGCTTAATAACTGTATTATTTTATTAAATTTATTTTATTAATGTTTAATTAATACTTTTTAAAATTTTATTTAATTTTGAGAGAGAGAGAGACAGAGCACAAGTTGGGGAGAGGCAGAGAGAGAGGGAGACACAGAATCTGAAGCAGGTTCCAGGCTCTGAGCTGTCAGCACAGAGCCCAACGCAGGGCTCGAACTCATGAACAGTGAGATCATGACCTGCGCCAAAGTTGGACACTCAACCGACTGAGCCACCCAGGCACCCCTTAATTAATAATTTTTAATGCTTAATAAATCTGAAATCTAAAACACAGTTCCACAAAGTACTTTATGTAACTTTTTATAAAAAATTTCCATGTGTATCTTATGCAGAGCAGTTGCCAAAGATTAAGTTTATTCAAGTCAGAGAGCCAGTTTTAGGATTAAGAAAGACTTTCAATCACATAATTATACAAAGTAACTGCTCCAGAAAGCCTTTCAATTTCTTCCAGTATGGTTCCAGGATGTTTTTTCCTCCTGTCCAGAAATGTTATATCTAATTTTACATGTGAAGATTTTATATCAGCCAAATTCTAACTATTCTCAGAGATTCATTCCACACAAAATCATAATTAAAGTAGGAACTTATGTTAAGTATATATAAAATGCTAACTATTTAATAAATATTTTCTTTTTGCTGTTCATTTAACTGACATTATCTACATATAAGGCCAAGGCCCTAGTCCTAGAACCTCTACTTTTGGCCTAAACATCATGGAGTATACCGGGGCCCAATCACTCTCACCCTGGCTCATAAGGCACTAATTCCACACCAGGAGAGGCAAGCCAAGAAGGACTTAGGCTACTGCCTACCCCTTCCATCAGCACTCAGCTCCTAGAGCAAGGGTGTCAGTCAGAGATAAACTGTCCCTTGTCCCCACTCCTAGCTCCAGAGTTTCCCTCAAAGATTTTGTCTGGGGGAAGAAGTAGGCTATAAAACAGAAAGGTCCCAATCTCTTCCAAAGGTATGGGCCTCATGTGCAACTTGGCAGAAAGTCGAAGCCTTAGGGTCCTCTCAAAAACAGCACAGGTTGTGGTTAACTATAAGTAGAAGAGTCACAAATTGAACAACCAGGTTACAAAAGAGAACTAAGGAAGGACAAGGGGGGGGAAGAGCCGATTCCTTCAAAGTGGCCACAAGTTTATTAGTTTGTGGAACAATTTATGCCCCACGACATTTCTGTGACCAGAGCAATTATCTGGTAATTAGTAAAGTTTAATAGCTGGCTAGGTCATGGAAAGAAAAGCAGAGGGTTCTGCCAAAACTACTTTCATCTAGGATGACTGTGGATATACCCGAAAGTGTGCCTCCTTGAGGAACAATACCAGAAGCTAAAACACTGTGGGGTAAGGATTAGAGGAATTGTCTGCACTAAAATATCCAGCTAGTCACCAGACCAATAAACAAGCAAATAACAATCATAAACCCTGGCAGTGGTAGATTAGATGAAATAAACAAATTCCTAGAAAGACAAACTAGCAAATAGCAGACAATCTGAATAGATCTATAACAAGTCAAACACTGAATTAAAACAACCCACAAAGAAGTCTAAATGACTTCACTGGTGAGTCCATTCAAAAGAATTAATGCCAATTCTTCACAAATTCTTCCAAAAAACAGAACATCTCCCAGGTCTTACTCTAACTCCAAAACCAGACAAATATATTACAAGAAAACTACAGACCAATATCTCTTAGAAGTTGAGACACAAAACCTCAATAAAATACTAGTAAACCATATCCAGCAATATAGAAAAGGAATTACACACCATGACAAAGTGATATTTACATCAGGAACATAAGACCAGTTCAACATAAGAAAATCAGTTGATGCATTACATTATATCAACACAATAAAAAAAGTCACATGATCAGCTCAACAGATGCAGAAAAAGCATTTGAAAAATCCAATAGCCTTTCATGATAAAAACACTTAACAAAGTAGGAATATAGGTACTTTTACCACCTGATGAAGGGCATCTACGAAAAACCCATAGTGAACATCATACTTAATGGTGAAAACACTGGATACTTACCACTAAGAATAGAAACAAGACAACAAAGTTTGCACTTGTGACTTCTATTGAACACTGTGCTGGAGGTACAAACCAGAGCAATTGGGCAAGAAAAAGAAATATAAGGTATTCAGATTAAAAGGAAAAAGTAAAACTTTCTATTCATAGATTATCTATGTAGAAAATACTAAAGGATCCGCTAAAATACTATTCAAAGTAATAAACAAGTTTTCAAAAATCATAATAAAACCATTCAGTGAAGAAAGATGAGACTTTTCAATGAATGATGCTGAGACAACTGGGTAGTCATATGCAACTGAATGAAGTCAGACCTTTATACGATATACAAAAATTAACTCAAAGTGGATCAGTATTCTAAATGCAACAGCTAAACATAAAATTCTTAGAGAAAAACAGAATAAGATCTTTATGGCCTCAGATTTGGTAAAGGATTCTTAAATATGACACCAAAAGCATGAGCAACAAAACAAAACACAGATAATTTGGATTTTAGCAAAACAAAATTTGTCCCCTTCAAGGAAAAATGCAGAATGGGAGAAAATATTGGTAAATCATATATCTGGTAAGTAACCTGTACCCAGAGTATATAAAGAACTCTTACTACCAACAAAAATACAACCAATTAAAAACTGAGCAGAAGATCTGAATTTATCCTAGGAAAATACAAAAAGGACCAATAAGCAGATGAAAAGATATTCAAAATCATTATGCATCAGGGAAATGCAAACTAAAACCACAAGAACCATTAAAAAAAAAAAAAACTGGAAAAGAACAAGTGTTGGCAAGGATGTGGAGAAAACTGGAAACCCATACATTGTGGGAATACAAAATTGTACAGCCGCTATGGAAAACATTTTTCCGATTCCTCACTAAGTTAAATACAGAATTACAACATGACCAATTGATTCCATTCCTAGGTATATACCCCCAAAGAACTGAAAACATGTGTCCAAACAAAAACTTTTATACATACATGGCTATTCACATAGCCAAAAGGTAGAAACAACCCAAATGTCCACCGACCAAAGCATGGATATATAAAATGTGGTATATCCATACAACAGATATTACTGAGCCATAAAAAGGAATGAATTAGTGTACAACATGGATAAATCTTAAAAACATTTTGCTAAGTGAAAGAAGCCAGTCACAAAAGACCACATACACATGACTCCATTTACATGAAATGTCCAGAAGAGAGAAATCTCTAGAGACAGAAAGTAGATTAGTGGTTCTTTAGAGACTGAGAAGAAGGTGGGAGGGAGTAGGAGGAGAGAAGCTAAAGGCTTAGGATTTCTTTTTGAGATAAGGAAAATGCTCTAACATGACTGTGGTGATGGCTGAACATATCAATGAATATACTAAAAACCACTGATTTATATACTTTACATGGATGAATTGCATGGTATGTGAATTATATATCAATAAAGATATTTCATTGAATTATAAACCAAAATGGCTTAAACTAAATACTAAAAGTAACCAGAAAAAATTGCTTATGGTTGAAAGATAAAGACTGAATGGAATTTTCTTATTAAAATATTAAGTGAATGTTCTCAATTGCTGTTAGTTCAATTTAAGCCCCATGCTTAATGTTAAGAGTGATATTTTAAAACCAACAAATTCAAATTAAAAGATACTTCCATACTCCAAACAAACTATAGTAAGAAATGCTCTCTACATACAGCATGAAATGTCTTTCATAGTCTATCAACTCTCAAAGAATGTGTTAATTATTTTTTTTAATGTTTTACTTATTTATTATTTATTTATTTTTTTTTTAGAGAGAGCACAAACCAGGGAGGGCCAGAGAGAGAGGGAGGCAGAGAATCCCAAGCAGCCTCCACGCTGTCAGCGCAGAGCCCCATGAAGGGCTTGAACTCATGACCTGTGAGACCATGTCCTGAGCTAAAGTCAAAAGTTGGACACTTAACCAACTGAGCCTCCCAGGCACTCCAAGAATGTTAATTCTTAAATTGAGACCATTTCTTCCATAAGAAGATAAATTATCATGGCAGAGTTATCCTTACACATATTCTAAGCTACTTCAAGTTTACTTAATCTGAAATACAATATTCACACATGATAAATTAGAGATTCACAACTTTTTAGTTCACCATAATTTTAGGAAAACATCGGTATATTTGGAAGACAACTTCTAATGTAACATCTCAGGGGGAGGATCACCACAGCACAGAGCCGTTTCTTTTCTTTTCTTTTCTTTTCTTTTCTTTTCTTTTCTTTTCTTTTCTTTTCTTTTCTTTCTTTTCTCTTCTCTTCTCTTCTCTTCTCTTCTCTTCTCTTCTCTTCTCTTCTCTTTTCTTTTCTTTTCTTTTCTTTTCTTTTCTTTTCTTTTCTTTCAAGCCCATTATTTCTTAAAAATAACATACCTAAGACCAAGCAAAAGAGCTGTTTTGCTCTGAATAGTAGGACTTCCATGACTTCCAAGATAAAGAATCCCCAGTAGAATTCTGAGATCAGCTGTTACCAAATTTAAAGTAATCCCCAAATTATGCTTTCCCTAACATTTGCCATTTTCATCCACAGTGAGAGCAGGTGCAGTTCTCATTCAAGATTTGCACTACAAACTAATTTGGCACTGAGCATGACTATTTGTAAAGGTACAGCTGTCTGGATCACTGCTCTATGCACTGACACAAGTTCCAGAAGCTATCAAATTGCAAAACAAAGAGGGAGGGAAAAGTTAGCCATGAGTACAGAAACAGACACCAACTACAAAGTTTAGAAAGAAACGAAAGAAAAGTTAAAAAAAAAAAAAAAAAGAAAGAAAGGAAAGAAAAGAAAGAAAGTTTCACTACCCTGGCTATAAATTAAAGATATGAAATTTAAAGGAGACCACAAGAGTAATAGAGGTTGTTAAAGCCCTGGTAGAGGTTGTTAAAGCCATTATTGGGGTGCCTGCGTGGCTCAGTTGGTTAAGTGTCCAACTCTTGATTTCGGCTCAGGTTGTGATCTCACGGTTCATGAGATGAAGCTCAGCATTGGGTTCTGTGCTGACAGCATAGAGCCTGCTTCAGATTCTCTCTCTCCCTCTCTCTCTGCCCCTCCCCTGCTCTCACACACATACACACTCTTTCTCTCTCTCTCTCGAAATAAACATTTTTAAAACACATTATAATCAATATATTATTATTATAAGGTATTTTAATAAAGTTTCCCTTAGAATTCTCATTGTTTTATAAATCCATTTTCATTAAATTAAATTATTAAATTGAAGTAGTTCTTTATCAAAATCAAATAGAATGGAAAAAGTTAAAAAATCAACCAAGAGTCTACATTCCTAAGTGTCAAAAAAAATTATTTCAGAGTATGTACACACTAACTTTAAAATGGTATTACTTCCTTGTTTCTTATAATACTTTTAACAGATAAATATAGCTTGTTAATCTCTCAGAAAAAGTAATTCCCACTTTATCCCATATTCTGAATATCATTTTTGTTCCAAAAGGAACAATGGTACAATGGATGTTATATTCTCAACAAAGTATCAAGTGAATCACAAATGGTACATTATAAAAGCAAAAGATAATGATAAACGTTTGAATAATATACCATGGAAAATTATACTATAAACCCTATGAAAATTGAGAGAGAATGAGCTTAAATTAGAACTATAAATTTGTTCTCAAACTGCAATATGCAAAGATTTGCTGAGTGTCTGTGAAACCACAGAATAAATATGATAAACATCCTTGGACTATCAGTTTACTCAAAGATTTAGAGAAAAAAATATTATTTTCATTTAAAATACAACTTTGGTCATGTCAATATCCTGTCTGAACTCTGCTTCTCAGGTAAATAAAAACAAAAACCAAAAAAGAACAATTATTTAGTTGCTAATTGCTTGAAAGCAAATAAAATTTTATTATTTATAAAAGGTTTGTCAGTTCCATTCTGTTTCTATGCAGTCAATATTAAAGAATTCATCAAAAGTCAAAACTAAGTCTATTTGGAGTTCTAAAAGACATTTCAAAAGAAAGATCAACCATTCTACATATCAAATAGTCAATGCACATTCTGAAAAATGATTCAGGGATGCATAGTAGACATGGTATCTTGATGTGAGCGAACTATCTTTTTGTATAACAACATGGTTAAGTAGATTATGGGATTAATCTCAATACTGAGTTAAGCCACTAATGTTCTTCTACAAGGACGGGCCATGTCTCTGTCCTCTTCAAAATTTTATCAATGATATATAAAGTGAAGACATTAAATCAAATTTGCTAACGTGTTAATAAGTTGCATGGTAGAATCAAGATTATAAATTTTCTAAATTGTCTGATATATCTGGCAGGACCTAAGGAGAAGTAATGGAGGTAAATATAAAACCCCACAATTAGGGTAAAAAACAAAACAACAACAACAAAAACTCATGTGAATTTCTGTAAGATGGGTAAACCTGGTCCTACAAATAAATTCCTAAGAAAAATCCTGAAAGGATGGGTGAGGGGGGTGGTTACTTGTAAGGTCAGTAAGAATAAAAAATGTAATGAAGGCTGGGAAAAATTTATGTATTAATAGTAATATTTCAAAATTCTCATTTAGTGGGGTTCCTGGCTGGCTCAGTTGGTTAAGCACGCAACTCTTGATCTCCAGCAGTTCATTAGTTTGAGCCCTATGTAGGGCCTAGACATTACTTGAAACAATCCCATTTAGCAACTCAAAGGCTATTACATTGATTACACCATTTTTAGAGTGCTGAGTTCAATTTGAGTCATACTTTTTAAGAAGGTCACAATAAAAAAAATATTGTAGAACATGAAAAACAAATAAAAATAAGATATATCTATGCAAACTTTTTCAATAGCAAAATGAGTAGGGGAGGAGCAGAAAGAGGAGAGAAACAATCTCAAGCAGGCTCTGTGATGCCAGCACAGAGGCCAATGCAGGGCCCATACTCACAAACCTCGAATTCATGACCTTAACCGAAACACAGTCAGATGCTTAACTGACTGAACCACCCAGGCACTTCTATTTTCCATTCTGTTTGAAGAATACTAATTCACAGATTTGATAAAGAAAGTGAATTTTATTTTGACCCCATCTTCCTTACCATTCCACACTGCTAAATACTCCTTATACTTCTTTAAACACACTTTTCCTTTGATACCCTTGATACATCACTCTTTTGATGTGTCCTACCACTTAGAGCTACCTTCCTATCTCCATTTCAGGCCCACTTTGCCTATCAAATGTTGGAGTTTCTTAAGGCTTAATCCTAGGCTTTCTCTCACTTTCACTCCATATTCTCTCCTTAGCTGTTCACATCTAAGCCCTTACATTCCTTAGCAAACATATGCTAAAAACTCTTAATTTTATATATCCTTCCCAGAACTCTACTCTGTGCACAGACTACAGTTCTGGGAAGGATGTATAAAATTATATCTAATTGCCCAGTTATCATCTCCACTTGGAGGTCTCAAGACCTCTCACAATTATACATGTCCAAAACTATGTTTGGTTTTCTACCCTCTTCACTAT
This sequence comes from Lynx canadensis, assembly GCF_007474595.2. Classification (NCBI taxonomy): domain Eukaryota; kingdom Metazoa; phylum Chordata; class Mammalia; order Carnivora; family Felidae; genus Lynx; species Lynx canadensis. Next base: position 91,446,633 of record NC_044307.1, read on the forward strand.
TTCCATGAATGGTATTACTGCCATCCCTCCAGTTATATAAGTGAAAAGGCTAAAATGCATCCGTAACCACCTCTTTACCCCACAACACCCACACCACCTCTGTCATCCAATCCACTATCAAGTCCTCTTGATCTCAACCACTAAACAGATTTCAAGTCTTTATGCTTATCTATTTTTAAGCTCCCAAACCTTTACTGCCTGTACCACTCAAAAGACTTCCTAAATGGTTTTTGCACATCTATCCAAAACACTCCAATCCATTCTCCACATAGCAACCACAGTAAATTATATGAAATGTAGGTCTGACTAATACATGCTACCTCCCCTCTACCCCTTGCCAACAAACTTTCCAATGGCTCTCCATTGTTCTAAAAATGGAGTACTGAATTGAAATGCACGTAGAACCAGAATTTCAAAATGTCACAAGTGCTAAACTATGATAAAAAAAAAAAATACTGGGGCGCCTGGGTGGCGCAGTTGGTTAAGCGTCTGGCTTCAGCCAGGTCACGATCTCGCGGTCCGTGGGTTCGAGCCCCGCGTCGGGCTCTGGGCTGATGGCTCAGAGCCTGGAGCCTGTTTCCGATTCTGTGTCTCCCTCTCTCTCTGCCCCTCCCCCGTTCATGCTCTGTCTCTCTCTGTCCCAAAAATAAATAAACGTTGAAAAAAAAATTAAAAAAAAAAATACTGATGCATACTCAATCATATTGCTCTGACTAGAATTTTAATATCATTAATAAAGTTAAATATAACTTCTAAAGCAGCATCCTTTTTAACTTTCCATTTCTATATGTTTTATGTTGAACATAAGGCAGAATAGTATATGTATATACTTTAAATTAAATAACTACATTTATATCAAGGATGCATTATTAAAAATGATTATTAGAAGGTATGATCAAAAAAGTTTGGAGACCAGTGCTTTAAAGTATCATTCTGTTATGAAAGTTTTTCACAATGTAACAGTTTTCTAATCTAGGTATGCCTTATAATTACTACCTATGTTTCATAATACTTTCTCTGAAAAGGTTATTAAATGAATGGTGTTTCTGCAAATTGCTGGTGTTTTACAGAAATCAAAGAATACAAAATATGTATAATCCACTGATACCATCACTGCTCATTTTTTACAACTTTTTTAAGTGCATTCTAAATTAGCAACCCCATCATTATTTCATATTATTCCTTGTCAGTCAATTTAATCTAAAAATTTATGAATGCTAGTCTAACATAGCAGTTTAGCATAGGAGAAAGTCAGCCAGGCCTCAAATCTTTAGCCTAATGCTCAAGAGTTTTAGGACCTCAGACAGCCTCTCTGAGCTTCCTATGTTCTCATTTGTATAGAGGGAATAAGAGTACACTCCCATCCTTTGCAGGGCTGTGATGTGAAAAAAATAATACATGTAAATGTTTTTGACACAATGCCTTCCATATAGTTAATGTTAGGTGTTTAATATTATTAAAATAAATGAATCATAAAGAGAGAAAGAAAAGTATAAAAAATAATTTGAATCACAATAATATTGATAACAATACCTAACACTTGTATACTATTTGTGTCCCAAGCAAGGTATGAAGTGCTTTACAAATAAAGCATATATTTTCAGGACGCCCGGGTGGCTCAGTCCGTTAAGCATCCAACTCTTGGTTTAAATTCAGTCATGATCTCGCGGTTTGTGAGATCGAGCCCCGCATTGGGCTCTTCATTGGCATCTCAGAGCCTGTTTGGGATTCTCTTTCTCTCCCTCTCTGCCTCCCCTGCTTGTATTCTCTCTCTCTCTCAAAATAAATAAACATTAAAAAAAATTAAAGCATATATTTTCCCTGTATCTGAAGAAGTATTTAATGAATTTTTGCTAATTATATACAACACTGATGTATTTATCACTTAAAAACAATCATGGTAGAAAATAATTAAATGAAAACACTACAAACATATCTAAAAATCAACTACTTTTAAGAAATAAATGAACACAGCAAATATTAAAAACATCTGATATGCATATTTATGTCAACATGTTTTTAAGAAAGTATGCTCATGATTGTAATATGTGCATACACATATCCTAACTTTAATTTCTGCTGTGAAACTGTTCTTGGTTCAATTGTGAAGTTAAACACAATATATTGTGGTGCTCTGTAAAAAACAGCATTAAGTTTGAAACAATGCTTCAATCAATAATTGGTCAGATCACAGCTTCCTTAATCTTCCTGCCAACGACCAGTAGGTCTCTACTTCAATCTGCTACGTACTAGAGCCAGATCATTCTTCCTCATAGTCATCTTTTACATACACTTTTTCAAAAAACTACAATGTGGTCATCTACGCATTTGGAAGGGACATTAGAGGATAACTAAACAAAGCTCTCGTAAAAGCAATGATTAGTAATGGGAAGAAGAATAGGAGGACAGTTGAGAACATGGGCTTACATTCAGAGAGAACTAACTTTAGTTATCAGTTCTGTCAATTCCTAGCTATAGGACTACTGGCAACTTTCTTAAGCTCCCGAGCGTCAGCTTTTTCATCTGTTAAAAGAAATCAGCACAGTATTTGGCAATAAACGCTCAATACTTATTGCTGTTAACTGACAATTATTTCCTAGCTGATGAACATCCAGCATACATCTGCCAGCAACAAACTATCTTATAAGATAATTCATGCCACTGCTAGCAAACACACTATCAAAAAATCTTTTCTTATATTGAGCCCAATCAGCCTCTCTATTCTTTCATCTATCATTCTAGCTGTGTTCTCTGGGTTACAGAGAACGATCTTAGTAACATTCTATAAGACAGCGTTTCAAATATCTACAGATAAAGCAAAGTACTAGTCACATTTTACCCACAGGTCCTTTCTTTCTCAGGTAAATATACATCAATTCCTTACTATTAGTCATGTAACTTGGTTTCTACATAATTCTTTATCCACGTTCCTTTACAAACGTACCTTTTATTGAAACTTAAAAAAAAAACAGCATCATAAACCAAAACTGAACATAATATTTCAAATATAATTTTATCAGGGCAGATCACAGAGATTACAAGAATTTTGAACTAGATGTTAAACTTTTCTGAACATAGCCGAAGTCAGTCACAACATCACACTGTTAACTCAAACTGAATGTGTAGCCAAAACATTTGGTTTTAGGTTTTTACCACATGAATTCCTAGTAGTCCAAGCTTTCCATATCCTGTATTTTTTATAATTAGTAAAGGCAGAATTCAAATGGATTGCTTATAAAGTTCACTTTCTTCCTGCTTCTTCTTTTTAGTCTTTTGATAGCTTTGTAAATCCATATTTGGGCATCTGTCATATCAGTAAACACTACCCTGAACCTAAGTTCAATTAAAACTATGCCTTTATGCAAATTATCAGTTAAAGTGCTGAGGATAGGGCAAATGTAAAAAGAATAAAGAATAAGAAAAAGAAATAAAGAACTGATCCCAAATTGTTAATGGACCAATATTTATGATAAAGGTTTTCAATAAACTATTAATGCCACCTAACTGTATTAATCACTGACATTTCTCTATCTTGTTTGTCTAGTTTAGATACTTCCCTAATATTGTAGCCACTAACCACATGATATCTTTTTTTTTTTTAATGTTTTAATGTTTATTTATTTTTGAGAGAGAGAGAGAGTGAGCATGAGTGGGTGAGGGGCAGAGGGAGAAGGAGATACAAAATCTGAAGCAGACTCCAGGCTCCGAGCTGCCAGCACAGAGCCTGATGCAGGGTTTGAACCCAATAACCATGAGATCATGACTTGAGCTGAAGTCCAATGCTTAGCCGACTGAGTCACCCAGGCATCCCACATCGTATCTTTACATTCTAAATAATTATAAATTTAAAATACAATTTATCAGTCCTATTAGCCATACTTCAAGAGACTCAACAGCCACAAGTGACGAGTGGCTACCATGTTGGAGAGCAAACAGAATATTTCAATCATTGCAAAAAGAAAGCACTGGCTTAGAAGATATTTTGATTCTACTGTAAAATGGTCAGGTGAGTGCTAGATAGACTATGTTTACATACCATAATTTATGTCTAGTTGTATCATATTGACTACCAAATTAGATTTTTTAAAGTCCATAGTTTTACATCAGTTTATATTTGTGTTGTACATTCTACAAGTTTTAGCAAATGCATAATGACTATATGACATTTCTACCATTAATAGTATCATACAGAATAGATCCATTTCCCCGTGCTCCACCAATTCATCTCTTTCTCCCTTCCCAACCCCTAGCAACCACTGATCTGGCTATCTTCAGAGCGTCCTTTTTTCCAGTATGTCATATAGTTACAATCATACAATATGCAGCCTTTTATGAAAGAGAACAGCAGCTAGTTACAAAAGAGGACAGCAGCTAACCCACAGAAATTAAAAATTTGTTTGAGCCTCTAAATGACCAGATTTATAAAATGGAGGAACTGGGTGAAATATTACTCTTTTAAGTAAACTTATTTGTGTATCAAGAGAAAAGGAACATTTTTCATAGAAAGCAATACCTATGATTGTTCATATACACATTTAATATTTGTATGAAAATTATTTATTACATTTCATACAGGCTGGTAATATGCAAACAATGTTTAGCCTCTTCCTTATTGGTACAGACAATAAAAATCACAACATTGATTAGGGGTCCTTTCTGTTTCAGGGATTTGCAAGGCACTAAATTCTCTACATAGAAGTTCAATCCCCAAGAATAGTATATCACACATAACTTTTTCTATGTATCAACTGATATACAAAACAAAGATAAGAGAACCACTACTCATATAAAACTAGAGACAGGGCTAAAAGTACTAAAATAGAGCAAATATTTACAATAATATAAGCAGTGTGTTCCTGGCTTGGGGTTTTTGTTTTTGTTTTTTCCCAGAATCATCATAATACTTATACAGGCTATATATATAGTTGTTATTCTTATTAAAACAACATAACAATGATGATCAATTTTCCTTTACCTTGAACGAAATCAAGATTTCAACTTTAACCCTAAATAGAAATAACAATTGAATAAGTTTTTATTGGTCACTGAATTTAGTTACTCTACTGTTTTCAATTTGTATACTGTTCTTAAATAGCTAAACCCTTAAATAGTTTGCCACAATAAAAAATATGATGATCCTATAAGGATAACAAGTTATTTCTCCTTTAAAAAAAAAACAAAAACAAAAACAAAAAACAACAACAAAAACGCCACATACACTAAAATAGATTTTACTTTTAAACTTCTTCTTAAAATTACCTTGAAAAAAATCTCATCTCCTTCATGCTTAAGATAGGAAGGTGACTACCTTCTGAAAGAACAAGTATTAGCAATTAAGATGAAGAAACAGTGACACAAAATTCATGCTTTAAAGCACCTCTTCTGGTAAAACAGAAAAACAGAAAAACAGAAAAGACACATTTCAAACTTAAAAGCAAGAAAAATATCTCCTTGGGCCAAACATTAAGCAAAAAAGGCAAAGCATTAGGAAGAGATGACGTAACAAGCTGGGTTCCAGTTCTGGACAGCATGGTCAGGAGTTTGGCTCCCTGGGATAGTTTAAATGAGAAATGCCCCATGCAACATGGGAGCTAGGCTTAGCTGAAGCCAGCACAAGGGAATAGTGCTGTGCTGTTCATGAGAGGGGCTGAAAATAACTACTACCAAAACGGCACTAGGGGCCACAGCTACTGCAAAAATCTTAAGACAGGGAGTAGGGGGATACAGGGAGAGAAATTAGAAATTGGCATCAGCATAAGAATTAAAATTCCAAAACATATGAAGAAATTTTATCCTAAAAACAATAGGCAACAAAATCAACAAGGAACTTAAAGTCATTCCAGAAGACCTTAAAGGTGGTGACGAGGACTTTACAATAAGTAATACTATGAAGCTCCGAGATCAACAGAGCAGATGCTTCCATTAAAAAGAATTTATGAAACGAAAGAGGGTATATTGAGATGTTCTATTGTTTTTGCTTAATTTTTCTGTAAGCTTAAAACTTGGTCTTTAAAAAGTCCATTATTTTTTTTTAAAAGATGATATAGGATTCAAGGAAAAAAAAAAGAATTATATGCCTATTATCAAAGTGACTATTCTCTTAATGTTGATAAATATTTGCAAAGTTGAATGATTATCCTACTTGTGGTTTAAACGAAAACTACCTTTTAAAAATGCCTTACATATATAAATGAATCTTCGTGAAGAAAACAAGTAATAAAAAGATAAATATGAGATCATTTTCTATCAGCATTAGTCATCAGGTTATAAAATATACATCTCTTTTGGAATTTTTCACTGGGATCTCTTATTGTTCAAATACAATAAAATGTCCTTGAGATCACCTTATATTTTTAGAATATTTCAAATATTATCATGATTGTTACTGATAGCATAAGAAAACAAGTAGCTGTAAACAGATTATAAATTTTAAAGAAACCCATTTCCATTGTGAAACAAATACATCTGTTATAACTGGGTGTAACTAGAAAGTCACGGAGCTTGTCCCAACCCTCATGTATCTAAAGGTTGGAAAACTGACACCTCTTATTGTTTAAAACTAATACATGCTATATTAATAAAAGACAAAGCAATATGTGGGGAGAAAAATAAAGAGAAGAACAACAAACCCAAGAGTGGTTCTCTGAAAACAAAACTAACATTCCCCTAATAATAAAGAGAAAATAGAGAAAAGGCAGATAGAAAGAAAGGGACAATACAACTAAAAACTAATGTAAACATCTTTTTTTTAAAATACAAGACATTATAAATAACTTTAGAGTTAAAAGCTTGAGTACTCACATAAAATGGCTAGTTCCATAAAATATATATATAATTTTTAAACTTGATTTAACTAATAAAAAATCTGAATAAGCCAACTACTGTAAAATGTGAATTGCTAATTAAAGTCTGCCCTCCAAAAAGACAACAGGCCAGAGAAAGAGATAATCATTTCGTATAGAAACTGTTTGAAAACAGAAAAAGAAAGCTCCAGAAGTTTATTTTATGAAGTAAGGTATTAAAACAGCATAATTTACAAATCCTCTAATCAGACTGGGATTCTAAACATACCAGGAGGGTCGGAAAAACCATATAATGCACCAGTGCCCATGTAATAAAGCCTCAAGAAGAAAAGGAGGCATTCACATTCTCATAAATGAAAGCAAATCCAGGTGTTTTCTTTCTTTTTTTTTAAAAAAAATTTTTTTTTTTCAACGTTTATTTATTTTTGGGACAGCGAGAGACAGAGCATGAATGGGGGAGGGGCAGAGAGAGAGGGAGACACAGAATCGGAAACAGGCTCCAGGCTCTGAGCCATCAGCCCAGAGCCCGACGCGGGGCTCGAACTCACGGACCGCGAGATCGTGACCTGGCTGAAGTCGGACGCTTAACCGACTGCGCCACCCAGGCGCCCCCAGGTGTTTTCTTTCTTAATTATACTCTCATTTTAAAAATTAAAGATGTACCTGCATCTCCACTGTATGTACTAAACAGCATACATTATATATTATAGTAAGCACAGTATCTAAAGAAAAACTATATTCAATTTAGAGAACATCTTCTGAGATAATAAGCTATTTTAGATTTGTATGTCAAATGAAAAAGGTGTGCATATTAAAAACTAAGAATAATGAAATATGATAAATCAAAATGTTATAAGTGAAGCAACTGAAAAAAGCTTTGAATTAACAGTCCATGTGGAATTGAGTATTAGAATAATTACATAAAGCAGAGTGTGTTAATAACACTGTAAATTATTCTTAGTTTGTGGCATAAAAGATTATTAAATATTCATACACTCCAAAATAAAATCTTAAATACATAAAAAAAGCCATGAAAATTAGGACAGCATTTATTTAGAATTTATTTTTCTCTCAAGAAAAATGTATTACGCAAATTGTTGTTGCATTGCAGAGAATTAGATTAATTATGTTTTCAGAATAACTAATATTCATTATTTACAGGTACTTAATCTAACACAGAGCTAAAACCATGGTCACTTATAACTTAATTAAAACTACTTGAAATGTGAACCTATTTATTCCTCACATGCTATAATTAATTAGATGTGTGTAAGGTTACAGTTAGGTACCACTGTATATTTAATAGCTTACTTTACATTTTCATGGCAAATTGATAGCCTGATCCTTAGAAAACACGCTGATTTTAATTTCCTTAAACAAATTTACAGCCATTATGTATGTGTATATATGTGTGCAAACATGTGCATATATATATATAAAGCTGAACAATTAATGTATCAAATATTAAATAAGTGAACACTCAGAGCAATTTCTAAATCTATAGTCATTTATGTTTATAAACTGACAACTGAAATATCTAAAATGTTTTTATTAATCTCAAATATTAGAACAGAAATTTATCCTTTATTTTACTAATAAAATACATTATCTTACTTATTTCCCATATCAATATATTATAGATATCTCTCAGTATATAAAATGTATGTGCTCTCCCAAATTAGTCATAATACTATTCACTATACCAAACATAATTTGCTTGTCTATTTCTGCTTTTTTAACGTTTACTTATTTTTGAGAGAGAGAAAGAGAGTGGGCAGGGGAGGGGCATAGAGGGGAACACAGAATCCAAAGCAAGATCCAGGGTCTGAGCTGTCAGCACAGAGTCCAGTGCGGGGCTCAAACTCTTGAACCATGAGATCATGACCTGAACCTGGACACTTAACCAACTGAGCCACCCAGGCACCTCATCCCTTTTTTTTTTTTTTTTTAATGTTTATTTATGTTTGAAAGAGAGAGAGCGTGCAAGCGAGCAGGGAGGGGCAAAAGCTAGGGAGACAGAGGATCTAAAGCAGCTTCTGTGCTGACAGCAGACAGCCAGATGTGGGCTCGATCTCACAAACCACGAGATCATGACCTGAGCCCAAAGTTGGACGCTTAACTGACCCAGCCACCTGGGAGCTCCATTTCCCTTTTAAATACAAGGTAATGAGAATGGGTTGATTAAACTTTGTTAGATTTCTTTTTGTCTCCTAAAACCTAAGAGTATTTGACACACATTAGACAATGAATGAATGAATGCATACTCAAACAGTGCCAAACAGAAAATAAGAAAGCAAGTATGAAGCTTGGCAAAATGTCTCACTTTGAGTAACCATTCCAATGAAGAGCAAAATGGTTTGAAATCTGTTACTGCCACAGCTTAGAAACAGCAAGTATTTTAAAAGTCTTCACTGTGAGTTTAACTACAAGTTGCTAACAAGTGGGGATAGAGTTTTGCCCAACAGGGGGACATTCATTCACCTACAATAGGTTTTTGTTTTGTGTTTTTAACTAAAACAAATGGATTTTATCATCAAGTATGACATTATTGTTTTCTTATTGGAGTAATATATACATTTAAAACCTAAACGTGGCCAAAAAATAAGGCAGGAAATAGCCACTGGTTAAGAAAAAACAATTTTTTTTCTTTAAACAAATGCAGCTGCTAAACCGGATTTTCCTATCTGGAATTAACAGTATTCCTGGTTACAAGGATATAAATTTATATTTACCAATTTTATCATTTCACAGTCATTCTAACATCTAACATCACTCTAACAACTGTAGCCATACAGGGAGGAACAAAAGAAACACACAACCAAGATAATATAAAATATAGCTAGTGCCTTCCCAGTATAGATTATGTAACTCAACAGACATAATAGGTGAAATACTTCACTTATCTTGAGCTCGCCTCCATTTTACATTCAGCTCAAAGTAGAACAAATCATTCTTGATTTTTCCTCATGAAAATTTCACCATTTATTAAGTGAACATAGGAAGGAAAAACCTAAAATAGTAAACAATGTGGAAGTGACAAGAACCCTTGGGAGAAAATGGCTATATCATTTTAGAGTATGCAATATGGACATATTTAGATATGTGTCCATAAATCAAATACAGAGAAAAGAGACATCTTATCCAAATAACATTCTATAAAAACCAGTGAGGCTAAAAATGAAAAAAAAAGTTCAAAAACATGGGAGGTTCAATCATGTCTTAGGGATTGCCTTTCTAAGCAGTCTAACACCAAAGGAAGATTCCTATGTAAAAAGATGAATAGATTTGCCTATCTGAACACTTAAAACATCTGTAAAAATGTTTTTAATCTCATTATAAATTTTCTTATAAATAAAAAAATAGCTTCATCAAATTAAAACTTGTCAATTCTCACAAGAAAAGAGTAAGAGGCCTCCAAGTATATGAAAAAAAATGTAACCTCAGTTGTAATACAAAATGTAGTTAAATACTGAGATACCATTTTCTATTAAACAGGCAAGAATTTTAAGTATAATCACTACTATCTCTGAGAAATAATGAAGAAAAACAGAAGTGCCAGAGAAAGGCAAAATTCCCTTATTTTAAAAAAGAAAACAAAAAAGATAAAAATGATGGATTGTGAAAACTACTTAACTGTAAGCTTAAAATTCACACATGGTAATGTAACAACAAAAAAGAACAGGATTCACTAAACAAAGTCATGAAAAAATAGTCTTAATTCATTTTCCTATGAGATTATTAGGTTAACCGTTTATAGACTGGCAAAGTAGCTGAAAGTAATATCCTTTAAGACAAGATGATGAAAGCTTGATACAAGTCAAGTATTGATACAAGTCAATACTGGTATATCTATGGAGCACTGAACAACTGTATGCAAAGTTGATAATGGATTAATGTCAACATAGAGGAAAACTGAAAGAGTTTTATATTTAAAAGAAAAAAAAGCTGAGGCGCCTGGGTGGCGCAGTCGGTTAAGCGTCCGACTTCAGCCAGGTCACGATCTCGCGGTCCGGGAGTTCGAGCCCCGCGTCAGGCTCTGGGCTGATGGCTCAGAGCCTGGAGCCTGTTTCCGATTCTGTGTCTCCCTCTCTCTCTGCTCCTCCCCCGTTCATGCTCTGTCTCTCTCTGTCCCAAAAATAAATAAACGTTGAAAAAAAAAAAAATTAAAAAAAAAAAAAAAAAAGAAAAAAAGGTAAGGAAGAGAAAATGTAACTGCTGTCATATGTCTAAAACAGTCATATAAAAGAGTAGACACCTACAATTTTGTTGCCTCACTGTACAAATTCAGGACGAAATGGCAGATACAACAGAAATGGAATGAGTTCAACAAAACAAGTAAATTACGAAAGAATTATTCAAGAAAAGGACAGGATGACTTTTGAAAAATATAAAATCTTCATTAGAATAAGTAGACCTCATCATACTGGCACCATCATTTTGATGGAACATTAGATCCACAAATACTACATGGGATGGAAAAATTCTATGACTCTAAAGATTCTCTATGTCTTAAAATAATAACTTCACCCAGTGACAGCTCTCTGTTCAAAGTTGGTTGGAGGAAGGGCTCTTCTGTTCACTGGTGGAAAGACTACAGAAAAAGTAACACATAGTTGGTCCTCATAACTAAAAAGACACTATTTTATTTCCAACCTGGTTGATATCAGTGTCCTTCTTACTGTTCAGCAGTGCTAAAGCTACCAAGAAGAATGTACAACATCAAACAGATGAAAAATCTTTTCATAAAGCATTAATGGTATCATTCAGCACAATAAAATTTTAAATCCTGTATTCTAGGTACCAAAACCATCAGTATATCCTCCTTGTTAAATTGTAGTATATACATTAAATCAGTGGTTCTCAAAGTGTGGTCTGAAATCTCTAAGATCCTTTTAAGAGGTCCATGGAGTCAAAATTATTATTAAAAATAAATAACATTATTATTTAATGTAATAAATTTAATATTAGTATAATAGTTTATTAAAATATTATTTTGCCTCCTTCATTCTCATCCTCCCATGAGTATAATAAAGTGAGTTGAGTTTTGCAGAGGCTACATAATGTACCTCAGAACAGACTGAATACAGAAGCACATATGAGAATCTAGTTGTCCTCTATTAAGCTAGACATTGAAATAATTTGGAAAAATGTAACACAGTGCCATTCTTCAAACTATGTTTTTATTTTAGAAAAGTTTTTTTCATAAACATGTTACTTATATTAATACAACAGATTAAGTATTATTAATATAAGAGATTTTTCTTATATTAATAGATTTAGTATTAATTTATAATACTTAAGTCATTTAATGTATTAATAATACATTCTAATACATCAATAGAACATATTGATAAACAACATAAAGAAAAGTTCTAAGAGGTCCTCAGTAAATTTTAAGAGTGTAAAGGAGTTTTGAGAACAAAATGTTCCCAAGAACCACTGTATTAATCCATGCTAATTATTCTACACCAAAATTTCAAAGAATGTTGGAATCATTTATACTGCAAATACATATTAAAATATATATATAGTCTTCCCTCAGAAGACAATCTAACCAAATAACTCCTATTCCTTGGGATCAGGCACATGTCTGGAACAGGGTTAAATTCAGAAATGAACTTGCATGGGTCAAGTAACACCATCTGCAAAGAGTCAAGAGATAATGCTAACAGCAAATGTCAAATCACAAATGCTATAAAGACTAAGCCACATATGCACAAAAGCAAACTATGATCATATCAATACAACTCAAAATTCACTTTTCCTAAGAACTGATTACACAATAACTCTATCAATATTTACATCAGCATTGATAACTCTGCAAATAGCATTTAATATTGAAAGAGTACCAAAAGATATGTATACTCCAATACATCTTTAATAGGTGTCCAATATTCTCAAGTGTTTTTCTATTAACATCTTTTCTATCTTATCCAAGACTGATAATCAGAACTCATTTCAAAAAATTAATTAAAAAGATTTTCTTTAGGATTAGTGAGACTTACAAAAGCAAAATAGAAAAAAAAGTTGTAAAAATAATTATCTGAATTAAGACCTAGCCTTTAAGCTATTTTATTACTTGAAACATCTCTATAAGGTATAGATAAAATTTTATATGCTGATCTATAGTGTATACACTCTAATAAAACTTTGATATGCATAAATTTATGATGCTCATTAATATGAAAGACAAGAAACTAACATTTGAGAGCCTATAATCTGTGAAACATTACGCTAAGTACTTCATATATATTATCTCACAATTCCCCAAAGCAAAATTTCTAAGAAAATATTTTATAAATAGCTGACATTCATAAAGGCTTAGGAATCTGCCTATGGTCAACCACAAGTAAGCAAACAGGGACAGAATTTGACCCGGCTTTGTAAGAAAAGAAATTTGTTCAAAGAGTCTGATCAGTCAGTGGCCTTCTCTTCAAAGAATCTGATGGCATACTAGATGGAACAGCAGGCCTAGGCTCAGAAAAAGTCCCCAAATTTCTACCAATATCTTGCTTTATGACTTTAGGAAACACATGGGCCTCAGTTTTGCTTTGTTTTGTTTTCCACCTTTACACAGAGGATTCTACCGCTACGATGCAGGACTATGAAGAAACTGGTTATGTCAAAAGAGACAGCCTGGTCCAGGTCCACACATAATTGGCACTGAAAACATAGTAGACTTGCTGTTACTACTTTTTAAAGGTAAAGTCTCTGTTGAAAGTTCATTATATGATCCCACTAGGACTAAACCTATTGCTGCAATTCTGATTATGGAACATCAACAACAGGAAGTTATCTGTACCAATCAGGATGAGTCCTCATGAAGAAAATAACATGGAACATTCAAGTCTTATTTACTTCTGATGGCTAAAATGCTAAAATGCTGATGGCTAAAATAAATATTTTAAAGGGACACCTGGGTGGCTTAGTCAGTTAAGCATCTGGCTCCTGACTTCAGCTCAGGTCATGATCTCACAGTTTTTGAGATCAAGCCCTTTATCAGGCTCTGCATTGATGGAGTGGAGCCTGTTTGGGAGTCTCTCTCTCCTTCTTCCTCTGCAACTCCTCCGTTCAGGCATGTACACATGTGTGGGCTCTCTCTCTGTGTCTCTCAAAATAAATATATAAACATTTGAAAAGTGAATATTTTCTAAATAAATAAATATATAAAATAAGTATATCTCAAGAGCATAAAGAAGGTTAAAGACTCTCCAGCTCAATCAAATTCTAAGGCTTAATTATAACGAGTGTGGCCTTAACAGAGAGATTACCAGGAGTGAGAGGTTAAAAGAAGAAAAGCCCGTAGAGGTGCCGGGTACGGAATATAAAGGAGATGGTACTGGGAAATCTAAGAAGTAAGCTATTTTATTAGTACAACAGTCACAAATACATATAAGTACTTCAAATGTAACTAATTATCTGCAGAAATACTAAAACTCATCTTTAATAAGGTTTCATCCTTTTCTCTTCAGCCAATTCCATATTTGGAACTTTCTAAAAGGGAAAAACACTGTTTCTAAAGAAATTGTGAATTAGAGTAAATGCCAAAGATTCCTCAATATCTTTAAAATGTTTTATGTTTCAAAGCACCAAATACAGAAAAATGTACAGATTTATTTGTTGGTGAAGAAAATACACTACAGTGGAGATAGAATGTCTGAATTTAATCCTGGATTCACTATTTTGTAACCTTGGAGAAATTTCCTAACATTTCCATAAAATAGCTACATCCTCCTAATAAGCAATAACACATGAAGCCAACAAAATATTTCCTTCAAGTACCAACACCCCAATGTTTATAGAAGCATTATCAACAATAGCCATCTATAGAAAGAGCCCAAATGTCCATCAAATGATGAATGGATAAAGAAGTTGTGGTATATATATACAATGGAATATTACTCAGCCATTAAAAAAGAATTAAATCTTGCCATTTGCAACAACATGGATGGAGCTGGACTGTATTATGTTAAGCGAGACAAGTCAATCAGAGAAAGACAAATACCATATAATTTTACTCATATGTGAAACTTAAGAAACAAAAGAGATGAACATATTGGAATGGGGTGGGGGGGGGAATAGGAGGGAGGGAAATGAACCATAAGATACTCTTAATGATAGAGAACAAACTGAGGGTTGATGGAGGGAGACGGGTGGGAGATGGGCTAGATGGGTGATGGGGATTAAGGAGGGCATTTGTTGATGACCACTGATTGTTGTATGTAAGTGATGAGTCACTGAATTCTACCCTGAAACCAATATTGGACTGTATGTTAACAAACTGAAATTTACACACACACACACACACACACACACACACACACACACACAGTACCAGCAAAGCAGAGATAACAATGAAAAAAAACTTTTTTAAAGAATTTGATGTTTGAAAAAGCCATCACCTTAACTATAAATTAGTACAAAAGACATTTTATTAGACTTTCTATATTCACTTTAGTATGATTTTTTTTCTGTTTAATCACTTATGGGCGGGGAAGTGAAGTGTCTCCAAGTGTAACCTTTTCAGTGCTTTAGACATGTTTCTAACAGTTTTTAATCCAGCACTGCTGTTAAGGATTACATGAAGTGATGCACATAAAGCATTTAACTTAATGCCTTATGTCAAACAGTAGGCACTCAAATGTTGCCATTATTGTTAATACTATTGTCATTAGCATTATTTCTCTCCACATGTTTCAGACTAGAACCTCTCTCTTGAATCTTTGTGGTAAATGTCATCATATGCACACACTTTTTATTTCCATGCTTCCAACACTAGTTCAACAATAACATAAAGGTCTTGGGAAAATAAACTTTAAATAGCCAATTCTCTTTTTTTTTTTTTTAAATTTTTTTTTTCAACGTTTATTTTTTATTTTTGGGACAGAGAGAGACAGAGCATGAACGGGGGAGGGGCAGAGAGAGAGGGAGACACAGAATCGGAAACAGGCTCCAGGCTCGGAGCCATCAGCCCAGAGCCTGACGCGGGGCTCGAACTCCCGGACCGCGAGATCGTGACCTGGCTGAAGTCGGACGCCTAACCGACTGCGCCACCCAGGCGCCCCTAAATAGCCAATTCTTAAAAACTGCTTTACTGACCAGTCGTTAGGTCAATAAACTAAATTCAGAACTGGGAAATCCTATGTTAAGGAAGAAAAATGCCTTCAGCATAGACATAGTTTTTTACATACCCCTTTTACATTACATGTAAAAATAGTTTCCCATGGTTCTGCTAAATTTCTAGAGCAACAGCACAGAGCATGGTTATTTAAATATTACTATTCCACAGAGTCAACTAAAACTTCAAAAAGAAATGGAAATTAACCATGCTATCACATAAACTGATTACTCTTTTAATTACATTCTTTCCAGGTTTAAAGGAGAGAAATTTAAAAGTCAATAGACAACACATAATGTATAGCACGCCTTAAAGTGAAAATAACACTGGTCAAGAGTGATTGTAATGAAACAGTATTTTTCTATTGAAGCATCACTTCAAAATTATAAGGAAAATTTGCTATAACAAAGTACAATTGCCCAGAAAGGGATCTAATATATAAACTATGAAGAACTTATCCTATAAAATAAACCTTATCATAATAATTGTTTATTTTCATTCACAGTTAAAAAAAACAAACACCAGATGAATCATTTAAAACTCCACTATTCAAGCCACTGGTACATGTCAAACTGTCCATTAAACACTGAAAAATCAATAAACCAGACCATACAAGGTGTATCTATTGGTTTGTAGAGTGGCTAACCGTACACCTTAACAAGGTGTACAAGGCCTTACTTTATCTGACCCTTACTCATCTGCCGCCCCCCTCCCACCCCCACTTGTCTCTCAACCACATTCCTCTTACATCTCCACCCTCACTACATAGATTACAGCTCTTTAAACACACCATGTTCTTGCTCACATTTCAAATATGTTCTCTACCTTTCTGGTCCACTTGAAGAAGTTAAATCTAGTATATTTTAAGACTTGCCTCAAGATTTGGATAAAGGATTAGTATCCAAAATCTATAAAGAACTTACCAAACTCAACATCTGAAAAACAAATAATCCAGTGAAGAAACGGGCAGAAGACATGAATAGATACTTTTCTAAAGAAGACATCCAGATGGCCAACAGACACATAAAAAGATGCTCAGCATCACTCATTATCAGGGAAATACAAATCAAAACAACACTGAGATATCACCTCACACCGGTCAGAGTTGCTAAAATTAACAACTCAGGAAACAACAGACGCTGGTAAGGATGTGTAGAAACCCTCTTGTACTGTTGGTGGGAATGCAAACTGGTGTAGCAACTCTGGAAAACAGTGTGGAAGTTCCTCAAAAAATTAAAAATAGAACTACCCTATGACCCAGAAATAGCACTACTAGGAATTTATCCAAAGGATACAGGATTGCTGATTCATAGGGGCACATGTACCCCAATGTTTATAGCAGCACTTTCAACAATAGCCAAATTACGGAAAGAGCCTAAGTATCCATCAACTGATGAATGGATAAATAAGATATGGTTTATATATACAATGGAATACTACTGGGCAATGAGAAAGAATGAAATCATGCCATTTGCAGCAACATGGATGGAACTGGAAGGTATTATGCTGAGTGAAGTAAGTCAGTCAGAGAAAGGCAGATATCAAATGTTTTCATTCATGTGGATCTTGAGAAACTTGACAGAAAACCATGGGGAAGGGAAGGGGGAAAAATAGTTGCAAACAGAGAGGGAGGGAGACAAACCATAAGAGACTCTTAAATACAGAGAACAAATTGAGGGTTGATGAGGGGGTGGGGGAGAGGGGAAAATGGGTGATGGGCATTGAGAAGGGCACTTGTTGAGATGAACACCGGGTGTTGTATGTAAGCGATAAACCACAGGAATCTACCCTGAAAACCAAGAGCACACTTTACACACTGTTAGCCAAATTGACAATAAATTATATTAAAAAATAAAAATAATTGAAAAAAAAAAAGACTTGGCTCAAGATTAACCTCCTCTATGAATACTTTGCCTACCATACTAAGCTCTCCACACAATCTATGACTGGTTCTTTTATCCCCTCATTTTCTCTCTATATACAGTTGACCTGTTAACAATACGGGTTTGAATTGTGTGGGTTCACTTATACGTGGGTTTTTTTCTCAATTAATACATTACTGTAAATGTATTTTCTCTTCCTTATGATTTTCTTAATAACGTTCTCTTTTCTCTAGCTTACTTCATCACAAGAATATAGTATACAATACATATACAGAATATGTTATTAATTGACTTTTTGTGTTATCAGTAATGCTTCCAGTCAACAGTAGGCTATTAGTAGTTAAGTTTGCTGGGGGGAGGGGAAATCAAAAGTTACAGTGGACCTTTGTGCAGCAGGTCAGTGCCCTTAATACCTTGTGTTGCTCAAGGGTCAGCTGTAGTATCACAATACCTGTGGTATTTGAGTACACTTACTTAATAATATGTCTCCTCCTACTGAACAATTAATTTCCTGAGAAAAGGTGGCTATCTTAATTCATCGTTTTATGTCCAATAACTAGCACTGTACTTCATATATGGTAAGCATACAAGTATATGAATGGATAGATGCATGAATTCAGTATGACCTTGTAATGAGGTAGACTATGAAAAAAAAATCTTAAGAACTAAAAAACATTCTCCCTCCAACAATCAGATTCAATTACTACTTAAAAACTGTGGCAAGGAAATAAGAAATAACAAACTTCACTGTAGATATTCAGAAGTGAATAGAATAGTTTTTTTTTTTTTTTTGGCTAACTCAAAAATAAAATTAGTTATACATTTATAATCTTTGGTTTACTATAATCATAATAAGAAAACTTCTATGTATTCAATTATGATAAGCAAGTATCAATAGAATTTTCTTTATAAATCACAATTTTTAAAACAATACTATTATTTTCAGAATGTTAAAAAAATCCATTTATGAAGGTAGACCACCCCAATATAAATTAAATTGTAAAAAAGTCAAGATAAATGAGACTGATCACAGAACTAACAATACAATAACAAAACAATACAATAACAATAACTTATTTCCAACCTAAAGTCATAATATCATTACCATGGATTCAGTCCTCCAATATCTGTTTAGCTAAGTAATTTTCTCTGTAAAAGAAAAAATAACTAGTATTTTTTTCTGTATTCCTGACTGATACTCCATGTGATTTAAGATAATAATAACAGGGGCACCTGGGTGGCTCAGACCGTTAAGCGTCTAAGTTTGGCTCAGGCCATGATCTCGAGCCCCGCGTTGGGCTCTGTGCTGACAGCTCAGAGGCTGGAGCCTGCTTCCAATTCTGTGTCTCCCTCTCTCTCTGCCCCTCCCCTGCTAATGGTCTGTCTCTCTCTGTCTCTCAATAATAAATGTTAAAAAAACATTTCTTTAAATAATAACAATAATCACAGCTACCATGTAATAAGTATTCACTAAATGCTAGTCACCATTTCACATATGATATTTCATTTAAGGTTTATAACAATTCTATTATCTTTGCATTCATAGCCCTGGGAGACAGCCCAACAATAAAACAGCCTCTGAAAATTCAATTACCTAAAGTCTTACTACCAATTTTAAGGGGGAAAGGAAGGACTACCTGATTTCAAAGCCTGTGTCCTTTGTGCAACAATATGCCACTTCTCTTAATTCATTAAAAATGTTACTCACCCAATTTATCCACTATTAAAATTGTATTGACATTTTAAATTTATAACAGGAAAGGAATATAATGCCAATATTGAAAGCAAAACTCAACACCTTAAGATAAACTTTTATGTAGCTGTAATTCATCATTTTGAGTAACATAACTAAATCATGGCATAGAAAGTAATTAAAATAACATTTTCCTTTGTGTGATATAAAAAACTTATTAAGACAGTTCTTTACTCCATAATACAAAATAGACCAATTATTTCTGGATCAGTCTGTTTTTCAAAGCTTATTCTTTCAAACATAGAAACTAGTGAAAAATATTTTTCTAAATCAGTAAGTCATTCAATATATTAAATGTCTAATATTTTGAAATTAAATTTTCATCAAAGAACTCTTAGAAATCTAAAACAATATACAAACATTAACCTTTTTTAGTAGAGTAGCCATACGACTTATTATTTAAACCTATACACTTTTTGAAGAAGGGGCCCTACTGGTTATTATAATGGGACAACAGATTTAACCAGGACTGTCCCAATAACCAGGACAAGAGGACATCTTAACACCTTGTCCTCGGAGTCTTCTGCTATTCATCACACTCACAGTCCTCCTATAACTACTAAGTGGAAAGACACGCATGCCTACTATATAAGCCATTTGGCTACGTATTTATAGCAGCACAATATTAAACCATCTTTGCTAACTATCCATGTTTTAAAAGGCTACTAAAGTAATTCACATTAATATAAAACTTCAATAACTTCAACTATACCTCATTCTGAAGTTCATCACCACTTTTAACAGAAGCAAGCATATCATATAAGGTACAGCAAAGATCTTCTATTCTTGTTGCTTCAGCCATTTCATTTAAAGTTGCATTTAAGTACTTCTCAACTTCACACCACAAAAAGGAGTCGTTTGTTTTTTCCACAGGCTTGAGCTCTGGTGTAGACTGCTCCTGAAAATGTTCATTCAGAAACTTCTTATAATCAAGGCTTATAGTTTTCTGGGGTTCACCATTTATTGGCAGTTCGTCAAAGTGGTCCAAATCATGCATGTCAAATGAAAATGCTAAATTTTTACCAAATAAAACTCTATCACCATATTCTTCTTCTGTCATCTGGATAAGAGCAGTAAGATTGTCTTGACGAAAACGAGAAATAATTCGATTAGTAGCATTACAAGCTGCAGTGGCAGATGATGATGGAAAAGGACCAAACATCTGTTTGACAGCCTTTGTCTCCTTGTGACCGACAGAGTCCTTCAAGTGAAATGTCTTGAAGAGAAATGCAGCCGCACTTTCAATTGCTTCTTTACCATTATCTATTCCAACTATTCGAAAATGAAAAAAACAGTATTAGCTCAAATGAATCACAGTTCAAGTTACTGTCTTCAAAAAAACTACCAATATTCTTCTGGGTACTTCCAACAGTGAAAGTATACTGATAAAGATAACCAATTTAGGAGCAGAAAAATCCCTGTAAGTCTATTCCCAAATTCCCAAAGAAAAATATTAGGTCAATAAATCATTATCCGTAGTCATTCTCCATCTAAAAAGGAGAAACCCGCTAGTAACAACTCTTTACCTCTTTCTGAAAACAACTTGAGGTGTTACGTAAAAACTTACTTAAAAGTGATTTTTTTGAACAGTTTTCGTGGGTTAAATAAACCCAAATAAGGTTTAAAATACATCTGAATTATAGACTTTTGGAGCTAGAACAAAATGTCAGGAGATCTGTAACTCCTTTCCAATTTGTACTGTGAATCTCAGATGGCAAGAAATAGATTTATATAGTTTTCACTCAAAAACATTTAATAATATCAAGGATGGACATAATAGAATCTTTTCAAATAAACTTAGCCAATATTACAAAACATTTTTAAAAAATCCATTGTTTAAAGGCCAGAAGTAAATTCCTTACCAAAGTAAGAGTAAGTAAAGGAGCTGCCACTATTTCTTTAAAGCATAAATTTCTCATCACTGATTTTCCCAAATAAAAGAAGGAAAGAACCTATATTTGTGTCATAGAATTCAAAGAATAGCCTGAGAGCAGAAAAAAATAATTTTAATCTTCAGAAGACCTCAAAATCAGTGTGTCTGAGTTTAAGGAATAAAGTTAGTAATGTAATACTAGTATCTTCCTGAAAACATTGCTACAATCATTATTGATCACAAATCTTAAGCAGTCTAGTACAGCTTGATATTCAATCCAAACTTCTACACTTTGTTTTCAAGTCACCCCAGGAGCTGACTCCATCCTTTTTTCCCATCCTCATTCGCCATTATTAATTTCCAACTTCAGAATTTCTTAACATCCAAAAACCAGGTCCTGTCCTATTCTATGCCTGTCTCCACACCTTTATGTAACCTTCCCCAAGGCCTCTAATTGTTGGAATTTTACCCATGTTTCAGAATCCAGCTTAACTGCCTCTTTCAAGGTGAGCATGAATATTGATACAGTGATGTACTCTGTCACTGCTCATACCCCAAAACAGGTGTCTCAATACAAATTTGTTGAATTAACCTAAACCCAGGCCTCAGTGATATCAGGCTAGTGTTTTTACACTATACCACACTGCCTCAGTAATTTATCTGATGCTTACACAGGCGTGTGGAAGACTAATAATTTAGGAGTGAAAGTAATTTTACAATGGCTATTATTTCTGACTTCTTCAAGTATAAAGTCTACTTGTGTGATTATAAAGAATTTACAAAACAGTATGGGACATATAATTAATCTTTTATTATTTAGGAAAATACATGACTAAAAACTTCTATAAATTAAATAATGCTTAAAATTAATTAATTGAATAACATTTATCTACATTTTACTTAGTCTATACATGATGCTTAGAGAACTTGGGTTTTGAATCATTTAGGAATTGTGATAATTCTACAAATAATTCAACAGGGCTGGGACTACTGAGGTCTGAATAAAAATGAACTCTCATTTTCAAACTTACTTTATATCTAACATGTAAACATGTATTCTTTTGTAAAAATATTTTGCACCTTGGGATTTTTCTTAAACTTACTAAGAACTTTTCCATTAAATTATCTCAATCTTTCCTAACAAAATTAGCTTCATCTTACAGATGCTAAAATGGAGACCCAGAGATAAATAATTTGGGAGAGATCAAACAGGTATTTACTTATTAAACAAGATTCAGAGCAGTCTTGTAACTCCTAAACAAAGTTCTTCTACTACACCACAATGACTCCCTATAAAGTCCCAGAAAGTAGATTTATCCCTAAGTCTCCTTTACTAAATAAATGATAAATCACTTTAGGAAATAAATAAATGAGAGAATAGTCTTAATTTCTTACCAAAAATGGAATTAATTTATATACCATTATTACATCTCTGGTTAAAGTATGCTACAGGCATATACTGCATTCGTTAAATATAATGCAGTGGATCCATACATCTTACCAGAAAATAATCTTCATGGTATCAGAGAAAAGATAAGTTATGAGTCCACATTTGAAGAAAAAGAAAATAACTACAGGCTCTTAGAAATAAAAATCGAAAACATTTTTTCAGGGTTTCAAATTTTTTTTTTTTTTTTTATTCTTTTTTTCTTTTTTTTTTTTTTTTTTTTTTCAACGTTTATTTATTTTTGGGACAGAGAGAGGCAGAGCATGAACGGGGGAGGGGCAGAGAGAGAGGGAGACACAGAATCGGAAACAGGCTCCAGGCTCTGAGCCATCAGCCCAGAGCCCGACGCGGGGCTCGAACTCACGGACCGCGAGATCGTGACCTGGCTGAAGTCGGACGGTTAACCGACTGCGCCACCCAGGCGCCCCCAGGGTTTCAAATTTTTAAATGAGCATTGGTAATATCTATTTCCCCAAAACACACAGTCTTTAAAATATCTTTTTAATGTTTATTTATTTTTGAGAGTGCGAGCAGGGGAAGTGCAGAGAAGAGAGGGAGACACAGAATCCAAAGCAAGCTCCATGCTCTGAACTGTCAGCACATAGCCTGACACCAGGCTCGAACATGATCATGGACCAGGAGATCACAACCTGAGCAGAAGTCAGACGCCCAACTGAGCCACCCAGGCGCCCCTCTCTACGTTGGATAATGTTGCTTCATAAACGTTAATACCCTTGCCTAACTATTCACTCTCCCGTACAACCTACTCCAGTGTATCTTTGAGTAAGACACATGTTCGCACCACCAAGTGGTTTCTAAAAAGTGAACAAGCACCGCGATATTCAGGAGTGTGGGAGTTTGTTTTGGAGAAACATTAGCAAACACCATTTATGGCTACTGTTGGCTTTCCAACGAAGAGAGTACTGCATTTTGAAAACGATGGACTTCTCTGGGGCACTAAAACACACAAGGCCAACTTTTCGCCCCGCTGCCTTGCAGCAACCGCGCACGCGTGTTTTCCGTGCCCAGAGACGCGACACGACTTCCAGCGCATACAGTCCGCACGTGATGACGTAGTCATCATAGGACGCTGGCCGTTGGCCGACCACCCCGATGAGAAGGTAGCTCAGGATTGGAGGAGAGAACTGTGGCCTCACGCTGGCAGCAACAAAGGAGCCACAATAGTTTACTAACACTTGCCCACCCATGAAGCCAGCACTCAGATCTTTTGGTGACTAAACTACATGAAAGGTATTTGAAAAACATGGAGAAAACATCTGAAGAAAGTGAATGCAGCTGGATGTCTGGCCTGTCACTGGTCTGGCAGGCCCCACCACCCCTCAATAGAAATGGCATTAGAAGGGAAACGGACAGGAAACCTAAGCGCTTCTCTATCAACTAGCTGAACCAGTGCACAAATAACTGCGCCACGTGGAGAGACCTCAGAAAACATGTGTGGTGCGCTTCTGGAGTGTAAACTTGTAAAAAGTAGTCCTTTTCTTACACCGTACTGAAAATTAAATTTGTTCACAAATAACCTCTTTATTTTTATGTACAGTGTAGTACTCATATTTTATGTACAATGTAAAACTGATAAACTTTTAAATGATTTCGTAGGCTAAAACTCTTGAACAGTTAACATTAGCTCCCAAATCTTCAAGTCTTTTGTTTTACACCACTGCCTGTCCTAATCTTTCTAGGCGGATGTTAGTAAGTTTAGTTGTGTCAAGATAAAATATCAGTAAAGAATAAGATATACACTAAATAATCAACTCTCAAAAGCTTGAATGAAACTTAGTATCTCCAGACCTTTAAGAAAGCTAGTCGAGATACTCAACCATTTGAGTATCAAATGTTCTATCATAAAACACTAAACAAGATAGACTGTAAATCAGAAAACTGGCTCTATCACCTGGCACTTCAACTGCAACACATTTAAAGAGATATGATGCTTAGAGGGTTATTAGAATACTCTATATTAGTAATAAATACTTGCCCTTCCTACTTCAGTTACACTGAGAGAAAATAAGATGTGAAATGTACAATAAACTGTAAAGATATAACTGGTAACTGATTAACAAAACAAATTTTTAAAATCAGAGTTGAGTGATGACTATAATCATAAGTGATTCTCAATACAAAATTTACTTCTAATACTAAATACTTTTAATACTGAGAATTACAGGGTTGTAAATTATAACTTTTAACAAATAACCTACACCACAGTAGCTGGGGAATTCCTAAAACAGAATAAGAAATTTTTAAATTGAAAATTGAATAAAAATATCCATCAACTGCTTGCATTTCCAAGTTAACAAATGAGTTCCTTGATCAGTTAAATCTTCAATGTTTAGCAGAAAATATTTTATAAATATGTTTATATTTTAATATTGAAATGTTCAAAACAGTCAAATTTACTTTTTCATGTTATACAAAACTTTAAGTGTTCATTTTACTGAACACTTGATCTGCAATTGTAAATACCATAATATTATAACCCAGCATCAGTGTTACCTTAAGTTCATTCCATTTGTTATTATCAGCAACATAGCCCAGCTACTATAAACATGTTATATTTGCATGGAGATTAGCTAACTGATTTTTTAACTGGTAATTATAATTTTTTACAAATATGTAAAATATTTGTGCTATAAACTTTCCTAGGATAGCATCACATTTAAAAAGGTACAAAAATAAGGATTCAACTTAATCATATACTATTACATTCCCCAATCACATCTCTCCCTTTACATATTCCCTTCCAGTCTCTGTTGGTGTGCTTTTTAACAAGCACAGTATCTAAAATTGTCTAAAATGAATCTTGCAAGTATTTTCCTCATTTTACAGAGAAACTCAGATACATGAGATTAAATAACATACTAAGACTATAAGAGCAGGATCATTTGTTTTTGCATTATACCATCTTTCAAATTACCAAATTATCAAATTTATAATAAATACAGATAACCATTTACCATATGCTTTTGGGGGAATAAATGGAACAACTTATGTGAGACAAATTTAAAATTGCCTAAGTAATACAATTTAATATAATGGATTTCATTTAAGAGTGTAACTACATCAAAGCACCTACAACAAAACCTCACATTAAGTAGGCACAGTATTCAAGAAATGTTCAATAACTTGAAGGACTTGCTTAAATGTTAAGATTAGTCTACACTTATATAGAAATCATTGCCTTCAGGGTGAGCAAATAAAGGAAAACAGAGAAACATACTTGGTAGAGAAAAAGAAGAGTACAAGAGACTAAAAATAGTCCAATGCACTTCCCCATGTTTTAAAGTCAGCCATTTAATTTTGTGTTATTAATTACAAAATGTGAATACTTATCTTACAGTGTAGACTTCAAGTCAGCATCCAGCCACTATATTATCATTTCTAGTACTATAAAATCCTGCATCAAATTACAACTTGACTTCCCAAGCAACCAGGTAACATCAAAATCTCAAGTTCATATAAAATTGTCAATTTCATTTATAATAGTGAAACCATTATTTTGAACATCACTAAGGAAATAAACTGTACCTTTGAGCAAATCACATACCTCCCTGAGATCTAACTGGCATTTTAAACTTTAACATCCAAGAGAAAAAATTAAAAAACAAAACAAACAAAAAACAGGTGCTGTAAAGTTTTTCTTCAGTTCTGTATCCATTTATCAGATGCTTAGTAATATATTCGACAATACTATAAAGAAAATCAACTGTACCTTAAAAACGCCTCTACTAAGGAATGCAGTGTAAATTACTTACAAATAACAATTTGTAAATAAAGAATAATATACTGATAAACTTCATAAACTGTAAAAATTTGATCCTATTTCCAACTCTTGCCATTACTACAATGTCCATTCAATTTATAGTTGTTCTGCCATATTCTCAAGTAATCTGAGCTTCCTGTTTATACAGTTGATACATTTGCAAAGTCATCTATGATGTCATTAAGTTATTCAGCTCTTCCATTTTGTAATTTCTGTGGTGAAACAGACATAAATATAACAACTCTGACCTGAACATCTACAACAAAATCTAAATCTGCCCCAACTGCCCTTCTCCATGAATCCCTTCCTGACTTACCCAAGCACTGTTCCTGCACTTTCTGTAACACCACATCACTGGGCACATACATCTGTCATAACATTTAACTACAAAGAACAACTATTTGTTTACCAATAGCTACTGGTACATGTAGGTTATAATAAAATTATTCACTAACAGATGTTTACCAAGCTTTACTTTAGACACTTTGCAGTCTTGCTTCACATCACAACTACACAAAAATAAGAATTACCATCACTGTTACAGACGAGGAAATAGGATTAGTGGTATTAACTAGCCACTCACCAACAAAGGAAAGAACCGAATTTGTACATCTATTAACTCATAACTTCAAACCATCCTAAACTATAGGAAAATAATATTATGAAAACAAAACAAAAAATACTGAATCAAAATAGTTGTAAATATTCTAAACAACATTTTAACTGACTGGATCTATCCACATATCTAAAAAAAAAAAAAAAGAACTACAGGCAAGTAGTATTCAGAAATGCAAAGGTTGATCAATTATCAGAAAATCTAACAACATACTACTCTACTCTCAAAAAATTAAAGATGTCTAGTGCACAGATGTGATGGCTAGATGTGGAGCACGTGGTGAACAAAAAGCAACAAACATGAAGAAAAGGCAAGCTATTAGCAGTCTTGGGCTCTACTATTACCAAGTTGCTGAATCCTACAGAGGGAGTTTGTGAGATAAAACATAAACCCACTTGGTCTGTTACCACAGTAGGCTTTGATATCTGAGCTAAATATATTCCTAATACATATTTATGAATGTATAAATATGTAATAAAAATAGGCATGAGAATAATAAATACAAATTTATTTATTATATTTGTGATACTGGTTACCAAAGGCTGAGCAGTATTCACAACGAGTTCTGACCACATCCTTTTTATTTCTTAAAACAGAAAAACTGAAGACAGCCAAGTGTTAAGCTAAATCGTGAATACACAGGTATTTGTTATGTTTTTATTTTTATCAGTCTGAAATATTTCAAGAAAAATGATAAGATAAAAGCCATATTTTTATTGAATAAAACAAGAACATATACAGTACACATACAGCTCAAAGAATTATCACAAAATGAATGTACCTATGTAATTTGGAAAACTACTTCCAGAAAGAGATAATCAGCTCCCCAGAAACTTCGAAGTCCACCCCAGTCATTACCTGCTTCCTCAAAAGTAGCCACTATCCTGACTTCTGAAACAGAGATTAATCGGGCCTAGTTTTCTCAACTTCATATAAACACAATTATCATCCTGTCCTTTTGTGTTTGGCTGCTTCCACTCAACACTGTAAGATTCATTTACAATGTTACATGTACAATTCTAGTTCCTTATTGGTATAAGGTAGTCTACATATCATAATTTATCTATGTCCCACTATTTAACAGTGAACTGGGTTGTTTCCACTTTAAAGCTATTATAAATAATGTTGCCATAAATGCATTGGTCTTTTGTATATATGTGCAGGAACTGTTACTGGATATACTGGATATATGTATATTACTGGATGATATATATAGCAAAACTTAAAATTTCACTTGTCCAACAACAGCAGATATTGTTATTCAAAGCAGCCATACCAATTTAAACTCTACCCAGCAATGCATGCAAATTCTTATTTCACATTCTTGAACCTGACCAACAATTGGTATGTATGTTGTTCTTTTAAATTTTAACCATTCTTATCAGTGCACGTTAGTGGCATCTCTCTGATTACCAATAAGGTTGGACACCTTTTTATGTTTACTAGCCATTCAATTATCTTCTACATCTGCAAAGTGCTTGTTCAAGGCTCTTGCTCCTTTTTATATAGGATTACCTTTTCTTATTAATTTGTATAAGTTCATAATTAATGTAGATACAAACTCTCTTTGGGGTCATATATATTGAAGCTATATTCTCCTACTCTGTGACTTGCCTTTTTACTTTCAAAGAATAAAAAAATATGTTTTAATGTAATTCAATTTACCAGTCATTCCCTTTAGGAAGGCTTTCTGTTTACTACTTAATATAATTTTCCATAAAGATCATGAAGATATTCTTCTTTAGAAGACTTGTTTTGAGCCTCATGTTTTATTTTATAAGCTGCTTAGAATTATCTGTACAGGTATAATTTTTTCATATGCATATACAGTTGACCCAGCACCATGTACTGAAAAAACAACCATGCTTCACTACTTAATGGTGTTCATGGTAAAGAAAGAGCCCTATATCTGTGGGTCAGTTTCTGGACTCTATTCCATCCCACTGGTCTATTTGCCTATCCTTAGACCAACATCTGTCTAGTTTACTAATCTTTATAATAAGTCCATTCCCTCTATTTTTCAAGGTTGACTTGGCCGCTTTTTGCCTCTGAATTTCCATATAATTTTCAGATTATCTTGTCAATTTCCACATACATATGCACATCCTCAAACACAAACCTGCAGAGATTTTGATTAGGATTGCACTGAATCTGGAGGTCATTTGAGTAAAAATGGTATCTTTATAATAATGAGTATTCCAATCCTTTGTATATTATTCCATTTATTTAGGTCTTCTTTAATTTCTCTCAATATTTCAGTTTCCCATGAGGAAATCTTGCACATCTTTTGTTGAATTTACTTCTAGATATTTGATGACTTTTAATGTTTTTGTAAATGGCATTTTAAAAAATTTGCTGCTAGTAAGAAGAAATAAAATTGATTTTTATATTGACCTTCCTAATAAATTCATTTTCTAAAGATAGAATTATGTGAATAATGGCAGTTTTTATCAATCTTTATACTCTTTCTTGCCTTATTAGCAAGGACCTTCAGTACAATGAGAAAAACAAATGGTGATTGGCATTGTTATTTCATTTCCTGTTTTAAGGGAGAAGTTTTTTAACAATGCATCATTGCATAAGATGTTTGATCTAGGCTTTTTAAATGTATATAATTTATCAAGTTAAGAAAGTTCTATTCCTAGTTGCTAAGAATTCTTATAATTGCATTTTAGATATTAAAAAGTTTTTCTTCATCTACTAAATGTGATTTTTAAACCTTTATTACATGAATCACACCACATGTCACTATTTATTAATCCATTAAGTAATATTTTGTGCACTCATGTGCATTCGTGTTCTCTCTCACACACACATTTCATATGTATTTTTTTTTATTGATCCATTTGCCAGTACACAGCAGTCTTCATGACATTTCACTATAAACATTGCAGTATGCATCTCCTGAGATTTAGGATATCCTGACTCACCTCAGATCTAATCTCACCTAATGATATCCAGACTACATATTCAAATTTCTACAATGGTCCCCAAAATGTCTTTATTACTTTTTTCTGACTCAGCATTCAACCAATGACAGTACATTACATTTAATTATTATATGCCTGTAACCTTCTTTAATCTACAATAACCTCATGTCTCTTTAAATGACATTATGACACTCTCCAGTCAAGCTATCAAGGCATACAAATTTCTTTATATGCAGGTTTTTAATTACAGATTCAATTTCTTTAAGTCAAATATTCAGATTTTCTATTTTCTCTTTTGGCCATTTTAATCATCTTTGTCATCTTAGTCCTTTAAATCTGTCAAAAGTTCTTCTCATCTTCTCATTCTCCTCTTCTCCATCCAGCTTCCTCTTCTGGAATGGACAGTCACCTCTAGGAAAAAGTGGCCCAAATGCCAGGATCACATTTTCTGAGTTTATGTCTGCTTCCAGATCTTGATCCCATTCTTCTTGCTTTGGTAGACTCTGATGTAGTTAAACAAATTTTATATTTTACAGTTTTTCTAATATTTTCAGCAGAGAGCTGTTCCCAATTATCCTGTTAGCCAATTTATGGGACATGGAGCTCCAAACTTTTTTGAAATTTGCAATTTTCAAGATAGCTACTTTTCATAAATACTCCTGAAAAATCTCCTGCCACATCCAATACACAACAGCCCTTTATTATTCTAAATGCAAAGCCTTAGTTATATAGACAGAATATCTAGACATTGCTAACACCTAATGTCTGCTGAGACCCCCCCCTTTCCAGTCACTGCCTTATAAACTGCTTTCTACCCTCAGTTTTGATTCCTCACTTCTTTATAGTAAAATCTTATTTCTTTTACAACTCAAAAAATGTAATGGATTACCAATTTCCCTAAACCACACTTTGCAAGTTGCTCCTGTCCAACATACATTTTGATTCATACTTTTCTTAAAGACAAAGTTATTAACGATAAAAACATCAAAACCCAAATAAAGCAGGGATTATAAATCAGAGAAGTCAAAACAAACAGGTCTGTCTATGGTGAAACAATGTGAATACTGAAAAAAACTAGTTCAGTTCTGGCTGAGTCCTAATCTGTATTCAGAACAGAGTAAAAGCATTAGATCATTCTGTTCTTGCTCTGGGAGAGATTAAGTTACATAGCTGAGTAGGGAAGTGATGGGTCTTTCTAATTACCTTCCCTACATTCTTGACCCCCAATTCTAGTTTCTCTAACTACACTGTGGAAGGCTTATAAGCCTCCTGGAATGAGAATTTAAAACTCTAAGTAACAGATACACATGCCTAATACATGATGCATTTTATCGACTGACACTCTCAATCCTGACCTCTTTATTTTAAAAAATATTTGTACTTAGAGCACATAAAATATATTGACAAAAGTTTCACCACCAACAGAACATAGGTTAATATGACTATGCTTATCCTTCAAAATCCATGGAGGAGATCGCTATGTCTACAATGAGTACTTAAATTAAGGTTAAGGGCCATAATTTATAATGTTTTCTCTCTAAAGCTAAGTTTATCATTAAAATAATATTGAAGGGAGAATAAAATTGTAAAATGGTATGGGAATATATTAAATGTAAATCTGAGAGAAAAAATACTTCAAAATAACAAAAAAAAAAAAAAAAGAAGCTGCTACTGGTAAGACACTGTCCATTGTCAAGAGCAGAAGTACTAAAGACCACAAAGTACTATTAGTTGAATTCTCAATACTTCTCTTATTTATTGATCATCATCTGTATGTATCCATTCCACCATAGTAGGTGCTAGTATTCCATACTATAAAAAAGTATGGAATAGATGATAGTCTAATGGAACACTATCTACTAAGATTAGAAAGGATAACAGAGGACATGAATGAAACCTAAGCCATTTCGTAGGAGATGAGGAACATCTGACCAGGTGAACGCAAGGGGAAAGTTATTTTAACATATAAAAGACAGAAAAAAACAGTAAGCACTGTTCAGGAACTTAAGTCAACATTGCATATGTTAGTAGTAAAGGTTACATTTGGTAGAAAGGCAAGGAAATGAATGAAAAGGCAAATTGTTTCAATTCATAAAGAAACTTTTATTATGTCCATTCAAATGAATTTGGTCTAAAGAGTAATATGAAAATAAAAAATGAGCATTGCTTTTTACAAAGATAAGTGTAGTAAGAGTAAAGAAGTTGAGTAAGAAAGGAAAGCTGAGGCAAGAGGCTTCTGCAGTAAATTAGACAAGAGATGACAAAAGCCTAAACTAAAGCAATGATAAACAATGTAGAAAGAGTGCATTTAAGAATAGCTGAAGGAATCTACCCCTGAAATCATTGTTGCACTATATGCTAACTTGAATGTAAATTTTTAAAAATTTTTAAAAATTAAAATTAAAAAAACATGTAAAATACCATATTAAAAAAAAAGAATAGCTGAAAAGTTGGCTTAACAGTACATGACCTCTGACTACAAGAAAAGGAAAGAATCTAGTTATTTCCATCATGTTTCTACTTCAGGCTCTAGTCTATCTTCACCATGACTCAACCATGGGATTCAGTTAACCTTCACAGGCCTAGCACTTTACATACAAAATAAAGAGACTGGACCAGATGTTCTCTGATGTTCCTTACCAGCTTAAAATACCCATTACAATGACTAGTTGATATCATAGTCTTAAACAAGTGCCTTATACTATTATGTTCAATTGAAATAGGAGTGATTATTTTTTCTTTATTCTTTTGCTCTCTTGAATACAATTATACCAAATTACCTGTGTTAAAAAGCAATATAAAAAATCACAAAAACATTTTTCCCATGAGACTAATCTTTTCAAAGTTGCTAATGTTAATTAGGCTTCCAGTATCAGCAGTATTTTTATTCAGAAAGAGTGCCTGACTACAAGTCAACTATTAGTTTCGCTAAAGCTAATACTTATTCAACTTAAACATAGCATTTAAAAGTAGACACAACAGAGCATTTGCCTAAATCCAACCCTAAGGTTTTCTCTGTCATGAAAATATTCTTTTGAGATACTGTATCTCAAAATAATCAATTCCTTAAACACATCAATCAATAGATTAGTCCCTGAGTATGTATCAGAAAGTTTTGCCAACAGGTAAAACTCCTAGGATTACATTTAATGACTGATATGTAAAACAATGATTTTTGACTTGTCAGAGATACTCAGGGAAGAAATCTAAAGGGAAACCTATTTTTAAAAGATCTTAATTTCCAGGGTGCCGGGGTGGCTCAGTATGCTGATTTCGGTTCAGGTCAAGGTCATGGGATAGAGCCCCATGTTGGGCTCTGTGCTGAGCATGGAACCTGCTTAAGATTCATTCATTCATTCATTCATTCTCTCTCTCTCTCTCTCTCCCCCTCCCTCCCTCCCTGTATCCCTCTCCCCTGCCCACACTCTCTAAAATAAATTAATTAAATAAATCTTTTAAAAAAAATCTTACTTTCCACATTATTTAAATAAATAATTTAGCCATGGTACTAGATAAACTCAATATTTTAACTGTTTTTGCTGAGTGTTTTGAGTCATTTTTTCAAAAATGTTTTTGTAAGTTTTATTTATTTAGAGAGAGAGGGAGGGAGGGAGAGCATGCACAAGTGGAGGAGGGGCAGAGAGGAGAGACAGAATCCCAAGCAGACTCTGTGCTGATGGCCATCAACACAGAGCCCAATGAAGGGCTCAAAGTCACAAACTGTGAGATCATGACCTGAGCCAAGATCAAGAGTTGGATGCTTAACTGACTGTGGCACCCAGACACCCCAGTATTTTGAGTCCTTTTCACAACTGAACCAAAGAAGAGGAAAGACACTCTTCTACAGTTTTTGAAAAGTTTAGTCAGACCACCCCCTCTCCACAATGGCCCTAACATCTCAGAAATGAAAATATCCTAAAATAGGAAGTCCCAAAGGGTTAAGACCCTGGTCAAGTTGATCTAGGTAAACTGAAGACTCTGCATTTTTGCCTCAATTTTCCAATGAATTTTAACTACCTCTTTATTTTTAAAATATAAAGTGTGATTCTATGCCAAATGCTATCACAAATCTCATCAAAGTATGCTTTATTTCCCCTAGGCTTAAACAACAACAACAAAAAAATCCTTTACTTATTAAAGCCCTTGAACTTCAGAAGATAATCTAACTATAAAAATATACATGACATTCATTTTGTACATTCACAACTTAAAACAATGACATTAAATTTTATGTTATATTACAAACCAATGACAAATAATACACCAAAGTGTGCTATCTATGAAGAACAAATTTTAAAATTTGATGATCATAAATAAGTCAAGTATATGAGATCTAACAGAAACATCCTCCCCAAAGTTGGTGTAGGCCAGAAAACTGCCAACCAGCATATGATAAAGAATCTAAATTTTCCTCTACCAAAAAACCATCTATGAAAACCTCTTCATTTATTTATCAAGTGAATTTTAAGACCCTAAAACACACAAAGCATTATTCTAAGCACCAAGGATGAAGTGTTGAACAAGAAAAGTAAGATCCTAGTCTTATGAAACTTACATCCTAGTAGCAAAACACAGGCAATAAACAAACAAGGAACATATCAGATAATGATAAATGTTATGGAGAAAATGTTACTGAGGTTATATGATAAAGAGTGACTGAGTAACACCTTGAGATTGGATGGTCAGCTAGGGCCTCATTAAAGACATAAGTTTTTAGTGGAGTTCAAAATAACAAGAAAAGATATAACCACTCTAAGAGTAGGCTAAAAGAACATTCTCAACACAGGGAATAACACGTATAAAGACGGTAAAACAGGCACCAACTTGGACTGAAGAAGTGAGAAAACGCCAGTGTCTAATGAAGCATAATTAGTGAGGACAAGGATGACTCAAGGTCAGAGAAAAAGGTGGAGGCCAGATCTCACAGGGCCAGAGTATCAGCATGAACTTTCTGGGTACAAACCTAAATTTAGAACTACAGAAGAGTTAACTATGCTTTTTAATTATCAGAGGCTAGAATGAGAGGATGAATTCCAATGAACAAACTCAGATGTTTTAACAAAGAATCATTTGTTTATTTTTTTTTTAACCTTGGAAAAGTAACCTATATTAATATATAGTATTAAAATCTCTAATTATAATTTCCTTCAAATACAATCAATTGATGAGAATATTAGTGTACAACAGGAATAGAAGCAAAGTTTAGCTTCAGTGCTGCCCCTCACTATGTGTTGATGGGCATCTATAAGAAATTGAGCTACATGGTTTTTAAGGTTCTTTCAAGCTACGTTAAAATTTTCATTTACCCTCTCCTTACCTGAAACATAATTGTGGTTTTCAAACTCTAAATTCCTATGAACCTGTCATGTTTGATTGTACACTAATTACTAATTTAATTCTGCTTCTACGACTCTATCCCAAGCTCTGAGATATATGAGTATCTTTCATAATTATAAATACTTGTCTGGAAACTTTAGCCTCTCGCCATATGGCATACAGTTTAAAAGGAACCTATTTTTGAACCTTACTGGTTCTATAAAACAAAATGAAATGAAACAAAACAAAACTATACCTATTTGTTTTGCAGCCTGCAATATATCTTTTAAGTCTTCATTTACACTTTGCATTTCACTCTTCTCCAGTTTTTCATTCAAAAATTTTACAATCTTCTTCCATGTAACATCCAAGTCTACAATTTGTTCATGAAGTTTAGACCGCTTCACCTGAAACGACATAATACAGAGACACTGGTCAAAGGTTTCCTCAAAGCCATCACTTATTGCATATATTTTGCATTATATTATACAACCTGGCACTACCAAGAATTCAAAATTGCTTTTTAACTAAGCTCTGAGAAGGAGCTTTATTTAAATGTGATTTTTAAAAAAATCACATTTTAAAAGGTATGTTTTTTAAATATCACATTTTAAAAGATATGTTTAATAAAAATTTTTTAGTTTTAATCACATGAATATTCATTATGTAATTATTTTTTACAGCAAAGTAAACAAAGCAAAAAGCCCAACATCCAGGGGAACCTGGCCGCCTCAGTCAAAAGCGCATCGACTCCTGATCTGAGAGTCATGAGTTCAAGCCCCACATTGGGCTTGGAGACTACTTTGGAGGGAAAAAAAAAAAAAAAAAAGATGAAAAAGTCCGATATTCAGATAATAACATTTGGTAATATCCCACATGCCTCTTTTCCATTTTTCTGCTTGTTTTTACCACAGCTTGGACCATACTGCACATAACTAGATTCCAAATGTGGGTTTACTATATTCAAATTAGTACTGTTTTCCTAAGTATGATCCTAAAACAGTTGCGCATCCAGAAGATTCTTTTTTTTAATAAATTTTTTTTAAGTCTATTCATTTATTTATTTGGAGAGAGTGCATGTCAGTGGGGGAGGGGCAGAGAGAAAGGGAGAAAGAATTACAAGCAGGCTCCACACTGTCAGCCTGGGGCCGGACATAGGGCCCAAACCCATGAACCACAAGATCATGACCTGAGCCAGAACCAAGAGTTGGACGCCCAACCGACTGACTCACCCAGGAACCCCACTGAGGAGATTCTTATCTATACATACTTTTATTCTTAAGACTATAAATTTTTCCATTCTTAAGAACTGCCATATAAAAGCAATACAAATTTCACTTTATACCAGTGGCCTCGACCCAAGGATTAAACCTCATGAAGACCTCTGGCCAAATGAAAAAGTAGTGGGTCAGACAGAAAACTGTAATTTTCATTTTGGTTGTACTAATGATATTGCATAATTCGTTTTTACTTCCCTGCCTCAGTTTTCCAATTTAAAATGTTAATTTATGCTAATTAATCTGGGTTTAGGGGGAAGAGAATGGAGAAACATAGAAATAAGACTGGCCACAAAGGTGCCTGGCTGTTTTAGCAAGAAGAGCATGCAATTCTGATCTTAGGATCATGAGTGTGAGCCTGACCCTGGGTGTGGAGATTATGAAAATAAATAAATAAACTTAAAAAAAAAAAAAGATTGGCCATAAATTGAATTAAGTTGTTTCAATGGGTCATAGGTATACAAAAGTTGATCTTATTTTTCCCTTTCTTTTGTATTGTTGGCTATATCCCAAGATAAAAAGTTATATTAAAATGAGTTTCATTAGATCTGTCACTTTTTTCCCTTAGGAAAAAAAGTGTTTAAAAGACTACAAGAATAAATGAATGACATGGAATTGCATGTAGTCCTTATACATT
Organism: Lynx canadensis; assembly: GCF_007474595.2. Taxonomy (NCBI): domain Eukaryota; kingdom Metazoa; phylum Chordata; class Mammalia; order Carnivora; family Felidae; genus Lynx; species Lynx canadensis. Next base: position 91,484,067 of record NC_044307.1, read on the forward strand.
TTCAGATTTTAAAATCTTGTTGTTATCTCTAATATAAAGTAACTTGTAAAAAGAGCCTTGATTAGGTGAGGTGAGAAAAACAGTAATATTAACTAATTGTATAGACTATAGCCTTATTTTAATTGCCATAGAAATGCAAAACAGCTCCCATTGTAAAGAAGGTCAACTGTTCTCTGTAGTAAAACTGCATCACTGCTAGAGGAAAAATCTACCTAAAGACTGTTAACAAATCTTCTCTTCCTAGTATCAATCTTTAAGTGAAGGTATTAATTGTAAAACTGTCAAAGGACCATAAGCAATAAAATTCCAACCTATTAGAAAACAATGTTAATATTCTACAATACAGTCAAACAGCAAAGTGACTGTTGTTTTTGTTTAAAAAAACAAAAAAGAACAGGGGTGCCTGGGTGGTTCAGTCGGTTCAGCGTCCGACTTCGGCTCAGGTCATGATCTCAAGGTTTGTGAGTTCGAGCCCCGCATCAGGCTCTGTGCTGACAGGTCAGGGCCTGGAGCCTGCTTCGGATTCTGTGTCTCCCTCTCTCTCTGCTCCTCCCCTGCTCACACTCTGTCTAATAAATAAAGATTTAAAAAGAAAAAAACAAAAAACAAAAAAGAACAAACGTAGGGTCAGTTCCTTCATGTATATATTACATAGCTTACTTGTTCATATATACAGTTTATATACCTTCAGGACTATAAAGTCCACAACAAATTCAAGGACCAGACAGAAGTCAGTTATGAGACCACGTACTGATTTTAAGACATTAATATTCTTATTTCCCATGTTCTGGTAAAGACATTTTTTGTCCACTTGATAAGAATTTTACCAGAGAGAGATCCACCATAAACTCATTCAGATTACCCAGAGGTAAATTACTGCATTAAATTATTTAAAACCAAAAGCAAAAAAAACCAACCTGGCAGAAATTTAGCAACAAAAATTAACATAAGAACTCAATATCATAGTTCTGATTATTCTCTCTGACAATAGTCATAGGTGTTTAAGTATTCTTATAGGAAACAGCAGTATACCCATTCCCCTTCTTGGTATAACACCAAATAAGATAAAACTCACCATTTTAAGCACACCGAATTGAGAAAAAGAATGTCAAATATCTGCTCACATTCTACATTTATTATGTTTTCCATTTAAAAAGTTTACCTTTAAGTCAGCCACTTCTTCATTATAATTATCTTGCTTGGTGACATTTGAAAAGGAGCGCAAAGCTCCTGTGAGACGAGGTAAAGCCATCTATTATTCAATCAGTGATCCATACAAGGAGAAACCTGAAACTGAAACAAAACAAGATGATATTTATCTTTTGGGAGGAGGCTGGAGGGGTAATCAAACTCAGCAAATTGACCTGTACAAGAGAAAAGAAAAATCAATTAGTTAAAAAGTAATTGCCACCAATGTTGAAAAATTCTCCTGACACTTTTTCTACTCACAAAGTTTTTTAATAACACATTCTCTATGGCTGAAGAAAGGAAAAAGAAACACAAAAACATTTGTTTGTGGGTATACTACAACATCCCTTCAAAATGAGCTCTACAGATTCCCAAGCACAGGCCTCCAATAGTGTATTACTATTGCCAGTCACACTGAGAGAGATGAAAGCACTTTCTCATCTTTTCTCCAATTGTGTTTTATGCTCACTGCTTTCATCTCCCATTATCTCTTGCTTTCAGAGTCTCACTGGCTTTTTCTCTTCTTGGAGTATCAAGCATGTTTCCTTCTAACTGCATTTGCATTAATGGTTCCCTCTGTTTGAAATGCTTTTCTGATGTTCATATAGGTGACTCCTTGACACAGACATCTTGGTTTAAAAGATACCTCCTGAGATGGGATTTTCTCACCATTCAATCTAAGACAGAACAGCTACCCAGTTACTGTCTCTCAAAGCACAAAATTTCAATTATCCTTATAGCACTAATTAATATTTGATATTTTTTTTATTTATGTGTCTCACCCCACAAAGAGTAAGCTTCATGACAAAAAACAAAAAAACACAAAAAACAAACAAACAAAATAAATAAACAAACAAAAAAAAAACCACCTTTATTTCAGTGATTGGTCCTAGCAAATAGAACAGTCCTGGAATATTTTTGGCATTCGATAATTATTTGGTGAATAGTAAAAGAATAAAAAATGGAGGAAAGAAGATAATGGTAACAGGGAGATTGAATAACAAGCTGGGGAAGGGGAGACTTCCCAGGAAAAGAAAGAAGTCAGATGACCTGATCTAGTCTCCTTGTTGACATGCTGACAACTAAACAACTAACCATCTGGCAAACAGACTAATAATATTTACTATGAGGGGAATCTATATCTATGAAATACTCTTGGAGGGTTATCCTGGTTTAAGACTGCTTATTAAAACAAAACTACAATCTATAGTTTCCTAAGGCATGGCTCCTTACAGAATGTCACAAAAGCTATGTAAGTTCTCAAATAGGGATGATTTTGCCTCCCATGGGACATTTGGCAGTATCTGGTGACATTTTGAGTTCTCATAACTGGAGACTGTGGGGTACTACTGGCTTCTGGTAGGTAGAGGCCAGTGATACTGCTAAATATCCTATAATGCACAGGACAGTCTTTCCAAAACAAAGAATTATCTAGCCCAAAATGTAAAAACTACAGAGCTTATGAAATTCCATTCCAGAATCTGAAATACAGATGTTTTATAATCCAGATACTTTCCACAGTGTTGAAATGTCCCACAAACCTCAATTAAGAGATTTCATTATTTTGGGCCAAAGAACATGTGTCCAACATGGGAAGGAAAGAACCAGGGGGCCATATAGAATACTTCAGACCACACCCTGATTCTGCTTTTCTTCTTGATTGTTTATATCCTTGAAGTTATCACAAAGTTTAATACTTGGAAAAAATCTGAGTCTTCTGTCAGAATATATATAAAATAACTGACATGTTTAACAAAATAAGAGAGAATTTATAAGACAATGAAGAATAATAAAATAAGAAATGATGAGGCAAATTTGAAAATACAACTTTTAGAAATAAAAATATATACTTGTTAATAAACAATCAATGGATGGGTTAAATAGATTAGATACAGCGAAAGAAAAAAGTACTGACTTGGAATAAAGATCTGAAGAAACAACCCAGTATGCTATCACAAAAAGGCAAAGTAAAGATTAAGAAGGACAAAGAGGAATAAGTCCAAACATATCAGTACTCACAATAAGTATAAGTGAATTAAACTTAACACTCAAAAAATTGACAGAATTACTAAACAGCAGTCAAGTGAACATTAGAGCTACACCTGAAACACAGAACAGAGAAGGTTAGATGGAATAAGATCCTCCTATAAATAAGAAGCAAAACTAGCTGGTGGCTTTACCAAAAATATCAAATCAGACAAAACAGACTTTAAAACAAAAGGTACTATTAACGATAAAAAGAAAAAAAAAAAACCTCTCCACATAGTAATAAAAATTATATCTAAGAAGATAAAAATTTTCAATTTGTATGCCCTGCTGAAAGAGCCTCAAAATAAATTAAAGCAAAGAGAACTCCAGGGATGCCTGGGTGGCTCAGTCGGTTGAGCATCCAACTTCAGCTCGGGTCATGGTCTCGCAGTTCATGGATTCGAGCCCCATGTCGGGCTCTGTGCTAACAAACAGCTCAGAGCCTGAAGCCTACTGCAGATTCTGTATCTCTCTCTCTTTCTCTCTCTCTCCCCCTCTCCCCTGCTCATGCTCTGCCTCTCTCTGTCTCTCAAAAATAAATGTTAAAAAAATTAAAAAACAAAAAAGCAAATAGAACTCCAGAAGAAAGTGAAAAGTCCAATATCAAAGTGAAAGTGTAATAGTTGATTATTGATAGGTCAAACCAATGCCCCCCAAAATTCAGTAAAGTTATACAGGGGATGTGAGCAGTGAAATTAGTAAGTTTAATTTAATGAACATATACAGAAATCTGTACCTAATGATCAGAAAATACATATTTTTCACAAGTTCCTTTATAAAAGTTTAAAACAGTCTGTGCATATTAGGCTATAAAGCAAATCTCAACAAATTTCAAGAAGTAAGTATCATATAGATTAGGGGTCAACAAATTTTTCCTGAAGAGAGAGTAAATATTTTAGATTTGGAGGCCACATGCAGTCTTTGTCACATATTTTGGAGTTTGCTTTTGTTTTAAACACTCAAAAAGTGCAAAACTATCACTGGGTTCAGGGTGACCAAATGAGTTTGCTGACAACTAATGTAGGTCATATTTTCTGAGTAAAATATGATTAGATTAGAAATCAGAAACAAAAAAGATAAAGTAAAAAAACACAAATGATTGCATTGCAAATCAATAAGGAAATGGTATGAAAATGGCTGGGAGAAAAAAATGGTTGGATGCCCTATATCACATTGAATAATTTTAATCACAAAAGTAAAATGACCCAATTTGAGAATACATACCCTAGCTAGCTGACTTTAAATTTCAACTACTCATTGGGAATGTATTTAGTTAGGAGAGATGATTCAGGGAATCACATCAGGATTTTTCTAACACTTGAGTAAGTATTTTCTGGAGTGTTTGGATGAAGAAATGAAAGCAAGAGTCAATAGACAGCATGGAACAGAGATTCTCAAACTCCAGTATGTTTCAAAGTCACCTAGTGCAGGTGACTTCTAAAACTGGGCCCCGTCACTCTACTTCTTACCTCCAATTTTCTGATTCAGTAGATCAGATATCACTGAGATGTGGCACAAGAATTTTACACTTTCCAACAAGTTTAGGTCAAGGACCACACTTTGAGAACTGTCACAGGAATATTATCTTACATTCTTTTTTTTTTTTTTTTTTTTTTTTTTTTTACTGTTTATTTGTGAGAGAGAGTCAGAATGTGTGCACAGGAGGGGCAGAGAGAGGGAGACACAGAATCCAAAGCAGGCTCCAGGCTCTGAGCTGTCAGCACAGAGCCAAACACAGGGCTCAAACTCATGAACAGTGAGATCATGACCCACTGAGCCACCCAAGCACCCTTTATCTTTTATTCTTAAATCACCATTCAATTTTGTCTCAAATCAATAGTGATCAAAGAGTCTCCACCTACTAAGAATTCAGTGACCTGCGTTTAGGTGCACAATATGCCTCCTAAGGAAGGAGCCTTTCTCAACAGTAATCTGTGAGAGAATTAAGTCTTACCCAATGTGAATTGGGTGACTTTTTTCTCAATTCTCCCAGGGATGGAACATAGTTACTATTATCTATTCATGAGAAGTAAGGCATACAACATGACTTAGAGTACTGGGATTTAATTTCTCTATCTAGGTTAAGAGACTGTAATGACAGGCATTCTATTCATAATGATTGACATTAACCTTGAAGTCTTTAAAGAAAGGTGCTGACAGTAAACTGAATATATTCTGCTTCAGAACCTGCCTTTTATCACTCAAGTTAGTGCTTTCAAAATGCAACACCATAACAAAAGACATGTGATACATGTAATATTTTGCCTCTGGCATATTTTATGAATAAATGGGGTATTTGGGACTACTACTTCCATCATTTTGACATAACCAATGGTAATCTCCTGAATTCCCTGCCCCTCTCTAAAAACAGCAAGGCATAAGAATAAAAATGGATAAAGTCTAATTCATAAACTTAACAAATTCTAACAAACAAAATAATACACCCAATCTCTAAGAAGAGATCTAACAGTAGAGCCTGGTAATGAGGTCACACTGTTGTTACACACTACACTAACAGGAAACTTTACAGCTCCCTGAGCTCTCATCAAATTGATAAATATTAATTAAACTTGTCAAGAAAATGAAGCACTTGATTTTCTAATTTGGTTTTTATGGTTTTACTTCGTCAGATTGAATACTAACACTTTAAAAATGTAATAGCTCATTTGATCATGATCACCTGTAAATCATTTATTCACAAATATTTGAGTTTCTCCTATTTACCAGGAACTATGTTAGACACTGGGTATAAATAAGATTTACAGAACTCTGTTCTTTTAAACTCACTGGACTCTGTACCAGTAAAACGACTACTAACACTTAAGGGTGTTGGAAATGTATAAAAGTCAGAATGAGAAAACAAATTTTACATCTTTGATTATTTAATCAGCAAATATCTATAGATCACTTACTATACATTAGACACACTGTGAGTCTCTAAAGATTAAAAAAAAAAAACACAACATTTTGGGTTATGACTGCACTTGCCCTGGATAACACGTTTACAGTATGGTTAAGAAGGGTTACAATAATTATGCAGGTATAACTATAGGAAGACAGAGGTGGAACATCTAATAGAGTGGGAAAGAAGGTAGATAAAGATGGAAGTTGAGATTTACAGGACTTTAATGAGCTGGCCTGGTAGAGAAAAAAAGGTAAAGGTATGAAGGAGAAAACTAAAATAATAGACTTAGACTTACTCTTAAAAAAAAAAAAAAATCTATATAGGGTGCCTGGGTCAGTGGCTTAGGCATCCGACTCTTGATTTTGGCTCAGGTCATGATCTCAGAGTTCATGAGTTTGACCCCTGCATGGGGCTCTGAACTGACAGCATGGAGACTGCTTGGGATTCTCTCTCCCTCTCTATCTGCCCCTCCCCCACTCAGGTGTGCACAGGCTTGCTCACTCTCAAAATAAATACACTTTATAAAATAATAAAAATGTAAAAACCTATATAATGTACAATTGGTCACTCATGGAGAATAAAGATGTAAGCAGAGACCCAACACCATGTCTCAATTTAAGCATGTTTTAAATAAAGTTTATGACTTTGAGAAAGAAAGAGAGAATGCACAAGCGGGGGAGAGGCATGAGGAGAGAGAGACGGAATCCCAACACAGGGCTTGAACGCACAAACCATGAGATCACGATCTGAGCCAAAATCAAAAACTGGACACTTAACTGACTGAGCCACCTAGGCGCCCTTCAATTTAAGCGCTTTTTATCTTGACAGAGTCATGGAAAAGAAATTTAATATATTGTAGAAAATTATTCAGATTTAAGTCTGGTGAACAGTTTAAAGGCAAGGTCAACTGGAGACAAGCAAACCAGTTAGAAAGTTATTTCTTACAATAAACCAGGTGAAAGATAAAGAGGGTGGAATTGAGGCAAGGAAAAGCAGAAAAAGATGGACTTAAGAGATACTTATATTTGAGAGACAGGATGGGTGGGATAGGCTGTGAAGAGGAAGAGGAAAGGAGCAGAACACCCAAATTTCAGGTTTAGGAGAGAAAGAATAGTGGCACATGGATGTATAGATAGCATACAGGAAGAGGAAAGATGACTGATTAATTCTGTTTTGGAAAGTTTTGATCATGGCCATCAAGTGGGATAAACAGTTTTGGATGCCCTACTAGAGGTGTGGGCTGGAAATAGAGAATTTAGTGTTGTCACGTCAAGGCAGTTTAAACCATAGGTGGACACATTCCTTTAAGTCCGACATAAATAAACCTGTGGACCCTCTCCCTGAGAAAAGAGACATACACACAATATAAATATTTTGCACTTCATTTCAGAAGCTGCATGAATGCCATGAAACTCATCCACGTGCACCTCTAAAAACCTGAGAGTAGACAGTAGAAGGCTAAGAACAGAGTCCTAAGAAAGAGATCAACAAAGAGCTGTCCTATGAAGAAAGTGTTATCACAAGAGAACAGAGTATTTCAAATGCTGTTACAGAGTTCACAGTACTTGGCCATTCTCAGGTTTTAGATGACTTTAGCACACATAGTTTCCAAAAAACTGGGGAGAATGCAAATTTCACTGGGTTGAAGGATAAATGAGAGGGAGAAAATGAGGAAATAAAATGGGTACAAGCTATTTTTTTTCAAAGAACCTGGCCCAGAAGAAAGGGCAAGAAATACATGGGTCAAGATTTTGAAAATACAGGACAGAGCTGAGTAAAATCAAATAATCAGGGGAGAGCCAGTAGAGAGGGGGAAAGACTGAATAATCAAAAGAAAGGCTATGACTAAGGGAGTAGAGTCTCTGAGAAAATAGGAGAGAATGAGAACAAAAGTATGGGTCTTGAGATAAGACATGCTAGAAGGAGGGAGATACCTGGAAGTGCAGATAGATTTGTAACATGGTGAAGCAGAAATGAATGGGGAGAGAAAAAGGTGGTGAAAGGAAGTTCTACCAAAAGTACTTATTTTCTTTGAGATCTCCTGAAACTATTCAAAAGATGATGAGAAAAAATTTTTGAAGACAGGCAAAAGTCTGACTTCATACCAATGATAAGATAGGAAATTGATTAACCATAAAAAGATTTTTCAGGAAGCATTGAATATTCAGTTTATACTGAAAAAACACAAATTTAGAGTGGCAACGATCTGGCAAAGGAACAAAAGGTTGGTATAATCCAGGGTTAAAGTTTTATAACAAAAGAGCAATAAGAGGACAATGGTGCCTAAATGATGAGAATAATTATGTTCTGGATTTGAGGTCCAAACAAAAGGAAAAAACATTCAAGTTGGAGGTCTTAAAGATATATCATAATGTTTATGGTTAAAATTTCTGATTTATAAGACTACAGCAAATGCACATGAAGATAAACTGTCCTATGTAGCAGTTGTTACCTCAGTAATTTTTATTCCACATTTAGTGTGACGTACTAAATGGCAAATGAATACATGAAAAATTCCTTTAATAATAAATATTAACACCTTAGCATATAAAGACTAAAACCCAAAAGATTTTTATGGCCAGAAGTACCCATCTGTGATTATCTGAATCTTTACAATGTTGATTAGATATATGTACAGATAAAAAGAAAAGGTCTTGAAGTCAAGTTAACTGCCCTTTTAAACATTCAAATGGGGGGGGGGGGGAGGAACCTGACAGTAATATATTTCCCTTTGTGAAATGATACTGACCAATAACGACTGGGCTAGAATTCTAGTACACATTATTCTGAAGTACCACAAAGAAAGTTTTACGATCCTTTATTTTAAATCTGTTTCTAAACTCTAAATGGGGTTTAAAATTACTGCTTAGCAGTAATTTTAGGAAAATATAGTTACTGTAGTTTTCATTATAAACAAATAACAAAATCTCCACCATAGCCAAACTATATTTCCTAATGAATGTAAAGTCAGCAATTAGTTGCTGGCAATCATAGATACTAGGGAATTATTAGAGGGAAAAAAAGAGTAATATAATGTAGGTGAGGGATAAAAACACTGGAATGATGGGTAGGTTGTGAATGGAATAAAAATTAGAATTTAAGATTTCAATACCTAAAATAGAATTATATGCCCACAGGCCAAATCTTGAAAAATAAACTGGAGTATTTACATTTTACTTCTAAAAAGTGAGTTGTTAAAAAATTAACACAGTCAAGATCAGAATTCAGACATCAGCCTTCATAGATATATTACATATATACATAATCCTCTATTATGCCATTTCAAAAGGGGGTAATTTTTCACAGTACCCTCTAAAAAAAGATTTCTGCCTTTTCTTTAATTGTACATTATTGCCATCAATTAGTTAATAGAGTCCCATCATGGGCACATTTACTTATTTGAATCAACCATATAAAACAGGCCAAATAAAAGGTATAGACACATCAAAACAATAATACTGGAGATTCTGTCCACTATTTCACACACTGAATAGCTAGCTGCTCCAGAGTAAATGGAGGATGAGCAACAAAAACAGGAAGTTCCCTTCATCCATCCATTTCAATCACCATATGCATCTCAAACTGTGAGCATCTTGCCGCACTGCATGACTCCAATATTTGAAAACTATGTTTTCTTCTTAAAAAAATATATACAACATTGCCATTAAGCACAAACCAACTTTTTCACCTAGTTCATCTGAAGATACTGGTATGTTCCAAGTCTGGAGAAAAGACATGGTGGCACACAACACACTAAGTGTGTTTTGATGACTTATGTCCAAGTGAAGGATTTTCAAAAGCAATTTTAACTGTTCCTAATTTCTATCCAAGAAGTTCACTTTATATCCTAATTCATTCTTAAACAAGAAGCAACTGTTCTTCAATAGTTTCCAATCAAATCAGAAATCACACGTTGGGGGTGCCTGGGTGGCTCAGTCAGTTGAGTGTCTGACTTCGGCTCAGGTCATGACCTCGCAGTTCCTGAGTTCAAGCCCCGCGTCGGGCTCTGTGCTGACGGCTCAGAGTCTGGAGCCTGCTTTGGATTCTCCCTTTCACTCTGCCCCTTCCCTGCTCATGCTCTGTCTCTCTCTGTCTCTCAAAAATAAATGAACATAAAAAAAAAAAAAAAAAATCACACGTGGAGCATGGAGAACAGAGAAAGCAAGGGGGAAATAAATACGTGTGTGTGTATACTTTTAATATAAATCAACATACATAATGGTTTGTTAAAAATGAAATTTATGTAAGGTTCATACTCTAATTTACCTCCCCCAACTAACTACTTGTATTAACCCCAGGTTTCCCACCCTAGAAGGAATGGGCCTAATTAGGCTCATTAACTATAAACTAAATAGCCTTTATATTATAGGAGATCCCCATAATTACATTAATTTTACTTTTTAAGGATAAGGAAAGCTTTCCTTTAAAGGCCCTTGAAAAAACAAGTGTCTTGATTAACATTTCAGCACTGATTAAGAACAAGAGTAGTCAGGGGCACCTGGCTGGCTCAGTCGGTTAAGCATCCGACTTCGGCTCAGGTCATGGTCCCCCGGTTTGTGGGTTCGAGACCGACGTCAGGCTCTGTGCTGACAGCTCAGAGCCTGGAGACTGCTTCAGATTCTGTGTCTCCTCCTCTCTCTGCCCCTCCCATGCTCATGTTCTGTCTCTCACTCTCTCTCAATAATAAATAAACATTGGGGAAAAAAAAAAAAAAAGAACAAGAGTTCTTAGTCAGAGTTCTTAGAAAGAACATCCCACAAATACCAAACAAGTACACATATTACTCTAGAGAACACATGGAACAGAAACCCAATAGTCAAAAGGTCCTGGTTCAGATTATCTGAGAAAGGCAGAATTTTCATTCCACCCTAATCTATAGGCTTCTGGAAGACAGACCCAAATAATTTATGTCTGTCCCTTAATAAGACCTGAATTCACCAAACCACAACTCTTAGTGATGCTCTGGTGATGCTCTAGAACCAGCGTTAGCTATGTAGAGAGAATGGATTTTCCAGACCTTATACTTATTCCTCTGTATCACAATTATATGGAGCACCATTGCATTACTGAATACGAGCTCCTTTTGGAAATCTGACTCAAGTTTTATACCCAAACAACTAGGATTACCCACTCCAAACCCAAAAAATACTTATCAAAGGGTACAATGACCTTAATCTTTACTTATTACTGTTCTGTGCATAGTAGAGGATATTCTTAAATAGCCCTAACATTGACATTATATAAAAGAAGTTGGCACACACTCAATACCCCTCTTTCTCAAGTAGAGAAAAATACTAAAATGAGGACTCAAATGAATTTATATGGTAAACAAAAAATATAAAAACAGAAAAGCAAATCACTAACACACTGGGCATTATGAATTAGAAAAAATACATAGCAAAAATTCTATAGTGTTACTACACTGCATCTAATATATATGCTTTATTTAACATTCGGTCTAAATTGTTTGTTTCAGTATTTATGAATAAAAACTTAAATACTAATGGAAAAAAAACAAAAACAAAACAGGGCATCGTCTTCCACTTTCTGTTATATCAGTCAGAAACGTGCCCTAACAAATATAGTCTACAAGAATGTTTTCCTCTGTCCCTTATTTTGAGTTGAACCATCACTTCCCTATGAGACTTCATCCTCTGCTACTCACAGCTTCATAAACTGAAAAAGTGTTTGAAAGGGTTAGGCCCATTAGGTCTCATACTTTATATTCTAACTTCTAAACCACTTTCCTAACAATAAATTATACATACTACGATTGAGAGGAAAAACAGGTTTTCATAATGATACCCTTTACCTTTTTTAAATCTACTGAAACACCATGCTTCAAAAAGCATTAGAAACATGAAATTCACTCTGATGTTTTAAAAATTATAGCATGTGACCTTAAATTTTTAAATAGTAATGTAGTCATTTCTCTAAAGATTGCTGGTTAACAATTTTTACAGTGAAGACACTAGGCAAATCATGATATCTGCTGACTTTTTAATAAAAATGACATCTGTATCGGTTGAACATGTTTTTCAATGTTTTATAAAAATTTCCACGTAAGTATAGACCACAAAATAATTGATTACTGAGTACTGGATGTTGCTTTCTAATTGTAAATGTACTTTAAAAAAACAAAACAAAACAAAAAAAAACTATCTAGGGTTGCCTGGGCTGCTCAGTTGCTTAAGTGTCCGACTTCAGCTCACATCATGATCTCTCAGTTCGTGGGTTCGAGCCCTGTGCCAGGCTCTGTGCTGACAGCTTAGAGCCTGGAGCCTGCTTCTGATCTGTGTCTCCCTCTCTGTCTGAGCCTCCCCACCCCCATCCCTCTCGCCCTCTCTCTCTCTCTCAAAAAAAAAAAAAAAAAAAAAAAAAAAGACAAAAAAAAATTTACAAAGAAAAAAACTATCTATATTTAAGTTATCAAATGTAAGCCTTCTTTTTCACACTATAGGTGACCATACCAGCCATTCTACTTTGTCTTCTCTTCACCAAGTTAATCAGTCCCATTTCTTTCCATCAACTCCCTCATTATGCCCTGGTTTATATCCTGTAAATAGCAGTATTTTTTTTAATGTTTATTTTATTTATTTCTGAGAGACAGACAGTGCAAGCAGGGGAAGGGCAGAGAGAGAGAGGCATAGAATCTGAAGCAGGATCAGCATTGTCAGCACAGAGCCCGACACGGGGCTCAAACCCACAAACTGTGAGATCATGACCTGAGCCAGAGGCGGCCACTTAACCAACTGAGCCACCCAGGTGCCCAATGGCAGTAATTTTTCAAAGAGAAAGATCTGAAGCAAATAAGGTAAAAATTAAAACTTGTTAAATCCGCATGGCAACTATATTAGCGTTTGGTACATTATTTTCTGAAATTGCAAGTATTCTTGAAATATTCCATAATTTTAAGTTTTAATAAACACAGAAGGCTACTAAGAGAGACAATAGTTGTAAAAGCATCAAACTGAATGCCAAATTGTAGGTTCTGAAAATACTATCTAAAAATTCTCAGGTTTATGAAAGATTAAACATGAACACTGAGCATCTGGATGCTTATTTAATATTCCCACCCACAATGTGCTTCAATGTCATTTAAGGTAATAGTTCATAAGAGGTCTCCAAATATTTGAAGTAAACTTTTTAAAAGTTTAAAGGGGACAAGATGAACACAGTGTAAAAGATTATACAAGCCCACTGCAGCAGCACACCTTAATTGTAGCAGATCATTTGTAAAGGCAGCTGCAAAAATTTGGGAAACACTTGGGGCGCCTGGGTGGCGCAGTCGGTTAAGCGTCCGACTTCAGCCAGGTCAGGATCTCGCGGTCCGGGAGTTCAAGCCCCGCGTCGGGCTCTGGGCTGATGGCTCAGAGCCTGGAGCCTGTTTCCGATTCTGTGTCTCCCCCTCTCTCTGCCCCTCCCCCGTTCATGCTCTGTCTCTCTCTGTCCCAAAAATAAATAAACATTGAAAAAAAAAAAAATTAAAAAAAAAAAAAATTTGGGAAACACCAGGCTCATCATGTGAAAAAGTAGAAGTGGTAATCTAATTCAGGAAGACTGAAATCTAATCAATTTTCACAACCATCTGAACAACAACAACAAAAAAGGTGTTAACTAAAGTGTTCTTTATCCCACTTTTTATTCAACACTGATAAAAATATATAGCATCTGTTGAAAATACTTTTATCCATTCATTAGTTCAAGAAAAATTTATTCAGTGGACATACAGTGGTAAATTGCTGAAGTGAAATTGTCCCCTCTCTCATTAATATTTTCTTCTCTTTTGGATCATTTCTGAAGCCTAAAAATATGCTATGGGGTCTTCCATATTTAAAACCTAACCGACTCCACAGCCCTCTCCCATTAATACTCTACTTTTTTTTTTAGCTTATCTGCAATAAAAATGCCACTCCAATCAAACCAACCTCCACTGTTACTTCCACTGTTCCACCAAAAGAGCTATTAACGTCACAATAACCTCAACACCGTCAAATTCAATGTTACTTCTCAGTCCTTATTTAATCCTTGTCAGTTTTTGACGCAGCCCTTCTAGATACAGTGGCTTCACTTGGCATTTAGGACACCAGTATCTCTTGTTTTTTCTCCAGCAATACTGGCACTTTTTTGTCCTGTTGGTTCCTCCTCATCCTCCTTTAAACATTGCTGTGCCTCAAGATCAGAGAGCTCAGACCCCATTCTCCAGCTACGCTGGAGATCCCATTCAGGGGATCCCATCCAGTCTCAAGACTTTAAGTATCATTTATATCCTAATTCCAAATTCTTATCTCCATTCTCTGTATCTCACCTGTACTCCAGATTTGCATACCCACTACCTCTTCCACAGCTCCACCTGGATGTCTAATAGGTTAAATCAAACTTAAAGATGTCAAAATTGATCTCCTGCTGCAAATCTCCTCCTGTGGTCACGTCACTTGAATAAATCACAACTCCATTCTGCCTGTTGCTCAGGCCAAAAAAACTTGTAGTTATACTTTACTCCATTCAATTCATCAGCAAATTCTCCCAACTCTACCTTCAAAATATATTCAGAATCTGACCACTTCTCACCATTACCCTGTAAGACTACCTATAGTCTACCCTACAGACTATTACAATTGCCTAGTCTCCCTGTTTTCAACCTTACTCTCTAACAATTTAATTTCCACACATAAACAAGAATCATTCTTCCCAAAAACTGGTAACATTTGTGGCTCCCCTCTGTTCAAAACCCTCCAAAGGTTTCACGTATCTCTGCATAAACTTCAAAATGCTTAAAGAACTTGGCTTTCTCCTATGCTTTGATTTGATCTCCTATAACCCTCCTCCTTGCTCATGCTGGGGCATCTACACCGGCCTTCCTTCCAGTGATATAAACTGTAACAAGTAGATCCCCCTGCATAAGCACTCCTCTCCCACAGGCCACATAGGTAGCTCCTTCATTTCCTCAGGTCTTTGCTCAAATGTCTCTTTACCAGAGAAGCCTCCTCTGACCACCTTACAGCACCTCTTCCTTGATCCTTCTCTTGCATCCAACCCACTCACTTGATGGTACCTAACACATAACAATGTTGGCTGTGTTATTTGTTAACTTCACCCAATAGAATATGAGCCCCATGAGGGTGGGAACATTGTTTTGTTCACTGCAGTATCCACACCACCTAAAATAGTGTTTGGGGTACAGCAGGTTCTCAATAACTATTTGTTTAATGGATGAATGGATGAACTGACAGAAAAGATAAAGGGAGGTACAAAACGACCACAAAAAAAGGGCAGTATTTACAGGTCCGGTATATATCTATGTGTGTATATACACACACACACATATACATACATACATGCATATATGTATTAATGTTTACATCTTTATTTCAAGACCTCAAAAATATTTTTCATATAAATTATTTAATTAATTTTAGTCCTTAAGAAGAGATAAGATAGTTTACAAACTAGTAAGTTTTCTCACAAACAGAAGAAATAAAATCTAACACGATTTATTCAACTCATGATGCCATCCTTCTCAAAGAACTCAAGAACTTATACATGCAGAAATTTAATTCTGAAATTAATATTTGGATATTTTCTAAATCTCAAGCTAAAAAAGCACAAAACAAAAAGGAATGGTAAAAGTTGACAGTTGCTAGAAAACCTAGGGTAAGAACAGGCTCAGAAGGAAAACCTCAGAAGAATGTACAAACAGCTTTCACTCACCTGATATTTCTTAACTAGAATTTCTATTATATCCAGGCTGGATAGACTATGGTGAGCAAAATCAATCTGGTACCTATCCTTGTGAAGCTCACAGTCTAGTGAAGACAGGCTGATTAAACAAGCTATCTCAATACAAAATAAGACTTTTATTTTAAAAGGGGGCAGTAAAGAGTTTACCAGAACACAGAGCAGGTACATCTAGCCTAGCAAGAAAGGAAACGGGGAAAGAGAAGCAGGTTTCTTATACTGACACTTCAAGGATGAAGAGTCAGCCAGGTAAACGGGGCAACATAGAGAGTAAGAATACTTCATGTTCAAGGAACAAAAAGATGACCCAGTGTAGTGGTCAAGGAATAATGTGACAAGAAATGGAGCTGGAGGAAGAGCAATCAGGTCATGAAGGGCCATTTAAGTCATGCTGTTTAGAAATCATTCTGACAGTAAAAGAAATCTCCAAGCGAGTTTTGACTCGAGCTGTGTTTAATAAGAGTTACTACAACTGCAGTGAAGGGAATAGTCCACAAAAAGACAAGACCAGAAGCAGAAAGATACTGGTGGCAGTAATGCAGAAAAAAGTCCTGGTGCCAAGGACTGTGGCAGTAATGCAGAAAAAAGATGAAGGCTTGAAGGGTTCCTAAACTGAAATACTAGTAGTGATTCAGAGAAAAGTGGATAAATCCAAGTGTTTAAGTCAAATCTATTTGGCTTACTCTAATTATCTGTGTTTGTGGTGGGAGAAGAGGGGTGGATGGGAGGGGATGCAAAGTCCAAGACTGACTTCCACAATTATAGATCAGGTTCACAATACAATTAATATTGAACTAGGGAAAAGTTAATAGTAATTATAGTAATATCACAAGTTCAATCTCAAACAAGTTGAGTTTGAGATATCTGTATGACATTCAAGTAGAAATGGTCAGTAGGAATTGAATACTCAGGTGAAGAGTTCAGGACTGAGGTCTGCTTTCAGGATATAAAAATGAAAATTATCAGGAATACAATAGGAATAGTTAAAAATCACCTAAGGATCTGTGAAGACTAAGAAGATGGCAGCGGTAGAAGAACAGAAGCCTTTAAAGAATAAATGGGTGGAGGGGCGCCTGGGTGGTGCAGTCGGTTAAGCGTCCGACTTCAGCCAGGTCACGATCTCGCGGTCCGTGAGTTCGAGCCCCGCATCAGGCTCTGGGCTGATGGCTCGGAGCCTGGAGCCTGTTTCCGATTCTGTCTCCCCCTCTCTCTCTGCCCCTCCCCCGTTCATGCTCTGTCTCTCTCTGTCCCAAAAATAAATAAAAACGTTGAAAAAAAAAAAAAAGAATAAATGGGTGGAAAAGCTTGACAGAGGAAATTATGACTAGTAGAAGGCCAATAAAGGCCAAGGAAACACCAGAATATAGTGTTTCTGAAACAAAGCAGAGAGTTTTAAGAAAGAGGTATGGTCAACCATGTCAAATGCTACCAAGAAACATGGCAAAATGTCCACTGGATTTAGAATTTCAATCATGTTCTTCCATTGTTCTGTTTCTAATAAATACAAAGAGAAGAGCTCTGAAAAACTGGAGTTAAATCAGTCATTTTGCAAACTCCCCAACAGCTATTTTTTCCCCAAACTAACACCAAAATCAGTGACTAGGGATAGCAACTTTTTCACTTTCTAAATCAGCGACAAAACCTCTGCTTTACTTCAAGTTGGCCAGGACAGCACTCACTGGTATTAGCATTTTTCCTCACCTCAAGTCAATTCACTCAACAGTCTCACAAAGCCAGCATCTTGACAGTCGTTTCCAAGACTGCAGTAGTGTATGTCTTGCTTTTCCCCAATATCTTGCATGGTTCTTAGCCTATACCAAGGAACTCTGAGAATATATACTCAGAGCATTAATTTGTGACTCTTTCTAGAAGTAATCTTTAGGTTATCCCTTGCATCCCCATCTGCAGGGTACAGACAGCACTAATATTTTGCAAAGCTTCCTTCACTCTTAAAAGAATGCTTCTTAGCTACACAGAACTGAGTAACTTGGTATTCACTGAATTAATTTCAAAATAACTAGCAACTGTTTAACAATACTGGGAAACATTAAAACTGCCTCTCTACTCCATAGTCCTGACATTAATTCCCTCCCTTCTTTTGAAGTTCTGCTTTAATAGGACAGAATAGAAAATTAAGAGGCTTTTGAATTCATATGGTTTAACGCAGAAGTTTCCAATATGAACTGGTTGTACTGGAATCACTGGGGAGTTACCTGAAAAGACATTTCTAGACACCATCCCCAGAAATTTTGATTCAGTAATGTTGAGAATCTTTGGTTTAGTTATTAAATAACTATGTGTGAACTTTATCTCCTTCAAATATAAATATTTCTCAGCAATTAGCTTATTAAAACATATTCTGAGAATGTTTACTGTTACCAAAAATTACTTTACTACGTTCTTATGTACCTGTTCTAAATTCCACCCTTATTTTCCACATCAGCTTCAAACTTTTAATAACAAATGCACTTCCCAACAATTCTCTCTGAAGAGTGAATCACAGAAGTGGAGGTAGACAAGCCCCAAACTCCTAAACCAGAAAGATAAAACAGGACTCTATTTTAATTTACAAAGGTTTCCAAGAGTTAAGTCTGTTCAAGTTATAATGAGGAGAGGCAAAATGACATAGTAGGAAGAAAGTAAAATAAAAATGAGAACTGAGTTCAGATGTCAATTTTTGTTTGATGATAAAAAATCAGCTCACTTCTCTGGGTATGAACTTTCTGATTAACGAAATAAAGAGGGGCTTCAAAATGACTTTTTATGCCCCTTTCAGGTCGAATGACCTGATTAAATTGAAATATTCAAAGATGGATTGAACTGCATTAAATCTGAATAATAGAGTTTCATAAATAAGACAGCCTGTATAACTGATTATCATAACAGCAGAAAAATGAAACTGAACACCCATCAGGCACACTCAAACATGCTCCCTTGCTCATCTATATGCAAAGTGAGGACTTAAATGAGATGGTACATGTTGAATAGATAAACATTTATATAGGAACGTCTACTATGAGCTGGGCATTATACAAGAAATAAGATCTAGTACCTACTTTAAAAAACTTTATAGAAGGAGATAGACACATAACACCTACCTTCTCACAATTACTAACTACGTAAGATACCTTTCCTCCTTGGTAATTATGCATTTTTTCTTTCCATAAATGTTTTTGTTAAAATTTCAATTTCAGGTAGATATCTTCTCAAAGTTGAAAACTGTGCCGTATTTATATGAAGACATACATTGCACTGAAAGGGCTTACGCTAACTACCTCCCCAACGAAGGTACTATGGGACAAAAAATTTACTTGTCAATAAGTACCATACATGTTTCTGATGAATATGCTTTGTGTGCAGAATTCTTATGAATTGTAAGTCATTAACACATAGGAGATCCAATGTGGCCAATGTAAAAACTGGAATAATAAAATCTTTCTTTTCAGGTAGAAACTGATTTCCAATTGTGAACTTTGTATTTAAGCCAACTCAGCAAAAAGAAAAAATTACTCTCTTAACTGGCAAAACATTGGCATGTATACTCTCATTTTGATCAAAGGAAAATCAAGTCATGCCGTTCAAGGACAATAATCTGCCCCTCCTTAGATGCCAGTTACATGTAAACATTGACAATAACTTATTCTCATGAAAAGCTTTATTTTGGTCCACTAGAGATCCACGACATGAAAAGGAATCCTAGTTAAGATCCTCTATTAAACTTTCCATAGAAAGTTCCGAATTACAGACACTGTATCTCTCTTGATTTCCTAGGCCTAGCACAGTGCCTGGCACATATGAATGAATGAAATGATAAAAGAAAACTGCTCAGCAGGGATCAAGAAGGCTAAGTCATGAAAAATTCATTCAAATAAGATTATATAGCCTATGCTTAATTGGCATCTCTAAGAGCACTCTTCTTATGTGAGACTATTATTACAGCCGTCATTAAAAATAAAAGATGTATGAACAGAAGTTCAATGCAGAGTAGAATCAATAGCTGAATTCTTAACTTTTCCTAACACTCCAAAAATGAGAAAAAAAATATTTCAACCCATGAAACATGAAATCTAGTGATGGAGATACTGGCTATTCAATCTAACCTTACTTGTAAAAAGAAAACATGATCACAAGTTGGAGTGAACACGTGATACCAATCACATCAAACTTTTAGTTACTGCTAAAATTATGCTTCTTTTAAAAAACCAAGTAACAGCAGATTACACGAACACACTGCATTCAATGAATAAGTTAATTTATGATTAAAAGACTTATTTATTTATTTTATTTATTTTTTTAATATGAAATTTATTGTCAAATTGGTTTCCATACAACACCCAGTGCTCATCCCAACAGGTGCCCTCAATACCCATCATCCCCTCCCACCCGCCGCCCTATCAACCCTCAGATTGTTCTCTGTTTTTAAGAGACTTTTATGGTTTGGCTCCCTCCCTCTCTCTTTTTTTTTTCTTCCCCTCCCCCATGGTCTTAAGTTTAAAAGACTTTTTAATACAACTTACAACTGCCCACGTACTCACAACACGTCCCTTACACGCGCACACACACACATTTACTTATTTCAAAATGAACATTCTAGACTCGTCGATTGCACCCTCAATTCACCATGGTCAACACCCTACCCAGACTATTTACTTTTCAGCGTGAGGGTAAAAAATACAAAGAAGATTTTTCTCTTAAAAAGCTGTATGAGGTAAACGAAAAAGTTACCACGGCTTTGTACCGGAGGTGGGGCGGGGGGGGGGGGGACTAAACGAAACAAATTACGCACAGGAAAGAAAAACCTCCCCATCTGGTCATCACCTAGTGGTCTAACACCTGTACAATATACGGCTAGGGTGATTTTTTGATCACCACCCCCACCTACAAACTCCAAAGTGGACGAGACCGTCGGAAACCAGGGATACGACTTCAGGCCCCGAGGGGGGATGACAGCTCGTGGCTTCCCTCGGAGACCCGAGGGGGCTGTCCCGTAGCGTCGTCCGCCCCCAAGTCCCTGCCTCCCGCCACCTGCCCTCCCCTTCCCACCTCCAGCTCCATCTCCTCACCTTTCGGCCCCAGCTCACGCGCTTCCCATCACTCGGTCAGCTCCTACCTCCGCGCCTACCTCCCTTTCGTTTTCATTTTTACTTCCCACGCCGGGTGGGGAGCGAAGAGAGCTGAAGATTCCGGTGGGCAGCTGCACCGTTGTGCCTTCTTCCGCACCTCAACCTGGGCTCGCCGGGGTCGCTCCCACTAAAAGAGTACAGCGCCCCGACCACCAGACAGACCTACAAACCCGGCGAGGAGGAAGGGGGCGGAGCAGGCGCGGACCTACACGTCACCCGCCCGGCAGCGACGCTAACGTCGGCACGTCAGCTCCCTCCTGCCCCACCCCGTCCGCGTGCGCGCCGCCGCCCCGCCTCCTGCTCTCAGAGCTGCGAGAAAGAACCAGCCGGCGCCGAGGGCGCGCCCCCAAACGGGCACGGGCGCGGACGCGCGCGTTCCCAGGACTCCTTGGTCAGGTGGGTGTCCTTACAGGCCCGGACCTACAGCCTCTCGCTCACCACCTCAGAGCCTTTCTTTGCAATTACTTGAGTTCGCTGCGTCTTTTCCCTGGTTCTTCTCCCTAAGATGAAGACAAAGAAGTAATAATTCCTATTAAGATACAGGAGGGAAGAGCAGTATGAGGAACCGGGTAATTGCCATCTTCTTCACCAGCCAGAGCTCCCGGCTACTGGACACTTTATATACGGTTCCCTGGACTCAGGTTCGCTTTCCTTAAACTTTCTTAGTCCTCACCTTAGTTCTCTTAAAAGTTATCTCTGCTAGCGTGTCCTTTGGTGGGACAGCCCACACCAAAAACACAATGTCTGAAGATTCCCTGGCTCATTTGCAAAGACAGGAAGATGATGTCAAGAAAAATTAACTAACCTCAAGAACTGCCTGGTGTATGTGTATACAGCTCTAGACCAAACATCAGGGATGTGAAGATGGCATGACTTAATGTGCTGCGGCTCCTTAACTTTCCCAACTTGCCGTTCTCATAACGAATGCGTCTTGATGCCTAGTGGAACTGTGTTTTATAGAGAGGCAGTCAACAGTGATCCAGTTAATTCCTCATTGGCCAAGCCATAACCGGAGTTCTACGTTCAGTCTAGATTGAGCATGTTAAAAAAAAAAAAGAAAAAAAGAAAAGGAAAGAAAGAAAGAAAAAGCAAAACTTCAGAAAAGTTGGAATTATTTCGGAGGAGAGCTGATGAAAAAGAGAACCCCAAAACATGACAAATAAAAAAGTACTGGTTGAAAAAATACTGGATAAAGACTCATCATGTGGCATAATTTGTTTCATGTCTCAAGAAAAGCAGACTTGAGAGAAACATTTCAGATCTTGAAGATCCCCTTCTAGCACTAGTCAAAGAAGTTGTCTGCCTTAGGATATGTGGATGCATCAACCACCAGATTTGACCTTAGATTCCAAGGCTTATTTCAGAGGCACTAGGTGCAGGGGAGCCATACATCAAGAGCAGAATTAGTTCCTGGTTTTATTAAAGTTATTTTCAACCTTGAGATCAGATCAGCCCTTGGTCCCAGACTTCAAAGAATTTACAGGTTAGTTTATGAGACAAGATAAATGTATTAAAAGATAAATAATGACAGGGAACCACATAATAATGAGCGATACTAACAATAAGTGCTAGGAATTCACATGATAGATTGTTCTCATCACAGTTCCAGAGACTTAAGGGAGAAGAAGGAAATTGAAAATGGACCCTGCCTAGAACTGCCCTAGAACTAACCAAATGCAGCCCTTTACCCTTTAAACGTGGTGGCATGCAGTAAGTGCAAAACATATAACAGATTTTGAAACTTAATACCAAAAAAAGGTAAAATATCTGAATTCTTATATTGAGTATATAAGATCCATGTCATGGATCTTCTATGTTGAAATATTAGCATTTGGCATATATTGAGTCAATATATTAAAAGTAATTTTAACTTTATTTTTTTATGTGGCTAGTAAGAAGGTTTTTTAAGAGATTTTTTTTAGTTTATTTATTTATTTATTTTGAGAAATATGGAGACAGTGCGAGCAGAGAAGGGGCAGAGAGAGAAGGAAAGAGAGAACCCCAGCAGGTTCCGTACTGTCAGCACAGAGCCCGATGCAGGGCTCAAATTCACAAACCATGAGATCATGACCTGAGCCTAAACCAAGAGTTGGATGCTCAAATGACTGAGCCACCCAAGCACCCCTAGAAAGTTTTAAATTACATAGGTGGCTTGCATCATTTTTATTAGACAGCCCTGGCCTAGAGGGTAATACACTTCATTGAACTCTAAGAACCATCTTTATCCTCTGTGTAATCCCTGGAGGGTTTTCCAAAATGTTGGTGGAGGAGCACCTGGGTGACTCAGTTGGTAAGCATCTGACTTTGGCTTAGGTCACGATCTTGAGGTTCATGAGTTCAGGCCCCGCATCAGACTCTGTGCTTACAGCTCAGAACCTGGATCCTGCTTCAGAGACTGTGTCTGCCCCTCTTCCACTCATGCTCTGTCCCCCCCCCCCTCTTTCTCTCTCTCTCTCTCAAAAGTAAACATTAGAAAAAATTTTTTTTGAAATGTTAGTGGAAAGGCAGTCTGATTGCAGGATTCCCAATGAAGAGAAAGAAGATTGTCCAGGAAGTATGCCATGAGCAAAGACAAGGAAACAAGACTGCAGATTTACTCTATGATAACAAGTAACCTGTTTGTCTATAATAGAAGGTTCTTATTGGAAGGTAGTGACAATAAAGTTAAAATTAGATAACAACTAATCTGTAAGAAGATTCAATTTTTAAGGAATTGAGTGAGTACTTTAGGCAATCAGGATTTTGGCAGTTAGAGAATGGGAATCTATGATTCTCTTGGCAATATTGAGTAGGATGGGTTGAAATTAGTGGGTGGCTGGACAACCAACTAAAACTCGTACTTTAAAAGATATTCCAAAAACAAGAGGGGATTGATTTAAAGAAATTATAGTAGCCCTGCCTCTTATCAAAGGTTTCCCTCTCTGCTGTTTTAGTTACCTGAGGTCAACCACTGCTTGGAAGCAGATGATCCTTCTTCGGAGATATCATCAGACGGTCAATAGTATCCTAATGCTATGTCACAATGCCTGTGTCATTCACTTCACTTCATCTCATCACCTAGGCATTTTATCATCTCACAACAAAAGAAAAAGGGTGAGTACAGTATAATAAGATATTTAGAGAGAGAGAGAGAAAGAGACTGCATCCAGTTACTGTAACTTCAGTTACAGTACATTGTAATTATTCTATTTTATTATTAGTCATTGTTAATCTCTTACTGTGCCTAATTATAAACTAAACTTATCATAAGTATTAATGTATTAAAAAAAAACAGTGTATACGGGGTTTGATATTATCATTAATTTCAGGCATCCACTTGGGCAGTCTTGGAAGTATCCCCCACAGATAAGGGGGGATTACTATATAGCACATCTCTAAAGTAGAATACTTTGTAGGCATTTAAAAAAGTATGACATGAATCTATATTGCTTGATATGGAAATATATCAAGGAGTACAACTGAGTAATTTGCAAAATAATACGTATACAATATGAACCCATATATGTAAAATTATATACATGTGTGTATGTAACTAGATCATTTGAGTAATAGTGCCTTAATTTTCTCAAAATCATCTCAAAAACAGAAAATCTCAAGGTAGAAGTGTTTCCAGCATATTTTCAGTGGCTCAACAAAGTCATCCAAGGGTTGTCTCTTTTCATCAATATGTTCTAGCATCCTTAGCATGCTAGCCTCTCATTCTCAGCCTTATCTCTTCAGGGATTGTCAGAATGGGTTGATATGCTCCAGACTCATTCATTTCTAGCCCTTTAATCTCTTAGTATCTCCTTCGGTATGCATGTCCACTAGGTCTGCTCAGCTCACCAGTGTCCCACAGCCTTGGTTTCTAGGCCTTTTGTGTTTCACATATTCTCAGTCCACTTTTCCCCCCTTCTTTTTGCCAACCCCAACTTACAACATTGTGTCTTAAAATTCTATCATTGCTGTACCCCAGTGCAGTTCCTTCCCTGTACTTGGCACTTAACCTCTGGGGGATGCTGATTTTTAAAAAAAAAATTTTGTAATGTCTATTTATTTTTGAAACAATGCGAGAGACAGAGTGCAAGCAGTGGAGGGGCATACAGAGGAAGACATAGAATCTGAAGTAGGCTCCAGGCTCTGAGCTGTCAGCCCAGAACCCGATGAGGGGCTTGAACTCACGAACTGTGAGATCATGACCTGAGCTGAAATTAGACGCTTAACCAACTGAGCCACTCAGGCGCCCCTGGGGGGGTGCTGTTTAATGATAGACTCAATTCTAAAATGAACTTCTGTAGTCTTTTTAATAAATGATGATGGTAAGGGAAAAAAATTAGATCACTACCATGGCAGACACTATTAGTTGCCTACCCCATCACCATTTTTCTCCTCTTCCTTAATAAAATTAATTTTTTAAGTTAGCAAACAACTAAAGAAATGTAACTTCTGTCCATTACCCTGGAAGTAATTCTATTTACCTTTGAATAAGAATTTTGTAGAGATGGTCATGTGACCAAGGGACAGTTGGCTAAGGGGATTCTGCAGTAAGTTTTATCCAAGTGGCAAAATACAGGCTTATAAAATATAGAGAGCTCTTCTTGGCTTATTGTTCAAGATGGTGGACTTCGCAAACATCTTGCCTGATGTTCTTTCCTATACACTGCTAAAATAAAAATGTAGAAAGAGAAAAACTGAGGAATAAATAAAAGAGTAAATTTATGTGTGTTTGTATGCATGTACTTATGAGAAGAGAAGGATGATAGATGGAGAAGAGGAGAAAAGTAAATGAAACTTCAACAATTTCCCAGAAAACAAAAGTAATAGTAGAGGTTTGACTAGGAATAACACCCAAAACCATTGCCAAAAAATACAATGAAGGAGCTACAAAAGAGTTGGTTGAGGCATGGCAGAGAGCAGAAACGAGACCAAGAGCTAAAAATGGGGATAATGTTCTAAATGTGGTACACTTGACTCAGGTACCCCACATATTTCTTTCTTTCATTCATACACAACTGAGAGCAGGCAGAGACACCTGACCAACACAGAAACCAAAAAAGACCCCAAAAGTCTTCTTGAAATGAGTTGTGTAAATAGTACAGAGGAAGTGAAAGCTTTTACGTAGACAGCACAGAATAATACCATTCTTGTTCTGTCATTCAGGGCCAGCATCTAGAGAGGTAGTCACTTGCCTACTCATCCTAAAGTGAAACCTGATATTTAGCATTCCTGGTCCTGTCCTACCCAACCCAGCCACTTATTCACAACTCCTAAACAGGAGAGAGAACTAGAAGACGTCCTCCTTATTAAAAGCAAAGGAAAAACCACATCAATGACCAGTTTCTGTATACTTTTAAATATATATTTTATATATTTTAAGTTTTAAATTAAATATTAAGCTGTCAAAACAATTCAGATGTACTACACCTAGGATTGAAAGAAGAAAGGGAGGTAGGAAAGGAGAAGGAAAGGGTGGCCAAAGAGGAAAGAAATAAGGAAAGATACATAAAATCATCTTTTTTTTTTAAGTCTTCAACAAGGTTAATTCCTGCTCAAAGTCAAGGAGAATGGAGACTGATTTAATGTCTTTGGAGATTTACGTAATTGATGAATTGGAAGCAATTTTAGTAGCCTGCTAGAGATGGAACCAGATGGCAAATGTAAGACAGTAAATGAGAAATGAGAAAATGAAAACAAGAATGAGAATCAGTTTTGTCTAATACATGCATGAAAAAAGCAGAACAACGGAGGAAATACTAGGATCCAGAGAAAGACTTTTGTCTGTGTGTGTTTTTAAGATAGAAAAACAAACATACAAGGTATTGATAGAAAGAACCTATGAGATGAGTTAAGTAAAGATACAATGAGATGAAGTGAAGACATACAACAATACACCCAAGACCATAGGTGAAGTTGTTCTTAACCTTGGTAGAGAGATATATTTCCTGTGAGACAGGGCAGGAGTAGACAATACTTGAAAATACAGGAAAACTTTAAAGAATTAAGGAAAGTATAGCTGTAAAAATTTCAAAGTTGACTATACAATATGAAAAGTATTCTTCTTTTAGCAGCCTTGAAATTATGACTGAATGTTCTTAACTATTTCCTATAATATAAGATACACTAAATTTCCATAACTTATTATAAAATAAAGACAAAAAACAATTTCAAGGATGCCGCCCTAGGTTAGGTTTTAGAAAGCAACACTACCCAGTCATTATAACCTATGAAGTGAAAACTACAAATCAGAGAGTTCTCATTGGCTAATTTGACTTGATATCTCATTAGTTGCCCAAATGCCAGGTGACAACTTACTACACGTGTGAGTATGCATATGAATGTAAGTTTTGTGTGCATAAATGTGATTTTGAAGAAAGAAGATTAGGGGTAGTTAGCTTCAAAACAAATCAGTTTTAGCTAGGCTTTTCATATCAGAAGTTAGGTTTGCCTTTCTTATGCAAGCAAATCACCCACCCAAAGTTTGAGGCCGAAACGTATTTATTCCTTAAAGCACTGTGTGGGAATGGAAGAATCACACCCTGCCAACTGTTGCCATTCTGTGATTCTCCAAATGGATAAGTTAGGGCGTCGTTTAGGCTGTATATGAGACCCAGAATAACCAGTAGCATTAGAGTTTTCATCTCACAAAACAGGATAGGTGGGTAATTGTAGTTTTGCAAGCTCCTTGGGAGCATCCCAGGTATAATCTGAAACTGGTCCATATGTTTAGAGGGCAAGGAGAGACCAAAGAAAGAGGAAGTCCACTCTAGGCTGGTAAGTGGCAGTTTTAATAACCAAAGGGGACTTACATACAAGACTTGTTTTAGGGTACAACAAAATATGTGGATCCCTATATTTTGTTGTACCCTAAAACAAGTCATCTGATTATTGTCATCTAATAATTTGAGATGACTTGCAACCGAGACCATATTCCAAGTAGCAGTCTGAGCAAGAGGAGGAACAGAGGGACACTTCTTGGGGACTGTGAGCTGAAAGTCACATGACCACACTTAGTTCCAAGGGCAGCTGGCAAATGTAGGTTTTATTTTAGATAACTATATATTCAGTTAAAATTCAGGAGTTCTATTACCATGGGAGATAAAGACATATTTGGAGACAAATGTTTCACCCACAATCCTTTTCCTTCTCAATTAAAGGGAACATACTGGTATTAAACAGATAAGGATAGCCTCTCTTCACTTCTTATCAGAACTGAGCCATGGGGAACAGAACAGAATATCAAGACTAACTTTTATCTCTTTTAAGCACATAAAAATTGAGCTAGTAAAAAATAGCAATATATAATGCTCAATCTTAATTATTTAAATAATTAAATTTTTCTGAAGTTTAAACTGTTCTTAAGCATTTTTAATATGGTCAAAATGAAGTTTTCATTCATTCTACTCATAAGTAATTAAGCATATGTCATATAACCCACACTTTGTTAAGCATCGTGAACTTTCCAAAGAAAAGTGTGATATAATCTCTATTCTCAGGGAACTTTGAAGAACTTATAGTTTCAAAAAGAGACAAATTTAACACTCACAAGACTATTCAAGAACTATTAAGTGCTGAGTTGTGTGATACTTTATGAGTACAAAAGGAGTCCGAAATAAATACAGGCCACTGTTGGCCGCAGACGATTAAAAACCTTTGTGAGGGGCACCTGCATGTCTCAGTTGGCCAGCTCATGTCATGATCTCACAGTTTGTGGGTTCAAGCCCTGCATCGGGCTCTACACTGACAGTATGGAGCCTGCTTAGGATTCTCTCTCTCCCTCTATGCCCCTCCCCTGCCCTTGCTCTCTCTCTCAAAATAAATAAACATGAAAAAAAAAAAAACTTTGTGTAAAAGATGAAAATTGAGCTGGGCATATAAGAATAGATAGAATGTGGGGCGCCTGGGTGGCTCCTTGGGTTAAGCGTCCGACTTCGGCTCAGGTCATGATCTCGCGATTTTGTGAGTTCAAGACCCATGTCAGGCTCTGTGCTGACAGCTCGGAGCCTGGAGCCTGCTTCAGATTCTGTGTCTTCCCCTCTCTCTGCCCCTCCCCTGCTTGTGCTATGTCTCTCTCTGTCTCTCAAAATTGAATATATGTAAAAAAAGAAACGAAAAGAAAAGAATAGATAGAATGTATTTTATAAAACCTTTAATACGCAATATCATGAAAGGTTTATTTGTAAGATTAGTTATAGAGAATGAAGGCATGTTGAATTTTAAGATTTCAAACTGTTACTAGCAGTAGCCCAAAAATGGCTGACTTAGTAGTCTATAAACAGGTTTTATTTCTGTTTTTTGCTCTATGTCATATCTATAAATACTAGTTTGACACTTAGTAGACACCAAGTATTTATCAAATAAATATACTTTCTTTTAATACTTAATGTTTCCTTGGGGCACCTGGATGGCTCAGTGGGTAAAGCATCCAACTCTTGATTTCAGCTCAGGTCATGATCTCACGGTGTGAGATCAAGCTCCTTGTGTGGCTCTGCACTGATATTGCACAGCGTGGCCTATTTGGGATTCTCTCTCTCCCTCTCTCTCTGCCCCTTGCCCACTAGTATGCAGACACTGTCTTTCTCTCAAAATAAATAAACATCCTAAAAAAATACTTAGTGTTTCCTTCAGTATGTGACAAAGGACTTAAACTTTTTTTTTAAATTTTTTTTAACGTTTTTATTTATTTTTGAGACAGGGAGAGACAGAACATGAACAGGGGAGGGTCAGAGAGAGGGAGACACAGAATCTGAAACAGACTCCAGGCTCTTAGCTGTCAGCACAGAGCCTGACGCGGGGCTCGAACTCATGGACCGCGAGATCATGCCCTGAGCCGAAGTCGGATGCCCAACCGACTGAGCCACCCAGGCGCCCCAAAGGACTTAAACTTTTAATGAAAGTGTAACTTTTTTCAAAATTGAGGTGTGCTAAAGTATACATGTCTTAAGTGTACAGTGCTGTTTGCTGCCCCATGTGACTCCAAATCAAGATACAGATTATTTCTGATACTCCTTAATCCTCCCTTATAACCCACCCAGTCAGCATTTAAATCCCGCCACCTCAGCCCAGTCACGCCAAAGTAGCCACTATTTTGACTTCTATCAGTATAGATTACTGTTCCTGGTTTTGAAATCCACATAAATGAAATCATATGGTATGTCCCTTAACATTTTTCTTATGTTGTTGCCACACTGGCCTTAGTTTATGAGGCTTGTTGATACTTCAAAGAGATGTTTTCCATCCTCTATTTTAAAAGTCTTTTCTTATGGGAAAATCCCATAAAAGTACGAAAGGTGTTTATTATGTAGTAATATAATTAGAAGTGTCAATTATCTTTAAATTGCAAAGAGAGGTTATGCCCACTTTAAAAGCAGGCAAGGTCAAGACAGCCTCCATCCTGCACCATTGTAGTACAGCTTGGTACTTCCAAAGTGATGGGCAAGTTAACTTGCTGTGACTTTTTTACTCTAACAAACCTGAAAATGCCCTGTGAGAAGTTTAGGCCAATTACAAAGTTAGAGACACCGTCCACACACAAAACCACTGTCATTTCTGACACCAACTGCAATTGTGCAGGAGGAAAAAGGGGGAAATGGGGGAGTTCTCCCAAATTCATCTTCAGCTGATTTTTACATAGTGTCACAAAACTCACTGAAAGCTATTATACTCATGGCCATGGCTTATTAAAAGGAAAAGATACAGATTAAAATTAAAAGAAGTCACATGTAAAACAGAGTCTAGGAGACTTTTGAATACAGAGATTCAGTTGTCTTCTAGCCATGAAGTCAGTACACGTTACTGTTCCATCATTGATATGTAACAGTATACATGGAGTACCGCCAATCAGGAAGGCTCCTCTGAGCTTGGTGCCCAGGATCCCCTAGGCATGATCGATTGATTGATTGCCCACTTGGTTAATCTCAGTTTCCAGGTTCACTGATACTATGTGACCTAAAGCCCCCACCCTATATCATATTTTGGTCTTTTTCACCGGCCAGTCTCCAACCTAGGACAGTATGAGTGTTGCCAGTCCCCAACCTAAATCACATTGTTAGACTTCTCAGTATGACCCAAGTCCCTCAGGTAAACTCCATCTTATAAGGCTGAAGGCAAAAGCCAGGCCTTCTCTTTGGGCAAGCTCTAATTCTTTACTGCACACCTCCTAAATCTTCACTTTTCTCATTGGAGAATTTGTCGTTTTCAAACCCTGCAATTAAATTGTTTTTCAAAAAAATTTTTTTCTCAACTACTGATTTTGTAAGTTCATATTTTAAAACATTCTGAATGATTATGAAGCGTCTCAACAGAGAATTAAGACTGGAGTAGGATTACTAACCTTTTCTTTTTCATCTAATTGTCCAATATATATCAAAATGAAGATTCTACCAGGCTTACTGACTTGTAATGCACTCTTTTTAAAGTTGGACAACAGCTAGAAGATAAAATTAAATGTTTTTCAGTAGACTATAATGCAAAAACTGATAATGACAGAAAAACGAAGTTGTTTAGTAACATTTCAGTGATTTTGGGGGCTTGGGGATTGGGTAAGGGTACAAGACTAGAGACTCTCCCTAGAGAGAATGTAAACTACCAAAGTTGTTAAAAATTGCCCCTATATTTTGAACATTCTTTACCTAATTGCAGAATTTACCTAATTTGCCTAATTACAGAATTCATCACTGAGTAAGTAATACCAGTATAATTTAAAATGAAACTATAAGGGGTGCCTATGTGTCTCAGTTGGTTAAGTGTCTGATTCTTGATCTCTGCTCAAGTCATGATCTCGCTGTTGGTGAGATCAAGCCCCGCATCAGGCTCCGCACTATCAGCAGAGCCTGCTTGAGATTCTCTCTACCTCTCTCTGCCCCTACTCCACTCATGCTCTCTCTCAAAATAAATAAACTTAAAAAAAATAATAAAATGAAATTATGAGATTTAAACGTTAAGGTGCCACTTATTAACGTCAAGCTTTTCTTTAAAATAATTTTCGATTGGGGTCACCTAGGTGGCTCAGTGGTTGGGCATCTGGCTTTGACTCAGGTCATGATCTCACAGCTTGTGAGTTTGAGCCCCACGTAGGGTTCTGTGCTGACTGACAGCTCAGAGCCTGAAGCCTGCTTCAAACTCTGTGTCTACATCTCTCTCTGCCTTCCCCCCTCTCTATCATACACATGTGTACTCTCTCTCTCAAAAATAAACATTAAAATTTTTAATAAAAAAATGAATTTTTAATTGTATTTTGATGGGTTTAGCTCTCTTTCTAGTTTAGATATGAGTTGTAATTTTTTTGTTCTTTTTAAGATATGGTAGAGATATAGGATTTAGGTGACAAAGTAGGCTAGAGATTGAAATTCTACCTTAGCAGCTTAAGCAGGAAGGACACTTGAAATCAATCAAATCACAGGTCAGGCAGACAGTCATTATACTCATTGGTCAGGAAGGGCAAGGTTCAAGTCAGGCATAAGATTCAGATTTCATTAAGTTCTAGAGGCTCAGACCGAAAGCCACATTTAGCTAATTCTGTAGGTTGATATGAGGGTTCATTCATCCATTCACTTGTGAAACTGAATAAAGGAAACCTTATTTAAACTGGAGTCAGGAGGCCAGAATGGGGAGCTTTCATGCCCTACCACTCCCTGTCATTTGCAGACCCAAAAATGAAGAGAGGTATCTTGCATTCCTAACAGGAAGAGGCCTACCTTACTACTCTAGCAGGAGGAAAAAAGAATTTCTCCATGCCCAACAACAAGCTTAACCAGTGTGAAAATATTGCATCTCAGCCAATGGACTCTCACTTTCCTCCAATGGACTATCATTCACAGCAGCCCCCCACCCTCTGCCTTCTTCCTTTTCTTTACAAAGTAATGTTTCTCTCCTTTGATCTGTGGACTTGCCTATAATTTGCCATAGTTTGCATGTCCAAATTGCAATTCCTCTGCTATTATTGGATAAACATTTAGCTGGTAAAATAACTGGCTGTTTTCCTTTAAAGGTCAACACATTCAATTGATACATATTGAGCACCTACTATGAGTCAGCAGACACAATAGCAAACAAGACAAACACTGTTGGCTTTTAACCAATGATAGCTAGCATTCACTGTTCACTTACTTGCTTTTTGCAGGCATTGTGCTAAGCACTTCTAAATGGAACTCTAAAAGTGTTAATTATTCTCACTTTTATTATGTAGATTTCATAGGTAAGGAAATTGAGACTGTAGGAGGTTGACAATCTGTTTGGAAGAGAATGTCTAAAGGCCATTTGGCACACCCTCCAAGGCTGAACTTTCTTGCTATCAAGAGGCTCTTGTGGGTTGTAATGGACAGAGTTTCTCAGTATCTGAAAAGTGTATTTATCTTCTCTAGCACTTTCAGTTGCTATGCTGGATACAAAAGCGCCATCTTTTGGCAATATGTGGAATTTCATAAAGAAGGACAACCTGGGGACTGCTGACAGATTAGTCAAGGGTTATCTTATTCTCTTCTTTATTAAAAGGTTTATTGTCTATGGTTAAAAGGTTATTGTCTAAACTAGGAGATAGGACTCTTTTTGGTATTTTTTTTTGCTATTATGCAGAAGAAATAAAAATGGCAGCAGGTAATCAATTTTTAACATATGAGCACTTAAGATGTACATTCAAGGTTACTTACCAATAAATTCTTTAAAAATGTGATGTTGATTTCACTAATACCACATTTAAAAATTTTAAATATGGCTTTAATTAATAAACAAAGAGAAAAATTGTCCCAACTCAAACATAAAGTCTCAGATTTACACAACTCTGAACAGACCTAGTTACTTAACAACTACTAACATGATTTAAAAAAAAAAAATCCTGACATATGTGCTCTGTGGGAGATTTTCCTTTTAAGCTTTCACAAAGACACAGCAAGAAATTATAAATACATATATAAGCAAAACAAGATTAAGCAATACTTTTGCATTTTGTGTGTAGCACTACTTATAGTGTTTCCTTTTATAAAAGCAGAAATAGTATAATATCTTCTCATAGTTTGAGACAGTGGAAGTAGACGACTATAGCCCAGCAATAGCAAGCTTGTATGTTGAGACCACCTCCCACAGACGTGAACAGTAGTTACTACTGCCCACAGTTGACGTTGGTCCCAGAATTCTGTCTCTTTCTGTTTAGCCATCTTCCAACTTAAATGAGCCAACTCAACAGGCCAGGGTCTGCAAACTCAAAGAATAGAATTTTGAGGAGCAATGTTTACTAAAAGTTTAATTTAATCTCTATATTGAGCAAGCATAGCTTTTGACATAACCAAAATGGAATGTTTTTTTCTCTCACCATTCCTTTATACTTTACTGGGGTGGAATAGCTGTTTCTGGATGAAAACTCTGGTGGAATCTATAACTTTATTGTTGTTGTTATTGACTTTTAAATAATATAACCATCCATTGTCATTGTAGGTCACAAATACTATTATAATTCAGTAATTAGAGTATTTAATACTAGACTATTTGTTGCTATGTAATAATGAAAATTTGTAATTGGATTTAGTATTCATTCGTCTCCTTTGTACTAGTTTAAGACTACTTAGATCTGAAAGCCTGAACTGAAGAAGTGGGGTGGATCTTCTCTCTTCTTTCTTCATTTCATGACATGATATCACTATCATTTCCAAAGCCACATGCATCCCTTAGGAAGTGAGGGAATGTCAGGAGGTCAGGAGATACAGGAAATTTCTTACTTCACTGCAAATCTTAGGGGTTTCCTTCTCTGGGTCTAAAGGCGGGGGCCTCAGGCAAGTGTTGGAAAATGATTAAAACAGATTCTTTCTCTTTGGAGACACCTTTGAGGATACCTTGGAAGGTCCCAACTAGACCTTTCCACCTCCCACAATTCATTAGCTGATGCATCTTTTCTTGCTCAGGTTCTGGAAGCCTGATGTGTATCTACACCTCCTTTTTGAGAGGAAATCCTTACTCCTTCAGATGGCTTTATTGGACAGAATCCAGAATGAACCACTCTAGCTCCTTTTCCCTGGCTTACTTCCCTAGCCCTAGTAAGTTTTGGAAATAAAGGAAACCAACAGCTCCCTCCTGGCTCCACTACCAAGCAACCAGTCAACCTTGTAGCCTCTAAATTTCCTGGGGTGGAGGCAGTAGAGAAAGACCTTGGACTACAGTCCACTTAAGATTTTGGGGGCATCAGTATGACACTAGTTCTTTGCATTTTACAACTCCAGAAAACACATTTCAAAGCTCTACTATGGTCCCCTGGCAGTACTCCTCACTAGACTTGAGGTTAGAATGTCATACTCACCTAATATGCCTTTTCCTTGCAGAGGGTAGGTACTATTAAACAACAAAAATTCAAATGAGTAACTTAAAAGATCAAATTGGTTCTATTGAGTGATTCCCATGAATCAGCATCCCATCAAGCAAATAGAAAAGAGCTCCATGGAGGGGCACCTGGGTGGTTCAGTTGGTTATGCAGCTAACTCTTGATTTCAGCTCAGGTCATGATCTCCCAGTTCGTGGGCTCAAGCCCTGTGTCAGGCTCTGCACTCACAGAGTAAACCTGCTGGGGATTCTCTCTCTCTCTCTCTCCCTCTCTCTCTGCCCCTCCCCCATTCACTTGCATTCTCTCTTTCTCAAAATAAATAAATAAACTAAAAAAAAAAAAAAAGAGCTCCATGGAGCTGTAGAAAAGGGAAGGTTTTTAAAGGAAGAAAGGAAGTGACAAAAGAAAATTATTGGCAATGAATGTATTGTTTTAGGCAAAGTTGCCCTCCTAAGAGGAACAGTGGGGTCTATCAGTAGATTTCCTAGTGCTGTCAGGGAAATTCCGTATTGACTGATAAAGGTTAATCAGTCCCCGTTCCTAGCGGGGACTGAAACTGCATTTAAGTATGAAGTCTTGGTGTGGCGCCTTAACATGTATAATTCTGTTTAGGGCATGTGGATTTTTTTTTTCTTTTCTTTTTTTTGACAGTGCTCACAACAGAGTGGCAGCTCTTCAAAGAAGCTACTCTTTTACTTTCTCTGGTACTTTCCTTTTCTTTTTTAATGTCCTTGATCTGGTTGAAGGCTAAAAGAATCACAAAGCAGTTTCTTGAATGCATTTCTTTTGTCAGCCTGTGTGTGGACGGGAAAATGATTCATCCTCAGTTGAGCATCCTGTCATCTGTTTGTGCTTCAACAGAAACTACGATGGGAATAATCCTACTCTAAGATCCTGTTAGAAATAGAGGCACAAAAAAGTGGGACATATCATAGAACCTAGGTGTGAATAGCATTAGCACATATCAGACCAGGGTCTGAATATTTCTTATAATTGTGTCATTTTTTCCATCTCTGTTACCACCATCTTCATTAAAACTTCATAACCTCTTACCAGTACTGCTCCAGTCACTTGTCTCTGGTTTTTATCCCAGCTAAGTGTGTTCTTCATAATACCACCAGATTGCTTGACCCAAAATGCAAATGTTACCTTGTCAGTTATTTGCTTTAAATCTTTCAAAATTTCCCAAAAGCATTGCCCTTGAGGCAAGCTCCTTAAATGTTAGAGTGCATACAATTGACCCTGGAATCTTGTTAAAATTCAGATTCTATCTGAGTTGGGTTTGGAATGTGGCCCCCAAATCTGCACTTCTAAAAACCTCTGTGGTATTGTGACAACTCTAGCTGCAGCTGGAAGAACGACTCTTTGAGTACCACAGGCCTAGAGAAGTTTTGGCTCCTTAGAGGTGCCATTCAAAGACATAACTAAACTTAACCTGTACCCTGATTTCATCTCTTACCTTTCCCTACAGCTACAGTTTAGAGTTCCCAGAAAACAATAATTTGTTTCATGTCTACTATCCTTTTTTCCTATTTGGTTTTTTATTTTGTTTTGTTTTTTGATATTTTACATATAGCAGTAGTAACTGAGATCTCCTCCCCTCAGAATTTCCTTCACTTCCAGAAAGCAATTCCCTACATTCACAAATTGGTTTAAGAGTATTATATTCATTTCCTGTGGCTGCTATAACAAATCACCACAAACTTGGTGACTGGAAAAAAATGTATTCTCTCACAGTTCTGGAGGCCTGTGCCCAAAATCAAGGTGTCAGTAGAGCTGTGCTCCCTCCCATGGTTTTAAGGAAGAATCTGTTGTTTGCCTCTTCCACTTCTGGTGGCTCCAGGAGTTCCTTGGCTTGTGGTTCTAATCTCTGTGGTCACATTGCCTCCTCCTCTTAGGTCTCAAAACTCTCTGCCTTATATTTATAAGAATGGATATATTTTCATTAAGGTCTACCAAGATAATACAGGAAAAACTCTACCTCTCAAAATCTTACTCATATCTTTCAAATATAAGGTGATATGCACTCTTGCCATATAAGGCAATATTCACAGGTTCTGCAGGTTAAGATGTGGACGTATCTTTTTGTGGAGAGAAGGTCACCACTTAAACCACTACATGCCTCTTTATAGAGCATATGGCATCATAGGAA
Source organism: Lynx canadensis (assembly GCF_007474595.2). Classification (NCBI taxonomy): domain Eukaryota; kingdom Metazoa; phylum Chordata; class Mammalia; order Carnivora; family Felidae; genus Lynx; species Lynx canadensis. The sequence goes on from NC_044307.1 coordinate 91,521,482, forward strand.
TAATAGCTACCGTTCATTTTATTTATTGTTATTCTTTTAGGACATTTTCCCTGATTCCTAGCACTTATTCAAATGCCCCTGTGCTTATCTTTTATATATCAGATATCACACTCTATTATATATGTTAGTTCTCTTTCATGTCTAATTTAACATGTGTACTTACATTTTATGTCATATATAATAGGTATACTATTATCTGTGACATAGTAGGTGCTCAACAAATATAATAAAGTTTTGTTTTTCGTTTTCTTTTTTTTAAGTAGAGGGACTTTCTTATTGTCCACCCTGGCATAGGTACTTGTATACACATACAGCACTGAACTTCTCCATTTTATCACTTACCATTTTGTAATTAGGTATTTCCTCCTGTATTTGTTTGGTGTCTGCTCTTCTCCTAGGTTATAAATTCCATGAGGGCAGGGACCATGTCTTTTTTCCATTGTCCTTGCTTTCTTCCTGACATGGTGCCCAGCATAATTTGCTCAGTAAATAGTTGTTAAGTGAATGACCAGTTGAATGAATGGATCCCTGTAAGAGAGACTGATGAGAGAAATGGTGCTCTTAAAGTTTAGTTTAACATTAGGGGTTGCAAAAGGAGAGTGTTCTAGGAAAAGAGTAAGAATGTAAGAGGGTTTCTTGAAAACTAATTGGAATACTACTTAAGGATAGAGTGGGAAGGAGACAGCAGGAGTAAGAGGGAGCAAGGAAGAACAGGGCCCTAATAATAGCTACTATTTATTGGAGGGTTATTATATACCAACCTATTAACCATTTACTCATGCAATAAAAGTGTGCCTATACCCTCTGAGCAGCCTCTTTTCTTGCACTCAGCACACTTTGAGAATAGACTCAGCACTTCTGGCATTCTCTGCAAATGGAAGTCCAAAAACACTGGTTTAGGAATGTAAATGTTATGAATTTTTTGGGGGGTGGAGGGAGGGAACCTATCTTGCACACAACAGGATAAGCTTCAAGCAAGCTTCTTCAGCAGGTATCTCGGTTCATCTGTTTCTTCATCTGTACAGGCTCTAGATCTCTCCATTTCTCCCTTTGCCTATGCTGATTCCCAAGACTCTATATTATAATGAGGCATTTTGTTACAGCATCTTTACAGTAACAGAAAATTAGTAAAGCAGTAAGCTTTAGTTTATTTCTTTAGACTTAAATTACCTCATTTATTTTAAACATCATAACAACCATAGGAGGTAAGATTTTGTAGAGATATAGAATGATTAAATAACTTATCCAATATCACACAAATAGAAGTAGTGCTAGATTCAAATCCATATCTTCTAGTGCTAAAGTCTATGATTTACCATTATTCAAGTGCAGCACTTTGACTTTATATTGAAATATCCATCCGTGCTTGGCCCCTAGACAAATGTTTCCAAAGAGAGCTCACTCACTGGGGATCATCTAAAAGAGTTAATGAATCAGAACCTCTGGGAGTGGGGCCAGGTCCTACATTTTTAACAACCTCCCTGGCAATTCTTACGCACATTAGCATTTAAGAGACCTCTGCACTAGACTACAACTACTTCAAGAATAAAGCCTGTGGTTTATTTATCTTTGTGGTTACTTATCTTGTCATCAGTGACTTGCACAGTGCCTAACTTAGAATAAGTATAAAAATAAATGTGTTGGGTTAAACCAAATTGATTTAGGGCTCCTCCTAATACTCTTCAGTGAAGACTACTTTCAGAATCTGAGATGGAAGTGAACTTTCAAGTGAAGATTAAGTGGCTTTAGCTGTAAGATTTAGAAGGAATCAGAACAGAAAACTTGCAGGTCATTAGACTACTTGGATGGAAATCTAGCAGTGTATTGTGCTCACATATTAAATCTAACCAAATCTTCAGTCAACCTCAGAGCTTAGATCTGGGTGCTGTTTATACTATTGAATGACCCTGACTCCAAAAGATTTACCAGAAGGGTACTCAGTATCTTTTCTCATATCTTTTCCCATTAGCAAATTACCCCCAAAGGGATAGGTCTGCAGAAAAAAACCTCTGGTCACATGTTCTGGATAAGGAAACAGCAGGTTTCAGTAATTACCACCCCCCATAGGAAAAAAATCAGCAATAAACTGTGTGAGGCCTCCTAACTTGCAGGATATAAGTTATAATTCAAGAAACAACACATTTCATTGGAAAAGAACCTGAATAAACATAGCTGAGTGAAGCATCACAGGGTTAAGCTCTCCCACCCCCACGACCCCCCTCTAGCAGAGCCTAAACTTGCCTGAAAGCCGGAATTGAATTATATTTCTCTGGCGTGCAGAATGAGTATGGGAAGACCCATCAGACCTTCCCAGACAGTGTTACACCATTTTGAGGTCTGTATCTTGATTCATTATTTTACTGCTGGAGTTTAATCTTTAAGTAAATTTTCTCTGAAAGGGTGAATGGATGGTGTATTTTCTGAATTTTTGCATTTCCAAGATATTTTCTTCAGTTGCCCTCACATGAAAGACAACTTTCCCAGGTTTTAAAGTCTTTAGTAATAAATAAATAAATAAATAAATAAATAAATAAATAAATAGGTTTGTTTACTCAAAACTTAAAATGTGTCCACTCTCTACTGACATTTATTATTTAGTAGAGGAAACTGAAGTCTTTCAGGGAGCAAGAATTCCTGTCTTCTTCAAGGTCCATCTAGCTGAGCTAGGAATCAAATTGACATGAGGCAGATTAACGGGAGAAAATCAAATTTAATATCATATGTATGGGGGAACCCACACAGACATGGAAATTCCAAAGACAGCAAAAATGAGGTATGTAGGTCATTCTGAACTAAGGAGAAAGGGTAGGGATTCAGATCTTCAAAGAGAAGGAATGCAATCCTCAGGAAGAATGGAAAGGAGTAATGTTTGGTAAACAAATGTTTGCTGGGTGTCAGAAACAATGGGACAAAGATAAGACTTTGATCAAGCAGGCCTTGCAATGTTCCTCCCTATCTTGCATTCCTGGTTCTTACCATAGGGTAGCTATGTATGGTGATAGCTCTCTTCCTGGAGCAGGTCCTCTATCTAAACTTTTAGGCAGTTGTGGGGCAGATGAAGAGCTTTCCCTGAATCTATCTTTTCTTTAATACATTTCATTCTATAACTCTATCTGCACATTTCTTTTGGATTTTTCCTAGAAAGGTCCTAGCATTTCTAATCTCCGTACTAACATCTTTTCTTTACTTAGGGATTCTTTCTTAGCTGTGTGTTTAATCATTCTTATAATTATTCTGATTTCTTATTGAAAAACACCTAAAATTCTTATGTTGTGTTTTTATTCCTGTCTTCTGTATCTATCAAAGTCTATCTTACAGTTTTTTTCTATATATTTTATGTCTATATGTACCTACATATGCTGGAAGAGGTTAGACAACAATAGTTTCTTTTCTGCATTGCACTGTACATGTTAATATTTATGTTATTTATTTTCTTGCATTCATTCTTTATTTTACACATTTTGTTTCATTCTCTGTTTCTTGTTTTAATGTCACCTTGTTTTTTCCTAATAATCTGCTCTTCTTTGATATAGGTCAGGGACTTGTCAAACCGAGGATGTCAAATGCTTTTCTAAAATTACTCAGTTTTCTTGATGGAAGTGCCAAGAAAATTCAGTGATAAAGAGTCTTTTTAGCAAATGGTGCTAGGACAATTGAATATTCACATGCAAAAAGATGACATCGAACTCCTACCCCACACCATACCCAAATAATATCTTAAAATGAATCAGAAACATAAATGTAACAGCTAATACAACAGAATTTTCTGAAGAAAATACAGAGGGAGATATTCATGATTTCTAAGATATGATAGCAAAATATAAGTGATAAAATAAAAAATGATAAGTTACCTAAAAGCTTTTGTGTTTCAAAAGATATCCTCAAGAAAATGGAAAAAAAAAAAAAACAACACACAGCATGTGAGCATGCAAGAACATATTTGCAAGTCATATTTCTAATAAGTGTTATATCTCGAATAGATAAAGAATTCTTCCAACTCAATAAAAGAGGTAGATAATCCAATTAAAAATAGCCAAAGGATCTGAATAGACATTTCCGCAAAGAAAATGCACAAATGGACAATAGGCACTTTAAAAAAATGAAAAAACAGCAAAACAAACCCAACATTAGCTCTCAGAGAAATGTAAATCAAAATGACAGTGAGGTTCTCATGCACTAGAGTGGATATAATAAAAAAGTTAGGGGCACCTGGGTGGCTCGGTCGGTTAAGTGTTGGACCTTACCTCAGGTCATGATCTCTTGGTTTATGAGTTTGAGCCCCACATTGAGCTCTGTCCTGACAGCTCAGAGCCTGGAGCCTGCTTTGGATTCTATGTCTCCCTCTCTCTCTGCCTCTCCCCACTTGTGCTCTGTCTCTCAAAAATAAATAAACATAAAAAACATTTTTAAAAAGTCAGATAATAAGTGTTGGAAGATGTGAGGAAGTTGGAACCCTCATACACTGGTGTAAAATGGTACAGCTGCTTTGTAAAACAGTTTGGCAATTCCTCAAGACATTAAGCATTGAGTTAACATAGGACCCTACAGTTCTACCTTTTGGAATCTACCTAAAAGAAACAAAAAATGAAAATGTTCAAATAAAGCTTTGTATGGGGCGCCTGGGTGGCGCAGTCGGTTAAGCGTCCGTTCAGCCAGGTCACGATCTCGCGGTCCGTGAGTTCGAGCCCCGCGTCAGGCTCTGGACTGATGGCTCGGAGCCTGGAGCCTGTTTCTGATTCTGTGTCTCCCTCTCTCTCTGCCCCTCCCCCGTTCATGCTCTGTCTCTCTCTGTCCCAAAAATAAATAAACGTTGAAAAAAAAAATTAAAAAAAAAAAAAAAAAAAAAAAAAAAAAGCTTTGTACATGAATGTTTATATTAGCATTATTCACAATAGCCAAAAACATTGAAGTAGTGCAAATGCACATCAACTGGATAAACAAAATGCAATGCAATACTATTCAGAAAAAAGAAGCAACAAAAAGGAAAGAAGTACTAATACATGATACAACATGCTTGCCTAATGCTGGGGGTAGGGGGATGGGGATGGAAAATAAGTGTATATGGGCATGTGATTTCTTTTAATAATGATATAACTGTTTTAAGATTAGATGCGGTGATGGTTGTACAACTCAGTAAATACAAAATATTTATTTCAATTTCAATCAATAAATTTTATGATATATGTTTTATCTGAATAAAACTATTAAAATCACCCAGATTTTTTTGTGTATAATGAGTTTTTAGTGATACACCATTTGTTTAATTTAATGTTCTTTCTCTTTCCTGAAATCCCCCTTCATAAACATTATGTTGATTTTTTTTACCCTCATCTTCAAACAGGGAGAGTTCTAGTCAACAGGCAATATGTAAGACTTGCCATAACTCTATCTCTAGTTAGGTGCTGATAAATTCTCTTCTCAGTTTATGCCTAGATATCAGGTTAAAGTACACAACTTTTAATAAAACATTCAAGAGAAGATATGTAATGAATATATTGGTGCCTTGATCAGAACTTATTTCTTGAGAAATTGATGAGGACCGAGAGAACAAACTGCACAACTAGAGGGTGAGGGGGGCCACATTGCAGAAGGTAGGAGGTGAGAGACATGGTGTGTGGAAGAAATGGATTGCAGGTGCTACAGAGGGGAGGGAGCCCTGGTCATGGAGAGAGAGGAGAGAGAGAGAGAGAGAGGAACACACAGGAGATTGCACAAGGAAAACCCTTCCTCAAAGCCATCAACTGGGAAAACAAGAGGGGCTGATTTTCATGAGTTTTTACCAGTGGGGCTCAAAGACTGGAGTGTTAGAGGTCCACAGTGTGGTAGTATAGAGCCCCAAGGGTGCTACAGTGTGCTCCTGTGGAGAAGGAAGGCAGGTTACCTGGGGGCAGATGGTGCCATCTGAGGATCTCCTAAGACAATGGGAAAGACAGGTTCCCCCTTCTTGGAGCACTTCTGAGAGAGGTGGCATTGCCTCTCCAGGGACAAAGGAGCCTGTGGGCGCTATTTCCCTCCTTTGCACCTCAGCATAGGCGTAGAGACATCTGCTGGGGGCAGCTAACCAGGACACTGTCTCCTTAGTGTGCTTTGCACCAAACCCTATATTCCTGCTCTCTGGTGCAACTGCCTTTCTGTGTCAAACCTGCATTAATCCCAGCACAGCAAGACCCTCCCCCACAAGACCAGTGCAGGTCCCCATTACACCAGGTCCCTAAAGTTTGCAGTTCTTAAAACTCAACTGGCCTGCCTGGGATGAACCCCAAAGTGCACTGTGCTGGTCCAGGCAGTCAAACAACCTGGACATAGACACTATGAAAACAGTAATCTGAAAAACACCTAAGATGCACAAGGGGAAATTATTCACTCTTCTGGGAGGGCTTCCCTGACAGCAGCAAGCAATAACTCTCCTCTACAGGGACGAAGGAGCTGGCTGACACCATTTCTCTGGCCCACCCTTCATTATAAACTAACTTCAGTAAACAGCACAGTGCCAACACCAGCTAAATAACCTACTTCATCAAGTCCCTCCCCCTGCACTCTGCTGGTACTGCTTTTCTAGGGCAAGCATGCTTAATGACAAGTACTGTGGGCCCCTCCCCCAGAAGATCAGCATAACCCCCCACATGCACCATATCTACTGACCATAGAGTGCTGCAGAGCTTCAGCTGTAGTGAAAATCACATCAGGTCTCTTTTAACAAGCAGGCCAGAGCACACCTAGTTAACTCTGGCAAAGGTCCATACACTGCAGGCAAGGAAAAACTCTGCAGAGGACTAACCTGAGAGAGCAGCCATAACACAGCAACAGAGTTCACATAGCATACCTCTGAGACACTTCCTGAAGTGCCAGGCCCTGGACATTATATGACCTCTTCATAAAGCTATTACTCTCAGGAGCAAGAAATATAACAAGCTTTCCTAGCACACAGAAGACAGAGACCAAGACAAAGTGCCAAGATGGAGGAATTCATCCCAAAAGAAAGAACAAGAACAGGTCACAGGCAGGGATCTAATCAAAACATATATAAGTGATATGCCTAATTCAGAATTTAAAGCAGCAATCATAAGAATACTAGCTAGGCTTAAGAAAAGCATAGAAAACATCAGGGTTACCATTACCACAGAGATAAAAGAGCTTAAAACCAATCAGGCCAAAATGAAAAATCCAATAACAGATTTGAAACCAACTAGATGTAATGACCACAAGTATGGAAGAATCAGAGGAATGAATAAGTGATCTAAAAGAATTATGGAAAATAATGAAGCTGAACAAAACAGGTAAATAAAAACCTTAGATCATGAAGTAGACTTAGGGAACTCGGTGATTTCATCAAGAGTAATAACATTCATATCATAGGAGTCCCAGAGAAAAGAAATAAAAGGGGGTAGAGGGTTTATCTGAGGAAATTATAGCTGAAAATTTCCCTAATCTGGGGAAGGAAATAGACTTCCAAATCCAAGAGGTACAGAGAATTTCCATCAAAATCTACAAAAGCAGGACAACATCAAGATATTGTAGTTAAATTTGCAAAATATAAAGAAAAAAATCCTAAAAGCAGCAACACAAAAAAGTCCCTAACTTACAAGGAGAACCAATAAGGTTAGCAGCAAATCTCTCCACAGAAACTTAGGCCAGAAGGGAGTGGCATGATATATTCAATGTGCTGAATACGAAAAATATGCAGCCAAGAGTACTCTATCCAACAAGGCTATCATTCAGAATAAAAAGAGAGATAAAGAATTTACCAGGCAAAAACTAAAGCAGTTTGTGACCACTAAACCAGACCTGAAAGAAATATTAAAGGGGACTCTTTGGGAAAGAAAGACTAAAAATGACAAAAACTAGAAAGGAACAGAGAAAATTTCCAGAAAAAAATGGCAAAGCAAATAATTAAATGTCACTAAATTCATATCTATCAATAATTTCTCTGAATGTAAATGGACTAAATGCTCCAATGAAGAGACATAGGGTGTCAGAGTGGATTAAAAAACAAGATCCATCTATATGCTGCCTACAAGAGACTCATTTTAGACACAAGGACACCTGCAGATTGAAAGTGAGGGGGATGGACATCATGCAAATGAATATCAAAAGAAAGCCAGAGTAGCAATATTTATTCCAGACAAACTAGATTTTAAACCAAAGACTATAATAAGTGATGAAGAATATCCCTATATCATAATAAAAGGGGTCTCTCCAAGATCTAACTATTGTAAATATTTATGGCCCCAACATGAAAGCACCCAAATATATAAAACAATTAATAACAAATGTAAAGGAACACATTGATAATAATACAATAATAGTAAGGAACTTTAACACCCCACTTCCATCAATGGACAGATCAGAAAGTCAACAAAGAAACAATGCCTTTGAAGAACGCACTGGACCAAATGGACTTAACAGGTATCTTCAGAACATTTCATTCTAAAGCAGCAGAATGCACATTCTTTTCAAGTGCACATGGGACATTATCCAGAGTAGATCACATACTAGGTCACAAATCAGGCCTTAACAAGTACAAAAAGATTGAGATCATACCATGCATATTTTCTGACCAGAAGCTATGAAGCTTGAGGCTAACCAAAAAAAAAAACCACAAATACATGGAAATTAAAGTACATCCTAGTAAATAATGAATGGGTCATTTAGGAAATAAAGAAGAAATTTTAAAAATACACAGAAGCAAATGAAAATGAAAACATTTAGTCCAAAACCTTTGGAATCACACTGCAGCAAATGTGGTCGTAGGAGAGAAATATATAGCAATACAAGCCTACCTCAGGAAACAAGAAATATTTCAAATACGCAACCTATCCCTACACCTAAAGGAGATAGAAAAAGAACAACAAATGAAGCCTAAAGCCAGCAGAAGGGAAATAATATAGATTAGGCAGAAATAAATGATATAGAAACAAAAAATCTCTGTAGAACAGATCAATGAAACCAGGAGCTGGTTCTTTGAAAGAATTAATAACATTGATAAACCTCTAGCCAGACTTATCACAAAGAAAAAGCAAAGGACCAAAATAAACGAAATCGAGTAAGAGAGAAGAGATCACAACCAGCAGCACAGAAATACAGTTATAAGAGAATATTATGAAAAATTATATGCTAACAAATTGGGTAATCTGGAAGAAATGGATAAATTCCTAGAAACATCTAAACTACCAAAACTTGAAAGAAATAGGAAACTTGAACAAACCAATAACCAGCAAAGAAATTGAATCAGTAATCAAAAATTTCCCAATAAACAAAAATCCAGGACCAGATGGCTTCCCAGGGGATTTCTACCACACATTTAAAGAAAAGTTAATACCTGTTCTTCTCAAACTGTTCCAAAAAATATGAATGGAAGGAAAATTTCCAGATTCTTTCTAAAATGCCAGCATTACCTTGATTCCAAAACCAGACAAAGATGTACCGGCACAAAAAATAGACATGTAGATCAATGGCACAGAATAGAAAACCAAGAAATAGACCCACACTTATATGGTCAACAAATCTTCAACAAAGCAGGAAAGAATATCCAATGGGAAAAAGACAGTCTTTTCAACAAATGGCGTTGGGAAAACTGGACAGCAACATGGAAAAGAATGAAACTGGACCACTTCCTTACACCATATACAAAAATACATTCAAAATGGATGAAAGATCTAAATGTGAGATAAGAAACCATCAAAATCCTAGAGGAGAACACAGGCAGTAACCTCTTTGACATCAGCCATAGCAACCTCTTACTAGATGTACATCTCCTGAGAGAAGGGAAACAAAAGGAAAATAAACTATTGGAACTTCATCAAGATAAAAACTGCACAGTGAAGGAAACAATCAACAAAATTAAAAGGCAACCTTTGGAATAGGACAAGATATTTGCAACTGACATATCTCATAAAGGGTTAACATCCAAAGTCTATAAAGGACTTATCAAAATCAACACCCCAAAATCAAATAACCTGCTTAAAAAATGGGCAGGAGACATGAATAGACATTTTTCCAAAGATATCCAAATGGCTAACAGACACATGAAAAGATGCTCAGCAACACTCATCGTCAGGGAAATACAAATCAAAACTACAATGAGATATCACCTTACACCTGTCAGAATAGCTAAAATGAACAACACAAGAAACAACAGATGTTGCCAAGGATGAGAAGAAAGAGGAACCCTCTTACACTGTTGATGGGAATGCAAACTGGTGATGCCACTCTGAAAAACAGCATGAAAGTTCCTCCAAAAGTTAAAAATAAAACTACCCTTTGATCTAACAATTGCACTACTAGGTATTTACACAAAGGATACAAAAATACTGATTTGAAGGATACATGCACCCCAATGTTCATAGAAGCATAATCAACAATAGCCAAATTATGGAAACAGCCCAATTCTCCATATACTGATGAATGGATAAAAAAGATATATACAATGGAATATTAATCAGCCATTAAAAAGAATGAAATCTTGCCAATTGTCATGATGTGGATGGAGCTACAGAGTACTATGCTAAGCAAAAAAAGTCAGAGAAAGACAAATGCCATATAATTTCACTCATATATGGAATTTAAGAAACAGATGAACATGGTGGGGGGAAAACAATGAAGCAAACCAAAGAATAGATTCTTAACTATAGAGAACAAACTGAGGGTTGCTGGAGGGCAGATGGGCAAGGGAATGGGTTAAATGGGTGATGGGGTATTAAGGAGGGCATTTGTCTGATGAGCAATGGGTGTTGTATACAGTGTGACTCCCTAAATTCTATACCTGAAACTGATATTACACTGTATGTTAACTAACTGGAATTTAAATTAAAACTTAAAACTTAAAAAAAAAAGAAAAAAAATAATCTCTGTTTTGGATAGGTGTATCCACCCCCAGCTACTATTAGTTTTGGATGCTAAGAGCTGACAACTGCATCTTTACAAATTTTTTTAAAGGTTTTGTTTTGTTTTGAGAAACAGAGAGAGACAGAGCACAAGCAGGGGAGGGGCAGAGAGAGAAGGAGACACAGAATCCAAAGCAGTCTCCAAAGCTCTGAGCTGTCAGCACAGAGCCCTATGCAGGGCTCAAACCCACGAATGTGAGATCATGACCTGAGCCAAGGTCAGACACTCAACCAACTGAGCCACTCAGGCACCACTGACAACTATATCTTTAGAGAATTGTTTCCACTTAAGTGGAGTTGCCACACCTGGGAACTTACACCTATCCCTCTGCCCCCACACATACATTCACATACACACACCAGACATGGCCAGTGGCCACTTGTGTACTAAAATATGACCTCTTTGCCTCAAGGTAGGACCCACTGTATGCTACAAGTCATATTCCAGAGCTCCCTATGGGACCAGGCTAATGTGAGTCTCTAGCCAATACCACATGCTTTGCTTCCATTTCCTGCTCTGTCCTGATTCCCTCCCTCCCTTTCTGAGAGCACTTCCTAAATAAATCACTTTCACAAGAATCTCTGTCACAGGTTCTACTTCTTAGGAATCCAACATAAGATTAGCAGTGTTTGTACCAGAACACCGGACCGTAATCTCCTTCCTTAGTCTGTGTCTTTCTGGAAGAAAGGGTTAGAGACTATTCCCCAAGCAAAGGGATGATATTCAATATTTGATAACCTGGACACCAAGACATCTGAATGCACACAGACCCAATAAGAATGAATAACGGGTGTAAATAAAAGTAGAATATACTAAGCACACACTGGCTGACTATTGGCCCTGCTCCAGCATCTAGCAAAGCATGTAGAATCTTTGTCTCTCAATAAGTATTTATTTTATAAATGAATTAATGGATAAGTGAGTGAATGAATGAATGAATATTTTTCATATGGAACTAAAGCACATGTTCCTGTGATTTACATATACTAGTCTTAGTTTCTATAAGCCATTTAGCATCTATGATTGATTAATTTTTCCAGCGATAGCCGCAATAATTTACCTCTTACTATTCTAGAACCTAGCCACTCCCACATCAAAAGGTGGCATCCATGTGTTTCTCCACTGAATCCGGGCAAGACTTTGTGATTGTTGTGTCTAGTATGAGTAGTACAGTGTGGCCGAAGTGACACCATGTGACTTCTGAGGCTAGGTTGTAAAAGGTGTTATAGCTTCTTCTTGGCTGTCTCTCTTGATGTGCTTGTCCTTAGGATCCAGTCTCATCTGTGAAGAAGTTGTGGTCATACTGAGAAGCCCATATGGAGAGAAACCTCAGGCCTGGTTGAGCTCCCAGCTGACAGCCAGCACCAACTTGTCAGTCATGTGGGTGGGCCTTCTTGGTCAGGTCTCCCCGCTGACAGCACAGGCAACAGAGATAAGCCTTCCCCACAGAACCCTGCCCAAATTGCAGATTGATGAGCAAAACAACTGATTTCCGTCTTAAGCCACTGTGTTGGGGTGGTTTGGTATGTGCCAATAGATAATTAGAATAAGATTTTAAATGAGGGAAAGGATAGGAAGTAAACGATGGCTTTTTAAAAACAGGAGAAGCCATGAATCATTTTAGTTGTTGTTCTTTAAGTAAGCTCTAGGCCCAACATGAGGCTTGAACTCACAACCCTGAGGTCAAGAGTCACCTGCTCTACCAATTGAAGCAGTCAGGTGCCCCACAATGAGTAGTTCTTTTCTTTTAATTTTTAATTTAGAAGTTTATTATATTTTATTAATTTGATAATAACCATTTACTATCTAGCATTCTTTGGGCTTTAAGTTATAAACCTAGTTCAAACTATATCAGGACAATATGGGAATTATTGGCTCTTGTAATTAGTGGTGGTGTTAAATGACCAAATCATTCAAAAGACATAAATGAAAGGGCCTGAAGAACAGTGAGAACCAGGGAATTGAAAATTGTTCGAACTCTCGTATCTCTTTTTTTCTCTACTTCCACTTTGTTCTCACCTATTGTTGTTTCATTCACAGAGCTTGGAATATTACTTCTGATGTCTCTTGACCCTCACAGATTATAGTCTTTGACTCCCATCACCTAAGAGAGACTGACTTTCTTAGTTACAGTTGAAAAATACTGCAGAAAGACTTGGAGTGGCTGTCGTAGGTTAGATGCCTTTTCCTGCATAAATTATCTATTGCAGCTGGTTGAGGAGCAGGTCATTATATATGTGTGGGTATATGTACCTATGTGTGTATATATCAACCAATCACCTATAAATCAATTATCTATACCTGCACTCACTACATAGGGGAATCTCATGCCTCTATCAATAATATGTTGGTGATTCCCAAACATTCCCAGACCTGACCTGACCCCAATTCCAGGATCTTATATCCAAATGTTTACTTATCGTTTTCACTTGAATGTCTAGTGGTGACTTAGTCAAGATAGGCTAGGTAGTAATAAACCCCCAAATTTCAGTGAATTAACATAACACATGTTTATTAGGTTGTGCAAAGTCTGTTGCAGGAATGAACAGTTCTTCAGGATGACTGTTCTTCGTGTGACTACTCAGCAGTGCAGACTGATGGAGCCTCCACCATCCTGCAATTGCGCTATCTGAAATATAGCGCCTCCTTAATCAGTGAGATGGAGTATGAGAATGCTTCTCCTGGGATGTGATACTATTATTTCAGTTTATGACCTGTTAGCAGGAACTGCTCACATTGTTTCACATAGCTTTCAGGTGATGGGGAAGTATAATTCTCCAGTGTGTCCAGGAGAGGAAATGTGGGTGAGTACTAGAAGTCTCTTTCACAAGAGGCACTCTTGAGAGGTTTCTGTTCCTACCACCTGCCCCCAATCTTTGCAGCATTAGTTATCACAATAAATGAGATCCATTCAGTATCTGAAGCCAGATATCCTAGAGTCATCCTCACCTCCCTCAGAGTCCACGTCAAATCTATCTGTATAAATGTTCAGTCCTGTCAGTTGTCTCTATGTTAAAAATGCACCCACAGGGGCGCCTGGGTGGCGCAGTCGGTTAAGCGTCCGACTTCAGCCAGGTCACGATCTCGCGGTCCGTGAGTTCGAGCCCCGCGTCGGGCTCTGGGCTGATGGCTCAGAGCCTGGAGCCTGTTTCCGATTCTGTGTCTCCCTCTCTCTCTGCCCCTCCCCCGTTCATGCTCTGTCTCTCTCTGTCCCAAAAAATAAACATTGAAAAAAAAAATTAAAAAAAAAATGCACCCACAAAAAAAGGAAGTTTGTTGAAACGTTTCATATTAAAGGAGCCTAAATAGACATTACAACTAAATGCAATACTGGATCCTGTACTTGAGGGGAACCAAAACTATAAAGGACATTACTGGCTCAACTGACAAGATTGGAATACAAATGGTAAATTAGATAAAATTAGATATTGTATCAATGTTAAATTTACTGAAGTTGATACTAGCACTGTGATTATGTAAGGGATGATCCTATGCTTAGGAAATATACACTGAAGAATTTAGAAGTAAGGGGCCGTGATATATGATGCATACTACACTTTACCACCCAATACAATACAACCTACATCAAGCTACCACTCTCATTACCCTGATTCTAGTCTTGCACATCCTGTAGCCTCACAGCAGCCAATTTGAGCCTTTGAAAACATAAATCCGATGTCACCATCCGGCTCATAACCCCACAATGGCTTCCCATTGCATATATAATGAAAGCTAAAGACCTCTATAGTCCTATATCTTGCCCCTTGATTATCTTTTTGGCTTTACCTTCTATACTCACCCCATCCCTCTCTCTCTTCCTCAATCATCCTTTCTCTTTGAATTTGCCAAGCATGCTTCTGCCTCAGAGTCAGCACTTCAAATTTACATTCATTAATACCAAGATTTTTTCTAGTATTGTCAATATAAAAACCTTTGATGTTATTTAAAATGTGTAGTATTTTGTATTTTGTCATAGGATTAAAAAATAAATAAATAAGGCATAAAAACAAATGAAAACTAGATCATAGCTAGAAGCCAAAACAATATAGTAGCAATGAATCTGAAATTATAAACAATGAAAAGTAAACATTTTCATATCACAATCTTATTTCGGTTTAAACTGCCACAAATTTTAATACTATTATAAAGATGCCTTTTATTTCATCTTTATAGAACTGATGCTTAAGAAGTTCTTATGGGAAAAGTCTATTTTTAATAAGCATTTATATTTCCTCATAATGAAAAAAGTCTATCCATGTATTCAATCTTACCCTATTGTGTTTCATTGAAGTTATTTGTTGGAAGAATAAGTGATTTCTCAAAGGAAACAAATTATATATTATGAATAGTAAAATAATCATATCTGAATGTTTCCATTGAATGTGTATTAATTTAATAAAATTGCACATGTAAGCAGCCCTTTATCAGTGTGCTACTATAAAGTCATAGGAAAGAAAACTACTTTTAAGGAATAAGAGGTAAGTGAATGCATAATCAGAATTTAATTTTGTGGAGGATTTAAGTGCATTCAAATTAGAAGCCCAAAATGGCATATCACAAAGCAGAAGGGCAAAAAGTTAGTCTTTTGGTGTTCTTGGCAGGAATACTGAAAATTAGAGACAAATTTTGAATCCCACATGAAATTGGTTCTTGCGGGAGGTTGTGGAAGGATAGAGTTGGGGACCAGAGGTGATTAGGAGGTCATAGAGATTTCCCTGGAACTCACTCTATTCTAATCTAACCGTGTTGAGTGATGGCCTTCCTTTATCATGTCTGTCTTTGAAAGATTACCTTTTTGTTTTTGTTTTCTTTTAGATACATGAAGTTATAGCTTCATTTCTCAAAGACACTAGATTCTTTGAAATGCTTTATTTTAAAAGTATCACAGTGGAACAGCTAAAGATTTTTAGGGTAATGGCTCTGTGAAACAGGCTATATTACGTGAGCTTGTGCGCTCATCTCAAGAAGTATAGGTGAAGGATATACATTTCATTTTAAGTAATATGATTAAATGCTCAAGTAACATAATACCAAAAAATAAAATAAAATTCTCCATTTGTCTCTCTGCCTCTCTGTGAACCATGGTTTTGTTGTTCTTGTTTTTCCATAGTCTCCTAACATGTAAAATTACAAAAATTTTACCTTGTTGTAGTCATGGGTTCCAGTTTTAATTTTTTTAAGTTTTTTTTTAATTTAAAGTGATTTTTAAATATAATTTTAATTAGTGAAAAATATGTCATCAAGTGAAGGCACAAAAATTAACCATATTTTCATTTGTGAAAATTTAGGAGGCATGTATACTTAGATTCTTTTGTAGTCTAGAAATTATTCATTTATTTTTTATTATTTTTTAAATGTTTATTTATTTTTTGAAAAGGAGACAGAGTGCAAGTGGGAGAGAGGCAGAGAGAGAGGGAGACAGAATCTGAAGGCGGCTCCAGGATCCAAGCTGTCAGTACAGAGCCTGATGCAGGGCTTGAACTCATAAACCGTGAGGTCATGACCTGAGCCAAAGCAGATGCTTAACTGACTGAGCCAGCCACATGCCCCTGTAGTGTAGAGATTTTTTAGAAACCTCTTAGAGATTTGTGCAGTTTGGATAAACTGCAGGGTTTAGTCCAGTGAAGAAAAAAATTGGTTAAAGCAGTGTTAGGAATTCTACAGGGGGCTACTGACCCAAAGGAAAAAAAAAATCATTTGAATTTTTGTCATAGTAAAATATAAAATATTCAATTATTTTACATATTCAGAACAAGAAAAATAAACATTTAATACTTCAGAAAAATACTCCAAGCATTACTTTGGACACATAAAGCCTTCAAACAGTAAGGAGCAAGAAGAAAGGCAGGCAAGAGAGAGGGGGAGCTAGAGAGGCATATATAAGGAGATAGGCTCACTGGAAACAGTCTCTGTTTTCCTGTCTCTCCATTGCTAGACCTGTGTCCACATCACCTATAGATTTCAGTCTGTATGACTGCTTGGAACATTTCTGCCTTTGGGAACAGTCTGGTCAGTTTCTGTCAGTTTCATTTTGCACCTGATTATTTGGCCATGGCATGTTGTTTTATTCCCCTGTACCTGAGTCTCAGCCTTGTTTCTAAAAAGGGTACGCAAGCTCCTGTGGAGCAGAGCTTCTCACGTACTTTTTTCCTGATTCAGTCCTACTCCTATGAGTAGGTGTCTATTTTCATCTTCAGGTTCTTTTGGATGATGAGTAGATCCCCAGTTCTTTTGTTACTGTGTTCTGTACATCTACTGTGTTCTGTACAGGAGATTCCATCTGTTGTCCAATTTCCCATGATCATAACTGACATTAACCTTCTCTGACCATGTTTGGGCTGCTCAGGTCCACTCCCCCAACTGTCTTGCCTGTGGATGGATGTTTACTCAGTCTTCTGATGCAGGTCATCTCAGACTAGTCCGTCTCGCTGCCACTCAAAACCCAGGGACAACAAAAAAACTCGGTATATAGTGGTGCTTAAAACTGTCTTCTTAGTTTTTAGTGGTGCTTAAAACTGTCTTCTTAGTTTTAAACATTTAAAAAATATTCAACAGGCAAACATTTTGAGCCCCTTTTAACAATGGTTTGCATAATTAACCATATTATTTAGTGGACAGTCAGCTGCAAAAGCCCTAGCACTGACTTGGAGAGTTCAATAACTCACTTAAAATTATATGCAAAGGGTTTTTGTATAAATGTTAAGAATCGAGGGAAGAGAAGGATAAGCCATGTATGAAGAAAGAACACAAGTATTAAAATTTGAATGACTGAGTTTGAGATGCATCTCAATTTCCTTATTCACTGTGACATTGGGTCAGATACTTAAAAACCCTGAGCCTCAGTTTCCTCATCAGCAAATTGGTGATAATACCATCTAAAGGGCTGAGAGAGGATTAAATTGAATAATATAATGAGCTTTTTGGTAGTTTATTGTATCTAAGGTAAAATTTTTCCTATGTACAAGGTCTGTAAATAAGTCCCAAGAATACCTGGGCACATTTTGAGCATGCAGGCTACACCCTAGGGAGTCATTACTTTATGCACTAAATATTTTTTAGCCTTTCAAAAATATACTCCCCATAATCAAGTGGCTCACCATCTAGTGAACCTGGGTTGGGGAAAAATACTTATAAATAGGACAAAAAGACAAAGATGAACTATCCCCTAAATGATGTTACTTATAAATGTTTAAAGCATTGTTTTGGGTCAGATGACAAATTAGAATAAAAAAATTGATATTAGCTATATGGTCTTGCTTGCTCTGGGCTTTAAATTGTGCAGAAATATGAGAAGGAAAGATGAAAGAAAGATCTAAGCTTCCAGGTATTGACTGTTTGGATTGTAAAGGGAAAAAAAAAAAAAAAACCTACAGGGAGGAGCAATTTTTTGCACCTAATTTGAAAGCCTCAGAGGCCAAAGAGATACCCCCTCCCCACCTTAATTCACTCAGCAATCATTTCTGAACCCTGCCCTCTCTGCTCTGTCTTACATTAAGTTCCAGGAATTCAAAAGCAGAGCCTCAGACCTCCTGGTATGCTGTCTGACTGGGAGGCACAATACAGGGTGCCAATCAAGCTATGTACAAAGGCTGTGAAAGCACTGAAGCAAAGCAGTCAGTGTTATTTACTGGGGTCATGATGACTGTTCTAGGTCTTAAAAAATGATCTGAGATCACTAGGAATCTAAGAATTTTCCAGGAAAATGAGAATTAAAAACATAGGATGTAAAGAAATTACATGACATATATAGAACAGTGTAAGATATGGGAGAGAATGGTGGAAGGGATTGGAGTCAGAGAGAGAATTTGACAGCTTCAGTAGTCTAAGTGAATGGTCAGCAAACTCTGGCCCACAGGTGGCCCACTACCTGTTCTAGTAAATTAAAGTTTTATTGGAACACAACCACACCCATTAGCTTAGGTATTATCTATAGCTGCTTTCAGGCTACAACATCAGAATTGAGTAGTTGGGAAAGAGACCATATAACCTTCAATCACAAAAGTATTTACTATATGACCCTTAACAAGAATAGTTTGCTGAATCCTGGTCTAGGTAATAAATGACAGAGGACTATACTAAGGAAGTAGTAGCATGCCATGAAGAGAAAGAGACAAATTTGTGAAGCATTTTAGACAGTTTTATTTTTCCAAAGAATATGTTTATTTGTATTGCTTTTTTTTGGTTTGTATTACATATCTCTATAAAAGTAATAGATATTTATTGTAAACAATTTAAATGATGCAGTGTATATAAAGTAGAGAGTAAAAACAAAATTTCAGGGGTGCTTGGGTGGCTTGGTCAGTTGACAGTTCAACTCTTGATTTTGGCTCAGATCATGATCCCAGTGTCATGGATGGGAACGTGCCCTGTGTTGGGGGTGCTGAGCATGGGGCTTGCTTAAGAATCTCTCTCTCTCTCTCTCTCTCTAAAAAATAAACAAATTTCAAATAACAGAATATGTAAAGAGAAAGTGAATGTCCTCAGAGGCAACTATTGTTAATCATTTGAGGTACATTTTTAAAAAACGTTTTCATGCATGCACATTTATTCATATTCATTTGCTTTCTTCTACAAACTAGGCTATTTTATATGGACTATTCTATAATCTGCTTTTATCACTAAATAGTATATTACAGACCTCTTTCCATGTCATGACATGTACATCTATCTAATGACTATCAACAGTTTTATATTAAATATTCTCTTGTACAGAAATTTAATTATTCATTAATTCCATAAATATTTATTGAGAAATGTAGTGTTTTTCTGTGGAATTGTCTACCTAGTACCCCCCCCACACATATGTTCTATGAATGGCTCTGTCAATATCCATTTTTTTGCTATGCTGTTATCATACTAGTAGAATTTAATCCCCGCTCTTGGCTTCAATTATTTTGTACCAGTGTGGGTATTTAACATAAGTCAGTTATGGAAGAAATAGCTAATTGTCACTAAAGTTTGGGTTTCCAGTTCTGCAATAGAGTTGGAGAAACTGGAGACACAGGTCAGATAGTGTCCAGATATCAAATATGTTTTCCAGAGAAAGCCAGCTGTCCACCAAAAGCTGTTCTCCCTTTCTTATCAGATATATGGATAAACTACATTTCATAGACTGTCTTGGTTATGTGGTCAAAGGAACTAAATTCTCACCAATGAAAGTGAGTGGAAGTAATGCACTCCATTATATTAATTAACTCTTGCTGGGTAACCTAAAAAATAAACATTTTGTAAGGGAGAAACACACACTCTAGTGTGTTTCCTCTACTCCCAGTCTTCTACACTATTTCATTCTGACACACAGCTGAGTGTCCTATAATTTAACTCAATTCTGACACTATCTACTTGGAGATAATGTCACATCACATGGATTAAGGGTTTCATTCTGCAAGATTGCTCTTCCCTCCCCAGTTCAGATTCAAGTCGCAATTCCATGTTGTTACCTGTATTTGTAACCAACCTGCTATATATTGGAAGTTCCCACGACCCCTCCTTTGGCTTGATTAATTTGCTAGGGCAGTTCACAGAACTCATTATAATAATGTACCTACTAGGTTACTGGTTTATTATAAAAGGA
The DNA here is from genome assembly GCF_007474595.2 of Lynx canadensis. Taxonomy (NCBI): domain Eukaryota; kingdom Metazoa; phylum Chordata; class Mammalia; order Carnivora; family Felidae; genus Lynx; species Lynx canadensis. The sequence goes on from NC_044307.1 coordinate 91,541,940, forward strand.
TATAACTCAGAAACAGTGCAATGGAAGAAATGCATAGGGTAAGTATAAGGGAAGCAATGCAGAGCTTCCATTCCCTCTCTGGTCATGCCACTCTCCTAGTACCTTCAAGTATTCACCAATTTGGGAGCCATCCAAGCCCTGTCCTTCATGTTTTTATGGAGGCTTCATTACATAGGCATAATTGATTAGATTATTGGCCATTGATGGTTGAACTTAATCTCTAGCCCCTCTCTCCTCCCTGAAGGTTGAAGAACTTTCAAATCCAATCCTCTATCTATGTGGTTGGTTACGTTGGCAACCAGTCTCCATCCTTAGATTATCTACAGGCTTTCCAAAAATCACCTCATTCACATAAGCTCATGTACAATTGAAGGGGGCTCGTTATATAAATAACAGACGGCACCCATTTCACTGATATTTGGATCTATTTCAGGAACTGAGGACAAAGGACCAAATATTATAACAAAAGATGCCTTTATGCCTCTTTCGTAGGAAATTAGAAGGATTTTAGTAGCTCTGTGCCATGAACAGTGGGTGAAGACCACATATATATATTTATCATTATAAATCACAGTATCACACATTTCTTATTCCAAAAAGTTTCTGAGGTTTGAATTCGGGATTTATTTCACAGTATGGTTCTACATCAGGGCCTTTCATGAGGTTGCATTGAGGATTGCAGTGGGAGCAATCAAGGGTTGAGATAGTCATCTCAAGGGTTGGCTGGTCTGGAGGTTCCATTTCCAAGATGACTCACTCACATGGCCTTGGCAGGATACCTCAGCTCCTCACCACATGGAACTCTTCAAAAGGCCATCTGAGTATCCCTATAACATGGCAGCTGGCTTTCCGCAAAGCAAATGACCCACGAGAGCAATGCAGAAGCTGCTTTATCTTCTGTGGCATGGCATTAAAATCCTATGCCATCATTGCCACAATGTCATATTGGTTACACTGGTCGGTCAGCTTTATTCAGTGTGGGAGAGCACTACAACAGGGCATGGAAACTAGGAGATGGAACTCATTGGGAGTCATTTCAGAGGCTGGCTATGGCAGTCTTTTAAGAGAGAAGCTAGGCCTTTCCTATATTCTCTTCTTCTTCTGACTGGAAACTAGATATGGAGCTCCACTCTACAATATAAAGATGGTGACAATGTCCTATGGATTCCAGAGCCATAAGATGGAATTATTATGTCCCCTGAATCAAATTCCTCTAATCAAATTAGAAAAGGAGGTCTGGACATCCTCTAGGTAACAGTGGTTTAATGATATTGCCTCTTGATACAATAACTGAATGGATTTGGGGATGGCCTCCCCCTGAAGACAGGATTTGAATATGAAATATTTGGTGTACACAGTTGTCTGTAAATATTTTTCATGTGTCTGCATGGTTCAGGTCTTCAAACTAAGGGGGCATGTTTGAATAACAAAGACCTTGAAAGCCAGAGATTTAGAGACTTGACTTCTCTGGAGACATTTGTTTATAAGCATTCTTATAAGACAAGAATATATTCTAGGATAATAAAGATAACGAGCATCCCTCTCTTCTTTGGAGTGGATTTGTTTACATTTAAGGGTAAAAACTCCCTCTTTCTCTCCAGAGGGAAGAAGGGCCATATGTGCCAGCAATATCTCTATAAGCATTCGGTCTCATAATTTTAGGATTCCTCTCTTGTGATGCATCCCTGCCACGTGTGCAGGTAATACCTGGTTTTCATTCATGTTGCTACAAAGAGGCAGGGGCTGGGGGAACTGGTGCTAAAATGCTCTGGCTATTTTGCTGTGAGCAATAAATGGTTTCTCTTATCCTAAAAATCTTGTTTCTTTTATCTAGACATCTATATCTGTATCTACATCTATAACTATATCTACATCTATATGTATCATCACTATGGCAGGCTAACTTGTTAGCTTGCAAGTAGGGTAAGATCTCTGACCTTTGACAGTTTTTGATTTAACAATTAAGAACAACATTATGCCAATAAATCAGAAAACTTAGGTGAAATGAACAAATTCCTGCAAACAAACCGTCCAACTCAATAAGAAGAAATAAATAAATAGAATTAGATTTTTATCCTAAAAAAATTGAATTTGCAGTTAACAACCATCCTACAATGGAAACTCCAGTCTCAGATGGTTTCACTGAAATTTCTCCAAACATTGAAGGAAGCAATAATACCAAATCTCTGCAAACTCTTCCAGAAATCTAAAAAGGGGGAGACCTCTTCCTAATTCATTTTATGAGGCAAAAATTTCTCTGATACCAAGACATTACAAAAAAAAAAAAAAAAGAAAACTACAGATAACTATTCCTCTTAAATGTAGATGAAAAATTTTAAACAAAAGTTTTTGTGAATATAAGGAAAATACGTAAAAAGGATAATACATCATGATCAAGTGGAATTTATTCCAGAAATAAAAAATTGATTTAACATTTGAAAATCAATGTAATTCACCACATTAAAAAACTAAGCAAGAACATCATATTATTTTCTCAATAGATGCAGAAAAGCATAGGAAAAGACTTTGGGTTACATGATACTTTCTTAAATACGACGCCAAAAACACCATCTATTAACAAATTGACAAACTGGACTTCATCAAAATTAACCCATTTTGCCCTGCAAGAGACATTGCTTAGAGAATGAAAAACCACCTATTAACTGGGTTGAAAATATTTGCAAATCACATATATTGGATAAATGACGTGTAGACAGAATATAAAAGAACTTTCGAAAGTTAATAGTACAAAAACAATCCACAAAAATGAGCAAAAACATTTGAACAGACACTTCATTTTAGAAGATTTACAAATGGCAAATAGGCACATGAAAAATGTTCAGCATCATTACGAATTAGGGAAATGCACATTAAAACCACTACTACATACCTACTAGAATGGCTAAAATTAAAATGATTGAGGGGTGCCTGGGTGGCTCAGTCGGTTGGGCGTCTGAGTTCAGCTCAGGTCATGATCTCACAGCTTGCGAGTTTGAGCCCTGCTTTGGGCTCTGTGCTGACAGCTTGGAGCCTGCTTTGGATTCTGTGTCTCCCTCTCTCTCTCTCTCTCTCTGCCCCTAACCCACTTGCATTCTGTCTCTGTCTCTCTCAAAAATAAATAAAAACATTAAAGAGAGAGAGAAGAAAAATAATAATAAATAAATAAAATTAAAATGATTGATTTTGGAGAAAGTGGGAAATGGAACTCTTCATACACTGTTGATGGGAATATAAAATGGTACAACCACTTTTGACAACAGCTTGACAGTTTTTATGAAGTTAAACCTAACCTTTCATACAATCCAGCCATTTCATGTGTAGGTATTTACCAAAAGAAATTAAAATAGGTGTCCACACAAAGACCTGTATGCAAGTGTTGATAACAATCTTGTTATACAACAAGGTAATAAAACCTGGAAACTGCTCAAATGCTCAAAAGGTGAATGAATAAATAAATATGGAATGTATTATAGTAGAATGCTCCTCACAATACACTTAGAATTAAACTTGGTGATATCTGCTTTTCCAGCAGAGGAAAACATAGGAGCCATTAGAGTAGAAGACAATTAAAAACAAAACAAAACAAAACAAAACACAACACAACACAACAAAACCTTTCGAGAACAGCTTATACTAACATAAGGTTGTTAGCAGTTGCAAGAGAGTGATTACTTCAGTGGAGAATGCCAGTGGAGGGCCACGTAACAGGCTGGGACGTGCTGTGTAACATACTTTCATAGAAAATGATATGTGGCATTGAGGTGTGTTTATTTGGGAGCCTTTGGTTTATTGTGATATGTCTATTGAATATTATCTGTGTTATTTATTGGCTTACTTTTTCTTTTAATAATAATCTCATGGTTATATATTGTATCCACTGAATTTAGATGTGAGGATTTGGTGGAGAGTTGAGATTTGTCAGTTTTTCAGGAAAGGACTACAAAAGACTAAAATAATGCCCTTAAGGCTTCTGTAGAAGTGAGTTGGAAATATATATATATATATATATATATATATATATATATATGTGTGTGTGTGTGTGTGTGCATATTATATACTTATATATGTGCATATTATATACTTATATATTTATATATAATATAAATATAAATAATAAATATAAATAAATAAATATATATAGTCAGTCTATTTATTTGAGCTATGGGATTTTAAATGGTTAAATATCATCTCTGCCCTTTGAAATTTTGATTACCTAATTAGCCACTATTAATCATGGTTCAACCATTCCAGTCTTTAAAAGTCAAAATTAAAACTCCATTTTGAATGGCATATGTTAGCATCAAATACCAGAAAACCCTTGTTTTCTAGATATAGGATGTTTCCACTCAAGTAATATAAAATCAAATGCAGACTTTGGCTAATGTGCCATAGTTTCCTTACCTTGATTTAGGGAATGACATTTATGAAATAAATTCCTTTATAGAACTGTTAACATTGTTGGTTTCTTCTTGTCAAACCGATTACATAAGTTTCTTCTAAATACAAAAGAAAAGAAATACTCCAGGTAGCTTGGACCTGACTCATATTGATTGTATTCAGTGACTGTTGCTATTAACTTTCTAATGGGTTAGGAAATAATGACAAGAAGTTGGCTAATAACAGTATCCTATACTACTCCTGGCACTCCTTTGTCAAATTTTGTGTTTGATTTTTGACTGTCTGGCTTTCTAAACAGTCTGTATTACCAGAACTGTTGGTTGATGTAGCAATCTGATGTAATCCCTTGGATCTGGTATAGCTCTTCCTATGAAAACTTATATCGTGGTCATAATTTTATTTCAGAGACCTCCATTTTAGGTTATGAGGAAAACAAAGAAAGCAGAGAAAAAAATTATGGGCAAACATTTTGAAAATAAATGCCATTAATCGCAGTATTTGGTGATGTTGCATATAATTTCATGTAAACTATTACCACTAGAGGAGAGCAAATAAAAATAATGCCCTACTGAGTTTGGATCTATTAACCTCTTCCTGAGAGGAAGTTCAAAGGCAACTCCAGGAACCTTCAGCAGAAAGACGATCTAAAAGAGAGAATCTATATATTACCACGTTTATGACTAAAACTTAAATAATAAACTCAGATTATTCTTCATACAGTCAGTTGTAAAACACGGTTAACAGCTGGTATCAGAGTTCTTTTGATTTTATTGAGGAAATAGTTTGATAGAATCATCTGACATGGAAATTAGATCCCACAAAGATGGATTATCAGTAGCCAAACAAACAAAAGAAAAAAAAATTAACTTCTATTTATTAAAAACAAGTGTTTGAGGGAAGGGAAAAGAGCACAACAGAGAGAAAAAGAAAAAAAAAGTGTAAGTAAACATTTTTAAAACAGAGATGTCTCTAATGTTCATTATTCTGAAACAAAACTCCCAGTTCTGCCTCTCCAAATCCTCAGGAAAGATTTGAGAATCCTGTTTTACAAGTGGAGAGAAGGGACTTATTTCCAAAACTGGGTTTGTATTGCTTTCTTATTGCTGCTGTGACAGATTATACATTTATTACAGTTCTGGAGGTCAGAAGTTCAATAATGGGTCCTACAGGGTTATATGAAGGTATCAGGACTAGTGGCTTTAGGGGTAATCTGTTGGCTGTTTTTTCCAGGTTCTAGATGCTTCACTTCCAATTTAACAATGTTGCATCCTCAAATCTTTCTCTTTGCTCTCTCTGCTTCTGTCTTCAAGTCTCCTTCTCAGACTGACTTTCATGCTTCCCTCCTTCCCTTATAAGGACCCTTATGATCACATTGGGTCCACCTACAAAATCCAGGTTAATCTCTCCATCGTGACATCCTTATTGACAACTGCAGAGCAAGGTAACATTCACAGGTTCTGGAGATTAGTATGTGGACATCTCTGGGGGTCTTTTACTCTGTTTACCACAAGGTCCCTGTGGGAAAGAAGGATGTGCAGGTGGAACAGTGTCATGATCTCTAAAATGTACCAATTCAATGGAAGCAGGGAGCTTAAAGCCAGAGGGGATCATGAGAATGTGCCTTGCATAGTTTTTGAGCAGGACTATAGCATGATTATAGTATATGTGCTTTAGGGAGATAATTTTGTGATAATAGGAAAGAAGGATTTTGGCAGAAAGATAAATAACAAAATAGTTAATAGTTCAAAAGAACAATAGGTTTGTCACAAAGCAGTACATGATTAATCACCAAAAGTTTCTACAGACAATAATTGCTATTGGAATTTTTAAAATGTAAATTTGGATAATGATGATTAGTGAAGCTGTCCTAATGAGGCCAAGGACATGCATTTGACTTCTTTGTGGGTCAGAATGTTCCATGGCTGAGTTAAACACAGCCCTGGGAGTGTGAGAGAGTCATAAAGAAAATCAAGTAAGAAAACAAGGTAGAGTGATAGTAAGTAACATTTCATCTCTACTGGAAATAAAAATCCCAGTTTTTATGTTCTTCTGATGATAGGCTGGTACTTTACATATTAAAGGTAATACTTTAGTCATATAATTAGACAAAATAGGTTTTTTAGATTCATACTTCTGTAAATATACATACATTTATTTTTCTGATCATAGACATGCTTCTAAAGATTTGTGTAAACAAAATTTGCATGAACTCTCTAATATTCCAAATATATTTCTTACATGAACTTTATGAAAAATCAGTATGCAATTTTGCTCCCTGAAGAGAAAATTTATATAAGAATAATTGTAATTATTCTTTGTAATTGTAATACCAAGTTTGTATGATGAACACAAATTGAGATCAAGAAGAATTAATTAGGAGGGGCCAGTGATATATAGAATAATGGCTTTGAAATGTAATAGTGGATCTGAGTCTTAACTCTGCTTTTGATTAGTTGTGTGATTTTATATAATTTACCTCTCTGAGTCTTTGGTTCTGTTTTATAAAGTAGAGATAATAATGCCTACTATTAGGATGGTTTTGAGATTTAGAGAGGTTATTTGTGTATTGTAGGTGTATCTCAAATGATATCTTTGTTGCTATTATCCTGATTCAAATGTTCAACATCAGTAACCTAATACAGCCACCTCCATAACAGGGACACACTTGCTTTTAGGAACAGAGGGATTAAGTTTAAAATATTATTTTAAATAATCTTATAACTATTTTTTCTGTCATCATTAAAAAAATATTTTCCTTCTCCTTTCTATCTTCCATTGTTGTGGTTAACATGTCAGCTGTCTGTCTAATTGTCTTTACTTTGTTGGTAACCTGTTTTTTTCTCTCTGATTTACAAGTGTAAATCACAAATGTTACATGGGTAGTGTGAATAGTTACATGTGTCGTAGTTTTAACATGGTGAAAATGAACCAGCTACTCATAAAAGTACATAAAATCTTGCTGATGCTAGAGAGATTTTTTTTCTTTTGAGACTTTGTAGAAAAACACAAAACACATTTCTCAATATTTATTTTCCAACTACCTTAAAATAGCCCCTTGTTCTCCATCACTATATTCCTTACTCATGTAGTTTTTTGTTTTTTTTTTTAATTTTTTTTTTCAACGTTTATTTATTTTTGGGACAGAGAGAGACAGAGCATGAATGGGGGAGGGGCAGAGAGAGAGGGAGACACAGAATCGGAAACAGGCTCCAGGCTCTGAGCCATCAGCCCAGAGCCTGATGCGGGGCTCGAACTCACGCACCGCAAGATCTTGACCTGGCTGAAGTCGGACGCTTAACCGACTGCGCCACCCAGGCGCCCCACTCATGTAGTTTTTTTCATAGGACTCACTACTTCTTGACACTGAATTTTATGTGTCTTATATGTTGTCTGTCCCCCAACCCCAAAAGCACCCAGAATGTTACCTGCTCTATCACACCACTACCTTTGGTGTTTGGTAGCTTTGTTCACAGTAAGATTTCAGAGCATATTAGTTTGCTAGGATTGTTGTAACAAAATACTACAGGCTGTGGAGCTTAAATATAAGTAATATATATTCTCAATGTTCTGGAGGCTAGAATTCCAAGATCAAGTTGTTGACAGGTTTGGTTTTTTTCCTGTGAGGCTCTGTCCTTGGCTTGCAGATGGCCACCTTTTTGCTGTGTCCTCGCATTGCCTTTTTTCTGTGTATGTATGTGCATCCCTGGTGTATCTCCCTTGTATAAGGACACCAGTCACGTTGGATTAGGACCCCAGGCTTCAGGTCTCATTTTAACTTAATTGGCTCTCTAAAGACTCTATTTCCCAATATAATCACATTTGGAGGTACTGGGAGTTAGTGCTTCAATATATCAACCTGAGAGGGTCACAATTCAGTCCATAACACTGAGAAAGGGAGTCTGATTGGCTTAATTTCAGGTGATGGTCTCAGAAGTCAGAATAGAAGGAAAAAGGAAACAATATTCAGAAGAAGATAGGAGAACAAAGTGCTAGTTATTTAGGAAAACAAAAAACTGATAGTTATCATGTGTTCCCCAAGGAGGACTTGAAAAGCAGCTTATTCTGTGTTGCTACTTATGTCCCATGTTGGGAGGTGGAAGGAGGAAGGCAAAATAGAATGAAGTACTAAAAGAAGTACTAACTTTGTTTCATTTTGTAGTCAGAAGTTAGGAGATGTCAATAAAGAATGAGATATCTCAGGAGACTACTTAAAAATTTCAAATAAACCTATCCAAAAAACAATGTAATAAAAATTGAATGGGGAGGGGCAGGTGTAGAGGGAGTGAGCTCATCTTTTCTGGTAGAGAGAACAGTTGATAAAAGAAATAGAGGTGTAAAGGCATAAGAACATTGTTATATGCTTAAATAGATAACCTCTAGAAGATAACCAAGAATTCAGATAATCACCTCTAGAAGAAGTAAAGCCAGAAATGGTATAAAATAATTGTCTGTGGGGAGTAGAACCGGGAGTGTGAGGCAGGAAGAAAGACTGGTTTTTAGTTTTTGTTTCTACTCTTACGATTAGAATAAAATAAAAAAGGACTTTTTATTTATAAGGAAATGTCTGCCATTCTGGAGAAAGACAAACATTATCTTCAGAATATTTTTTTGTGTTTCTGTATTCACATCCTTAAACAAAATATCTGATTATCTTCAGATTAGTCTATCTCCTGATCATGACAGAAGACTTATTGCTATTAAAAAAAAAAAAAAAAAAGGAAAGAAAAGAAAAAAAAAGTGCTAGAATTAATCTGCACAATTGGTTTAGGACTTTATGGACATTTGTTCTTTTTGTCTTAATTTAAAAATTATCCATCTAATTGTCCTGGACTGTTAACGTGGGGACAGTTATGAAAGTTCAAAAATAAAATTTAATAGATCTTTGTATTTTGAACCGTCCAATAATAGTAGTGAGGATTTATTTTCAAGTGCCTCCTGTTAGGATATTTACTTAAACCTTGGCGTCTTTTGCAATTTATCTTTTCTCATAGTACTGTTCAGTACATTTATTTCTTGTAACAGCACTCATCTAGACATACTTAAAACTAATTGCCTGAGTCTGGAGGTGAACAGTTTTTCTATTCTATTTGTCCTTGTTCCAGTGAATGAATGTTAGATTTTTTGTTTTTTAAGATAGTCCCTAGTCAGTAGGTGAATGTGCTTAGGATACTACTGATCCATGCATTTTCTTGAACTGATATTAAAGTAGAATGAATTTTTCAAAGACTATTTTGTCTTTAAAAGCTTAAGCAAGCTACATAAAGAAAGAAATAACACAGAGTTGTAAAAATCAAATAACTAATCATATGGATACTTAGTTACTTCTTCTCTAATCCTAGCTTCCATTCCTTCTTGTTTCCTGATAGTGTTTACAATGATTTATGTTCACTCTTGTATTTAGGGCAAAGGCATTTAAATTAATTCACCAAAGAAAGAGAATAAACATTTGAAGAAGACCATTGCCTTCATATCTCAAATCTCAAATTATCCTAGTCAAATAAGTCATATTCACTCAAACCTTTGAATATCAAAAGCCTACTTTGTGTACGCTATTGTGCAAAGTATTATAGAAAATGAAAAAGAAATACTAGTTCCTGTCTTTGGAATTTTAGCCATCTAGCTGTGGTGACAGACTTTAGATAAATGAAATAAATGTAAGATAAGAACTTGTAATATAATACCTATACTCCATTGCTGCAAATGTACATATTCTAAAAATGCAGAAATGGTGAATCTCAAAGTGAGCCAAGGTAGTAAAACTTTGTTGTAAGAAAAGCAATGCAATCTCAGATTAAGGAATTGTAAGACTTGGATTAATTATCGAGAAGGAAATGGGCAACCAAGAGAGAATATGACTCTGGACATTTGGAAAAAGCCTGGTTTATCTGCTCACTAGACCTGTATATAGTGATGCAGGAGAAATAGAGTTTTGTGATAACAGGTCCTTTCCCTACCCCCATCCCTGCTTTTTTGTGGTGAAAACCCCCTTGTCCCACTTTTGTCTATTTACTCAATTGATGGATATTGTAGTTGTAGGCTCCCTTATATTTCCTTTATGTTATCCCTTATCTTTCAGTAAAGACATGCTATAAATTTCAATTTCCCATGTAACTGGGGTTTATAGTGTACTATGGGGAATTAACAAGAAGTACCTGACCAATGTTTATAATAAAGTGGACAATGAATGAGTAGAGTTTTTTCTCTGAAGCCAGATGGTGGTGGTGGAGGTTGGCACTGGATAGAGACAGTTATGATCAATGGTAAAGCAATCTCAGGAGGGTCATCAGCATCAAAGTAGCAGTGCCAGCCTGACGAAGAAACTGCTGACAGGACACAAGATCACATGGGAGGTAGCACCTGGATGGTTGTCAGAAATCACTCAGGCACAGTTTGAAAGGGAGCTGGTTTCCAACAGTCAAGAAGAGGCTCATTCCAATGTATTTTGGGCCACATTAGTGACCTTCATTTATTCTGCAGGTTGCCATTGCATTCCTATTTGTGTTTTGACTACAACAAATAGGAAAGCTATCTGGTGTCCCAAGTCTTAATGAAATTCAGAATAGTGATTTGTATTTTGAATCCAGGGATAGAGAATAGTAATGAGCTGGAATTCATAGGTTTTTTTTTTTAACTTTATTTATTTATTTTTGAGAGAGAGCGAGCAGGGGAGGGGCAGAGAGAGAGAGTGAGAGAGAGAGAGAGAGAGGAAGAGAGAGAGAGAGAGAGAGAGAGAGAGAGAGTCGCAAGCAGGCTCTGCTGTCAGCACAGAGCTGATGCAGGGCTTGATCTGACAAACCATGAGATCATGACCTGAGCCGAAACCAAGAGTCAGACATTTAACTGACTGAGCCACCCAGACGCTCCTGGAATTAATAGATTTTTAAACATGGAGATAGTAGTAAGTTCTCAGATGCTCCATCTATAAAAGAAGATTGAGCAAAACAAAGTCTAATATCTTTTTCTGGTAAAAATCTATTTGTCAACCCATTACTGAGTTATACATGTTTTCCATTCATCCTCCAATGCCTAAGGAAACATCACTGATTTACTCTACCTGCCTGCCCTTGACTCCCAAACTCAACCTTAAAAATGTATTCATATAAAACTTTAGAAATTGAGGCACTTTACTTAATTTTCTTGAAGAATATGTTGACTGAGTTTACTATTCTTAATCTGTGTTTTGAAAACAGTAATATAAAACAGGATCTATATTTCAGACTCATTGTCTCCTGTGATGAACCAGTGCCTGAAAGCCACCAACTTGGATGATAGCCCTACTACTGAAAATAAATGAAACAGATGTATTTTTTCACATAAAGGAAACACATGTTTATTGTGGAAAGCACTATAAAGTATGAAGAAGACAAAAATCCATAATCTAAAAAAATTGTCCAGAATCATATGTTTTATAAATAACAAGAGGTAACATTTTCAATGTTTCATTTCTGATGGTTACTAATGCCAAGGTAGGGTGTATTAATACCCTTAAATACATATTTAAAAATACATATTTTTTTACTTAACATGAAAACTTTAAATATTTTCTCATGTTAGAGAAAATTTGTGGCTGCCAAATTTATTGTATTTCTGTACTATATTATATATGTTTATTTCCCTATTGCACCTTTAGTTTATTTCAATTCTCTATCTTAAAAAAACGCTGTAAAGAGTATTTTCAACTATATTTCTTTGACTACATGTATAATTATTTCCTTGGTTTATCTATACAAAAAGGAATATACGGGCCAAAATATGAGCACCAAAGTTCTAGAATGAATATCATTAAAATTTCTTTCCAGAAAAGTTTTACCAGTTTACATTACTATAAAAGTATGAGTACTTGTCTTCACATTTTCTTGCTGTGGAACAAGTAACATGTCATATTGATAGATGAAAATATTATTTTATTATAATTATATTCTGTACTTGTTTGGATATATATATATATATATATATATATATATATATATGTTTGCCCATTGGAAAAGTAGGTTGCTTTTTTATTATTAAATTTTGAGAGTTCTTTATATATTCTGAATGCAAATCCATTATCAAATATGTGATTTGCAAGTGTTTTCCCAGTGTATAGCTTTTCTTTTCATTCTCTTAACAGCATCTTTTGAAGAGTCTTATTAGGATACTAGTATTTGATGCCTTTGTATCACTTAAATTTTAAAAGGGGGAGAGAGGGAGATACAGAAAGGGATGAGGAGCGAGATGGGGGAGAAGGGATAACAGATGGAAGAGAGGAAAACTGGTTGGTTTAGGTTGAGTTACGTGCTCATTTATAGGCCAGGGAAAGATGGCACTTTGATATTTTCACAAAGACTGCACATAATGGATATTCATCAAAAAGTATAAGAAAAGTGTAATGGTATGTGATTTTATCTGATGAAAGCTACGAGCCCTTTGGGTAGAAAATGCACAAATGCAATACATGATGCATTTTACATACAAATACAGTCACAGAAATGGTCAGGATAAGAGCACTGGTTTGATAATTCTGAATATACAGCCTCATGGTTTATAATTTGGTTTATTATGGTTGAGCAATCTGACACTATCCTAATTTTTATTCCCGTTAAAGTATTGTTTTTCTTTTGGAAAAGCTTTTGAAAGCATGGAAAATTCTTCCTGGATACTTAAGCCTTTCATTAAACTATATCTTAAAATGGCTGCTTGCTTTTTATTTTCACTTGGAGGCATTATAAGACCTATCAGGTTTCAGGCACATAAAAACATTTTTAGGTAACTTGTTTGATTTTATCTTTGATTCTTATAATTCTAAGGTTGGATTATACTATCACATTCATAAATCACATTTGTACTCATTTTCTTTGTTAATTTATTCTATGTATATCCCTTAGGTTTATCACTTGTTTTAACTGACCAGATATTCCAGAACATCATTTCAATAATATGCTGCTTCTGCCCATTCAGTAGGATTGAATGATTCCTATCATTTAAATAGTGATTTGAATCATCCTCCTGCAGAATTCAACCTCTTCTCCTCTTTTTTAGTAGTTGTGAATATCACTGAAACCCACTCTAAAACTATCTGTCTGGGTTTCTGGGTATTGCAAAGAAAAGCGTGACACAAACCAAGTTAGGGTATTTATTTACAGACCTTGAGCTGTATGTATTGGCTGCCAGTACTTGGTTACTGCATTGGCCACTTCCTCTATAGCTGGGACATGGCTCAAATGCATATCTGGTTTTTATTTCCATTTAATAGGCCCCCCCCCCTTTTTTTCTAAACAAGTCTTCTTCTAAATATAGATATATCCCCAGCCAAAGAAACTCCTCCTCCTTTCCCCCTCACGCTGAATACACACTGATTTAAAAGACATCACATGACTGTAAAACAGACTATTTCTTTTTAATAGTGATACCTGTTATTACTCCTCTTACTTTCTGTTCTATGTCCTCCCTATATTGTATAGTACTCCATCAAATCTTATCTTGCATGTGCCACACTTAAAATTTCCTCTTCGTTTTTGAGTCTTCATTCTATATCCCTACAATAAATAACATGACAAAGAAAAAAAAAAAGTTCTTGAGAACAGATGCTGATCTTCATGTTCTTCTGAGACAGTTATTCCAAGGGTGAGATTGATTCCTTACTTGTTCCGCTTTCTTCTTTTGCTTTGATTTATTTATTTTTAATTGAAAACTTTCTCAATAGGGTCATTTCATTATTATTTACAGATAATTTCCTCATATTTTATTGGGATTAATTTGTTGGCCTGTGGAGACTTAATCTTAGGGGATTCTATTTGAAAATTCTTTAAAAAGCTGACTTTTGCTTGCAGACTGCATTCTATTTAGAGATAGACCTGATAATAACGTTATTAAAGAACTGCTAGTTTGGAGAAATCTCCTTTATTTTCTTAAGTTATGGAGAATTGAGTTGGTTGGAATTTCCTTAAACACAATTTCCATTTATGTAAATCTTTCTTAATTGTGACCCATTCGAATCAGTCTAAAGAAAGTTCAGATTGCCTACTCCTGTAGAAGGCTTAAATAACCTTATTGTAATTATTTTATTTTATTTTATGTATTTTTAAAATTTTTTTTAAGGTTTATCCATTTCTCAGAGAGAGAGAGAGAGAGAGAGACAGAGTATGAGCAGGGGAGGGGCAGAGAGAGAGAGAGGGAGACACAGAGTCTGAAGCAGGCTCCAGGCTCTGAGCTGTCAGCCCAGAGCCTGATGTGGGGCTTGAACTCATGGACCGTCTTCTCGCGGTCCGTGAGTTCGAGCCCCGCGTCAGGCTCTGGGCTGATGGCTCGGAGCCTGGAGCCTGTTTCCGATTCTGTGTCTCCCTCTCTCTCTGCCCCTCCCTTGTTCATGCTCTGTCTCTCTCTGTCCCAAAAATAAATAAAAACGTTGAACTCATGGACCGTGAGATCCTGACCTGAGCCGTAGTCAGACGCTTGACCGACTGAGCCACCCAGGCGCCCCACTTTATTGTAATTATTTTAAAGTTTATTACAATTTTTTCTGATGCTTTTATAAATTAAAATTACACATTATATATATAATATATTAAATATGTATTATAAATTAACTTTACACATTAAAATGCAAATAATGTTTTTGGGTACAGTTTAATATTTTTAAATTTTTATTTTATTTTATAGAAACCAAAGTCCTGTTTTGATATAATGCTGAAAGTGTTATTTTTGTTTGTTTGTGTTTAAACAGTATAAAAACTGTGTGAACATGACCCAGTTGACCTTGCTCCAGTTTACCTTGCCTGGTAAAGATAAGACTGTAAACTAGAAATAATTTTGGTGTTTGTTTCAGAATATTCCTGTAGATCAATTTTATCAGAGACAATGGTCTACTTGCCTGGGGAAATAGTTTGCTTATTAATTAAGAATTTACTTATCAAGATTCATTTGGAGACCCTCATTTTGCTTTATTTACCATGTTGGAACTGTTATATCACAAACTTTCCTCAATCCTAACCAGTTTCCTGCCTCAAAAACCTTGCTTTAAACTACTTGATCCCAGTCACTTTCAACTTCTCTTTTCTGACACACTGCTAAGCTTCTGTAAGGGGGTATTCACTCTATTATAGTGAATTCAAATGAACTTATTTTTGCTTAATTATCAAGTCATTTGGTGATATTTTGGGAAGTTCAACAATCTGGAAAAGTGATGTCTTATAGAACTTCATGCAATGATAGAAATATCCAATATGGGGGGTGCCTGGGTGATTCAGTCAATTAGAGCAACCGACTCTTGATTTCAGCTCAAGTCATGATCTCAGGGTCATGGGATCTAGCCCCATGTCAGGTTCCACACTGAGTGTAGAGTCTGCTTTAGATTCTCTCTCTCTCTCTCTGTCTCTCTCTCTGCCCTCCCTCCTGCTCTCTTGCTCTCTCTTTCTAAAATAAATATAAAAAATAAATAAAAATAAAAATAAAAATAAATATCCAATATGGTAGTCACTAGCCACATGTGCACTTGAAATATGGCTAGTGTGACTAAGGAACTAATTTTTAATTCTATTTAATATCAGTTACCTTAAACTTAAATCTAAATGTCCCTATGTGGCTAGAGTCTACCATATTAGATAAGATAGATCTTGGAGGTTTCACTGAGATTCAACTGAGATCCGACCTTACCACTGTGGCTAAGACCCTCAATCCAGAAACAGCACTCTCTGCTGATGTCCTTTAAACTCAGTGGTCTCTGACTATTATGGGGAAAGGGTAAATCTTGTTCCAATTTTTTTTTTCATGTCATAAGAAATGCCAAGTTTATATTCTTTTCCAGGAAATAGACTTTTTAATGGATGTCTTTATTATCTGATAAGATTTGAAAGCTTTTATCTTTGCTGAAAATCTGTTTTGTTGCTAACAACTCTACTATTTGTCTTTGTCTTTGTGTGTGTGTGTGTGTGTGTGTGTGTGAGAGAGAGAGAGACAGACACACACACACATATGGAAGAAAGAGACACATGCACACACACAGAGTTGTAAGAGGAAAGAGAAAGAGCATAGATTCCAATAAACCTATTTCTCAAGCTGTTTCCAGCTTGAGACAGGCTAAGAACTGTAGAGATTTTCACTCAGGCTGTATTCATTTAGACAAATGTTACCTTATATGTTACTTATCAGTGAGAATCTTTTAAGACCAAGGCAAGTCTCATCTTATTTTTCCCATGAGAACATGATTATGGAAGATATCTCCTCTCCAGAACTTCTGTCTGCTTTCACAGATTTTCAGGTCTGTATAGTTGACTGACTCTGACGGAGAGGTTGTGTGATGTGGCAGGTGCATGCCAATCATTTGAGGACCCCAAGACACAAGGTTCATCAACATGCTTTAGATGGATTGTTGCTAGGCTTTCACGGTCTTATCTCACTCTGAAACTAAGTCTGTGCACCATCTGGGTTATATCTTCTGTCTCTCACATGTCTTTACACTTTAATTTAAGGGACTATCCTTCATAATTTCACCAATGATAATTTAGATTATAGTGCCACCCAAAGAACTTTGACACGACATTGTTCATTTGAGAAGCATGCTGTAATGGAAGGGGAACAAAATCCCAGATATCCAACTTTCTGCACTGATTTTATAGTTAGGAGAAATTTCTAAAAGAAATTCCACTCTAAATTGCTTTTTAAAAAGATTTCTTTTTTTTTAAACTTAAAATTTTTTTAATGTTTATTTGTTTTTGAGAGAGAGAGAGAGACTGAGTGCAAGCAGGGGAGGAGCAGAGAGAAAGGGAGGCACAGAATCCGAAGCAGGCTCCAGTCTCTGAGCTGTCAGCACAGAGCCCGACACAGGGCTCGAACTCACACTCAGATGTGAGATCATGACCTGAGTCGAAGTCAGATGCTCAACTGACTGAGCCACCCAGGCACCCCGAAAGATTTCTTTGCTAAGACAAAAAAATGTGAAAAACTTATAATTATCTTTTTTAAACATACTCCCAATCACAACTTAACCCTAATGGCTTTTATTTTATTATTCCTCTTGTTTATCTTTTGCTTCTCATTACTTTCTGTCTCTACTCCTCTTTCATTTCTTCTGGTTATCCAGAAACCCAGGAAGGTCACCTGTCTTGTAAAGCTAAATTCCCTTTTTAAAAAGGTAAGCTTTTTATGGTTGATTTTAAGCCCTAAGTCATATCAAGCAAGACTGGTCTAAAAAATTTAAGATAGTTCAGAGAACATAAAACTCAGGATCAATATCTGTTGGCTCATCTCTTAAGAGGAATTCTATATACAAAAACTGGATGAAAAAGGAAGATGGGTAAAACCATAAGGATTGCTTAAGAAGACTCTGAATTACATAAGAAACCAGAAGGTTTTAGAAAAGTTGTGGATTGCTAAATTAAAAGCTCTCCCAATGGTATTTTTCTTCCTTATTGAAAATCAGATCACAGCTTCCTACCTAAACTGAACTTTGGTTCTCTGATATTTTTTTTGTCTAATCAAGCCCTGACTGAAGATTACCACATGGTAATAAGTTCTTTGTGGGCAAAAATTTCTTCTGATATTGGCAGAATTCTAAAATTTTTATAATGTTTTTATTTTTGAGAGAGAGAGAGACAGAGGGCAAGAAGGGGAGGGGCAGAGAGAGAGGGGGACACCAATCTGAGGTAGGCTCCAGGCTTTGGGCTGTCAGCCTGACGTGGGGATTGAATCTGCAAACATGAGGTCATGACCTGAGCCAAAGTCAGATGCTTAACTGACTGAGCCACCCAGGAGCCCCTGGTATTGGCAGAATTCTGGGGGATGAACTCACTGAGGTTCAGACTGATCCTAAACTTTCATAATATCATCTAAAACCAGAAGCTAAGAAATACCTCAAGTCAACACAATAATCAAAAGCCAAATAGACAAGATTAATCATGCTTTATACTGGTCCCTGTGACTCTCCATCTCTCTGAGTCAAAAGAACAAAAAACAAAAAAACAAAAACCAAAAAACAGTGAGGATATAGATTTGTTCAGGACTATAAGCCCAAATAAATGAGTCATATTTGTACTCTTCTTCCCCAAGTTACTGAATCCCAATACTATTTTATCTTCAATACTAACATTATAAACATGTGTTCTGCTTTCTTTAGTGCTCCTTTAGATCAAGACCGGCCCCCACCCCACCCCACCCCAGGAAGTTCAACAATTTGGGCACTTCTGCCTTCGGGGTTTACTGAGGTACCCTCTTGGTTTCCACAGATTTTTAACTAGAACTTTCAGAACTCTGAATTTTTCTTATCCAATGTATAGATGACGCTTTACTGTGTTCTCAAGATGAGGTGAGCTTGAAGACTGACTCTTATTTGTACTTACTACTTTAGTTTTAAAAGGTTATATCATTTCCAATGATAAAATACAATTTTCTCAGAACAGAGTGCATTATCTAGAACATAATTTCTATTTAAAATTTTTTTTAATTTTATTATTGTAAGTTTTTATTTAAACTCCACTTAGTTAACATACAGTATCATATTATTTTCAGGTGTACAATATAGTGATTCAACACTTCCTTACACCTGGTGGTCATCACAACAAATGCCCTCCTTAATCTTCATCACCTATTTAAACCATCTCCCCTCTGGTAACCATCAGTTTGTTCTCTATAGTTACGAATCCATTTTTTGGTTTCTGTATCTCTTATTTTTCCCTTTTGCTGGTTTCTTTTGTTTCTTAAATTCCACATGAGTGAAATCATATCCTATTTGTCTTTCTCTGACTGAGTAATTTCACTTGACATAATATTCTCCAGCTCCATTCACGTTATTGCAAATGGCAAGATTTCATTCTTTTTTATGGCTGAATAATATTCGATTGTATTTATAATTCCAATATAGTCAATATACAGTGTTATAATAGTTTAAGGTGTACAATACAGTCGTTCAACAATTCTATACATTACTCGGTGCTCATTGTGGTAAGTGTACTTTTAATCCCCTTCACCTATTTCACCCATTCTCCACCCACCTCCCCTTTGGTAATCCTCAGGTGTTTCTCCCTAGTTAAGAGTCCTTTTTTTTTTGTCTCTCTTTTTCTTTGCTTTTTTTTCTTAAATTCTGCATATGAGTGAAATCCTATGGTATTTGCCTTTCTCTGGCTGACTTATTTCATTTAGCATCATGCTCTCTGGATCCATGTTGTTGCAGATGGCAAGATTTCATTCTTTTATATGGCTGAGTAGTATTCCATTACATATTCGCATCTTCTTTATCCATTCATCTATCAATGGACACTTGGGCTCCTTCCATTATTTAGCTATTGTAAATAATGCTGCAATAAATATAGGGGTGCATATATCTTTTCAGATTAGTGTTTTTATATTCTTTGGGTAAATACCCAATAGTGGAATTATTGGATCAATGGTGGTTCTATTTTTAATTTTTTGAAGTACCTTCATACTGTTTTCCACAGTGGCTGCACCAGTTTGTATTCTCAACAGCAGTGCACAAGGATTCCTTTTTTTCCACATTCTCACCAACACTTGTTGTTTCTTGTGTTTTTGATTTTAGCCATTCTGACAGGTGTGAGGTGATATCTCATTGTGTTTTTGATTTGCATTTCCCTTATGATTAGTGATATTGAGTATCTTTTCATGTGTCTATTGGCCATCTGTATGACTTCCTTGGAGAAATGTCTGTCCATGTCTTATGCCACTTTTAATTGGTTTGTTTGTGTTTTGTTTTGTTTTGTTTCTTTGGTGTTGATTGTATAAATTCTTTATATATTTTGGATACTAACCCATTATCGAATATGTCATTTGCAAATATCCTCTCTCATTCAGTAGGTTGTCTTTTAGTTTTGTTGATTGTTTCCTTTGCTGTGAAAAAGCTTTTTATTTTGATGTAAATCAATGGTTTATTTTTGCTTTGGTTTCCCTTGCCTCAGGAGACATATCTAGAAATATATTACTATTGCTGACTGCCTGTGCTGTTTTCTAAGATTTGTTTGGGTTCAGGTCTCACATTTAGGCCCTTAACACATTTTGAGCTTATTTTAGCATATGATGTAAGAAAGTGGTCTGGTTTCATTCTTTTGCATGTAGCTTTCCAGTTTTCCGAACACCATTTGTTGAAGAGACTGTCTTTTCCCATTGCATATTCTTGCCTCCATTGTCAAAGATTAATTGACCATATAATTGTGGGTTTATTTCTGAACTCTCTATTATGTAGAAAATAATTTATCTTAAAAGAAGTAAAATTTTTACCCATGATAGGTTACAAATCACTCAAAACTTTCCCAGACAAATTATTAAGAGATAACTAGGAGGGTTCTGTTTTTCATTGGTTACTGCAAGCAGTGGGTTCCCAACTTTTAAAATATCATCACATTTCTATATGACTTATTTAATCCTTGACAAATGAAACTCTTTCCTGAGAATGTAAATATTAACAGCTATTTTATGACTTAAAATGAACTCATCAAAAGCTCCATGAGTTGTGTCTTCCTAATCATAAATCTTTCTGCCTATTTATACATGAACACTCTGGATTATCCCTTAGTGTTCTTAGTTGGAATTATCACAGACCAATGCTTCTTTCAACCTTTCCTAGACCAATAATCTCCTTGTCTAAGCAGCAGCACCCAAACAAGCGGAGGCTTTTACTGACTTGGTTTTATGATCTTTAACTTGATGGTATCTTATGCTGTGCAATCTTCGTTACTTACTGAAAATACATGAAATTTTTCAGCAAGCAGGCTTAATTCCTATGAAATTTTATCACCTCCCCCTTCACACACTGTATCCATCATTGGATTATTTTAAATCCTACTAATCTTTCATTACTCAAAGAAAAGGAATCCCATGACTGTCTACCTTCTGTTCAAGAACTGACTATGCCTTGAATAGACTTATTATTATAAACATCCCTAGAAAATCCTCATTGAGTATCATTTATTGATTGTCCATCTCTTAATTCTGAAACTGGAAATTTTTAGGCAAGACATTCCAGACAGATTTCAATGAACTCTTAGAATATAACCTGTTATCAGAAGTAAATTCAGCCCAGATGGTAGAATTTCATTAACTTGCCAGAGCTTGCAAATTGTCAAGAGATAAGGGTTAATATATACACTCATAGCAGGTAAGCCATTGGGGTAATCCACAATTTTGAAATGCTTTAGAAAAACAGAAGATTAAAAAATACATATGGTTACACACACACACACACACACACACACACACACACACACACTCGTGCATTTGGGCTGCTATCAAAAAATACCATAGGCTGGATGGCTGAAACAGCATTTATTTCTCACAGTTCTAGAGTCTGGGAAGTCTCAGATTAAGGTGCCAGAAGATTCAGTGTGTAGTGAGGACCTGCTTCTTGGTTTATAGACTACTGCCTCCTCACTATGTTTTCACGAGGCAGAAGAAACAAGGAGCTCTATGGTATCTCTTCTATAAGAGCACCAATATGTTTCTAAAGGCCCAACCTCATAATCCCATCACAGTAGAGGTTAAGATTTAAAAATTCAAATTTTGGGAGAGACACAAATTTATTTTTTTATTTTTTTAACCATTTTTAAATGTACAATTTAAATTTATTGTTTATAATAATTTTATTTTTTTAACCATTTATTAAAAAATTTATTTTTTAACCATTTTTAAATGTACAATTTAGTGACATTAGTGCATGCACGTTGTTGTGCACCATCATCATGATCTATTTGCAGAACTTTTTCATTATTCCATATGGAAACTATATCCTTGTGAAACAAGAACTTCTCATTGTCATCTCCCCCCAGCTCTACTAACCTCTATTCTTTTTTCTGTCTCTATAAATTTTTAGGTACCTTATATAAGTGGAATCATACAATGGTTTTCTTTTACTGCCTGGCTTATCTCACTGAACATCATATAACATATTAATGTAAACATATTAATACTACATAAACTATTTTCTACAGTGGCTGTATCATTTTACATTCCTGCTACAAAGCACCAGGTTTCTAATTTCTTCACATCTTCACTAACATTTGTTATTTTTCATATTTTTGATAATAGCCATCCTAATGAGTATGGATTGGTAACAGTGAAGGTTTTTGACCCCAGACATTAACCCAATAAAAATGGTTAACAGATTAAATGACTATTAAATGACTAACACAAATGTTGAAGTCATGCAAAAACAGGTAGCATGGAAACCAAAGGAAATGCCTAGATAATGAATATAGCAGGTAGGCCTTACGAAGGTCCTGGCCCTCCTAATAGTCCTAGAACTCAAGTCTTCTGAGAGTTTGAAGGAGGTTATTATAGAATGCCAGTGACTGGCTCCAGCATATGAAGAGTTATTGGAAAAATTTCAGTTGTAAATTGCATGAAAATTATCTCTGATACTTCAGAGTGCATACTTGGTGACACTAGAGGATCTTAACTAGAATCTTGCCAAAAATTCCACATGAAAGCCTACACACAATAAGGACAAATTGACGACTACAGTCAGTCAATATTGGTTGGGATATTTTTACTAAGTGACTAAGGTTATCTGTGGTACATGACTATATAAGGGACATGGACAAGAGCCTAAGCTTCAAAGTCCCTATGAACATTTTTAAAGAAGTTCATGTAATTGTCTCCTTCTATGTTTTTTTTCTTTTCAATTGAGATATAATTGACCTACAAGATTACATTAATTTCATGTGTACAACATAACAATTCAATACTTGTATATATTTTTAAATGTTCACTACAATAAGTCTAGTTAGGATCCTTCATCGTATGGGGTTTGAATATGTCCTCCTGGTCATTGTTTGCTTATTCTTAGAATAGATCAAAGCATTTCCTTTCTTGGCAGCTATGTTTCTGACTATATAGCAAGCACATTGCTTAATTTTATGTTTCCAATTCTCCAGTGATAAAAGTACTCATTTTGTTGGGACTGTTCAACAATTTCAAAGCCTTGAGCTTACAAACAAATTATCATTCTTTAAACTGTGTGCTTTTGTTATTTATTTTTCTAGCCATATAATTTCCTCTTCTCAGGTTAAAATTCTTAATTTTTAACAAACACAATTATTTTTAAGCTATATTACTTATGAGTTCTTTAAGGTCAATGTTGCTTTCTGTATTCTTATTCACTCCTAAGTATAAGTCCAACACCTGAATGCAATTTGTTCATGATTTGGAGCTAGGTAAAACATAAAATCAAATGAACTACTAGGCTTGTAACCATTTTTTCCCAGTGTCAAATAAGTCCCTTTAGTTCTAATCGTTTATAATAAAACATATGGTTTAATCAGTCATCTGCCTCAGTTACTAACATGTAGTTTTTGGTTTTGTAGTCACTGTTTATTCATTTATTTTTTTTGTGGAAGACAGCATATCAGGCAGATAAGCAAAACCCGAAACACCCTATTATGTCATATCTGGGAGGGTAGGTAGGGAAGTTTCTGTAACACCCTGAAAGCACTTGTATGAGAATACATCTTTATAACTGGACTGTCACGGAGGTAAGACTCAGAAAGTGAACCTGTGGAATTTATTTAATACCTATGTTACGTTACAGACTTTACAGACAAGGTTTACTATATAGGATATCTTTGTATTCCCTATAAGATATAACATTTCATCTACTTCATGGCATCTTTACTCTATATTCTCCCACCTAGTGCTTAAAAATCCCCAAGTAATGCAAAACTATACAGTAAGCCTAGGCATCCACATAGAGATATTTTGACTAAGAACTTGTCACTGGGCAGCCCCCTACCACAGGTATGAAACTTGTTTCAAGAAGGAGAAAAAAACAGGTCTCTGGAGTCTAAAACCTTAACTATTCAAGGGAAATTATGGATGTTTTTCTTCTGCCCTTAGCCTCTGTATATCACTCTTTACTAGAGGCATGGATGGTGGGAAATCTTAACAAGCCATGGTTCAGAGATTGAAAAGGGAGTTAGATAATGCCAGAAATGCATAGAACTCCTTCTCTGTTCATAAAGTAAGAAGCCCTAGGGGCGCCTGGGTGGCTCAGTCAGTTAAGAGTCCGACTTCGGCTCAGGTCATGATCTCGCAGTCCGTGAGTTTGAGCCCCGCGTCGGGCTCTGTGCTGACAGTTCAGAGCCTGGAGCCTGTTTCAGTTTCTGTGTCTCCCTCTCTCTCTGACCCTCCCCCATTCATGCTGTCTCTCTCTGTATCAAAAATAAATAAATGTTAAAAAAATTGTTTTTAAAAAGTAAGAAGCCTTAGACATACCTGCACTTCACAGTTATTACATGTACCACTTTAGGAAAAAAATATTATATTTACAATCCTATAGATATTTCTGAGAACGTTATTATTACCAAGAAGGTCGAGGAAACAAAGGAAATTATAAGATTAGTTAATTTAGATAATATGCGCATACCTAGTCTGTAGGCATTTTTGTGGCTGCAGTCTGTTGTCCTGAGTTAATTAGACCAACCTTGGTTTTTGACTTAGATGTGGAATATGTAATCTGATCATAGTATTCTTAGTATTTGTGTTACAGTGTTCAAACATGTAACCTCTAGAATTTTAAATGCTTTTCATAAGCACTGTTCTATCAAATGATAGAGCAGCACACACAAAAAAAGGAAAACTCGATACATGTAATGGTTGAAATGAGCACCAAAAGAACTCTGATATATAATGAGGACTCTACAAACATCTATTGCATCATTTCCCCTTATGATAACCATCTATAGGTCAGGCTGAAGAATGATCAAAAGGGAAGGCTGATTAATAAGATCATCTGTTTCAACAGGACTTGAGTAAGATTTTAGATCAACTATGCTAACCTGTATTAGTTGCTTGTTCCAAGAGAATTTTGCCTGGGAGAAATAATTCCATAAGCCAATAAATAACTTCACCGATTACTTCAGACTTTTACTACAGATCAATTTATTGGAGATAAAAACCCTACTCACCTGGGTAGACTGCTTACTCATCGAACAGGAATTTACTTTCCAAGACTTGCTTCATGACCCTTGCTTTACTATGTCTACCAATCCCAAATTATTATATCACACATTTTTATTGAATACTAGTCAGTTCCCTGCCTAGAAAGACCCATCTTTAATCAATTTAGCTCAAACTTCAGAGCCTTATTAATACGTATCTCACTCTGACATTCTTCTTCTGAGACACTGCTCAAACTCTGTCAAAGAGGTTCTCTCCCTCAATGCAGTGAGTCTTAAATAAACTTGGTTTGGCTTTATTAATGGGCTATTGTGTGATATTTTGAAGAGCTCAGCAAGAAGTTGTACACATACCTTTTAAAAAAGAGAATTTCTGCTTCTCAAAAGTTTTAGATTTCATGTTTTTTGTTAAAGGGATTACTTTAGGAGTTTAGGAAACCATTTTTTTTAGAGACTGCAAAATAACATTATTGACTTGCAAAATTTTCTCTTTAAAATCTGTTCAAAAACTAAGTACGTTATGGAAGTCCAATAAACCAGAATTTTTGGTCTGTAAGGGTTAATTAGTATTCTTTTTAGTAGATATGAAGTTATTTCCATACACTAAAAAAAACATTTTGGGCGTGCCAGGGTCATGGGATTGAGCCCTGCATTGGACTCCACATTGAGTGTGGAGCCTATTTAAGATTTTCTCACCCCCCAACTCTGCTCCTCTCCCCCATGCACACTTTCTCTTTCTCTAAAATTAAAAAAAAAAACATTTTGAAAGATGCAATTGAGGAAAAAAAATCAATTGCTACCTCTTATTCAGTGGCATACGTTTCCCAATAAAAAATAAGAAAAAATAGACAAGCTATCATTGACAGTGTGAAGAGGAAGAGGTGCTGAGAGTGAAATGCAAAGAACTTTAGAACCCTAAGTAATATAGGCATTTAAATACAGATTACATTGGGAATAAGGTTTGATTGAGGTAAAATTTGTTAAAATTAGTCCTGTATCTATCAAATTGAGTACTGATTTTGTGTTTAATATACTATGCTGACTGGAAGTGAAATGAAGAAACTTGGAGATTTGGAAACTAGAATGGGGACAAAAGAGGACCATTAAGTGACCCAAATTCCAGTTAAAAACCACTGACTACCAGAAATGAAAGAACTTTAGATATCAAGAGGAAAAATAAGAAATTCAGCTGTTTGAAATAATATTATAACTGACTTCAAAGAAATGTGGATTAGTCGCTTTGTACTTTTTCCTTATTGGAAATAAGAGTTACATAAAGTTACTCTTTTATTTTTACTTTGTCTATGTTATGCTATTTCAAATGTTTCGATTATGTTGGAAAAGAAAATGATTCAGAGAAACTGATTGATTAACGAAGTTTTATGACTAGTATTCTGGGCATTTTAGAAACTAGAACACATTAGTGAAACTTGTTTATTGAAAATAAATATAAATTTGGCCATTAACTGGCTTAGCACTGATTTTCATTTTAGTTTAATTATGGTTATATTCCTAAAACTTATTGTGCATCACAACATACTCCTTTTATAAACCCTGACTCTCAAAATATCCCTGTGAGATAGAGGGATAAAAATTATGTTTCACAGGGTTCCTGGGTGGCTCATTTATTTAAGTTTTTGACTCTTGGTTTCGGCTCAGGTTATGATCTCACAGTTCATGAGTTTGAGCCTCTCATCGAGTTCTGAGCTCATAGCAATGGAACCTGCTTGGGATTCTCTCTCTCCCTCTGTTTCTGGCTCATTCTCTCTCTCTCTCTCTCTCTCTCTCTCTCTCTCTCTCTCTCTCCCCCCTCTTTCTCTCAAAATAAATAAACTTTTAAAAAATATATGTTTCACTATTAATGAAGTGATAATCATTGAAGTCAAGTAGATTGGACAATATTGTACACAGTGGAAAACATTTTTAAATCTCCCTATGTATTTTCTTCATTGTTATGTGTTACCAAAACAAACTCTTCTTTATAGATGTCACATTTTAAGAATGTGAATAGAATCACAAATCAATGGTATTACATTCTGACACTGTGTCTTCAGTAGAAAGCATCTCTGTTTCTCATTTTGAAGAATCACACCTTTCATGTTTCATTACTCAAGAATACTCATGATAACAAGAGACCCAACTTTCATTATGACCAGTGTAAGAGAAAGCATCCCCTCCCACAACAAAATTAAGACTCCTTCCTTGAACCACAGAAAGCAGTGGACAACATCTACTGATTGCCTTACCCCTGGATAATCTGGACCAGTGACTGAAAAGAAGGATGTATTTACCCTGATTACCTGTATTTATTACTGGAATTAGGGCCATTATCTTCTAACTCACATGGTAACAAGAATGGATGTTGGGAGGATAATCACAATATAATGCTTCCTTTTTCCAGCTTAAGTTTATGCTCCTTCTCTGGAATTAAATGTGGACTCCTCACATCTTTCTGCTTATTGAAATAATTCTCATCCTGTAAGGATAAGGCAAGTACTTATCTTCATGCTACAAGATGCCTTCCTTGACTATTGTATCACCACTCTTTCCTTCCTCTATTAGACTTTTATTTTGTACCACACATTGTATGGCTGGATTACATGCTTCTATTTAAAGTTAGCTGTATCTTTTTTCTTTTTTTTTTCCGAATGGGTTAGGGGGCAGAAGTAAGTAACAAAGCAAACCCTTGTTTGTTAGTGTGCACTTGTTTCATGTAGGTCCCTTTCGTCTTCCAAACCAGATTTGTATGCTCTTAGTGGCACAGATTTTGCCCTTTATTTTTCCTAGCCTTGCAGAATTAGTCTGAGTAAAAACTGCAGATTATTATTGTCTAACTCTTAATGATCCAAAACACAGCATTGCTTATTATTATTACATTCTTGGTCATTAGCATTTTTAAAACTTACTTTTAGAGATTATGTTTGCTTTTATCTTAAGATGGTATTAATCTTAGTAAAAAAAAAAAAAAACAAAACAAAAGTCCCAAACCTTTAAAATGTCAATTCAGCCACACAACACTTTTTTCTTAGCTTCTTTTGTCTCATGTTAAGTAAATATATGTTATAGAGGAAGGACGGCTATATACAGAAATCATTTTAACCTGGAAAGAGATTCTCAGCCATGCAAGAACTGTACTCAAGCTCTCTTGAGTGCTTAATAAATATTTGGTCTTATTACTCTGTAGTTCATGTTTGCTTATTCATTGGAAAATTAAAATAAATCCCCTAATTTTCATAATGATTTTATCATACATCAATCTTCTTTGTAACTCTTCTGAGAAAGAGTGGTCAATGAGGCATTCTATAAAGGAAGGTTAAAGGTTTTATGACTTTAATCTGCATATGAAACTCATAATTCCAAATACTTATAGTTTTCTCAGGCTTGTTCTAATGGCTATATATATTTTTATTTACTCTGCCTAATGTAATTTCTAAATAAATTATGAGTTACCATAAGCCTTCTCTAAAATATTTAGATCATAGCAAAACAATTGGTATGCTGTAAATTATATAGTTCTTAAGAGTGTGAATCCTGTAATGTCTGTGTTTGCTTCCTAACTGAATGACCTTAAATGACCTAGCTGAATGACAGTGGGCAAGTTATTTCTTGTTACTCAATTTTCTCATTTATTAAATGTTGGTTATAATAGTACCTATATCATAGGATCCTTATGAGAGTTTGGTTTAACTTCATTTCTAAATATGGATTGTATACAAAATGTCGTCATAGAATTACAGAATTAGAGACAGTAAAATCTATTTCTTCTTTATTGAAAAATGATTGTTCTTATATACCACTTAAGTCAGTATAATTAAAATGTCTAACTTATTATAAGCATGCAAGGGCCTCTTTTTAGAATCAAAAGGAATAAATTAGCTGTCAGTCACTCGGTCTGGAAGCAGAATCAAGAAAACAGCAGAAATCAAGGCTTTCTTTTCTTTTTTCTTTTTCTCTTTCTGTCTTATAGGCAGTGAGGTTTCTCTGCTAAGATACCTCTCTGTGTGCGTCTGCTTCATAATTTCTTTTTGCATATAGACTTCCTCTGCTCCATTTGCTTATAAGCCTAACATAGTTACCCCTACCTTGGTATTGCATATGTATTGGGTCAAATGCCCAACAGAGATTGACAAGAGTTTTTGAGTCCTTGCACTTATCTTGACAGGAATTACAACTGGTCCAGCTCAGGTCAGGTAATTGCCCTCATCCAATCAACTAGGCCAAGGGTGTCAGACAGCCCCTTGCCCACTCAGTAGGGACTGTGGGGCGCACATTTCTTAAAACAAGCATGTGCTAAGAGGGAAATTGACTAGGAAGTACCTGACAGATACTTTTTAGAGATGGGCTTGAAAATTTAACAGAAACCATGTGAAAGCAAAGCAAAGAATATCAATTAACAAATTTAGAAAGCTAAATTCTAATCAGTTTGGTTTAAGGTTTGGATGACATACATTTTCACTGATCACATTTTGGTTTTTTTTTTAACGTTTTTTTTTTTTTTTTAATTTATTTTTGAGACAGAGAGAGACAGAGCATGAACGGGGGAGGGGCAGAGAGAGAGGGAGACACAGAATCGGAAACAGGCTCCAGGCTCTGAGCCATCAGCCCAGAGCCCGACGCGGGGCTCGAACTCACGGACCGCGAGATCGTGACCTGGCTGAAGTCGGACGCTTAACCGACTGCGCCACCCAGGCGCCCCTCACTGATCACATTTTGTAATGACAAAAGTGTTTTTTTTTTCTTCAACCATTACAGAAATTTTGAACATAAATGTAAGACTATGCTTTTGTCATCACAATTATGACCTTGTACTAATCTCGTTTTTCACTCTGGAGAGCTTCACAAAGTGATACACTTGAAAAATATTTTATCCAACTCTGGGTGACTAAAAACACTGAAAAATGCCATAACAAATTGAGAACACATAGGTACCTTAATTAGATATGACCAATTACCTGAATGGGGTTTAGCCAACACTCTGAAAAGGAAATAAACTCAAGACAATGCCACAATTTACCCTACTTCTCAGTAGATGGGCTTTCAGTGTTTCTTCTCAGTGGACCTGTCCATGTGTACCCTTAACCTTACTTTTGGCACATAACTTGGAGAATGATGGCAGTCCTGCCTGCCCCTAGCATTGTATGGCCAGAGCAAGAGTAAAAATGGAGGCCCACGCATCAAATGTATAAATATTTAAGATTAAAAATGAAGCCAATAAAATATTATATGAAATGAGTTCCTTCCTCTTCCTTTAACAGATGGACTTTCATAATTATCTGAGAGGCCAAATTTGAAGTTATAAATTTCAGACTCTCTGAAGTTCTGCACTCCAATGAGATGGTCCATCCCTTTCTTTTCCTACCTCTGTTTCTGTGAAGGACTTACACACACACATGTGACTGACTTGCCCCAGTAAGTTATTAGCATACCTTCTACAATCAGCCACTCTTGGCCACTTTCCAGTCTATGGTGTGCACACCTGCAGGACAATCTACCCCTAGGAGAATGGAACTGAGGAGGAGACATTTGCAAAGTTCAGATCAGTGGCCTCTCTTCTCTGTGCCTAAAGATAGTCATGGCTGGTGAAAAGAAGGGTGTATATGTATGGGTTATGATTCCACGTGTCAGTAAGCTTTCATGATTGAATGAAGATAAAAAGAATATTTTTATAAAGTGGGAGGTTTATGCCATCAACCAAGAAAGGCCAGAAAACATTAATTCTAAACAAAGGAGCTTTTACTTTTTATTTAATAAATGTGAAATTTAGAAAAATATTCAAAAAGCTATTTCTGAAAGAAGTCTGAAGCACATGAAGTACAATTGTATTTATTGATATCAATATTTAAAAAAAGAATGAATAAGTGAGAAGATATAAGAAGTTGTCTGGTGTTTCATCTTTATATAACATGAGACTCATTCAGATTTTATATAGATGAAAATGCACTCAAGAATTTTGAAGAAGGGGGTGCCTGGGTGGCTCAGTCGGTTGAGTGGCCGACTTCAGCTTGGGTCATGGTCTCATGGTTCATGGGTTCAGGCCCCACGTTGGGCTCTGTGCTGACAGCTTGGAGGCTGGAGCCTGCTTTGGATTCTGTGTCTCCCTCTCTCTCTCTGCCCCTTCACTGCTTGTGCACTATGTCTCAAAATAAATAAACATTAAAAAAAATTTCTTTAAAAAAAGAATTTTGAAGAGGAATGACAAGATTAAATGATAAATATTACTTGTTGATAGTAGGTGTCTTTTCAAAATTAAAGAAAAAATAAACATGTTATGGTTGTGTTTATGATTTGGTAGTAACAATAACTACAAATGCAATAAATGTAGTCCTCAATATTTTATAAGGCTTTGAACACTAAAAAATATGTTATAATCTATGTAACCACTTTGTTGAACCAGTATATTCAATGGAATATACATTGGAAATGGTTGTAGTTTTGTTTCCCCAATCACTATCATTATCCTAGATTTCCCTTTTCTGATATTGTTAGCCGGTACCAAAGTTTTCTGGTCTACTGTAGTCCAAATAAAACTTCAATTTTTCACCCTTCAAAATGTCTCTCCTATTTCTAGCTGACGCGTAATTGTTAGGTAGAAGATCTATGGTGCAGGGTGGGGAGGATGGTCTGTTCTTTCGCTCTTCTTCCTCCTCCTCCTCTTCTTACTCTTGCTTTTACAGCCAGTGAAGAGCAGAATTAGTAGAAAATCATCAACTTTCTACATCACTGGGACTGTTGTAATCAGATTGTAGATGTCCTCTATGTGATAAGCCTTCAACTGTGGTATTTTCATATTGGTCATTTGTGTGTGGCCTGAAGGCACATTGCATTGAATCTGTTTGTGTTCCCCTCCCCCCAAAATCATGTTAAAATCCTAATACCCAATGTGATGGTATTAGGAGGTGAGGCCTTTGAGAGGTGATTATGTCATGAGAGTGGAACCCTCGTGAATGAGATTAATGATATATATATATATATATATATATATATATATATATATATATATAATATTTTATATATTTTGTGTATATATAAAATATCCAGAGAGCTTCCTTGCTTCTTTTGCCATGTGAGGACACAGTGAGAAGATGTTCATGTATGAAGAAGAACGTGGGCTCACACCAGACAATGAATCTGGCACCTTGATTTTGGACTTCTAGCCTCCAGAACTATGAGAAGCAAATGCTTGTTGTTTATAAGCAACTCAGTCTATAATATTTTTATTATAGCATCCCAAATGGACTAAGCATCTTTCCCTGAAGCTGAGGTGAATTCCCTTGTTGACCTTTTGTAAGCATTTCCTTGACCCTCAAGCTCTTGCTCTTGACAATACTCCACAGCATCTTAATGCTAGGTACCACCTTGGAATGGTATAACTTAAATATTAGCTTAAGTCTGGTGACTTTGTGGTGTCCACTTGGTTTACAGGAAGCTTTCCATTGCAGCTTCTCTTCTTTCCTTGACGTTATGGTGCTCTAGCCAGATTTTTGTATTCATAGTTCTCCAGGCAGGAAGTAAGCATCAGTCTCTATGTTTAAGAATGTCCTAGTCACTGAGAGGGCTATTGCCAAGTTCTTTCAACATCAGCCTGTGATGGTTAATTTTATGTGTCAGCTTGAGTGGGCCCCAGGTTCCCAGATTAAGCATTGTTTCTCCATGTGTCTGTGGTAGTGTTTCCACATGATAGTAGCACTTGAATTGGTGGGCTTTGTCGATTGCCCTCCCCAATGTGAGTGGATAGCATCCGATCGATTGATGGCCTGATTAGACCAAAAGGCTGAGGAAGGAAGTATTTATCATTTTTTACGTGCTTCACTGATCGAGCTGGGACATCTCATCTTCTTCAGCCTTCAGACTAGAATTTACACTACCAGATTTCCTGGGTTTTCAACTTACGGATAGCGATTGTGGGACTTAGCCTTCATAATGGTGTGAGCCAATTCCTCATAGTTAATCATATACCTATATATACATATATGTGTGTGTATATATATATGTATACATATAATTATGGATATATTGTACATATATGCATACATGTAAATATGTATGTCTATGTATAGATACACATACGGAAAGATTGATCTCCTATTGGTTCTGTTTCTATAGGGAAGCCTAATACACAGCCTCATTATTCTTCACTCTGATGGCAGCCCAGTAGTGGGCATACGAGCATCTGCAAGTTAGCAAATGTCCAGCCTAAGACTGAGATGCTAGAAACAGGAAAAATCACTTTCAACAACTTGTCCCTTCTGTTATCTACTTTGATTTTTCACAATGAGTATTGAGGTCTATTGGATTGGTATTATTTTCTCTACTTTACACACGAGTAAATGAATGCTCAGATGTTAAGTGACCAACTCCAATCAGTTACAGGTTCACTTTGGAGTAAAGCCTTCTTTCCATCTATTTCGAGATTTAAGACTCAACTCTTGGGGTGCCTGGGTGGCTCAGTTGGTTGAGCATCCAACTTCGACTCAGGTCATGATCTCACAGTTCGTGGGTTTGAGCCCCATATCAGGCTCTGTGCTGACAGCTGGAGCCTGCTTTGGATTCTGTGTCTCCCTCTCTCTTTGCCCCTTCCCCACTCATGCTCTGTCTCTCTCTGTCTCTCAAAAATAAATAAAAATATTAAAAAAAAAGACTCAACTCTTTATACCCAATTACATACCTTGGATGTCTGTTCACCTCTGGAACCAATATATTTCTTAGATATGTAAGGCTTCAACAAATATAAGAAAAATAAATTCTGAATAACTGATTTAATTAGGGATTTTAAAAATTATTTTTGAAAGTCTTTAAAAAGTTGCTAAGGAGAAAAAAAAAGACCTAATTCAACCCATTTCTATATGCTTCCTACTTAGTTTTCAGAGCTGTGACAAAGCTGTCTTCTTCATTTTGACATAAACACTCTCTCCACAGTCACTAAGAAATTAAGAAAACCTCATTTATTTTTCCAGGGTCCATTAACAAGTCCATATTTTATTTGTCTTCCATCTTCATTTTCGACTGTGCTTTGCTAATAAGAAAAAGCTAACATTTTTTCTAGCAATCAAAATCCATTCACAATACTGATTTCCAATTATTTAAAGAATGAATTGCATTTTGCGATTTTGGCTGGTTTAAAAAGTGGATTCAGTAAATATCTTGCCTGGAAACAGAGATAATAGGTTCATCATGGATATTGCCCCTTAAGTCGGAGTTACACAACAGTAGTTTGTTTAATCCTTTCCTTTCCCTTGCCCCTGGTAATGACATTTCATTAACATTTTAACTTCTTCGGGAAAAAAAAAAATATTTCAGCTTAGAGCTTTAATAACCTACCTAGGGTATTTTTTACGTGAGCTTGCATTTTTAAAAAAGAAGCTTCTAACAGGTTCTAATATTAGTTTTAATTTTGAATTCTTAGCAGTGTCTATTGACCCAATGAAAATTTCAATACTGTGTTTCAGCCAGTACTGTGTTTTACCCTAACTGCACAGACTCAGGGTAAAAAACAGAAGATATGTGTACCAGGTTTTACTCTGCTTCCTCAGATATGATCTTGATCATGGGCATCCCTTAAATGAATTTGCCATGTAATACTCCCATTTCCTCTCTGCTGGGTAGGAAGGATACATGCCTCTGTTCTGTACAGCCTTACTGGGCACCAGTCCTTTGGAATTTGGTAATTAAAAATATATTTATAAACTAATGGCCTTTTAGAATTCTTTTGGAAGACTTACTAATTTTTTTTTTTAATTTTTTTTTCAACTTTTTTAAAATTTATTTTTGGGACAGAGAGAGACAGAGCATGAGCGGGGGAGGGGCAGAGAGAGAGGGAGACACAGAATCAGAAACAGGCTCCAGGCTCCCAGCCATCAGCCCAGAGCCTGACGCGGGGCTCGAACTCACGGACTGCGAGATCGTGACCTGGCTGAAGTCGGACGCTTAACCGACTGCGCCACCCAGGTGCCCCAGAAGACTTACTAATTTTTAAAAATTAGCTTTCAAATGAAATATTAACTGAATTTGCTAAATAGCTAAATTAAACATCAATTATGGGGCACCTGGGTGGCTGGTTTAAAAAGTTAAGCGACCGGGGCGCCTGGGTGGCTCAGTCGGTTAAGCGTCCGACTTCAGCCAGGTCACGATCTCGCGGTCCGTGAGTTCGAGCCCCGCGTCGGGCTCTGGGCTGATGGCTCAGAGCCTGGAGCCTGCTTCCGATTCTGTGTCTCCCTCTCTCTCTGCCCCTCCCCCATTCGTGCTCTGTCTCTCTCTGTCTCAAGAATAAATAAAACGTTAAAAAAAAAAAATTAAAAAAAGTTAAGCGACCGACTTCAGCTCAGGTCATGATCTTGCAGTTCATGAGTTTGAGCCTCGCGTGGGGCTCTGTGCTGACAGCTCAGAGCCTGGAGCCCGTTTCAGATTCTGTGTCTCCCTCTCTCTCTGCCCCTCCCCCGCTCACACTCTGTCTCTCTGTCCTTCAAAAATAAATAAACCTTAAAAGAAATTAAAAAAAAAAAAAAACAAAAACAAACATCAGTGATGTTACAATGCACAACAAACGTGCATTTAACTTTGTCCCCAGGTGAGGAAAGCTGCCTTAGCATTTGACTTGCTGCCTTCGTCACTCATCTTCTCTTTCCTGTTCCACATCTTTCTATGTAAAATGATTCAGTTTTTACTCAGTGCTCAATTATGTAACTGGGCTTTGCTTCCCTGGGTACAGATGGACACACGTTCATTTTCCCTTTCTCCTGAAAATGCTGTAGTTGTTGGCCTTTTCTTTCTGATCCAATTTTTCTCTCCTTTAGTGTTTATACTAAGTGACTCACTGTTTCCCTATAATGCCCTGCAATAGCCACTGCTGCTGCTTCTCTCTGCTCACTCTTTCAGGGCCACTTTTATAGTCTTACCTTATGCCAGGCAGGCTGCATAGAGATTCTCTGAGCTCTCTGGTTTCCCCTCTGTGCTGCTCAGAGGTCACATACTCTCAGGCTACCTGGCCCATAAGGATAGGGCTCATGTCATCTGTTTCGTAAAGGGGGTATTCTTATTTAGACTATCCACCATTACTTCACCTTTCCTCTGTGGTTTAGGTAGGAGTATATAGCAGTCAGCAGGTGATCAAATTACTTTAAACACTAGTCCAGTCATTATGCTATAGCTATTGAGCTATATTTTCTTCCCTTTTCTCTGAATGACAGACAAGAACTATTTTCTCCCTTTAAGAAACTAAAAATTCTGTAGAGAGGAATCTGGCTGGCAAGAAAGTGCCTCAAATAAAAAAAAATTATAATGCTTTCTGTTCTCCCTATGTGTCTTCATTGTAGCTAGTAAGCAGAATAATGGTGTTATCTTCCAGAACTTTAAAAATTTTAATTACTTATTATCCACCTCATATAAGTTGCTTAAAATCTAGAATTATTGAGGACTTTCTGTAAGGTTAAGTGTGTGTGCAATTCAAACAAAATTTAAATGAAAGCATCAATGACCTCTAATGCCATAATTAGCTTCATTCTTTCATCCAATAAATATTTATGAAGGATTTTTATGTATTTTTTTAGATGCTGAGTATGAAGAAATAGACAAATACTGAATAAAATTGACAAACCTTTTGACTTCAGGTAGTTTAGCTACTAGTTAAGGAGGATAAGCAATAAACAACTTAGTATATAACGTAATGTCAAGTGGTGAAAATGTATAGGAAGAAGAAAAGTTACCTTAATCAAAACTAATAATTTGAGAAAAACTAATAATGTTGAGATAGGGATTTCTTTTTGCAACCTGACTGCCAAAGTACAACTTCTATGGGCTTTTCCTAAGACATGAACACTGTTTTGCCATGTGACTCGTAATATAATTTTTAGAGCATAAACTTTATGCTAAAAAAATAACATACATATATAAAATATAACATTATGCCAAATCCTAAGTGTATATCCCAGAGAAATTTTCTCACTAGTGGTTACACTGCCACTACTCAGATCAAGAAATGGAATATACCAGCAGCTCAGAATCCTCCCTCATGCCTTTCCCTCCTCTTAAGATCCCTTCCCAAAGGCAGGAGATGTTGCCTACTATCTTGACTTCTTTGCCACCAATTAATTCTTCATGTTTTTGAGCTTTAAATAAGTTATATAGTCTGTATTCCTTTTTTGTTTGCTTTTCTTCCTTCATTGAGATTGTCAATATTGTTACTGTGTTTTGAAATAATATTTCATTCTTATTACTAGTTAATATTGCTTTGTATGAAGATATATTATAATTTATTAGTCCAGTCTACTGTTGAAAGACATTTGTATCATTTCCAGTTTGGTGGCATTACAAACAGTGTTGCAATGTACATTCTTATAAATGTCTTTTGATGAGCATACTTTTTAAAGTTTATTTATTTATTTTGAGAGAGAGAGAGTAGAGTGTGTGTGTATGAGTGGGGGGAAGGGCAGAGAGAAGAGAGAGAGAACCTCAAGCAGGCTCTTTGGCTGTCAGCACAGAGCCCGATGATAGGCTCCATCTCACAAATGTGAGATCATGACCCAAGCTGAAATCAAGAGTTGGATGCTT
The DNA here is from genome assembly GCF_007474595.2 of Lynx canadensis. Lineage (NCBI taxonomy): Eukaryota > Metazoa > Chordata > Mammalia > Carnivora > Felidae > Lynx > Lynx canadensis. The sequence continues at coordinate 91,579,754 of NC_044307.1, forward strand.
AACCAAATGAACCACCCAGGTGCCTAGAGCATTTTTTTTTGATGAGCATGTTTTTGCATCTATGTAGTATATATATATATGGGAGTAGAAGTGCTCAATCATAAATTATGCATATATTTAACTTTAGCAGTATTACTAAACAGCAGTTGCACCAATTCCCGTTTTCACAACACTGTATAAAAGTTTGAGTTTTTCAAAACCTCATGAACACTTGGTGTTACCCTTCTTTAACTTTAGCCATGACTCTATTATTGTAGTTTTACTTTGCATTTCCATGATGGGTGATGATTTTGAGCACATATTCATGTTTATTGTCCATTTGATACCATATTTTATAAAGTGCCTGTGCAAGTCTTTCGTTCATTTTTAAAGTCGGGTTGTAGTGATTTGTAGGAGTTCTTTATATGTTCTAGCACAAGTTCTTTGTTGGATATATGAATTGAAACTGTTTTTTTCTCACTCTGTGGCTTACTTTTTTTATTCTCTTAAAGGTGTCCTTTGGGGAAAAAAATCTTAATTTTAATATAGCCCAATTGCTCAATCTTTTATGGTTAGTGATTTCGAGGTCCTATTCACAAAATTTTTGTCAACCTTAATATAATTTCCCATGATATCTTGTAGAAGCTTTCACTTTTGAACTTTACATTTAAACCTAAAATATACTTGGAAGGGACTTGTTTTTGTTTTTGTTTTGATGGTGCAATGTAAAGGTCAGGATTCTTTTTTTTTTTTCTTTCCCCATGCAGGTGTGCCATAGCCCCAGCACCACTGATTAAAAACTGTCCTTTCCTCAATACAGATATTTTGTCTCTCAAGTCCTGGTTGCCTTGTCAGATCTGAACTCAAATTGTATTTCCCCAGAAACTTGAGACCACTGAATGCTCTACTCATCCACTAATTTCTGCTTCTTTTACTCACCAGTCTCTTGTTTCTTGTGCCAAAATCCTTAAAGATTTAGGAAATGCCTCAAAGGGGAAAACTGGAACATAGGATGTCAAGCTCATTCCAATAAGTACTTTGTTTCTTTGGGTGCCAGGACTCCTTTGAAGGAGCAGCAGTGCTGGCTGCTTTGAAGCTTTCCAATACCTCGAAAATTATTTTTAAAAATTATCTGTCTTTTCTAGTTGCTTTTGGTGTTTTGATCTGCTAGTAGCCGTTTTGTCATAGCTAAAGGTAGAAGTTGTAATGGCATTTTCTTCTATGGAAAGAATGATCTAATGACAAATGGCCTTTAATCTAGTGGTTAAAACACACCAGGGTAACATTTTAATTAAATCTTAAACCAGAAAGAAAGATTGGGCAACCTAAGAAAGACTGAAATACTAAGCTAAGAAAAGAGTACGACAGGTCATAATTCTCAAAAATATGATGGACGTGAAGATTACCATTATTCTACCAATACTAGAATATTAGGCTACTTTCAAACCAAACCATTAATGAGAAGAAGCTGACTATGTTGTTAATAACCCAATAAAATTTAACAGACATTTTTGAATGCCTTACAAGAAAGACTTTCACTTTCTTGTTCTTAAACATGAACAACCACTTATGGTCCTTGATTCTATTTCTCCTGTTTTCAATGAGAAAAATCACAGCTTTTTCCTGAAGCAAGTTTGCAGGAGAATGCTTGCTTAAACCTCTGCAAGAAAACCAAGAACTTCCCTACTGTGGAGTGTCCTGACACCAGTTTCAGCAACAAGCTTTTTCAGACCTGTGAAAGACAGATAAAAATAACATCACAATCTTAATGGAGGAAATGTAAGTTTGAGAGGAAATTGAGTAGGGACAGCTGTAATAGTTTCTATACAATGGAATATTAGAGGCTTACCTAATAGAAAACTAGAAAATAAAGTATAATGATGTACATCAGGACCCGCTTTCATTCTACCCGGTTGATCTTACCCTCTTCCCTTTGTGGCCACAGGCCCTATAGGATTTGGGACTAAGAGGAACTATGCATTCCTAACGAATTACCTAATTATGGTATTTCTCTATGTACTCTTTAAAAATATATTTAAAAGCTGTTTTGTATAGCCAGAGACTGAGATGCAAAGACATCTAAACCTATTAGGAGGTCATCTAACAAACGTGTTAATGCAAAGAGGTTTTCTAGGTAGGTGACTCAAGGTGATGATAGTTCATGAAGGACGGAGGACTCAATCTGGGAGGATTAGGGAAGGAATTTTCAAGTGAATAGAAAATTAAGCATACTTTTCTAACCTACAATATCTTTTGAGTTTGTTACACAAGCATCTATTGAGCACTTGCTACGTACCAGATATTGCATTGGGTGCTGAATACAACAATTATGGCTGGTCTTGCCTTAAAGAAGGGTTTCTTAACCTCAACACTGCTGAAATTTTGGGCCAGATATTTCTTTCTAGTGGGAAGCTGTCCTGTGCACTGTAAAATGTTTAGCAGCATCATAGACCTATGCTTACTACATGCCAGTAGCACCACTCTGCCAGCTGTGAGAGCTCAAAGTATCTCCAGATATTACCAAGTGTTCCCTGGCAGGCAAAATCACTCTCATTTTAAAATCATTGCCTTAAAGAAATTTAAATCTAGTGGGACACACTGATTAAATAGATAATTCAAATAATACTAGAAGTGTGGTGAATGAGTAACGCTTTGAGAGGAAAGAAGATGGATACTTAGCTAAGTTTTAGATCCAGAATGGGGTGCAGAGAGGGTTATTGGAGAAATCTGGATTGATTTTGAAGTACTGTTGACCCTTAAATAACACAGATTTGAACTGTGCAGATCCACTTATGTGTGGATTTTTTTTTCCTGCAGAAAGCTTTCTTGTTTGTATTTGGCCCAGGGCTTGGGAGAAGGTGCCAGGTGGTTAAAAAGCTGCTTAGTGGCTGCTGGGAGAGGGTTAGACAAAAGCCTTGACACCAGGGGGATGCCAAATGGGACTGCTGGGCTCTGGAGATGCCTAATACTGCTTACGGGTGAGAATTTTAAAGAGATACTCACCCAGCCCAGCCTGGGGGCCAGCTAGCTGGTGGAGATTAGTCAAGTAGTCACCATCCTCTTGATGAATGTCACCTCTTTATCTAGGAAGTAGGTCTCTAGAAAGTCACAGATATGAGGTTGTCACAGGCAGAACCCGGGGCATGCAGCTCCAAAAGGGCCTGGTTGAGGTCCTTCTCTTGGACCATGGTGAATTCCATGGCTTCTGGGGTTTTACCCACTTATCTTGGGACAGCTTCTGTACATCCCGGAAGAGAGTGCATTTGCCACTTTGATTTTCGTTGGTGCCTTCCTGCTTCTCCTCAGCCAACTCTGGAAGTGGCCAATGCCCTCCAGAGTCACATTGCCACTGTGGAAATAGAAGCAGAGAAAGGTAGGTGTAGGAGGCCTGCAGATGCATGCTGATCAGTGGTTAATGGTGGCCTGAATTCACCCCAGTGGAATAATTCTGAGGCATCTGAGAGCTCATGGTTGATCGGCAATAAGGAGCTAAGTTCAAAAAATGGTGTTGGCTGGTCCTGAGGCAGAGGATGGCTGAGAAGATGGTTCCAAAAGTTGCAAATGGGAAAGGTGTTGAATGATGGTAGGAGGCTGGAAGAAGGGATATCCCTAAGTCTATTCCATTTGAAAACTGTTGAAGCAAGAGGCAGATTCCTGGAACTACTGAGAGCACTGCCAATACACAGAGTTTTTATTAGTATAGTACTATAATTGTATTTTCTCTTCCTTATAATTTTCTTAATAACATTTTCTTTTCTTTACCTTATGTTATTGTAAGAACACAGTATATAATACATATAACATACAAAATGTATGTTAATTGACTTTATGTTATTCGTAAGTCTTCTGATCAACAATAGGCTATTAGTAGCTAAGTTTTTGGGAAGTCAAAAGTTATGCACAGAATTTTAGGGTCTGGTGTCCTTAACCCTGGCGTTGTTCAAAGGTCAACTGTGTAAGTGGGGTTTAGCTCCTTTACAAGTGAGAGTTAGTAAGTATGTGTAGCAAGAAGTGGCATGAGATCTGAAATCAGATTGTCTGCGTCCAAACCCCAGTTCTACCATTACTAGTGTGGTGAGTTTGGATAAGTTACTTTCCTTCCTAATATTCCCTCAGGGGAAACTTAGAGTACCTCTTTCAAAGGTTGGTGTACAAGTAGAATCAGGGAAATGTGACATGTTTAGATCAATGTCTGCATGTAATAAGCGTTCAATAGATACTGTATACCAGAATTGTTGTTGATGTCTTTGTTGCTAATAATTTTGCAGTAATTTCCTCATTAGGTTTTTCCTGACCCCTGTTGTTGCATTGAAGTCAAAAGTATGCAGATATCAGTCCTCCCGTTCAAAGTTACATAGTCATATTTGGGGGTGTACCTGGGGGTGTGCTTAGGTTCTCAGCTGCATGAACTTTCCAACGAAAGCCATTTAGAAAGGAGCATTTTCCACAGCCTTGAATTGAGCATCCCAGCTCTGTGAAAGAATCCCGTGAAAGTAACTGAAGAGGTTTTAGATGCTCATTTTAAAGAAATGCTGTGTTATTTTTCCTGTGTACTCCTAAAATAGACACGTTAAGGAAACAGTCTAAGGAATCTGAAAATTGCTAAAGAATGCCTGAACATCAAATTGAAAGGAAACTTTCAGAGACTCAGCAAGCACATGTACTGATGAGAGAGACTTAACCATAGTCTTTAGGACCTCTATAATCCTTAGCCAGACGATATCCATATTGTACGCACTTACCCAAACAAGCCTTCTGAGTAATTCTGACTTTGTGGCTTTTAACTGAAATGTGGCCAATTACTGTTAGAGACCAAAGACCTATCTCCCTTTGGTGAATAAGATCTATAAATTTTCCCCACATGCAGTTTTATACCCGGGAGCTACCCCCTTTCATTGTCTATTTATAGTTCTTAGACTACTATTTTACTACTGTCTATAGATATTATACCATAGATAGTAGAAAATAGTATAAGTATACTATCTATAGACGTAGTAAAGTAGGTGAATTTTTCCAATAAATGGTGTGCCTTTATTAAATATAATCCATTATGGAAATGATCTTCATCAGTGTGCATATAATTCCCATTGATGAGTTCTGGTGGTCAATGACTCTGAAAGATTGGACATTCTTGCAGTGGGTTGTTCCTGTTTATCTCATGGTCTAATGAAGTTTTTGGAAGAGCTACATTATTTTAATGAAAGGGGACAGACACATTAATTATTTTAGATATTAACAATATTATTCTATGATATAACAAACAGGATTGCCCAGAAATAACCCTGGAAGATAAAAAAGGGCTGAATCCAAACTCAGTTCCTATGATTACTTTCCCAAGGGAATTATGACTTTCTATCCCCAGTTGGAGGGGCTACAATTTCCTATGAGCTCAAGGTCCCCAGGAACTGGCTTTCCTAAACAACTCCTGTATATAGCTAACAACCCCAGACTTTTCAACTTTAGGTCTGCGCTGTTCAAAATAGTAGCCATTAGCTACACATGGCTGTAAAGCACTTGAAATGAGGCTAGTCTGAATTGAGATTGCTGAAAGTCTAAATATGCACTGTATTTCATAGAGTTTGTAAGAAAAAAATGTAAAATACCTCAATAATAATTTATTTTCTATTGGTTACATGCTGAAATAGTAGTATTTTGTTATCAAGTTAAATAAAATCGACTATTACAATTAATTTTATCTGTTTTTTTCAATGTGGCCACTAGGCAATTTAAAATTATATGTGTGGTATGCACTAAATTTTAATTGGATAGTGGTGCTCTAAGCAATCTGTTTACTTTTTTTTTTTTTTTTTTTTTTTTTACCAAAAATATTGCTCTTACCTTGTCCTAGAGGACCCAGAGTACATCTTCAGCAGAGAGCGTTGGTGTTGGCACAGCTTTCTGATGAGATTTGTGTCTTTTCTTGTGGATCATCTTCATTCTTTCAAATTTCTCATCTCTTTTCTTCCCCTTTATTTCTTTTCATCTTTTTAAAAGAAAGTAGATTGAAACTAGTCTTTATTCTAGAGCCAGTTTAGTTCTGTTGCTAAGTCATGACCCTTCTGGAGTCTTACTGAATGCTCTGGATAATCAGAAGAGCTCCTTAATCGTGACTGGTTGGAACTCGAATGTCTCCCAACCCTGCATGAGCTTTGGAATGGCTCAGCTGGTTCTTGATAGTTTTTGCCTGTTCTTGTCCACTTTTACCCTATCTATATACAGCTTGTTGTTTAGCAGCCCATTCAAGAAATCCTATGCAGATTTCTGGATCTCTTTTTCTGCATATCTTACTTTTCTATGGTACTTTGTCCCACTACTGCCAGCAACCTCAGTTGCCTCAAACTCTGATTTCTAGTTCCTCAATTCAGTCAGACATCCATATTCTGTTTGGTTAAATCCTTCCATGTTGTAATCTTGAAAATGACTCCATATGGAAATCCAGGGATAGTAGTTCCTACTCATTTATTTTCCTTTTCTCAGGGATCACAGTGTAGTGCCGCTTTTTATTCTAATGCCTTAAAATCATTATTTCATATCATTTGTCCAGTTTTCTAGCTCTTTAAAGTAGCAGGGAAAGTTCTGTATGTATCTGAAGCAAAAGTTCAATTAAGAATTTTAATTCATTTATTTTCCTGTCAATTCTTAACTATGTACTCTTTTATTTTTCTTTAGAATTGACACACATTTTACAACATGCATTCTTGATTTGTAAACTGTAGTATTATTGTTTTATCACTTCCTGGACAATGCAAGAAACTTGGAACATTTTATTTAACATCCCCTAGATTTTTTTGTTATTTTTGCCCTATCTTTATATGTGATATATGTTTATACATGTTTGTATATATAATCTCAAGACATAATTTTTGTTTAATTCTGTAAGTTTTTATTTAGATTTACCTCCACATTTATCCTTTCTATTAGTTCTCATTCCTTTTCTCATTTCCATGCTTCCATCCACTTATTTTTCTGCCTGAAAACCCTATTTGGTGTGTCTTTTAGTATAGGTCTAGTAGAGTGTAATTCCCTCAGCTTTTATTTATTTGATCACGTTTTTATTTCATCTTCATTTTTGAGCAAATATTTAGCTGGAAATAGAATTCTGGGTCGGCAGGGGGTTCCCCCCCCCAACATTTTGTAGATATTTTTTAGTTTCTATTGTTTGTTTGTTTAGAAGTCAGCTCTCAATCTTATTGTTGAATCTTTGGAAGTAATGTGTTCTGTTCTCTCTAGTTTTTAAGATTGACTTCATCTTTTGTTTTCTACATTTTGCTACAGTATGTCTAGATGTGGTTTTCTTTGCATTTATACTGCTCAGGAATTACAGTACATCTTATATCTGTAGCTTAATATTTTTCATTAGTTTTAGAAGATTATTGGTTAGGGGCACCTGTGTGGCTCAGTAGGTTAAGCATCCAACTTTGGCTCAGGTCATGATCTTGTGGTCCATGAGTTAGAGCTCACATCAGGCTCTGTGCTGACAGCTCAGAGCCTGGAGCCTGCTTCAGATTCTGTGTCTCCCTCTCTCTTTGCCCCTCCCCCACTTGCACTATCTCTCAAATATAATAAATAAACATTAAAAATTTTTTAAAAAGGATTTTTGGCCATTAGCTATTGAATTATTGCTTTTGTTCTATTCCACACTCCTTTCATGCTGAAACTTCAAGGTATGTTAGACATTTTTTCCAAGCCCCAAATGTTCCTTGGGCAGTTTCTATATTTTCCATATTTTTTTCCTTTTTCTTCTTCAGTCTGCATTTTCTTCTTTAGCTACTTCCATTGTGAATTACAATTTGTGGAGGTAATTTTAGTGATCTTTTCCTTCTGAGAAAATTTACTTTTGCTTCTGGTAGGAAGTTAGGGTAGGGTAGGTCACTCTAAACAAAGAATGAGCTGATTTGTAGCTGAGAGTTAGCCTTTCTTAACACTCACTCTAGATATAGGGTGTAGACCTTTAGTTTTCCCAAACGAAGGCCTTCTGTATTTTGATAGTATCCCTTCTCTTTGGAGGGCTTGGACATAGTTTTTGTTCCCCAAACCTTGTGACACTGCTGAGTGCTCTGCTAAGCTTCCAAACTTTCATCTGAATCTTTCGAATCGGCTAATGCCTCCAGGTTAAGAGGTTCTCAACATTTGTCTCACCTCTCTGAACTTCCTTCCCCTTTTCCCCCGTTGGAGTTGTGTTCCTGTAGGGTTTGCTTTGATATCTCTCCAGTGCTTTGAAAGAGATGATGTTTATGTTTATTCCTGCTCTTTAGGTTATTCTTAGTGGTGTGTCAGTCCTGAACAATTAGTTCATCATTTGCTGGAAAAAGTGATTCCTCATGGTTTAGAATTAAAAGGGCAAAGTATAGAACATGTCTTCCTTACCAGCTAGAAAGTATATTTCATTAAGGCTGTCATTTACCCTTCAGTTCTCCTGGATTGTTATCAATTGTTCAGATTGGCCATAGATTTTCCTGCCTCAGAGGCACAGCATTTGCGGTTTCTTCTACCTGGAATGTTCTTTATCTAAAAAACTCAAACCTGTATTACAAGTCTTAGCTTAAAAATCCTTTCACAGAAATACCTTCCCTCACCTCTCAGACTAGGTTAGATTCCCTGTATTTTTCTTACAGTAATTTGCCCACTCAGAATTACTAAATTAATTATAATTTAATGTCTGTCTTACAAAGACAGAAATTAAGTCTGTTTCCTAATTAAATCTGCACTGAGATGCCTTAAGCTAGATTAATATTTCCCAAAATGTATTTTATGAAAAGAGTGCCAAGTTCAAATAACTTACGGAAACATTTAATGTCAGGTGGGGGATTAGTATACTAAAAAATCTTAGAAATTTCACTGTAAATAAAACTGTTTGACTCTCTTTATTCCTGAGTTAAACAAAACAAGACAAAGAAACAAAAAACAACCAACCAAACAAACAAAAACCCTGACTATTCTGAAGAATGTACTTAAAAGACAATTTGGTCACATACTTTCTAGAAATGCAAACTCGAGAGTTTTTAGATTTTAGGAAAAAAATAAACTTTATCCCAGAATGAGTCAATATATTGCAAATTCTGGGTGAGTGAAGTCAAAACCAAAGAGACTGAAAGGGAAACCCCACATGACAGCAGTATTTACAGGACTGGAGTTCAGTTGACATGGACAAAAGATTTCCTGCCTGCAGGTAAATACAACCCATATGGTTCTACTAATGGCATGAAATAGAGAGGTTCAAGCACTCATCTCAAGGGACTGTCATCACAAACTAAAAGACTATATACTGAACTGACTGTTCCAGTGACACGTGATTCTTCTGCAGTGAGGCAGATGCAGCAAATATATTTGCCAGATTTTTCCTAATAGTCAACTAGTCCAAAAATGAGTGATATGAAAAATCAAACCAGGGAAGCAGCATTTCAATTGGTAAATAAAACAGTTTTTTTTTCAGAGAATTCCCAGTAGCTAATTGTAAATTGAAAATTATTTGTTTCATCATTAAGCAAGTAATAACTAATTTACATTTATTCCTATTGGCTTTCCCTCTTCCCTTGCTCTTCCTCTAACTCCTTCATTTAATGAATTTGGGAATAATCAGTGGAAATATTCCCTGATTATACTCCATAACTGATTTATGTATAATTTATACTCCATTCCCTGATTATACTGCATAACTGTTTCTTCCCTAGCCCTTTGGCTATTTTTCTCCTACTTCAAAATATTTTGCCTCTTAAGATTCTATGCTAAATCTCCTCTTCTGCCTCCTGCTTCCCTCTTCACTTTCACTCCTCCCTTTTCTTTCTTAATCCTCATGATTCATTCCCTCTTCATCATAAAGATATCATTGAACTGTTTCCAGAAATGGTGATATCTTTAACACAAAATGGAATTGTGGGGAAAGTAAAAATGATATGGGGCATAGTCAGGACAGCAAAATGAAGCTGAACACCAATAAAAAGTATAATGGAACTAACCTGAGCCGCATACTTTTTCTTTTTTCCCCCCCATACTTTTTCATTACCTCCTGTTTGCCATAGAATATACCCTTTAGAATTCCCAGCTATGTCTTGCTTCAGGATATCAGCTGTGCTTTTTCTTCACTATTACCCAATACTTTCTGGCTGTTGACCAGAATCCATTTCTATCAAGTATTTCCATGCAGAGTTTGAGATGCATAGATCCATACTATGCACCATTCATCACCTGTATAGATGATGCTCAAGTCTGTGTGTTTGCATCCATGACAACTGGACTTCAGTCTAAACTATCTTTTCTCATGATTATTCTAATAGTATCTCAAATTCATTATGTCCAAACCTTAACTGAAAATCTATGATATACTTATAAATATACTTAGTATTTGGCATATTATATCACTCAAAAAAATTCTAGTTTTCTTCTTGCATCAAACCTGCTTGTTCTCATGATTCCATTTTTTTGTGTGTGAAAGTTACTTAGTTAACTACACTTAAAAACCCAGTATCTTTCTTCTAGTTTAATTTTTTCTCCCCATTTTTCCTTTCAACAAATATTCAACTATCTCTTAGGTTTTTAAGAACCTATTTTGAGTTACATTAATTAGGAGGACATAGTCATGCTCTCTATAAATTTGCAGTATAATGGAGACCCTTGCAGAGAAATAAGTAATGCAGTGACAAATAACAGAGTTAAATGTAGGTAGAATAGGAGTGTAGAAGGGGACGCTGACTGAGGTTTAGGGAGTAACAGGAGATTATCTGAAGGAGATGACAAGTATTCTAGGTTATGAAACACAAATACAAATTCTCCCTGAGAAAGTGAGGGATGTGAATTGTGTCAGGAAGAGCTTTCTAGGAATTGGAAGCAAGTGTGTCAAATGGATGCACTTTACCCTGCTTTAAGAGGGACAGAAGTTGGGGAGACAAAGAGGGGAGTGCTCAGGGCAAGATGGTCCTTATATACCAAGTTTAAGGACATATCTCAAGGGCAGAGTACCAATGAATGGTTGGTGTTGGGCATGGCTGTGTGACTGGTTCTGGCCACCAGACTGTGAGGGGGGTGACAGTGAAAAGCTATTGTTTATGCTGCTTTTCACTTTTTCTTTCCCTGCCTTATCAGGTGAATAAGTGGGCAACCTTAGATGGTGCAGTAGCAGAAAAGTGGAGCCCCCTACCAACCTGTGTTGTTGAATCATTATACAAATATTATTTACCTTGGACGGTTGTTCTGACCTGGAACAGAGAACCTGACTGAGATTTGGAGGTTGTCTGTTACTGAAAAACATCATTGGCTGTCTTGATTGATATTCAGTAATAGAAAATATTTCCTAATACCCAACCTAAAGTTTCCACCCCCTTCCCAACCATCATCACATAATAATTCATAGCAAGTATCACTATATAAAAAACTATCTTTCACTTGTTTATTATTTATTATCTATATTTCTTTTCTAGAATAGGAATTCTACAAAGTGATGACCTTTATCTGTTGTTCACCTTTGTATTCCAGAGTCTAGATCAATGCCTGATACATAACATGAAAAGTACTATTTTGAACTGAAAACAGTTTTACAGAAAAAGTGAGCAAAAGGCCCAAGACTCACTCAACCATTTTGTGAACTGCTTACAGAAAGAAAAATTTGGTTTTATTTCTTACATATTATTCACATTGGAAGGAGAGAGTGGAAGGTATTTATATAGATGATTTCAGTTCGAGAAAGAGAGACCTGAGCACCTATTTGGGTGTGAAGATAACAATAAGGGAACTCAGAATTCAATTAACTTGAATCATTGCTGTTGTCATTACTGATATCACACCTTATGATAGTAATAACTTATGGTGGCAGACTTGGGGACTTCTCCTGGTATTTTATGGTTTGTATGCGGATCTTTCAGAAGGCCCTTTTGTTATTTGTTTTGCACAAGTACATTTCATTCCTGATCTGTTACTGCTAGGACTTCTGCCCCTATTGCTCTTATTGATTTTTTCAAATTAAGACATAAAGTTACCATGACAGATAGCAATGCCTTATATCTGGAGACTAGCTGATGCTAAATAATGAAATGTCCTAGTTTCTGACTCATGAACCATGAATTTTGAAGCAAATATGAGGTCACTAAGCAAAACAAATTAGTGGCATGCCAATGACCACTAAGAAGATATGATGAATGCTCATTGAAACAATAAGTCTATAGGAAATGTTAAAATTTAGCCATTAAGTTTAATAAACTTAGTGTTCTCATGATGGTGTATTTTCAGGGATTACAAAGCATTTTGCTAGCTTTCCTTGCTGAACTTGAATTCTTACTGATGATACATTGTTGAGACATTTAGAATTGGGTTTGAGTTTTGTCTCTTTCATTTGGCTGCAGGACCTTGGTCAAGTTTCTGAACTTTAGGTGTAAAATAGGGACTAATAAATTGTTACACTAGGTTGTGTTAAGAATTAAATGATTTGAACTAGTAAAGGGCTTACTACAGGCCTGAACTAAATTATATTAGTAATTGCTTTGGGTATGATATATTTGAAATAGTACCCAATGTTTTTTTCTTTGGAAAGGTAAATGGGAGTGTCAATGTCACCTGTCTCTTCTTGTCAAGCAGAAAGAGGAAATAGAGAACTTTTGTGGTATTGGAAAGAGGAGGGTGGTTTATTAGATTATTGTTTGCATAATATTTACCTGCCTCCTCCTCATTTCAATGGACGGAGTATACATCACTATCTCATGCATATTGGATTTGACCATATTACTTGGTTTGGCCTTATAGTAGGTGGAAAGTACTTGGCTATTGGGAAGCTAACAGATGTGACATAAAAACAAGCTTGCCATGTGCGCTTGACCTCTTGTACTTCTCATGGTCATGAGAAGAATGTGGCCTAGCTAGTCCACTGGACCCATGAGGATGAGAGACAGGAGAAGCTCGTTTGGATCTGCACTTCAACTCGGACCTAAGCCAACCAAGCCTGTCTAGGTTCACCAATCCCCAACTGCTAGCCTTCAGATGTATGAACAAATATATATTATGGTTGTTTTAAGTTGCTTAATTTTGGGGATGACTTATTACACGGCATTACTGTGGAAATAGATGACTGATAAAAAGAAGCAGAGAAAAAGTCCTAAGAAGATCAAGGAGTAAGAGGCAAGGTCTTGGCCACCTTTTTCTTTGGGAAAGAAACCCTGGAAATGGGAAGAGGCAGGTAAAAATACCAGATATATTTGTATGAATCCAAATTTTTTCAGACCAATGCTTAATTTTCTCATGTGTATCCTAGATTGCAACATATAGAGAGGCTATATATCTGGTACAGTGTAGCATCTCATGTGGTAGAAGCATCAGTTAAGTAGCATCAGTGGAAGGAGGTACTAATTAGATGATCTCAAGATTGCTCTTTGAGTTGCCCTCAGCTTGAATGGGACTTTCTGAGGATCTAAAATTTCCATATGTTTCAGAGTAGACAAGAAACTTTGAAAGAACTGGTGGATATGAAGAGGTCTAAGGCAAGATCAGAGAAACTGCAGAGTGATAGGAAACTATGACAGAGATCACAGTTTTCATCCACAGGCTTCAGTATAGTAGCCACCAAGCCAGAAAGGGCCACCCACATATCAGTAAATGGCTACTGTGGACACCTGGTAACCAGACAGGATTGGGAACATCTTAGCATAGTCCAGTGAGAACTGGGAACACAGCACAAAAGGAGAAGCTCTTTAGCTTTGGTGCTCTGTGTATTCTTATGCTCAACTATATACTCATATATCACCTTGAGAAAGGGAAAAAAGATGATAAATCCGTTTGAAAGAAGTTAAAAGCCAACAGAATTTATACCAAAAAATATTTTTACTAAACCAGAAGAAACTGTTCTCCAATGCCATCATCAGGAATTTGAGCTCCAAAGCTCACAGAGAGAGTCATATTATAGTAAATAAAGTCTTCATTTTTTGAATTTATTTTTTTTCTTTTTTTTTTGAGAGAGCACACATGAGTGGGGGAGGGGCAGGCAGAGGGAAAGGGAGAGAGAATCTTAAGCAGGCTCCACACCCAGCTCAGAGCCTCACAGTGGAAGCTTGAACTCACCACTGTGAGATCACAACCTGAGCCGAAATTGAGAGTCAGATGCTCAACTGACTGAGCCATCCAAGCACTGCTCTTTTTTGCATCTCTTAACGGTAGCGTATGTTTTGACTTCAGTATGGTATGGTTAATTATCATTATCATCATCATTTTTTTAAATATTTTTAAATTTTTTTTTTTATTTTTTAGAGCGAGAAAAAGAGAGAGAGCTCAAGTGAAGGAGAAGGGCTATGGGTATGAGTCTTAAAGCAAGCCCTATGCTCAGCATGAAGTCTAATGCAGGGCTCCATCCCATGACCCTGGGATTATGATCTGAGCTGAAATCAAGAGTCAGATGCTCAACTGACTGAGCTATCCAGGCACCCCATCATCATTATTGCTTCTATTAGGAGGATCATCTGGCCAAACACTTCTGGTAATGTTAGAATCAGAACATTTACTATCTCATTACATTACTGTATAGTTTCAGAAATACTAGAAAGGCTTTCCTTATATAGAGCTAAAATTTGTATTCCTGTAGCTCATAGCCATATAGTGTTATTTCTATCCCATGGAATCACATAGAAATTTCTGTTCCCTCTTCCACATAACAGCTAGATGTATCTCATAGATAGTAAAAGAGGAAAAAGAACTGACTGTACAATTTTTTATTTATACGTAGATTTAATCATGTTTTTCATACTTAATTACAGTTCACACATTTTAAAATGAAAGGATCAGAACTGAGAATTGCCCCAAATTGGAAGAGTGGGTTAAAAAACTGTATATGAAATACAGGATTGGGGAACATTAGCTTGGTGGAAGTTTATATATAAACAAAAGGAAATTTAGTTGACTAAAAGATGAATATGATATTGAAAGAGCAAATATCTTATGCTGCTTTAATAGAAAGTATGCCACATGATGAAAAGTAATTGTTTCCGTGTTTTCTATGTTACTAGTATCATATATATAATCATCTTAATATCTAATTTTTATTCTTGACTCTTCAATCAAAAGAGTGGTATTCTTCAGTGTTTGAGGAAGATCTGGCTGTATTGGACTTAATACATTATGAATTAAATGTTGGTCTCAAATGTAAGTCTGAATGGATTTATTTATTTATTTATATTTATTTATTTTTAATTTTAGTTTTAGAGAGAGAGAGTCAAGTCGGGGAGAGGGGCAGAGGGAGAGAAAGAATCTTAAGCATGCTCCACGCTCAGTGCTGAGCCCAACACAGGACTCCATCCCACGATCCTGAGATCATGACCTGAGCTGAAATCAAGAATCAGATGCTCAACTGACTGAGCCACCCAGGCACCCTGGGTGGCTTTTTTGGTGGATTTTTTGACTGCTACTTGTGAGATAATAGCACTATTGTTGTTCTCTGCTATTTTTATTTTTATTTTTATTTTTAAAGAGATAGAAAAATTATATTACCTTAACAGTTACCACAAAAATTCATCTCAGAGAGAGAATTATCTTAATTTGGAAAACGTTTTGATAAATGTTTGGGCCTAAAGATGAGTTCTTTGAGAACTAGATTAAAGCTGGAAGTAAAGATGAACAGGAGATGGAATCTGCTTTATATCATATAATGAAAATAAAATTAGAATTGTTTTTGGGAGGATTGGCTGAAGAGCAGACATTACAGAGTTGATTTGTTGTGTGCTGCACAGCCTACACAGTATTGACTAACCACTCTAAAATCAGACGTAAAGTATGAAGAGCATGAAGGAAAGAGGAAAGCTTTAGAGGAAAAATGAACATCTTGTAAAATAAACTTCTTTCTCAAGTTATCAAAAATATACAGCATAGCAACATCTGGAGCCATCAGGAAGCTGATAGGATTGATCAATAATTGTTTTTGTTTTTTTGGTTTTATTTTTAAGTTTTATTTATTTTGAGAGGGAGAGGGAGAGAGGGAGAGAGAGAGAGAATAAGCAGGCGAGGGGCAGAGAGAGGGGGAGAAAGAGAATCCCAAGCAGGCCCCATGCCGTTAGCACAGATCCCGATGTGGGGCTCCAACCCACGAACTGTGAGATCATGACCTGAGCTGAAATCAAGAGTCGGACACTTAACTAACTGAGCCACCCAGGTGCTCCTGATCAATAATTGTTTTGATAATAAATGTCAAAGTTTTAAATTTTGGCTGCAAAAATTTTAATAATAAATTTATAATCATTATCTAAAATTTTATAACAATACCTTTTACATATATTATTATATCGAAGAAATGTAAACTATAATGATGATAATTGTTTTTGGCCAAATATGAACATTTTATTATTTGACATCTAACCAAAGTATTCAGGTTTCTTTGACCTTAGCAAATACCATGTCTCTCAACCTCAAATACCATCATATATATATATATATATATATGGAGGAGATGAAACTTATGAATGGCTGTGAAGTATTTACTGTGTGTTAGATGCTGATGGAATGCTCTCTGTATAATGTACTCTTCACAAAAAATCTGTGCAGTAGGTTTTATCTTTATTTTATAGTGGAATAAACTAAGGTTTATAGAAGTTAAGCCATGGTGGTCAGTCATGTAGGCTTTGCACTTGAGCTGAATTTGGGATCCATAACTTTCTAGTGGTAGTATTTGGGGAAGTTATTTAACTTGTTTAATATTAAGTTTTATGTGTATAAAGTGGAGGTTATAACCAAAACCATAAGATTCTTATGGAGGTTAAATGAGATAATCCCTGTAAAACAGTTAGTATGCTACTTAGCACTTAGTAAGATACTCTCTATAAGTCTTTATTTTCTTCTCTTTCCCTTTTCTTCTCTTACTTTTGCCAAGTTCTCAGAGCTAGTGAAAGGGGTTACATTCCTACCTACTTTATGTTGAATCCAAATCTCAGTGCTTTTTGTATTATGCACTTCTGCGGATTACTTGTGCTACCAGCCACACATAACAAGATGGAGACTCATTCTTTTTATCCTATCAGGTTGCTCTATAATCTTTTTATTGGTGTATGGTATGAATTTATTTATTTATTTACTTATTTACATTTCTGCTCAGTGTGCTCCCTCAGCTTCTTAGAAGAGCATCTCCACATTTTCTCCCCACCAATACATTTGATCTGGTGGGGCTCCAATTTCAGCATCTTGTCCCTATGGCACAGATACGAGCACAACATGTCACAAGATCGTATTCTTCTTTTAACATTTTTTATTTTATTTTTGAAAGAGACAGAGACAGAATGCGAGCTGGGGAGGGGCAGAGAGAGAGGGAGACACAGAATCCGAAGCAGGCTCCAGTCTCTGAGCTGTCAACACAGACCCCAATGTGGGGCTTGAACCCACAAACCGTGAGACCATGACCTGAGCTTAAGTCGGCCGCTTAACTGACTGAGCCACGCAGGCGCCCAAGATCGTATTCTTCTTGATTCAATGATGATTCTGACATTTGAACAGGTGACTCAAATAGAGATATTATAATAGAGTCTGACTCCATCTTTTGGTGTTTGACTGCTGACAAATATTTAAGCCTCACTCTCTCTTATCCCTCCTGCATCACATCTGGGCAAGCTAAGAAAGCCCAGTGCTTCTTCTTTAGTGCTTGTGGAAGATTCAAACCACATAAGCTTCTGTCCAGCACAGGAACTCTCACTCTGGCCCCACCTCCTAATCATAGTAAAGGCCTCAAGCCAGTATCCTTTCCTTGCTCTCTCAAGCCATTTTTTTGACTGGCTTGGAAACTCCACCCTGGTCTACCCAGAAAGCCTTCTGTGTAAGTAATTAGACTTTTTCATACTTTCATGGTGTATAAGCGCAATCTCTTTGACATCTGATCCAAACTTTGGGTAGGGATCCATCCTGCTTCTGAAGAATGACAATAACAGATATTAAGTGGATCTCTTGTTCCACTGAACTGTGAATTCTAATGATTTGACTCCTAGCTACCAGATGCCATATCTCCTACAACATGGACAAGTCTGAGAGAAGAGCCAACATCCAGAGAGAAGCAGGTCATTGAGAATCTTGATTGCACAGTTCTAACATCCACCTCCAACTTGCCAGTTATATGAGCCAGTAAATCCCGCTTTGTGGCTTAAGTTAATTTTTTGGTTTTAGTAACTTCCAACAAAAAGAATCCTGGCTTATGGGGGAGGGAACTCTAGAAAAAATATCTTATTAGGATCTAGTGTTGAAAGGTAAAACTGAACCCTGAGAATTGAAGAAAATTTTAGAAAAAAAGATTGAGTTGTTCTCTATGAAATGAGAAAATATATATGGAATGTCAAGTAAGGATCTTTGTTTTTTATATTAAATATAATTTATTGTCAAATTGGTTTCCATACAACACCCAATGGTCATTTCAACATGTGCCCTCCTCAATGCCCACCACCCACTTTCCCATCTCCCCCATCCCCCATCAACCGTCAGTTTGTTCTTAGTGTTCTTAGTATTTAAGAGTCTCTTATGGTTTGCCTCCCTCCCTTCTCTGTAACTTTTTTTTCCCCTCTTCCCCTCCCCCATAGTCTTCTGTTAAGTTTCTCAGGATCCACATATGAGTGAAAACATATGGTATCTGTCTTTCTCTGCCTTACTTATTTCACTTAGCATAATACCCTCCAGTTTCATCCACATTGCTACAAATGGCCAAATTTCATTCTTTCTCATTGCCAAGTAATATTCCATTGAAAGTACTATGTGATTCCTTCTCAAGATCCCTGCTCTTTACTAAGGTGTTCTATTCTCATTAACACTCTGTTGTAGCTTTTGTGGAAATAGGTGAAGGGGCTGTTGAATTTTCCATTTAGTTTACTGAGGAGCAAACAGACTCTACTACCTATGAGATAGCAGAGCATGTACAGTTATGTTCACAGAACACCTAAGGAGTGATTTGGGCTTACACAGGCTGTAGAATCTGGATGGGAAATGTGAGACATGGACCCCCACATTAAAGACGGAGGAGCCAGTTTCCACCCTGTGGGTCTCTCAGGAATGAATTTTGATAACCGGAAATAATACTAACATTGACCGAATGGGATATGAACTGTGAAATACAGTAATGTTTACTGATCATTTTGGGGTACTTACTGAAAATATTGATTTTGGAGCCCTGCACCCAAGTCTCCTAAATATTATTCCCTGGAGGAAGGAGTCTTGGAATTTTTGTTTTTAATGTGTTCCAGATGATTTTTATAACTAAGAAAGTTTTGGAAACACTGCTTTATGCAAATACAAGCTTATGTGTGAATGCTATTTTTATCTCATTTTACACATGAGGTTACTGAGGTTGATTAACTTCCTCAAGGTCAAGGGCAGTGTCAGAAATAAGACTTAAACCTGGATTTGCTAAACCCTACAGCTTGAGCACTTAAACTTTTATTCTGCTTCTCCATAAGAATCTGTATTAACTGGAACTAATCATTGAAGGAATCTATGGAACTCCAGATGTTTAATATATGTTATATCATATATTATTATTATTATTATATTATTTTACACACATATATATTTATAAATGCTGTAATATTGGATGTTTAAATTTCCTATATCTGAAAAACAGGATATACCCATAAACAGACACACACAAAAAAGCATGTTATTTCAGGTCCAGACATCTTG
This sequence comes from Lynx canadensis, assembly GCF_007474595.2. Lineage (NCBI taxonomy): Eukaryota > Metazoa > Chordata > Mammalia > Carnivora > Felidae > Lynx > Lynx canadensis. Next base: position 91,599,338 of record NC_044307.1, read on the forward strand.
CCCCCTTAATATCAAGAGAAATTTAATACATAAGTAACACATGCTCATAGTTGCTATTTTGTAATGGATCTTAGAAGCTAAGAACAAATTGAGTTTAGTTTGGTGGTGCCTGGAAAGATGGGTGTGGCCATTTGCAAGAAAAATGCCCCATCATCTTCTGGGATGGCCTTGGTGAAGTAGAGGTTAACAGACTAACTAGCTCAAGAGCCAATCAATCAGTGATGATGCTGTTAAAAGCAGCATAAACACAAACAAACATCCTGAAGCAGGAATATATCACCTTGGTAATGACAAGTAATCCCTGAGAGCAGAAATGTGAGTGAACAATATTTAGTGATAAAAAAACAAAAACCCTAAGGTGGGGAGAATTTGCCACACAGAAAGAAAAACCGAAAATTCTATTTCTAGCTAATTCTAAAGAAGAAGTTGTTGAACTCCTTAAAAAGGGTGTGGAAATTGCAATAAAAAGTCAGAGACTGCAGAGCACCTGAGTGGCTCAGTTGGTTCAGCATCTGACTCTTGATCTCATGGTTCATGAGTTCGAGCCCTGTATCGATTCCCGTATTGGACTCTGTGCTGACAGAGCAAAGCCTGCTTGGGATTATCTCTCTTTCCCTCTCTCTGTCCCTCCCACACTTGTGCTCTCTCTCTCTCTCTCTCTCAAAATAAATAAACATTAAAAAAAAAAAGAAGTCAGTAACTGCTAGAGCTGCCAGAGAGCTGCAACCACTGCTCAGAGAAGATCTTCCTAGTTTTCCAGTGGAATATGTAGGTACTCATAAGGAATGATATGTAGGTACTCATAAGGGATGATATGTAGGTACTCATACAAGGGATGAAGGGAGCCTTGAATGGTCAAAAGATGCTGGTTTGGAGAAAACATCAGATCAGAAAGCTAGCTTTGGGTATTACAGTTAACTATACAATTAGAATACAGTGAGCAGCCCACGCCAGCAGACAGCAGAGCAGCAAAACGACCACACCAACACACCAACCACTGTGTGGTCAAATCATCTCAGTGAAGGGCGATATTACAAAACACCACACCTGCCTACGTTAGATTTGTTTTCCCTTTGGGAACTGTTATGGTTTGAATTGTTTGTCTCCAAAATTTGTATGTTGAAGTTCTAACTCCCCCTTCCCCGCCTCATACCCCAGAATGTGACTTATTTGGAAATGGGGTCATTGCAGTTGAGTAATCAGTTAAGGTCATACTGGAGTAGAGTGTACCTCTAATCCAATATAATTAGTGTCCTTACAAAAAGGAGAAATTTGGACACAGACGCACACAGGAAGGAAACCATATGAAGATGAAGGCAGAGATCTCTTTTTAAACACAGGCCTGGCCTCTAAACCCAAGATCACAAACACCAAACTTGCCATCATCCTGGGTTGTCTGCCTACTGAAGAACATATAATATCTGTTGCATTAGCTTTTTCAGTTTTAAATATATGTGTATTTCTCTCTCTTTAAAAAAATTTTTTTTGTGTTTATTTTTGAGAGAGAGAAGGACAGAGTTGCAAGCAGGGGAGGGACAGACAGAGAGGCAGACACAGAATCCAAAGCAGACTCCAGGCTCTGAGCTGTCAGCACAGAGCCCGATGTGGGGCTTGAACCCATGAACCATGAGATCATGACCTGAGCTGAACTCCGAAGCTTAACTGACTGAGCCACACAGGCAGCACCACCCCCCACCTCTTTTTTTAAGTGTGTGTGAGAGAGAAAGCAAGAGTGGGGAGGGGTAGAGAGAGAGGGAGAGAGAGAATCCCAAGCAGCCTCCGCACTGTCGAAGTAGAACCCAACGTGGGGTTTGAACCCACAAAATATGAGATCATGATCTGAGCTGAAGTCAGATGCTTAACCAACTGAACCACTCAGGTGCATGCGCTCTCTCTCTCTCTCTCTCTCTCTCTCTCTCCACACACACACACACACACACACACACATAAGTTTATTATATTTAAAATTTTTTTGATTTTGTATTCTGACTTGGACTTGCTTAGTGGGATTGTTTCCTTAGTTTTTGGATGGGAGCTTGAATCAGAAGTATGGCTCCTTCCTGATTTAGGTATCTCCAGAAAAATGATTAAATAAGGATTAATATGGCATTAAGTAACAGAGGTACTAGAATTATACCTAATGTATAAATATTAAGCTAAATGGGAAAATCATCCATCAGTTGTCTTTTACAGAAGACTTTCGCTGTCTCTCAAAATGCAATAAATTATGGGTTATCAGGCATCCCTCTATAATTTAATATTTGACATATGTTTATTTGTCATTCACTATAATAGCTAAGTATAATATTTTGGAGTTTGTACTTTGAACTAATTGCTGCTCTAAAGAAAAAAAATACTGTTAAAATTAAAACAAAACAACTTTTACGCTTCATTTAAAGAGATAACTTTCTTATACATAACATTCATGGCTCTATGATATTAATGGTTTTTAGTAGATTATACTCTCTTTAAAAGATCACTATCTCTTTGTAGAATCTATAATAAGGACTTATAAAAATTACATGCATAATAAGGTTTTTTGATAGTGTGGATCACTTATGCTAAGAATTTAATTGCAAGTATCTTAAAATATTGTATTCCTTTCACTGATTCTATAATTCTTGTTTTGAATATGTCAATATTTTACTGAGAAAATTGAAAAAAAACCCAGTTTTATTCTTATATTATGATTGTATATTAATACCAACATAGAATATGGGTTATCTTCTCTAGTTGTGGAGCATTATTTTCTTAGGAATGTCAGGATCCTTTTAAGGAGGAGTTGCATAAGCTTACATGTTGGTTCTCTAATATTATGCAAAATTGTGTAAGATGTGAATTGGAAATGTATAACACTAAATTTGGAAGCAGTTTGGTGAAATTTATCCATGCTGAATTTCAGTGGTTCAGTTCTTAGCCTCAGTTAGCCTATAAAATCCACATGGGCAATTTAAAGATTTTGCCTAACATTCTACTTTTAGGGAATGTGAATCAAGTCACTTGAGCTATGAATCACCATGTAGTAGTCTTTTCATTTTTGAAGACACTTTGTTTCCTTCAAATAAGCACCAACCTTCAAGAGGATAATCTCTCTGATAAATACTAGTAAGTGCATTTTAGTAGTTTCTGTCTTTTGCCTTTGTAAATAAATGATTACCCTTAAAATCCATCATGAATATTGCATGAGTTAGGGTAGTGAGAACTGGCTGGTGAGTTTGGGGAAATAGGACCCAGAAGTCTGAACACTCATCAAGTAGGAGTATATGGAATGTGAGATACTTTTTGTCCTATTTTTCAAAAATGACTGACATTTAAGAAAAAGGTGGATAGAAAATAAATTATGATCTTGATACAGTTACTCTGGTAATCATTTTTTAAATTTTTAAATAGAAAATAATTCTATAGTTATTGTTTCATTTGGGAAATCAACACTTGATTAAAGAAGTTCTGTCTATGGCTCAATAAATGGCATATTGTATAAGAGGAAAAAAACCCTTGGGGTCTTCAAATACTTCATATCAAGTTGTACTTGTGGCATATTTATGTGGGGCATTTTATAGTACCTCATGAATCTGTATCCTCCAGTCATCTTAGTTTTAAGGACCTGAGTCAAAAATTCACTAATTTTTTTAGACGTTGAGTAGCAATTTCAGAAAATTTACTCACCACCTTTGTGATGTTATTGCATAACGGTTCAGAACACTGGCTGTGGAGTTAGGCTGCCTGGACTTGGATCCTTCTTAGCATATTATTAGCTCTGCAATGTTATTAGCCCATATGCAAGTCACATAAGCTTTTCTGTAACCTCGTCTGTAAAATAAGGGTATCACAAGTGTCTATTTCCTAAAGTTTCTAAGAAGATTGAATGAGGATAAAGCATGTAAATCAAATTCTCACCATAGCACTTGGTATATAGTAAGTCTTCGCAAGTTTGTGTGATACTCCCTCTTTCAAACCTGGCAGGCAGTAGAATGATCGGCATGCACTGAGAGTAAGAGTGGTGCCCTCTGTGGTTTCTATTTCTATTTGCTTCTCTTTTGCTCATCACTACCTCAGAGAGTTGCTCAGGAAGCCACAGCACAGATTACCAGGGATGCCATATAAAACTGGAAATGAATTCAGAAAAATAAGAGTGCTGATTTTGTGTGTAGTAACCACAAACACAGCACTATTGTCTGCATAGAAATAGGTAATGTCACCTACGCTCTTCAGTAGTTAAATTATAGTTAGCACTATTGAATGCACTTTTTACAAAATGGTGAAGAACTTCATATAAGATCTAGCAGAGCTCAAATTTGAATACCCAGCTCTAGTAATGTGCTTCTAAATATAACTTGGATTCTTGCAATCTGCATGGTTCATCTTCCAGCATGAAGATTAGCATGTGCTTATAGCCATAAAATTGGCAGATATTTAATTTATAGTAACTAGGTTTTTTAATTTAAATGTTAGATTTAATAGGCTAGATAAAATGTAACAATTATGTATGAAAAAATTAATTGAGTCTGTTGTAATTCATTCAAATAATGCTCACAACACAGGATAAATGGGAAGTAAATCTTAAAAAATATCTTACTTCACCTCCTTTAGTAGTTGTATAGCTCTTCAGAGCAATTTGTTTTATGGCATAGTTCTTATTTAACAGATGTACCTGTTTATGCACCCCATGTAGAAGATATCATAGAAAATAACAGAAGGCCTAGGTTATGATAGATGTTGAGATCTACTCTATTTGGTTTTTTATTTAAGTACCAGAAAAATATGACGAGTTAATTCCCTAAACTAAACTTAATGGATACTTCTTAATTCAGACCCATCTTGCTAGGCTTTGTCTTCTCCCTTACCTAGATTAGGGAAAAACAAATTCACTCTCTGAAATTGCTATCACAGATGCTTTTGGTGTCCCTTGTCACATCCCCTCAAACAATCTGTGATTTCAGTCTGGGGTGGGCAGAATTCTAACATGATCCCCAAGTTCCTGGTGCACACACCTTTTCCCAATTATTCAATCAAACTCTAATCTAGATACTGCTGTAAAGGGATTTTGGCATTGCAGTTAAAGTGCTAATCAGTTGACCTTAAAATAAGGATTTCATTTGACTACATCACATGAATCTTTTAAAAGGAGAGTTTTCTCCCCTGCTGGCAGAAAAGGAAGTCAGAGAGATGCACTCCTACTGGCCTAGAAGAAAGCACACATCCATCTTGTGAACTACCTAGGGTGGTTGGTTCACATGACAAGGAAATCTTGGGTGGGTTCTAGGAGCCAACTCTGTCTCTAGCTGACAGCTAGCAGGAAAACAGAGACTTTAGTCCTACAACCAGAAGGAAATGGATTCTGATAATAACCAGGGAACTTGGAATAGGATCCTGAGTCCAGATGAGAATCACAGTCCCAACCAAATTTGAGTTCAGTACAGTGAGACCGTAAGCAGAAAATCTAGTTATGCCTGGACTTCTGACTTTTAGAAACTGCAGACTAATAAATGGATGTTGTTTTAAGCTGCTGGTTGTGGTTATTTAATATACAGTAACAGAAAACATAGTCTTAACTGCTGCACACTGTTCCATGTGAGCCCAGATTCGCTTCATAGTGACAGCATCCTATCCTAAGAGAACACTGGTGTGTCCATCCTTTTTCTACCCCAGGATCTTTTCCAATGCAGTAGAAGCTTTTTTGTCTCTGTGTAATAACAGATTGGAAGTATGAGAGACTTAATGCTCTGGGGGAACCACTAACCCAGAGACGCTAGGGTCAGTAAATAGAAGTTTCAGTCTAGTGGCTCTTCAAGTGGGCAATTCCATATATTTCACAGAAGTCCTGGTAGAAGCAAGCCTTTGATGCCTATAACAGTGATCCCAACAACTCACTATTTTATTAACTTGTCGTTCTTCTCAGTCTTTCTCTTCACAATAAACTCACCCATATACAGATTCTCATGTCAGACTCTGTTTTCAGGGAAATCCAAACTAAGAGTTATAAGCCTTCAGCTGAGCTAGATCAGAAGATCAGAAACAAGTAGATCTTACCTCCTCTGGTATAATGTCCTAAAAATATTATCAAGAGATGTAGTACTGAAGATAAAAAGAAAATGTTTCCTGAGCAAATTAAAAAAAGAGGATAATACATTTGGATTGAAGGAGTCAAAATCTGATGATTGTGTGAAATATCCCAGAATCTGCATGTGTGATCATTTGTGTCAACTCCCCAAAAATCATTAGAATTCATTTCATGTGATGAATATGCCATATTTGTAAAGTACTTTCATGTATGTTATTTCTTTTAATTCCTATAACAATCTAGTTTTGGTTTTTTTTGTGTGTGTGTGGTGTGTGTTTGTTTGTTTTTAGTATTCTAATGATCTTTTGCCATTCAATAGCTTGGATAGTATTCTTTTTGAGCAATAAATATCTTGCAGCTGTTAATTTAGGATTTTCTTTTTATATCTTCTAAAGAACCTAATTTAAATGCTTCTTCCTTTCAAAATTATTTCCTATTTCAATAAAGGTCAATTTTTGTTACTTAGTCTGCCAATTCTATGATTGTTAAAAAAAGTTTTAATAGATAGAGGCAGCATAGTGGAATGTTATAACATTTCTATTGTTGGTAGTCTCTTTCTTTAATATTTATCTCACAATTTAACTTACTAATATTTACTCGATCATTTTTAAGAAATTAGTTCCAAGAGATTTCTATTTGGGATATGAGATTCTTTAAGAACTGTGAATTTTAAGCAATTCCTGGACCTTAAATTCTCTGCATTCTGAAGCTTTGTCATTATTTCCAAGATGAATCCTGGCTGATTGTAGTTTGTGAAAGGGTCTAACAAAATCTATGAAATCTCTTTTGGAAAATTAGACATTCTCTGGAAGGTCATTTCTGTTTCTACATTATGTTCTCTGAACTTCTCTTGCTTAGTTCTTTGCTGGGAGATTTTTTTTTTCCTTAACTTTAGACAGCCATTTCCTGCTGCTTTTTCGAATCTCAAAGTGTAGTCCTCTGTTTGAGGTATCACAGCTGGTTGTTACAAAAAAGGTTTTTTATGTTACAATTGGAAGATTATGACTTTAGGCAGGTGAAAGTAGCAAAGGAAATAGAACTCAAACCTAAATTTTTAGTGGGGAAAAATACGAGAAAACATGTAGAATCGGTTCCAAGTTTTCAATTATGTTTCAATTATGTTTCCCTATAAGCTATCATCGTTCTTCAGAGACACAAAAATACATGATTTAGGATGAAATTTCTCATGATTTAGTTTTCACTAGTGTTAACAAAATAACTAAGTTTGAAGATGATGTTGTTTGTATTTTAGCATAAAAAAAGAATGGTCCATAGCTATAAGTACCCATCATTGTCCTAGACAATTGAAGGTTAAATTTTGGAGATTTTCATGGTTCGTCTAAGTGACAAATTCCTTTCCAAATTACATGTTTATTTCATTGAACTCTGAAAAGTATATTGCTATGTCAGAATGGGGCTAAGTCATTAAGGAGCCCTAATTGCTTAGAAAGCCTAGTTCAAAGGATAATAGTTAGAGGCCCTTCCCTTTGGAAGGTTAGATTTGGGTTGGGGGGAAACTTGGGAAGATTCCCCAACATTTAGTTATCATATGTAGTCTTCTCATTGTCACTCTTTTTCTCTAAAAAGGACATTATCCAACAAAATGGCTTAACACAAACCAATAACTTTCACAATGCTAGACCAGGCTACTTCAACATCTTGACATTTCTTTTAAAATTTGCTGCTGTAATTACCATTTTGTCAGCTAACAAATCAAGTAGGTGAAAGTTTAAGTACGAAGTTTTGTCTGGCATAAGAAGATGAATATGTGCTTTGCTAATAATTACATTTAGTAGGATGGATCTCTTCCATAGTTCTATTTGTCTATTGTGCAAATTCACAATTACATTTCCCAATTACCCCAGACACGGATGTTTTTTTTTTTTTTTCTTCTCCGGAGGGCTTAAGGTTTTAATTATTGGCATTAATTATACTGCAAATTACCTAATAAAAGAAATCTGAAAAAAACGCCAGCATTTTCTTATTTAAGAATAGCAGCAGAATTTGAAGTTTCAGTGAAGATCTCTTTCCTAGCCAAAACCAGCTCTCTTACTCTAAATTTTGAAAAAGCAACATATTTCCTCTATTTCTTCTTAAGGACAGGCAATGTTAGTCACCATAATTTCACAAATATTTAGTGAGCATTTACTATACACCAGGTATAGTGTGAAGTTTCAGGATGCAAATGAACAAAACATAGTTTTTGTCCTCAGTTATTTCATAAGGGAGAAGGGAAAGGTAGACAACTAACTACAATGCACTATGATAAAGACATCGACAGGACAATTTTGAAGTTCTGAGGATTTCATTCATTTCAATATTTTTATTTAAACTTCATTAAGAAGATTAGATTTTAAATGGGCCTTGAAGGATGAGTATGATTTATCCAGAATGGAAAAGTAGGAAAGGTTTTTCCAGGCAGAGACAAGAATGTAGATAAAGTAAGTATGGTAGTTTTCAAAGAGAAGAGTGTGGTGAAGGGAGAACTGTATTAGAGGAGACCATTTCCAGCCCTGCTAAAATTCATCTGTCCGACAAGATAAATAGAGCAGGTGAATCACTTTTGAAAGCACTATCAAGATAATTCTGAAATGAATTCCACCCCAGCTCATTCCATATATGGCTACTAAGCTGAGAACTGATTTTGCAATAGGAAGATCATGGACTTTGAAATCATGTAGATCTATCACTTGTTAGTTTTATAACCTTGACAAAATCTAATCTTTTTGTGCCACAATGTTCCAATCTATAAAATGGGGATAACTACAACTTTACAGTGTTATTGTTAAGGTATAATTAGGAGACACATACAAATCTTGGGACATTGTAGACATTCTGTGCATGTTCCAATTTTCTTTTCTGTTCTCCAGCTTATGTGAAAAGCACAGAAATATGACAGTATATACACTTGCTTGCAAAAGGTTGATTAGACTCTAAGGGCTAAAATGTAATATAGATAGGTTTAGAGATTGGAGTGTAAAGCTGGAAATTTATATTAGGCTTTATGAAAGGTCCTACTGTGATGTAAGAAGTTCAGATTTTTAATATTATGCATGATGGGGAATTTAACATTTATTATTTGTTGTATAACAAATAATCCCAAAACTTCATGGCTTAAAATAACAACCATTTATTAATATGAGCCAAAGGTTTTATTACTGGTAATACTGATCTGTACTAGGCTCCACTGAACTTGGCTAGACTTGCTAATAGTGGGATGGCCTTACTCCCATGTCTGGTGGTTAGCTGGCTGTTATGTGAAGTAACAGAGATTGTTGGGTCAAGTGTCTCTCATTATCTAGTAGGGCAACTTAGGCTTGTTCACAGATAGTAATATTGTTCCTAAGAGCTAGAGGAACTAGACTATACCTGTAGATAACAAGACCAGCAACATCACCATTAAAAGGCACCTGGGTGGAGAATTGTGGTCTTTTTTTTTTTTTTTTAATTTACAGCAAAAATTATTGAAATATTTTATAGTGCTTAAAAAGATCAAATTTGTGTTTAGAGTAATTACTCTAATAGCAGTGGGAAACACAGTGAGCAGACAAAGAGTAAGAATATCTGTGAAAAGACTTTTGCAGTTGAACTGTGAAATATTATCTTTTAATATTCTGAGCCTTGCCTCTACCCCTTAACAGGGAAAGAAGATACCAGAAATATTTCTTTCTCTACCCATCATCTCTGCCATTTTGGGGCTGTCATGAAGAAGAGGGAAAGGCTAGGGCCAATTTCCAGAGCATTTTCTTGTTTGTTTTGGTAATTTGGAAGAGGGTAGTATGGTAGGAATTGTGATATGGGAATTTGATGGTAGAAGAAATAAAGAGCTTTTATAAAAGTTGTAATGGGCTATATCTCATCTTCATGGTATTCCAGAAACATCAATGAAAAATGTAATGTGCCGGATATTTTCTATTTGCCCTTCCAAATTCATTCTTAATTCTTCTCTACCCTGCTCTCTTCTACATAAGTCTGATCTAATATGGATTATATCCACAGAAAACTTGTCCACTGGCTCTGGTTGGGCAACAGGGGCTTAGTAGGACATTACTGGTGAGGAGAGTAAGCTTGGAGTATTTATTTCCTCTCATCCAGGCAGCCATCCAACAAGCAAAGAAGGTAGACCATCATTATATACATTCTTGCTAGGAATTACTCTTATTTCCAATTCCATACTTTTTATTTCAGACAAATTGACTATTATTTGTACAGGTTTTAAAAATGTAAATTATCAGGGTACCTGGTTTTCAGTCAGTTGAGTGTCTGACTCTTGATTTTGGCTCAAGTTATGATCCCAGGATCATGGGATTGAGCCCTGTGTCAGACGCCATGCTGAGTGTGGAACCTGCTTGTGATCGTCTCTCCGTCTCTTTCTCCCTCTGACCCTTCCCCCCAGTCACATTCTCTCTCTCTAAAATAAAAAAAAAAGATAAAAATGCAAATGATCAGATTTAACCCTACAGCAACTCTTATGAGGAAAGCAATATTATTTTTATTTTATAAATGTGGAAAACAAAAAGTTCAGAGAGAGATTAGGTAATTTATCTACCATCCAAGGTTTCATTTTCCCCTAAGGCTTTTTAAACCCACTTTGGAATAGAATCAATGTTTGTATCTAAAATTAATTTAGAACCTTGTAAATTCTCAGTATGTGTGTGTGCGTGTGTGTGTGTGTGTGTGTGAGAGAGAGAGAGAGAGAGGGAGAGGGAGAGAGGTCAGTGTTGAATTTTATTTCAGTCTTTATTCAAAGGAATTAAGGTTCTTTTAATCTCTTACCCACCATTCCTAAAGAAAAATTAGGTGGGCAAATAAATATAGTAGCAAACTATCTCATTTTCTAAAACAAAACAAAACAAGTAATTTTGCATTTTTGTACTTGACTGCTTGTACATAGGAAGAGTTTAAGCATGAGAATCAAGCTCTTTTTTCTAAGTTTGTACAATAATAAACTTTCACTTGTTTTAAATAGTTTTTAATTTTTTAATGTTTTTTAAAATTTATTTTTGAGAGAAAGAGAGACAGAGTACTGGGGGGGGGAGGGGCAGAAAGAGAGAGGGAGACACAGAATCTGAAGCAGTCTCTAGGCTCTGAGCTGTCAGCACAGATTCCAACGTGGAGCTCGAACCCACAAACCGTGATATCATGACTTGAGCCAAAGTCTGATGCTTAACTGACTGAGCCACCCAGGCGGCCCAACTTTTACTTGTTTTAAAAAACTGTTCTTGTGATACCTAATTGTCAAAGAATTTCCTGAGTCTTTTGGACATGCATATACAAATTCATATAAGCAACATCTGAAACATACAAGAATTCTATTTAAACACCATAGTCCTATATGTAGTTTATGACAAATTTCAAAACAGGAATGTCTTCCAAGTTCCTTTTTCATATATAAGGCCATCTATTTGTTTTGATTTGTAACTTATAATGTCATTTATCTCTTTCCTAATAAATATTTAAATCTTCACTTAAAACTTTTTGCAATTCTGGACTAGTATATGCTATTAACATTTGGGAAGCTCAAGAGGTAAATTGAGAACAGCTGTGGGATGATTAATATTGATGCCTTGGGTGCAACATTCTGTCAGCCTTTTGAGTGGTAGTAAATCAGCAGAAAAGTGGAGCTGTATCTTTTCCCATTTTGTTACATACATTATCACAGAATATTACTGAAGTGGACATCTCTCCCCCAACACTTTGGCTAACAACTGCCAAGACTTTAGGTATATAAAGTATATTTGAATATGTATATAGTTAGTTTGATATGAAACATATATTAATCTATCCATTTTGAAATTGCCTAGCATGGTAATTGGTTTGCAAATGACTTAGAATTCTTTCATCAAAGATGGAAGGTGAGTTGTTTGTTTTTCAAATTTAGGCATTGGATTTCATTTCAATTTGTTCTGTTTCTAAATGCAAGTGATACTCAAAATGTCACCTTACAAGTTTTCAAAACAAAATGTCTTCTTCAGACTAGTATCAGTGGCTAACTCTACCTGTATAAGTGAGAAGTAATGTGAAAGGAGGTCCATTTTTCATGCAGGCAGGTTCAGTTATGAGTAGTGTAGAAAACTATTTTTAAAGGTTTTTCACCAAGCAAGCAATGAGTTTAAAATGATGTTTCACTTATATAGTAATTACCAGGCTCTTAGTGCTAGTAACATCCAAATCACACCTTGTCTAACTCCAGATCTTTGGGATAATCCTCTATTTTAGTCTATTTATCTTAAACTGATTGTTACAAGCTGACAACTTCTTCTGGATAGTGGAAGAAAAATAAATAGAAGACAATTTTTCCAATCAGAAATTGGTGTTTAGCTTATTCAGTGCCCAATCAAATTTTCTGGCATTTTACACATGATCTGTTCCAGAAATCATGTATCTCTGTATCACCATATATTAGGACTATATTCTGGTATATTTTGAAGCCTAAGTTGCCATAAACAGATTTTTTAAAAATTTTTTTCAATGTTTATTTATTTTTGAGACAGAGAGCATGAGTGGGGGAGGGGCAGAGAGAGAGCGAGACACAGAATGCAAATGACCCTCCAGGCTCTGAGCTGTCAGCACAGATCCCGATGTGGGCTTGAATTCAGGGACCTTGAGATCATGACCTGAGCTGAAGTCGGACGCTCAACCAACTGAGCCACCCAGGTGCCCCACCATAAACAGATTTTTAAAGGCAATATTGGTAAGAGCTCAGAAAGAAAAGAGGAGATCTGTAGAGAAATCTTCCATCTTCTTAGAGAGAATACCTAAGTACCCATGAGCAGAATGTTGGTAGAAATATGGACAGTAAAGGCCATTCTGATGAATTTGCGGATGGAAATGAGGAATATGTTATTGGAAACTGAACGAAAGGCAATCCTTTCATAAAGTGGCAAATAACTTGGCTGAATTGTGTTAAAATATAAGTGCTTTGTGGAATGTAGAACTTATAAATGGTGAAATTGAATATTTATCAAAAGAGACTCCTAAGAAATGTGATGAAGGAGGAGCTTGGTTCCTCTTCACTGTTTATTGTAAAATGCAAGAGGAGAGAAATGAACTGAAGATGAAATTGTTAAGCAAAAAGGGACCAGATCCTTAAAATTTTTTTTAATTCTCAGCCTGTCTATATTATAAAAAACAAAAACAAAAACAACCCGAGAAAGCTATTCATAAGAGAACACTAAGAGTGTGACAAACCAAGCATTGGGTAAGGAGATTGGTAGGGGTTTGAACCACGGACTTAATCAACCATCTCAACAAAAGCCAGAAATAGAGATGTGATTATACCAGTGGAAACATTGCCAGCTGGGACTAAAGGAAGCAGAGAAAACAGAAGACTGTTGAGCTTCTTAGACCCTACAGGACTGGACCATAGAACTATTTGGCTGTGAACTTATGCTATTATTCAAGACAGGAAAAGAAGGATGCCAAAAGGTGATTCTGATGTTATTAGGGTTGCCACTTCTACCACAAGCCCAGGGTGCAGTGCGGGTGGAGAGAAAGCTGTTTCTACTTTGTTTCAAAGGGTGGGACTAATGCTCAGAAGATTCATGGGGGAAGGGTCAGCCAGAGGGGCCTGTTGGGGCAGAAACCCCATCCCAGCAGAAAACAGCATGATATACATTTTTAAAATGTTTATTTATTTATTTTTGAGAGAGACAGAGAGAGAGAGAGAGAAAGAGCGCCAGCAGGGGAGAGGCAGAGAGAGAGGGAGAGAGAATCCTAAGCAGGCTCTAAGCTATCAGCGCAGAGTCTGATGCAGGGCTCAAACCCACGAAGTGAACCATGAAATCATGACCTGAGCCAAAACCAAGAGCCAGTTGATTAACTGACTGAGCCACCCAAAAAACAGCATAAATTCTTGAGAATTGACAAGTGTCTACCTTTTAAACAGGAATTTACAATCACCTTTATCTTAGATGTATCTCAATAATCCATTTCCAATTAAAGTTTTCAATAAGGATGATTTTCTGCAATAATTGACATTTTGATATATGGTAAATTGGTTGTAAAAGTGATCACAGTTGTTCATCTTTTTTGTACTTACCCTCTTTGCAGTGTGAATTTGAGCCTCATATCAAGAGATAGAGTCTGTTTCCTCATCTCTTTAAACTGGGTAGGTCTTGTGCTTTGCTTCAGATTATGTGTGAAATTGTGTCAATTTCAGGCATAGACCTCAAGGGGTCTTAAGGCTAGCTTACTGGATAATGCGAGACACATTATCATTGACACATAGTTGATGCTCATTAAAATGTGTTTATAAATAAATGAATTCTGGCATTCCACAGTGTTTTGTCCTTGTCCATTTCTGACCATTTATTGTCTCTCTGAAATGTGGTAGATTATAAACTTTCATCAATATCTGTTTCTCCCTTCCCTGGAGGAGGAATATACTATTCCTATTCATTAAAGTCAGAAATAGGCATGTGACTAGATTGACCAAAGAAATACAAGTAGAACTAGCAAGTGTTACTTTCAAGCTTTAAGAACCAGCTTTTGCTTTGCTACATTCTCTTTTTTCTCACCATTACAAAAGGCAAATGCTCCACATAAGGTCTACTCCATCACCCTGAATTCCAGAACAAAGATGGATTAGAGTTTCAACCAACTCTTGATGGACATGTTGCATGACCAAGAAGGAAACCATTGTTATTATAAATGCTGAGGTTTTGCAGTGTTTGTTGATGTAGGATACTCTAGTCTAATCTGACCAATATGCTGGATGATCACATCCATGTTTCTACTGCCACTAACTACTGATAATAATCAAATGTATATCTCTATCTTCATAAATTGCTGATGGGAATGTCACTTAAGAAGCAATTTGGCAGTTTCTTAAAAAGTCAAATATATATATATATTATATAACCCGCAATTTTATTCCTACATATTTACCTAAGAGAAATGAAAACATATATTCACATAAAAATTTTTTGCAAATGTCCACAATAGCCAAACATATAGTCAATATCCATTAACATGAGACTGGTAAATAAGATTAGTGTATATATATATGCTTATATTACATATTTATATATTATATATATAATATTATATATATTATATTTATATTATATATATTTTATATATTTATATTATATATATTTATTTATATATCCATAGAATGGAATACTACTATGTATATAAATATGTATTTTTATATATCCACAGAATGGAATACTACTCAACAATGAAAAGGAATTAACTACTGATACAGACAATGACATAGATGAACCTCAAAATCATTACATTAAGTGAAAGAAATCAGACACTAAAGTATACATCTTGGATTACACCATTTTTATGACATTTCTAAAACATACAGACAGAATGTGGATCAAAGTTTGTTTGGGGTTGGGCATAAGAGTGTACTAAAAGTAGAATGTCACAATGTTGGCACAACTGCAAAATTTACTGAAAAATCATCAAATTATACATTTGCAATGAATGAATTCATGATTTGTGAATTCTATATCAGTAAAACTGAAAAAAATATATGTAAGCCCAATTTTTCTCTGAGTTGTATATTTACCTACTAGATATTTTTGCTTAGATACCCACAAACCCTTCAAAATTTTACAAAACTAAATCATATATTTTCTTTATCACCCTAAATTATGTTTTTTTTTTAAAATTAATGTTTGTTTATTTATTTTGACAGAGAGAGATAGAGAGCAAGTGGGGGAAGGGCACAGAGAAGGAGACAGAAAATCCGAAGCAGGCTCTGCACCATCAGTACAGACCCTGATGTGGAGCTTGAACTTACAGTGAGATCATACATGAGCTGAAATCAAGAGTTGGACGAGTAACCAACTGAGCCACCCAGGCACCCCCCCCAAATTATGTTTTTGAACTGAGATTACCTATAGTATTGCCAGACTGAAAGTTGCTCAAGCCAAAAATATTGGGCTCTTTCTAGACCATTTGTTCCTTTTACTTTTCTATACAAGTTGCCAACTGTTGATTCTATCTTTTGAAAATCTCTTGAATATCTCTTCAGTTCCTGTCATTTCTTACTTTCATTCATTTACCTGTTTACTTTTTTCTCTGACACTATTCTACATACTCTTAATTCTAATGTTGCAATATTTGGAGAATGTAGTTTTTAAGGTCTACTCAGTGGCCAGAGACTAGAGATGCTTTATAACAATGTAATGAAAATATTCATAATGTAAATTATTATATTTACTTTATAAGTATATAGTGATATGCCCTCCACACCCACATCACTGAATAAAAATACATAGGGATACATTCTAGACTATTCAATATAATTTACTTAAAAATATATTTTTTAATTATTCTACAATAGTCATTTTATATTTTCCCAAGTGCAACAAAAGCTTAGCTACTCAGAATGTCATGTTTGGAATGGAATGTACAACTGGGTTTCAAGGTCTCAGAGTCAGGATAACTTTAGCATTTAACTTGAATTTCAATTTACTCTCTGATGGGCATAAACAGCCCATAGCCCTTAGACCACTCTAGCTGGCCTAGTTTCAAAATATGGTTTTGAGCTACTTTCAAAGACAGTCTTTCAACTTATTTAAAACATTGAATTGAGTGGGAAATTCCTCCAGAACAAAAAACTGAATAGAGATTACCATTAAACAATGCAGGTATGGCCCAGGTTTGGGGGAGAAGATACTACCTCCTGGAAAGTAGGGCTGCCTACCCCTTTCGAGGTTAGTATATGCCTGCAGCTGGGTCAGGAGCCTCCAGAACACTGAGAAGCTATGTCCTTAGAGAATACGGTAGTGTTAGGTAGAAGACAGCTGTGAGCAGTGGAAGGAATGCCCCAAGGCAGAGTTCCAAGTCCTTGAGGGAGGTGGAGGTTGGGGTGGAAGGGGGAGAAGAGAGACATTAGCTGGAGGCAAGGATGGTGATACATAGGTTATATATTAGAACCCCAGGGAGCACAACATACTGACCTGACCTGTGTCTTCCAAGACTCTGGAGCTAACAGACCAAGAGCCACAGGTGCAGAGCATGTGTTCTCCTCTTCCTCCTCTGCCCCAGGGTACCTCTACATTCATTATAATGTATTTGCATTGAAGTTATACCCCTCCCCCCATCCCATGGAGAAAGCCTTCCTGGATCGTTCTGGTGCAACCTTGTAGGGTCAAAAACTCCCCTTCCCAACCTGTAGGAGGATTCCCCCAAAAGATTGGAAGCAGCCTCCATTAGAGATCACCCCACTGTATCTCACAGGTCCTCCCATCCCAGAGAGACTTAACTAACGTCTAATCCCAAAACAACCTAGGGCAGGTTACACCTCTGGAACCTGTCTGAACTCCCACCTTGAGAGTGGACTGTTGTTTTAATTAAACTGTTTCCTGCTTTCACTTTAGATGCGCATCTCTAATTCTTTATTGCTTGTGAGAAATAAACCCACCCACTCAATCACAGGAGGGACACAGTGAAGCGAAGCTTTAATCAACGTCCTTGCAAGAGCGGGTGTCTGACAGGCACACTCAGGGCAGTTACAGCAGACAATTTATTTCCTAGAATGCAAGTCCCTCCCCTGGTTCCTCATTGGCTGAATACTACAGAGGTTACAGCCTTACCCAGACATCACCTATGCCCATGTAAGGCAAAAAGTAGTCTGACTGGAACAAATGTACATTCCCTGAGATGAGACAGAGAGTTTCAGTCTCTCCTCCCTTTGTTCTTTGGCGCATGCTCCTTGCAAAGCCATGAAAATAAGCCCGTGGAAAGGAGAGGGGAAGAAGAACAAGGAAGTGATGTGTCTAAAGGTTTGGGACTCCATCGTGTGTGTTGGGGGGGGAGTGGTTTATACATATTTCCAATAGGTTGTAAACATGTTGTTAACTGGACAGTACAGCTTTTATTTGGTATTTCTGGGAATGAATCATCTCTCTTCTCCCATTACTTTGGTGCTAAGGGCAGAGATAGAACACTTTTTGTATTGACAGTAGGCTTGGTGACACTTATTAATAAAATATAGTATTTAGGGTGTGTGTGTGTGTGTTGTGTGTGTGTATGTGTGTGTGTTTAGTTATATTGTGCTATTTTCAAACGCTGAAATATCCATATGTGTGTGTTTAATAACTTTTTGGTTTTTAAAAAAATTCTAAAGTGTGAATCATTTACATCTTGAGACTTATTGGGGTTATATGCTGAATTAGAATTGTTTTGAATTTATGTGCCCTTGCTTACAAAGCATTCTGACTTTATCCCTCACTGATTAAAAGTGCTTAGAGGGAAAAACAAAAGATATAAAGTTATTCAGGAGGTTGAACATCTTTTCTTATGTTTATTAGTCATTTGATCCAATTTAGACTTTTATCTTTGGTTGAGGTTTGGGGTAGAGTGTTGTTAGAATCAAATTGCTGGGGAAACCACTAAAGGAAAATGAGAAGACTGTACCCTGTGGATATTGAAAGTGGAGAAAGAGTAAGAAATGGTAGTAGGCTTAAAACCACCACACCCTAAAGGCTAGATTCTGGCCCCTCCTCTCTTTTTCTCTCCTGGAGATCTTGGTTCCTTCTCCTCCCCAAGAAACATGCATTTTAATCAGTATTAAATTAATTCATTTTAACTTATTTCTTCCCAGTTATCCCATGTGGGGAGACTATATCATCAAGACCAGAAGAAATTTAGGCCTGGACTGGCCCTCTTTTGGGTACAGCAGAATCTGAGGGCAAACTGTAGACCATGGCTCTCATTTCAATAAAACACAACTAAATTTCATGCAATAAACAAAATAAAAAATGAGCAGATATCCTCTGGATTAGCAATCACTATAAATTGCACATTATCCTACCCTGGCCAGGCAGCTAGTCAGGAGATCCTACCATCAGGTGGGAAGCCATGGGGGAAAGTAGTAGGTTTGATTCAGCTCTTAGCAGAGTAACTAGATCCTCCCAAAAGATCCTCAGGCAATGTTGCATTGGAAGCCAATCAAAGACCCTCTCAGTGCCTCTTTTCTTACACATCTTAAAGTAGAAATAATAACTATAAGTCTTGTGGAGTTGATTTGAAAACAAAATAAGAAAAAGTGTAAACACTAAGATACTGTATACATAAAAGGGCTAACAGAAAGTTATTTCCCTGTTGTTTCCTCTCAAATAGTCCCACAATGAAACATTATTTTGAAAAAAAGAAAAAAAAAAACCTGGCAAATTTCTTATTAACATTTTTGTATTTAGTGAAGGAGATCTTTTAAGTTTAAAAAATCTTTTTACATGGGATTCAGTAAAATGCTTTCTACTTATATGACAAATCATGTGTCCTTGAAATACTTTATTTTTTCTAGATAATACCTCATGAAAACTCATCCAAACCCTCTTAAGGAACAAAATTCCACCTTTAACTAACTCATTCAAGAAGTTCTCTCTTGCTGAGCATTTGCCATGTGCCAGGAATAATGCAAGGGCTTGAGATAAAGTGGTGAGGGCAAAAAAAGTTGTTCCTCCCTCAGATAGTCCCTGGACTGCTTACAGCCTAGTAGAAGGATATAGGCACTAATAAAACAATCTTACAAACGTATGTAAAATAAAGTCCTATTAAAGCCTGTTAGAAAGAGATTTGGTCCGATCAGGGAGAAAGTCTTTGACAAAGGGAGATCCTCTATCTGAAATTTGTAAGATCTACACATGGGATGTAAACTGGATCAAATAAAGGGTTTTCTAGGCAAAGAGGGGAGCACTGGACAATACTCAATTGGAAAGAGTCAGAACATGTCTAAGGGACAGGTAAAGGAGTATGGAGTGGGGAAAGTGAGAGGCATATTGTATGAGATGAAGCTGGAAAGGGAGGTAGGGTCAATTTTTTTTTTTTTAATCTTGGGGCAACAAAAAGCCATTTAAGCAGGGAAGTAACATGATTTAAATATTGAAAAGATAGGCTAGATGATGTATTTTATCAAGAAAAAAATGTATGAAGATTGAAAAGAGAGAGAAAACTGTCTTCGTTTAATGATCAATACTGATAAAGACTTTATATAAAAACCCAAGAGAATCAGTAAACCAAGTATTGAAATAGGAGAGTTCAGAAAGTATGCCAAATGGGGACGCCTGGATGGCTCAGTTGGTTAAGCGTCAGTGCTAACAGCATGCAGCCTGCTTGGGATTCTCTGTCTCCCTTTTTCTCTCCCTTTGCCACTCTCCTGCCCATGCATGCACATGCATGTGCACTCTCTCTCTCTCAAAATAAATAAACTTAAAAAAGAAAGTGTGCCAAATGAAGATCAACATACAAAGATCAATAGCTTTCCTCCATAATAGCAATAGTAAACTAATAAATCCAATAGAAAATATAACAATTTAAAATCACTACAAAAACTACAAACTGTTAGGAACTTACTAAAGAATCTCACTACCAAAATGCAAGCTTATTTACCAACAATTCGTCTTTTTCACTCCTGTATCATCAGTGCTTTGCACAAAGCATGGAACATTGGGAATGCTCAATAAATATTTGTTGAATGGTTGAAATAATAAATGCACAAGATATCTATGGAGAAGATTTAAAAACTCTATGAAAGAACATAAATATATCTGAATCATTACAAATATATATCTTTCTCATGGATACACAATTAATATTGAAAATAATGTCAGTTAGTGTTAGTTAATTGTATAAATTTAATTGAAAAATTAAAGAAAAAGCAGTCCTTTCAGCGGAACTTAGAAAGTCTCTAATTTTATCTCTACATAACATGCTCATGTTTCTTTTGCTTGATAATCAACTCCATCAAGATAGTAGTGATAGAATCCCTAATATGCATGATTACAATTGAACTCACCAAATTCCACATTCCCTTCTTTCTCCTACTCCAAATTTTATTATTTATTGGAATTTTAAGCAATATGTTTTTACTTCCATTTCTTGTTTCTCTAACTTGATCACTGTAGACTCTTACTTATATAGTGCGACACTATTAGGCCTTTCTACTTTTCCTTTACCTTCCCTTCCCATTATCTACATCTCATTGTCTCTGAATCAGAACTACTGTGGCCCTGTTACATTAAATTCTGTTCTGTATTCAAAGTAAGTCTTCTATTCTTTCTCTAAAGGTTTGTTTAAACAAATTATAATCAGTTCCTAGAGTGGTGCCTGGAATAGAGCCAATAAATGAATAAACCTAAAAATCTAATAGGCGGTGTTTAAATTTTTAATAATGTAAATATCGCGAAGGGTTGTTTCCTTTATTATTAATCCAAAATGATGACTCCTGCATTACTCAAAGATGATGTTTCCAGAAACAAAGTCAAATGGATTATTTTTATTTGTTTCTTACACTTCAAACAATTGTGTAATCTCACATCATGTTTTATTTTCTTGTACACTTTTTAAAATTTTTTCCCTCTGAAATCTATTCATCTTTCTTTATTATTGTTGATTTAAAAAAAGAATCTTTGCTCTATCCTCAAGTGTATATAGGCTATCAATTTTAGCAGTTTAGACTCTATTGCATAGAGTCTCCATTTTTCTGGAAAACCTCTCTTTCTCAGGGCCTGTTAGTTACAATTCATATGGTTTGCTCTCAAGCCCTAACATTATCCTTGAGCTTCCCTTTGCTTCTTTCTCAGTTGAATCCACTATTTTCTGAATTGCTTGAATATCTCTCTTGTTTTGTTAAAAGTATAACCTCAAGAATGGGTGTGTGGGAGGTAAACTTTCTGAGTTCTCAACTGTAAAGAAAATATTTAATCTGCCTATTGGCAAAGCTGGCTCATTTGGAATGTTGGAACCTGTCCAGTTAGATTAGTATTTCTTCCTTTGATGAAGGAGTATGGGAGTAGGAGAGTTTGGAGTGTGGGTGTATAAAAGAAAAGACTGTAAAGTGGAGAGAGTGACCTTCCTATATATCAATAACCATAAGTTCTTGGTGTTAATTACTATGTCCTGTTCATCATTTTATCCCCATATGTAGCCATATATAGCAGATACTCAATTATATAATAGTTTCTAGAACTGAACTATCTTAATGTAGATACTTAGTTAATATTATTGATAGAATGGATGGCATTGGAGGCTCCAAATGCCAAGCTGGCAACAAATTTGCATGCTTACACTTCTATAATTGTTTTCTTTCTTTTCCTACAATGTATTTGAGTTATAACTCCAAAAAAAAAATTCTGGAAAAATAAACCTCTCCAAGATGTTTCACTTGACTTAAGTGCTTATAGGCACTCATAAATGATGTCAACCTTCACCAGGAGCCAACTCCTACAAGTCAATCCTGACTTTTTTCCTTAGCTTGTTTCTCCACGTTCTCTCAGCTACTTAGATTATTGCCTCCTATTCCATCACATCTCTCCTTGTATCTTGGATTCAGTTCAGGTTTTATCTTCACTCTGCTACAGTTTTACTTTTTGTATTTTGGCAGAATGTCCGATGACTAATTTGGGCAACCTTCCTCTTGGCCATATTGAGCCCTCCTCCTTTGGAGCAGCATCCTGGCTTTTATACCATTCTTTCTAGGATATGACTTAAAACTGAGCTAAAGTAATTATGAAATTGTAATGTTCAATTGATGGCCATGGTAGATTTGAAGCAGCTTCTCAGTTAATTTTCTTCTATGCCAAGTAGAATATATATATTTACTTTTTCCTCTGAAAATAAATATCATTTTGAAGGATTCCAGCAAAGGCTCAGATGCAAGCCTGCTTTATTCTCAACTAAACTTGTATCAACCATATCTCATCGTTTTTTTTTTTGTAAAGACCCAACTGTAAGAGATTTAATATGGCATTTAAAATTTTGTTGAACATGCCAGAAACTGATTTATAGTCTTTTATTCCTTTCCATTATAATTGACTTTTAGACTTTTTTTTTTTTTTTGCTTGTTTGCTTGTTTGTTTCCATAAGCATGATAGAACTCAAAAGTTGTAGCACTCTGTGGATGGCAAGTTATTTTCAAGGAAAAAAAGGATCCAAAAAGGTTGAGGGTATACCCTGCATTTGCTTGTCCTGAAAATGCACTAGATATCTGGGATCCCCTTCATAAGAAAAAAAATTTTTTTTGAAAAGATGACATACAATGAATGTTCAACAACAGCAGGTTTCTCATTGAAATTTGCTTTTGAATAAAATTACAGTTTACTTTCTTATTTGCACAATCACATTTATTTTTACTTTTATAGGACATGATGATTT
Organism: Lynx canadensis; assembly: GCF_007474595.2. Classification (NCBI taxonomy): domain Eukaryota; kingdom Metazoa; phylum Chordata; class Mammalia; order Carnivora; family Felidae; genus Lynx; species Lynx canadensis. The sequence continues at coordinate 91,622,520 of NC_044307.1, forward strand.
TTGGCCAGAAAATGTGATGCATCCATAATTTTAAAAAGTCTTTAAAAATTTTGTTATGAAATTTGTAAGGCAAACCAAAAAGATGTAAAAAGGGAAATTCTGTCTTTTGTATATATTCCACTAAGAATATGCAGTAAGAGTATTGACTTCTAAAGTCATTAGCTATAAGTTTTCCTTTACATGGTTATTCTGCTAACTTGACACAGGTTTATTGTTATTGTTTAAGTTTGTTTTCATCTTTTTGTGGACTACTTTCTCTTTTTATTTAACTTTACATTTAATTATGTAAACCATTTTCATTGTTCCAAAGTCACAATTGTATCCTTTTCAATTTCTTTCTCGTCCTATAAATTGCCATTACTTATTTTGCTAGTATTTTCTTTTTGTAAATATAAGCAAATACACATATTTATTTAAAATTCTCTCCTTTCTTACACAAAAGGGTAGTATACTTTGTTATATACTTTGCTTTTCTCACTTAATATATCTTGATAACCACTTCATATCAAAACAAGGATCTTCTTTCAATGTATGGCTGCATAGTATTTCATTTTTACTCTAGCTTATGCAAATAGTCACCTTTTTATGGGCAACTATGTTATATCCAATATTTTTCTATTATAGGTAATGACACAATAAGCACTTGATTCCCATGACATTTTGCATGTTTTTGGTTAAGAGAGTAGCAAGAGTTGCTGCTGCATACTGTTTACTTATATATGAAGGATTTCAAAAGGATGTTGATTTTAGACAATGCATCTGGCCATTCTAGGGACTTTGACTTGCATCTAATGTCTTTGAAGTTGTCTTTTTCTCATTTATTACATCTCATTCAAATACTAAGCCAAATGTAAGTGATTCAGACATACAGAATCTTAAATGCACCTCTTAAAAGACTTAAAAGATTTCACTTAAAAGACTCTACCCATATTAAAGAAAAACTGAAAAGTCAATATGTCAAAATGTAGGGGATGCCATTTAAGCAGTGCTTAGAAGGAAACTTACAGCTTTATGCGATTATATTAGAAAATAAGGAAGGTCTGAAATGCATTATTTAAGCTTTATACCTTAATAAGTGAGAAAAAGAAAACCAAATTAAACCTAAAACAAGCAAAGAAAGAAATAATACAAATAAGTTAGGAAATCAATGAAAGAGAAAATGTACAAAAGATAAATTTATTGGACAGAAAACTAATTTTTAAAATATTCAATAAATATTGACAAACAAAGGGGTGCCTGAGTGGCTCAGTCAGTTGCAAATCTGACTTTGGCTCAGGTCATGATCTCATGATTCATGGGTTCAAGCCCTGCATCAGGCTCTGTGCTTGGAGGTTGCTTCAGATTCTGTGTTTCCCTCTTTGTCTATCCCTTCCCATCTCATACTTTGTCTCTCTCTCTTTCTCAAAAATAAATTAACATTTAAAAAAAATTTAACTGACAAACACGTAGCAAGATTAATCAAGAAAAAAAAAGAAATGGAAGACAAGTTTTCAATGTTAGGCAGGAAAGAGGGGACATCACTACAGATTCCACAGTCATCAAAAAGGATAAGAAAATATTATGAACAACTTTATGACAATAAATTGATAATTTACATGAAATTGAAAATTAATTAAAAGACATAAATTACCAAAACTGACATAAGAAAAATTAAATACCTGAATAGCTTGATATCTATCAAAGAAATTAAAATTATAAAAGCTTCTTGCAAAGAAAATCTAGGTCTACCAGAATTTAAGGAAGATATAATACAAAAGTCAAATAAAACATTTAAGAAAGAAGATGAAGAAGAATTTTGTAATTCATTTTATAAGGCCAACATTACCAAAAGCACGTAAAACATTACAAGAAAAGGAATATACAAATCAGTGCTTTTCATAAGATAGAAGTAAAAATCATTTACAAAATTATAGCAATTATAAAGGAAACAATATTTTAAACCAAGTGTGGTTTATCCTCAGAGTTAAATCTTAATTTAAAAATTGAAAAGCTGTCAAGGTAATTCACTATAATATTTGAATAAAGGAGAAGAACCATGTATATGTATGAACCATATGTATGTATATGCATGTACCATGCATGTATATGCAGCTTTGACAATATTCAACAACCATCTATTCATGATAAAAACTCCCAGTAAACTACGGCATCAGTAAAAACCTATAACTAAATTCATACTTAATGATTAAAGAATAAGTACTCCTCAGGGCTCCTAGGTGACTAAGTCGGTTAAGCATCCAACTCTTGATTTCGGCTCAGGTAATGATCTCGGTTTGTGGGTTTGAACCTCTCAGTAGGCTCTGCACTGATGATATGGAGACTGCTTGGGATTCTCTCTCTTTCTCTCTCTGCTTCTCCCTTGCTGCTCTCTCTCTCTCTCTCTCTCCAAATAAATAAATAAACTTAAAAAAAAAAGAATAAGCACTTCTCTTAAAATCAGGAATAAGACAAAGATCTATGTTTATGACACTTCTATTTAAATTAGTCTCAAGAGCCTAGCTAGTGAAATAACCCAAGAAAAGCAAATAAAGGGCAGACTATACAGATTATAATCAAAGGATTGTAACACTGTCTTTATTCCCAGATGATATGATGATGTATGTAAAAAATACTAAGAAATCTACCAACAAAAATTATTAGGTCCAACTAGTAAATTTGACAAGTCACATGACACAAAGTCAATACATAAAAATCAATTATATTGTTATCTATTCAGAATTTTAAAGATGGAAATTAAAAAAATTTAATGCCAGTTGAAATAATATCAATGATGTGAAATCATTTAAAAATTTAATAAAACATAAACAAGGTCTAGATGCTAAAAATTATATTTTAATGAGAGAAATTAGAGAAGATGTAAATAAAAACAGACAGGTATATCATGTTTGTTAACTGCAAGATTTGTTATTATTAAGCTGTAAATTTTCTCTAAATTAAACTACAGATTCAATGTAATCACAAACAAAATTCAGCCAGATTTTTTAAAATAAAAATTGTCAAGCTAATTCTCAAATGTATGTAAAATATGCAAAAGATCCAGAAAAGTACAACTTCAAGGGTTCTTGAAAAAAAAAAAGGTCCTGTCTCAATCCAAATATCAGATAAAATGAACTTCAGGCTAAATGCATTACTAGAGTTAAATTTTGGATATCAGAATGATGGTCAATTCACCAGTAAAATGTAGCAATTTCATTTATAATCATGATGGCTTCAAAATATACAAAACAAAGATTGACAAAACTATAAGACAGTGTAGACAAATCCACACTGGTAAAAGATTTTAGTTCACTCTTTCAGTAATTGAGAAAACAACTGGCCAAAAAAAAAGACAAAAACCAAAACCAAAACCAAAACCAAAACCCAAACCAAAAACCAAACACACACACACACACACACACACACACACACACACACAAAAACAAAAAAAAAAAAACTGAGTACAGAAAAATTTCCTCCATGTTATTAACAAATAATCTAGTGAACATGTGTAGAACGTTATAACCAACTTGCACAAAATACATATTCTTTTCAAATACATAGGAAACATTTACAAAAATTGACCATATTCTGACCATATATGAGTATATATGACACCGGTAGCAATGAAAATAAGTGTGTAACCTAGCAATATGTAAGGATAATACCTCAATAGCAAGTAGGGTTTATCCTGGGAATGCAAGGCTGGTTTCACATTCAAAAACCAATCAATGTAATCTATCATATTTATGGACAAGGAAGAAAAAAAAATCTGGTCATCTCAACTGATACCAAAAAAGCATTTGATAAAATTCAGCATACATTCATGACCTCTTAATGCCCTGATATTAGATGGGAACTTTCTTAGCCTGATTAAAGAGAAACTTATAGTTAACATCATACTTAATGATAGAACACTGAATGCTTTCCCAGTAAGATAGAGAACAAATCTTGAATGTTTTTTCCAGAAAGGTAGCATAGATGGTAAGCTTTCTAAATTTTTGCCTGTATTCAAACGTTTATTTTGCTCTTACACATAACTGTTTGGTTTGTTGATTCATATTTCAACAGTTTTAGGAGGAAAGCTCATCTCCATATATCAACTTATGGAAACCTCTTCTCCTTTCAGGGTCCCATTTTTAAGCCTTTTCTCATTTTCATCCAGGGATTCCCCTCATTGTCTCTATTTTTTTAATGTTCGTTTAGTTTTGAGAGAGAGAGAGAGAGAGAGAAAGAGAGGGAGCGTACCCACATGTGTGAATGGGGGAGGGACAAAGAGAGAGGGGGAGGGAGGAACTGAAGCAGGCTCTGCACTGAAAGCACTCAGAGTCACAAACTGTGAGATCATGACCTGAGCCAAAGTCAGATGCTTGATGGACTGAGCCACCTAGGTGCCCCTCCCCCACTCTCTTTTTAACTCTTTGATGCCCAGGATATTCTGTGGTATGTAACAGTTACTTTTGCAATTCCTTCTCCCTGGTCAGTTAAAAGTTCCTTGTCAGAGGGCTCCTGGGTGGCTCAGTCAATTAAGCATTGGACTCTTGATTTCAGTTCAGGCCATGATCTCACAGTTTCATGAGTTCCAGCCCCTCACTGGGTTCTGGGCTGACAGTGCAGAGCCTGCTTAGGATTCTCCGCCCTCCGCTGCTCGGCGCTGTCTCGTCTCTCTCAAAAATAATAAATAAATAAAACTTAAAAGAAAAATTTCCTTGAAGAGACTTCATCTTTCCCATCTTTTCTTAGCAGTACCCAACTGAATGAACCCTTTGCAAAAAGTTGGTGATAAATTAGTATTTCTTAAACAGAATAAAAAATTGCTGCTAAACATTAGAGAAGAACTGGTGAAACATTTCATCTTACTTGTCATATGAAAGCACTGAAGCTTGCTCATTTCATTCATTTAGGACACCTCTTGCTATTTAGTGCACCTTCTGCTGACATAGTTGTTAAAATTCAAATGAGGAATTAATTACCTGCTACACATTCCCTCTTTACAAGCATTTAGTGCTTTGGTGTCTTCACATAACTAAAGAACTATAGCAGTTAAGTTAAGCAAATAGAACCCTTTTCCAAATAGAAAAATACAATTAACAGTATTTCTTCTTTTCCAACTAAAAGAAAAAAAAAACTATTTTTCTTCCCAAGGGAAATTACTAAACCGATGCTTCTCAAAATTGTGCAACATTGGAGGCCAAAACAAAATTATGGAAGTGTAGGGACAGGTAATATAATTTTTTCCTCCATTCATATCACAGATGGTGAGGTAGATAACTTTGAAAAGTTGATCAAAAATGGAACTGGCTCATTCAAATGCTAGGAAAAAAATAGATCATTTATTTATGAGGAACTTCAGATAGAAACTCAGTGTCTTGTGCCAAACACATTTCAAAATACGCTTTTCAAATCACTATTCTTAAGCACACAATTTTTGGAAAAATGAAAAAATGAGGCACAAGAAGATCAAGCCTTTCACTGATAACATGACATTTTTTAAAGTAATGATATCCATGCACGTTAACAGCAGATTCATTTTCTTTACATTTAATATTGGAATCCTGACCTATGAAGATAGCATGTGTGTTTAATACCATTTAAATATATAAATAACTATGTGTTCCATATCTTTATCATTATATCTTATATGTGCCCTTTTGGCAAGATTATAGAATAATAGTTTCTTGTTAAAAAGATCAGAATATTTTCTGGAACAGGAAAAATGCAGAGACCCAGTACGTAACACATGCATGGCATATGGCAATCACTCAGTAAATATTTGTAGAAAGGAAGGAAGGAAGAAAAAAAGGAAGCAAGCAAAAAACATGAAAAGGAGTCAAATAAGTCTTTCTACCTCTATTCACAAGAGATGTTTTGCAGTTATAATCACAGATAAAGATGAGTCATTAAAAATGAAAGCAACTATTTAGAATGAAGTCAAATTCTTCACTGAAGGCATAAATTAACTATCACAATTTTATTTCAGATTCCTCTAAATGATTCCTTTCCGATCTCAGACAACCTTGATGGGTTTAATTAAGGTTTGTTTGTTGTTGTTGCTATTGTTGTTTTCATTTTTTAGACTTTCACTCTTAATCGTGGAATTTTCCTTACAGGCAGTTCTGAAATTGCAAAATTTTGGATTCACTTTTTGCTTATCACCACTACACAAAATAAATGGTGTTTGCTGAGAAGACTTCATCTTCTAATAACAAACCATTTTATTTGATTGAGATTTTAAAGTTCTATTTGGCTCAGCCACATTGTCTCAAGCCTTTAAGGCAATCAGGAATAAATTTACATGAACTTTAATGTTACCAGAAGTTGAAAGGAAATTGTCATATAGGCAGAGTTTAGAGAAAAATAAGGGCATTCTGTCTATACATTTAGGAAGGTAGTTTCTCTTAGAGAGGAGAGCCTGGTCCTGTTAAGGGAAGTTTATCTCTGTAGTTTAATTCCTTATCTCTGAGACTGCAAGTTCACCTAGCTGTTTTCCAAACTCAGTGCTATTTCCCAAATAGTCTTCTTTACAGGAAAGATAATGCACTGATGGACCTAAGTTAATAAAAGCAATACCAGTAACTATCCTATCTCTCATTGTAAAGGACTACATTTACTTTCCAGTACATGGTATCCTATTGTAAGCTTGGGGGTATGTAAGTTTTGCTCCAAGACTGGTCACTCCTTGAATGACCTGGCCATTCAAATTTTGGAAGGCAGGTAGATGAAAGGAAACCATGATGTACAGAGAAGTAATAACCAGACTTTCTTGACCATCAACCTATTTCCCACTAGTACACTGCAGTGATTTTACTGGCGTGGGGGTGTAGGGAGAGAGCAAGTGTGACTCTAAAGTCAGCAAATATGGCAAAATCAGTTATTCAAAAGCATATTTAAAAATTCCTTTAGATTTGACCTAGTATTTGAATGAGTTGTAATGAATGAGAAGACAGGCAACAACAGATGTTGGTGAAGATGCAGAGAAGGAAGAACACTTTTGCGCTACTGGTGGGAATGCAAACTGGTGCAGCCACTCTGGAAAACAATATAGAGGGGCTTCAAAAAGTAAAAAATAGAACTACCCTATGACCCAGCAATTGCTCTACTAGGTATTTATCCAAAGTTTACAGGAGTGCTGTTTCAAAAGGGCAATGCACCCCAATGTTTATAGCAGCAGTATCGATAATAGCCGAAGTATGGAAAGAGCCCAAATGTCTATTGACTGATGAATGGGTAAAGAAGATGTAAAGATATACATACATATACAATGGAATATTACTTGGTGATCAAAAAGAATGAAATCTTGCAATTTGCAACAATGTGGATGGAACTAGAGTGTATTATGCTAACCAAAATCAGAGAAAGACAAAGGTCATATGACTTTGCTTATATGTAGAATTTAGGATACAAAACATGAACATAAGGGAAGGGAGGCAAACATAATATAAAAACAGAGAGGGAGATAAACCATAAGAGATTCTTAAATACAGAGAACAAACTGAGGGTTGCTGGAGGGGTTGTGGGTGAGAAGATACGATAAATGGGCAAGGGGCATTAAGGAGGACACTTGTTAAGATGAGCCACTGGGTGTTGTATGTAAGTGATGAATCACGAAATTTTATTTCTGAAATCATTATTACACTATATGTTAACTAACTTGGATTTACATTTAAAAATAAAAGATTCTGTGTGTCCTCCTCCCAAGGAAGTATTAGCGGGGGAACTGAAAGGGTCCAGGACAGTCCCCCCACACCCGAATATGGATTTTGACATGTGGATTATTTTGAGCAGAAGGCACTTGATACCCTATAGGCTCAAGAGAAAGTTTTGTCTCTCCCTTTACCACACAGAAGAATCTAAATTAGGGTCTTTCCCAAAATAAGGGTTATTAACAGAGATAAATTTTGTCTGAGTAACCCATTAAGTCAAACATCTAATTGATAAGCATCTGCTTCTTATCACCCTGTAAAGTACATTCCATTCCTCTGTAATCCCAGACCCCTACCCCCTTCTTAGTTCAGAATGACAAATATATCTCATTTTGCCTGAATGCCTTTGGAGTGTCCATGCCTATGTGGATTCCTCTTATATATACCTATTAAATTTGATCTTCTTATGTTTTAAAACAAAAAGTTTCTGTGTGTCCTATAGTTTCTAGGAAGACATATTATGAATTCATATTATTGGTAGGCTAGAGGCTCTTTATAAGTTTCTTAGATTCTGGGAATCTACATAAAGACATTTTCTATAAGGGCTTCTTGAATAATTTCATCTCTGTAATCACTTTTCTGGAAGGAGAGGATGTTGGGGAAGTTGGTACTCATTGCCCTTAATATTTATAATTCCTGTCTACAGCCTATGTTCTCCTCATCCTTATTTTCTCTCTTCTATTAGTGCTTTTTGTTCTCTCTTTCTGAGCTTCCCATCTTTTTCTTCTACTATGACCTGGGATACTAGCTGGGTAGATGCCAAAAATTCTATTATATATAGTTTTCATCAATGCTACTCTTCATTTAAAGAAAATAAAAATCATTGTTCTTAAGTCTACTATATCTGATATTCAAACAGCCTCTCCAGTTTTTGTATTGTACATCTTTATATATTTACTTTAATTATTCATGTCATTATATTTAAAGTGGATTTCTTATAGTCTGTGCTGCCTGTTGTCTGATAATAGTTGTTTCAAGCATTTTTGTCCCGTTTTCTAGTTGTTTGCATTAGGAAAGTGAATTTGGACTGTGTTATTTCATTATAGCCGGAGTAGAAACCTCATTCATATCTTTTAAGTTAATTCTTTATCTACTCTTACACTTCATATGAATTTATTGGTAACTTATATACAATTCCATATATATATATATATATATATATATATATATATATATATATATAAAGGTCCACAGAGTAATTGCATGAAATTCATAGAACAGACATTTGAACTATTGCCTCTTCCATTTAGTGCCAAGCTGGAACGTGCAGCATAGGATCATAGGGCTTGCCAACATCCCAGAATCCACTGTATGTAGGGCAGAGCAACTTCACTCAGATGAATGTCCCAGATCCCAGGTCTGTTATCTAAAAAAGAAATCTGAAGCTAACAGTGGGGTGGGACTAGAGCAACAAAATGACCAGAAGTCTTGCAGCTATTGCTGGGTTGCTGGATCTGAGCTTGGAATTTTACCTCCATCAAGTGTACCAGCCTCACAAGATATAGTACCTGCTCCTTTCAGGTTGGATATAGGACTGGCATTGTCCTGTGTCTGCTGGTGAAGTGTATGAAACAACCTATTAGTATATTTAGTTTGAGGGATCAGGATTAGATCATTCTGGGAAACCAGAGCTGATGACTAAATATTGAAAATATTTGTTTAGTTGATGAAAATTTATTGAATTAAATCCTCTGATTTTTTCCTTTTTTGATAATTTTGTTAAATGTACTCTCTTTATATCTAAAAATTATAGTCTGTATAGAGGATACAGAATACATGTGTAGATGGCTTATTTGTCAGAAACCCATTGCCTTTTTTTTTCAAAAATGCCATTTGCGATGTATACAATGATTTGAAACTTATTTGTAGGTCCCTGAGCCTGATCTATTACTCATGTCCTATTGCTGAGTCTCTGCTGTCTACAATGACTTGATGGATTCCTTCCTGACAGAATGAATTATGCCATGTGGTCTATTTTCTCTTGCTGTGTTGAGCTGTTTCTGGGGGGGTGGGCAGGGGGGAATGTTAATATTTTTAAAGCTTGTATCGCAGGAAGATCAGGTTTTGAATGCAAGATTAAATTCTGCTGAACTTTTCCATAGTGGGTGAGGTACTTACAATAATATAGTCCAGAAAAAAATTATCTAGAAATAAAATTTTGGAATGTGTAATTCTGATCATTTCTGACATAATGGGAAATATATTTTTGAATTTCTTTCTTATCAATAGATATTTAATATTTACTTTATGGTTTGCTTCCCAAGTTGCAAATTGAAAGGTGATTTTGAGAAAGGAGAAACGTTGAATAGTTGATATGTAAGCTTGTTAATATATTTTATTTTAACTCCATGTGATGATTTTAATTTGGTGTTATGAATTTAGACTTCATTAATTCAGGATTTGTATTTATTAAGAAGCATTCTAGATGAAAGATTATTTTGCATTATTTGAAACATAAATTTTTAAGGAAATATACAACATAAGTAAGGGGAGCTTTATTTTCAAAGGATTTTTTCAAGAAATTTTAAGATTTGTTTTATAATTATTAATTTGCATTCAAAAATGTATTTATTTGTCAAAATAGGTTAAACCCAGTTCAAATGAAGTACATTTAAAATAATACAGTTAACTTTTAACTTTTTAACAAATTTGAAAATTCTTTTAGTAATACTATACATTTAATTATTTAATGTACTTCTAATTTTAGTAATGTAATATTTCCTTATGTGTTATCATTCACAAATTTTGAGTGAAGGATTTGGCTTTTCCTTCATAATTCTCTTTGTGTTTTTATGTGACTTTTAGAGCTTGATAGGAGCTATAAAATAGCTCCTTTTGTCCCCTTTTGTCCCCTTTTTGGGGGGATGAGGGAAAGGAGTGAGAGGAGGTAAGTGTTTGTTAGTTGTTCTTCCCAAGTATTCTGGGGTTCTCCATGTGAGATTGGGAGTAGGGGTGGGAACATTCTTCAAACTAGAATTGTGGGAATTCTAGAGTTTCCTAGATGCCTGGTCAACATTAGTCAGGGAAATATGCATAATTTCAATTTAGTAAGATTAACAATAAAATATCTATTGATAAAAGGCAGGAAATACATAAATAAGACAATGTATGTAGTCCTTCAGTTAAATTTATATTATTTACCAGCATTATATGTGTCAGTTATGCTCTAAGGGATTCTGGATGGTTAACCTCCTCTTCAAATATAATTAATGGATCTTCTACAGTTTGTTTAGGTTGGGAAATAAGGCTGATCTAAACCTATTAAGATCACAGGGGTAGCATCTACTTTAGAGGACTAACAAAACAAACAAACTCAAGGACTTCAAATCCAAGAGTTTTCTTCAAAACAAAATCTTAAAAACAAAACCTATACAAGAAAGAAAATGTAATCAAAGTGCACTGACTGGATCAGCTATTACACGTATGCAAACTTGATGGTAATATCACAAAAATATCATAAGTATATCGGGAGAAGGGAAGGAGAAATGTGTGTGTGTGAGAGTGTGCATTTGTGCTCTGTGTGGAAAATTATCCTAATTTTTCCTCATAAGAAATCAATATTGTCGAAAATTGAAAAATTAATAAATAGAAGTCCAAGTCAAAATATTAGAAATATTTTATATTTATTTTATACATATATATGTATATATACATATATATTTTACATATATGTATATATACATATATATACATATGTGCGTATACACACACACACATATATATATATATAGCCACAAATATATATATTTGTGGCTATAATCATGGGTTTAAACCAAACTTGCTTGGGTTAGACTTTTGACTCCATGCCTTACTGGCTATGTAACCTTGGGCAAAAGTTACTTAACCTTTATCTGTCTCAATTTCCTGTCTAGAAGGTGGGAATAGCTTCCTTGTAGTTACCTTGTATGAGAAATCAATGAGTTAATGTTATAAAGCACTTAGAAATTTCCTAGCATATGATAAACAGCATAAAAGTATTTGTTTATTTATAAACAAACAAAAAAATAAAAGTATTTATTTATAAAATAAACTATATATTCTTCAATTCTTATTATATAATTATTATTTAAAAATTATTATTAAAATATTTAGCTAAGAGAATTGACAGAGATTTCTCCTTTTTACTGGAAATTTTAAGTACGGATTGTGATACTGCTGATTTTTATTCTTAGGCTCATAGTACCATTAGACTTTAAAGCTATGCGAATTTGGTACTTGCATAAAAACAAAAATAGGAACAATTAAAAATTAAAAACCGAAATTTATAATTTAACTAAAGGAAACATTTACAATTGAATTCATTAGGAGTCATCATAAGCTTGTGAGGAGAGCTACTTTTTTTTGTCAGGCCATCATGTTAGATGATTGCCTCAGTAAATGTTGGTTGAATGTTTAATAAAGAGTCTAGTTGGTTGGCTCATCTTCCTTTTCATAATCTTTTCCCAGTGTGTAGCCATTTTGAAACTTTAGACTATAACTGCTCAGAATAGGTTATATGACTGACTATTTCATATCTGCATGCAGGGATACACTGAGAAAGTTCCTCATAATCAACAGACATGCCTGAGAGAATCTTGTAACTGGTAGATCTTGAAACTGGGGCTATTTCAAAAAGAAAGACTGAGCTGGGAAAAGCTTGGAGGATGGCACTGTAGAGACTGCACAGAGTGTAGGTGGCAGGTGAAGAGGAAGCACACACTGAGAACCAGGTGGATAAAACACATTTAGATGATTGTGTGAAGGAACTCCCAGAGGGAGCTGGCACTTGACAATAGCCTGATGGCCTTTGTGTTAATGACTAGGGTCAGCTTGAGCACAGGAAACTTTCTGGTGGTTTATTTTCAGAAATGTAGGAAGTCAACTGGAGGAATGTTTCCCTGATGGCATGAGGAAACCTTATGCATTCAACTTCACAATTTTGTTTTGCTTAGGTTTTGGGTGGCAGCACGTATAGATGCCACCAGGTAGGATCTGAGACATTGCTCAATAAAGTAGAAGTAGCCAGAACTTAGGGATCAAGGTAATTGAACTGGAAGATTTCAGAGTCTACTTTCAGAAATGCAGAGATATAGAGGGCACTGGGGTGGCTCAGTCAGCTAAGTGTTCAACTCTGGATCTTGATTCAGGTCATGATCTTATAATTCGCAAGTTCAAGCCCCGCGTCAGGCTCTGTCTGCACTGACGGGGCAGAGCCTGCTTGGGATTCTCTCTTTTGCTCTCCCCTCTCTCTCTGCCCCCACCCTGCTTGTGCTCATGCATTCTCTCTCTCTCTTTCTAAATAAATGAACTTAAAAGAAATTCAAAAATATAGAATTAGGGAATACTATTTAGGCTAACTCTATGAATATGCTTATATTTGATCCTTTTTTCTCCAACATTTTTATTATGAAAAATCTCAAATATATGGTAAAAATTTGAAGAATTTTTTAGGCAATAGTATTCAATTGTTTCTTAACTACAAAACAGCAATTTCATTTTGTTTACCTAGTACACCTTGACAGGTGAGCATAGGATGAGGGCTGAAGAGGTTTGTTCTTGGGCCTTCTGTCCCCTACAAACTCAGGTATCACAGCTAGTATCTATGGATATGACTGGTTATGGAAAGTACTGAGAATGGTTGAAGATGAGATCCTTATGCACAGCACAAAAAAAACTATCCAAATATCACCCACTGTCACTATAAACCCAGGTATTAAGAATGCTTCGTAAAGAACAGAATACAAACCAACAACAACAGAAAAAAAACTTGATTCTTTGGAGTGGAAAATATGTTTGCTTATTCAGAAGTTCTGATGTTTTTATGAAAAAATCCCTTACCAGATCATTATTTTAGACTTTTCTTCATATTTGCATACATCATATTTTCTCATTATTTTCATTTGCAAAAATGGGATTTCTGAAGGAAACAGTGTACAGGCTAACAATGAAATGGTAACTGATTTGAATGTAAAATGATCTCTTATGATTTTCCCATGCTTGTAGATGTGGATCAAGTTGGAGATTTTTAGCCACAAAAAATCGTTTTGTATATCTCCCTAGTCTATTAATCTTCCACATTAGTCAGTATTCTTTAAATCAATTGAATCATTTTATGCCTGCTTAAAGATGACTTCGTGAAAACCATATTAATAATTGAACTATGATAGATATTTTGATTTTAAAAAACAAAACAAATAAAAAATCTCCCAGCTCAGGGCCAAGCTGTTGTTTTCTGTGAAATGGATGTGGGCGCAACACAGTTAAGTTACTTCTTCTCCTGGAATATTATTAGGTGATTTAAGATAATTATAGCAACATTTATGAGAAACTGTTGGCATTTTAAGCTTATGAAATTGCTTTTCAAATGTGCATAGAATGTTATGCCTATCTTCCTAAGGCTACAGGCATTGAACCAAAACTAATAACAGTAAGCTACCTAGTGCCACACCAGACAAATTGTGATTTGCTGCATAACTTAATGTTTGGGCAAACTTGCTGCAATTGGAACATGCATACATACACACGTACACTAAATTCTCAAATTAGATATTTTCTTTCAATTGTTTTGGAATCAGTCCTCTGTCATCTCTTTGCCAACAATGTTTTTAGTTAGAAAGATACAAATTTGGATAATTTCAGTAGATTTTACTATATCTTTAAAAACAATTTCAATTGTTATCTGTAGTAGTGTCTAGATTCTTTACAGATTCTATAATTTTCCTTCTAGTCAGATTCTTCCTTTCTCTTTGCCACCATTTGGCATTTCACAGATAGCCATAAGGGCAGATGGCCAGTTAACTAAATATGGAACTACAGGCCAGTTGGACACTTAAAATATTTGATCTCCTTTACTGTATATGTGAAAACTGTTAGATTTGTAGGGTCTCGTAAGGGTTTGGGAATGTTAGAAGATAAGTCTTAGACTGATGATATGGGATCAGAGAGATATATAAATGACAGCTGTGTGCTGTGGGGCATTCATTCTAGATGAGCCTGGCATGGCCTTCTCAACCACATGACTATGCCTGATATACACAGAGAGATAAAATAATTAAAAAGTTATAAGACTGATCACAGTTATTTCATAAAGTGAATTCTTATAGTCATTATTATAAACATTATAAGCATATTATAAAGTACTCACTGTGTTGTGTAAATGGGAGAGTATGACCCCCTGTGAGGCCTTTAAGGATCACTTTAACACGTTCATGGAAATTGCACTTGGAGAATCACATGAAATTAGAAGATTCATTATACTCACAGGTCCTAGAAGAGGGAAGCATAGACACCACACAGGAGGTCACATGGTGAGAGGCCAAGGGAGGGGGTTCAACCAGGGAGGTGGGGACCTATTAGAAAGTGAGCACCCAGAAAAAGTATCTTTATTACAGTGCAAGGGTTGGAGAAGGTCAGGGGAGTACATAGGTAAAACGTGCGAGGGGATATAATTGTTGTATTTGAATGTTACTAGGTCACAGTCAGGAGAGGGCAAGAAGGGGAACTCGTGGCAGGGACCAGCCTATCACACTGGTACACCTGACCACCTGGTAGGGCACTTACAGCCTGTTTGTGGGGCTATTGAAGAAGCAGGAAAATGTGGAGTTAAACATTTACAATAGAGTTGAATATTTTTATTTATAATGATTTATATAATCTATTATCTATCCCGGCTCCTAAATGTGTAAATACTTATGTACACAATATGGCTTTTCTTTTTAAAAGTAAACTAAATTTTGGGGTGCCTGGGTGGCTCAGTCGGTTAAGCATCCGACTTCAGCTCAGGTCATGATCTCACAGTTCATGAGTTGGAGCCCCATGTTGGGCTCTGTGCTAACAGCTCGGAGCCTGGAGCCTGCTTCAGGTTGTGTGTCTCCCACTCTCTCTCTCTGCCCCTCCCCTGCTCATGCTCTGTGTCTCTCTGTCTCTCAAAAACATAAATACATGTTGAAATAAATAAATAAACTAACTTTCAATAAGAGGAATGCCCTTCCTCCCAGGAATATCAAGATATCATATATATAAATTTTCCAGATAATTAAAATGCTAAAAGCCACTTCATTTTAATATTATTGATGAAAATTTTTCCTAAAAAGTCTATCTGGTAAGTAGAATAATGGGCTTTCAAAGTTTTCCATGCTCTAGTCCCTGGAACCTGTAGGTATGTTATTCATGTGGCTACCGAGAAATAAGGCTGCTGATAGAATTAAGGTTGCTCATCAGCTGACTTTAAGATAAAGAAATTATCCTGGATTGTCCAAGTGGGCCCAATGCAATCACAAGAAGAATCATGAGGCAGGAGAGGTGGTGTCAGTGATGCAACAGGAGAAAGACTTCAATGACCATTGCGGGCTTTGGAGATGGAATGGGGCTACAAGCCTATGAAGAAAACAGATTTTCCCCTAGAGCCTCCAGAAGGAGCATAGCCCTGCTCACACCTGGAGTTTAGCCCAGTGAGACTCTTTTTTATTTTATTTTATTTTATTTTATTTTATTTTATTTTATTTTATTTTCATTTTATTATTTATTATTATTATGTTTTTAATATTTATTCTTGTGAGAGAGAGAGAGAGAGAGAGAGAGAGAGAGAGAGAGAGCATGAGCAGGAGAGGGACAGAGAGAGAGGGAGACACAGAATCCGAAGCAGGCTCCAGGCTCTGAGCTGTCAGCACAGAGCCTGACTCGGTGCTCAAATTCACAAATTGGGGAGATCATGACCCGAGCTGAAGTCGGACACTTAACGGAGTGAGCCACCCAGGTGCCCGGCAGTGAGACTCATTTAGACTGACTTATGGAAACATAAGGCAAATTTGTGTTGATTTCAGGCACCAAATTTGTGGTAATTCATTTCAGTAGAAATAGGAAACTAATGCAATGTAGCATACTTCACTGCTTTTAACAAAGAGCATTAACTCTGGAACCTCATGAGAGTTGTGAAGGATGGATGATACAACTCTGAAGTTGCTTTCTTTATCTTCTCCAGCCTGTTGGCTGTCGCTGCCATCCTTGCTTTTGTTATTGTGCTGCTCCTAATTCTTGCACCCTCAACTCCTGAGCAGCAGGAGAGTGTGGTAGTTAGGCGCCACATATCTTGAGGGGTTCCTTCTCACTCTGCTGCTTGGGATCTGTGAGACCTTGGGCAAGGGTCTTTACCTCACCAAACCTCAGTTTAAAAAGCAGAAAAGAGGGGCTCCTGGGTGGCTCAGTCGGTTAAGCGTCCAACTTTGGCTCAGGTCATGATCTTGTGGTTTGAGAGTTTGAGTCCCACATCAGGCCCTCAGTCAGCACAGAGCCTGCTTTGGATCTTCTGTCTCCCTCTCTCTGCCTCATGCTCATACTCTCTCTCCTTTTCTCTCAAAAATAAATAAACATTAAAAAAAAATTTAAAAAGGCAGAAAAGAATACCAAACTGGCAGGGTCTTTGTGAGCATGAGATAGATGATGTCTATAAGTGTTCAGTGATTATCACTTCAACATCGTCAGGGCCAACAAAGCACTGGGTAAAGACTGTGTGATCTAGTGGGTGGTTATGATGAACTTACAACCAAATCTAGGCCTCTTCTGCCTTGTTCACTTTGGAGATGGGGGACTATGTCTGTGTCCCTGAGGTTTGTAGGCATCTGGACTTTGGATGAAGGATGTAATTCTACAGTTGTATGTGAGGTGGCCCTACATACTCTGCTTTCTTTGTAATCCCTACCACATGTCATAGGCAGCAAGTACATGCCATTTTTATTTATGTTTACATGTTTGAAAAAGTGAGAGGTGCTTACAGTAAAACATTAGACCAGAATACAAAGTGTATATAGTCAAAGTAAGTCTCTGAAACTTTTATCCCTAATAACCTAGACTGCCATCCAGGGGCAACTAATTTTTCATGAATCCTTCCTGGGATAGCCTGTACACATTTCAGTATATGCCCTGTTTCCTTTCCACAAAAAGTGGTATGCTCTATACTTTGTCCCTAACCTTTTCCTTTCCAATGAATTTTTCTTGGGTAACATTTCCTGTCACTATAGTGAATAAAGTACTTATTTGATAAGTATCAAAAGAATGAACATACTTACCTTATAAATGAGGAACAACTATACATGTAAGTAAAGTTAAAGTGCTCTTTGCAATAAGTCACAAAACGATTTTCCTATACTTAAAGTAAGTTTCAACCAAGAGCTAGTGCTGTGTCTCAATTAGAAACAGCTAATCATTGCCATTCAGTCCCTGATTTGTCTGTATTTTTCCTAGACTTCAGGTTTTTCAAGAATACATATCATTTTCTTTTTGTTCCTGCTAAATTTTTATAATGACATTTTTTTCCCTGTCTGGTGTCTGTCTGTCTGTCTGTATGTATGTATATGTGTGCGTATTAATAAATTTTAATTCTAGTATAGTTAACATACAGTGTTATATTAGTTTCATGCGTACAATATAGTGATTCAGAAACTCTATACTGTATTCAGTGCTCATGGGTTATGTGTACTCTTAATCCCCTTCACCTATTTCATCCATCATTCCCCTCCCCCCCACCTTCTCTCTGGTAATGCCCAGTTTGTCCTCTACAGTTAAGATTCTTTTTTTTTTTTTGTCTCTTGTTACCTTTGTTCATTTGTTTTGTTTCTTAAATTCCACCTATGAGTGAAATTCTATGGTGTATGTCTTTCTCTGACTTATTTCAATTGCCACTATACTCTCTAGATCCAATCATGTTGCAGCAAATGGCAAGATTTCATTCTTTTTTCTTTTTTTATTACTTTTCCCCTTTATTTATTTATTTTAATTGACATCCATGTTAGTTAGCATATAGTGCAACAATGATTTCAGGAGTAGATTCCTTAATGCCCCTTACCCATTTACCCCATCCCCCTTCCCACAACCACTCCAGTAACCCTTTGTTTGTTCTCTATATTTAAGAGTCTCTTATGTTTTGTCTCCCTGCTTGTTTTTATATTATTTTTTCTTCCCTTCCCTTATGTTCATCTGTTTTATATCTTAAATTCTACATGTGAGTGAAGTCATATGATATTTGTCTTTCTCTGACTGACTAATTTCATTTAGCATTATACCCTCCAGTTCCATCCACGTAGTTGCAATAGGCAAGACTTCATTCTTTTTAATTGCCGAATAATACTCGATTGTGTGTGTGTGTATACACATATGTGTGTGTGTGTGTGTATATATGTGTGTGTGTATACACATATATGTGTGTGTATATATATATATATATATATAAAAGAAGATGTGCTGTGTGTGTGTGTGTGTGTGTGTGTGCATATCTATCTATCTATCTATCTATCTATCTATCTATCTATCTACTTAATGTGTTCATCTGTCGATGGACCTTAGGGCTCTTTCCATACTTTGGCCTTTGTTGATAGTGCTGCTATAAACATTGGGATGCATGTGCCCTTCAAAACAGCATATCTGTATCCCTTGGATAAATACCTAGTGGTGCAATTGCTGGGTCTTAGGGTAGTTCTATTTTAAATTTTTTGAGGAACCTCCATACTGTTTTCCAGAGTGGCTGCACCAGCTTGCATTGCAACCAACAATGCAAAAGAAATCCTCTTTCTCTACATCCTCGCCAACATCTGTTGTTGCCTGAGTTGTTTTAATGTTAGCCATTCTGCAGGTGTGAGGTGGTATCTCATTTTGGTGTTGATTTGTATTTCCCTGATGATGAGTGATGTTGAGCATTTTTTCATGTGTCGGTTGGCCATCTGGATGTCTTCTTTGGAGAAGTGTCTATTCATGTCTTTTGCCCATTTATTCACTGGATTATTTGTTTTTTGGGTGTTGAGTTTGATAAGTTCTTTATAGATTATGGATACTAACCCTTTATCTGATATGTCATTTACAAATATCATCTCCCATTCTGTTGGTTGCCTTTTAGTTTTGCTGATTGTTTCCTTTGCTGTGCAGAAGCTTTTTATTTTAATGAGGCACAAACAGTTCATTTTTGCTTTTGTTTCCCTTGCCTCTGAAGACGTGTTGCATAAGAAGTTGCTGAGGCCGAGGTCAAAGAGGTTTTGCCTGCTTTCTCCTCGATGATTTTGATGGCTTCTTGTCTTACATTTAGGCCTTTCATCCATTTTCAATTTATTTTTGTGTATAATGTAAGAAAGTGATGCAGGTTCATTTTTCTGCATGTCACTGTCCAGTTTTCTCAGCAGCATTTGCTGAAGAGGCTGTGTTTATTCCATTTGATATTCCTTCCTGCTTTGTCAAAGATTTGTTGACCATATGTATGTGGGTCCATTTCTGGGTTCTCTATTCTGTTCCATTGATCGGAGTGCCTGTTTTTTTGTGCCAGTACCATACTATCTTGATGATTACAGCTTTGTAATACATCTTGAAGTCCAGGATTATGATACCTCCAGTTGATTTTCTTTTTCAAGATTGCTTTGGCTATTCAGGGTCTTTTCTGGATCCATATTTTAGGATTTTAGGATTGTTTTTTCTAGCACTTTGAAGAATGCTGGTGTTATTTTGATAGGGATTGCATTGAATATGTAGATTGCTTTGGGTAGTATCGACATTTTAACAATATTTGTTCTTCCAATCCATGAACATGGAATCTTTTTCAGTTTTTTTGTGTCTTCTTCAATTTCTTTCATAAGTTTTCTATAGTTTTCAGTGTATAGATTTTTCACCTCAGGTTAGATTTATTCCTAGGTATTTTATGGTTTTTTGTCCAATTGTAAATGGGATCGATTCTTTGATTTCTCCTTCTGCTGCTTTATTATTGGTGTATAGGAATGCAATCGATTTCCGTGCTTTGATTTTATATCCTGCAACTTTGCTGAATTCATGGATCAGTTCTAGAAGTTTTTGGGTGGAATCTTTCGGGTTTTCCATACAGAGTATCATGTCATCTGTGAAGAATGAAAGTTTGACTTCCTCCTGGCTAATTTGAGTGCCTTTTATTCCTTTGTGTTGTCTGATTGCTGAGGCTACGACTTCCAGGACTAGTTGAATTAACAGTGGCAAGAGTGGACATCCCTGTTGTGTTCCTGACCTTTGGGGGAAAGCTCTCAGTTTTTCCCTATTGAGGATGATATTAGTGGTGGGTGTTTCATATATGGCTTTTATGATCTTGAGGTATGATCCTTCTATCCCTACTTTCTTGAAAGTTTTTATCAAGAAAGGATGCTGTATTTTGTCAAATGTTTTCTCTGCATCTATTGAGAGGATCATGTGGTTCTTGTCCTTTCTTTATTGATGTGATATATCACATTGATTCTTTTGCAGATATTGAACCAGTCCTGCATCCGAGGTATAAATCCCACTTAGTCATGGTTAATAATTCTTTTAATGTATTGTTGGATCCTGTTGGCTAGTATCTTGTTCAGGACTTTTGCATCCATGTTCATCAGGGAAATTGGTCTTTAGTTCTCCTTTTTAGTGCAGTATTTGGTTTTGGAATCAAGGTGATGCTGGCTTCATAGAAAGAGTTTGGAAGTTTTCCTTCCATTTCTGTATTTTGGAATAGCTTCAAAAAAATGAGTGTTAACTCTTCTTTAATGTTTGGTAGAATTCCCCTGGAAAGCCAGCCCTGGACTCTTGTTTTTGGGGGAGATTTTTGGTTAGTAATTTGATTTCTTAACAGGTTATGGGTCTGTTCACATTTTCTATTTCTTCCTATTTCAGTTTTGGTAGTTTATGTTTCTAGGAACTTGTCCATTTCTTCGAGATTGCCCATTTTATAGGTGTATAATTGCTCATAATATTCTCTTACTATTGTTTGTATTTCTGCTGTGTTGGTTGTGATCTCTTTCATTCTTGATTTTATTTATTTAGGTCCTTTCCTTTTTCTTTTTGATCAAACTGGCTAGGGGCTTGTCAATTTCATTAATTCTTTCAAAGAACAAACTCCTGGTTTCATTGATCTGTTCTATTGTTTTCTTTGGTTTCGATAGCATTGATTTCTGCTCTAATCTTTATTATTTCCTGTCTTCTGCTGGTTTTGGGTTTTATTTGCTGTTGTTTTTCCAGCTCTTTAAGGTGTAAAGTTAGGTTGTATATCTGAGACCTGTCTTCCTTCTTTAGGAAGATGTGGATTGCTATGTACTTCCTTCTTATGACCAACTGCCTTTGTTGTGTCCCAGAGTTTTTGGGCTGTGTTGTTATCATTTTCATTGGCTTCCATGTACTTTTTAAGGTCTTATTTAACTTCTTGGTTAGCCCATTCATTCTTTAGTAGGATGTTCTTCAGTCTCCAAGTATTTGTTATTTTTGCAAAATTTTTTCTTGTGGTTGATTTCAAGTTTCATAGCATTGTGGTCTGAAAATATGCACGGTATGATTTTGATCTTTTTGTACCTGTTAAGGACTGATTTGTGTCCCAGTATGTGATCTATTCTGGACAATGTTGCATGTGCACTGGAGAAGAAGGTGTACTCTGCTACTTTAGGATGAAATGTTCTGAGTATATCTGTTAAGTCCATCCAGTCCACTGTGTCGTTCAAAGCCATTGTTTCCTTGTTGATTTTCTGTTTAGATGATCTGTCCATTGTTGTAAGTGGGGTGTTGAAGTCCCCTACTATTATGGTATTATTATCAATGAGTTTCTTTATATTTGTGATTAATTGGTTTATATATTTGGGTGCCCCATATTTGGAGCATAAATGTTTACAATTGTTATTTCTTAGTGGATAGACCCCTCAATTATGTTATAATGTCCTTCTTCATCTCTTGTTACAGTCTTTATTTAAAATCTAGATTGTCTGATGTAAGTATGTCTACTCTGGCTTTCTTTTGGTGACGATTAGCATAATAGATTGTTCTCCATCCCCTTACTTTCAGTCTGAAGGTGACTTTAGGTCTAAAATGGGTCTTTTGTAAATAGTATATTGATGAATCTTGTTTTCTTAACCATTCTGTTACCCTATGTCTTGATTGGAGCATTTAGTCCATTGACGTTTAGAGTGAGTACTGAAAGATATGAATTTATTGCCGTTATGTTGCTTGTAGAGTTGGTTTCTGGTGGTGTTCTCTGGTCCTTTCCAGTCTGTGTTGCTTTTGGGCTTTTATTCTCCCCCTGTCTTTTCTCCCCTCAGAAAGTCCTCCATAAAATTTTTTGCAGGGCTATTTTAGTTGTCATGAACTCCTTAAATTTTTGTTTGTCTGGGAAACTTTTTTTTGAGTGTTAAATTTTATTTATTTATTTTTAAATTTATATCCAAATTAGTTAGCATATAGTGCAACAATGATTTCAGGAGTAGATTCCTTAGTGCCCCTTACCCATTTAGCCCATCCCCCCTCCCAATACCCCCCCATAACCCTCAGTTTGTTCTCCATATTATGAGTCTCTTCTGTTTTGTCCCTCTCCCTGTTTTTATATTATTTTTGTTTCCCTTTCCTTATGTTCATCTGTTTTGTCTCTTAAAGTCCTCATATGAGTGAAGTCATATGATATTTGTCTTTCTATGACTGATTAATTTCACTTAGCATGATACCCTCCAGTTCCATCCACATAGTTGCAAATGGCAAGATTTCATTCTTTTTGATTGCTGAGTAATACTCCATTGTATGTATGGGGGATATATATATATATATATATATATATATATATATATATATATCACATCTTCTTTATCCATTCATCCATTGATGGACATTTGGGCTCTTTCCATACTTTGGCTATTGTTGACCGTGCTTGTATAATCATTGGGGTGCATGTGTCATTGTCTGGGAAACTTTTAATCTCATCTTTTATTTAGAGTGTCAGCCTTGCTGGATAAAGAATTCTTGGCTACATATTTTTCCAATTCAGCACATTGACTATATCCTGCCATTCCTTTCTGGCCTGCCACGTTCCTGTGGATAGGTCTACTGCATACCTGTTCTGTCTTTCCTTGTAGGCTAAGGACTTTTTTTCCCTTGCTGCTCTCATGATTCTTTCCTTGCCTGAGTATTTTGTGAATTTGACTATGATATGCCTTGTTGATGGTCCGTTTTTGTTAAATCTAATGGTAGTTCTCTCTGCTTCCTGGATTTTGATGTGTGTCTTTCTCAGGTTAGGAATGTTTTATCCTATGATTTGCTCACATGAACTTTTTACCTTTTTTCTCTCTCTTCATCTTCTGGGATCCCTATAATTCTGATGTTATTCCTTTTTAATGAGTCACTGAGTTCTCTCATTCTTATATCTTGCTCTTTTGCCTTAGTCTCCCTCTTTTTTTCTGCTTCATTATTTTCCATATGTTTGTCCTCTACATCACTGATTCACTGCTCTGCTTCATCCATCTTTGCCGCATGGCATCCATGTGAGATTGCAGCTCAGTTATAACATTTTTTATTTCATCCTGACTAGCTTTTTCTTCTTTTATCTCCTCAGAGTGGAATTCTAACCTATATTCAACCCCAGCTAGTAGTCTTATTATTGTCATTCTGAATTCTTGTTCAGACATCTTGCTTGTATCTGTGTTGATTAAGTCCCTGGCTCTAATTTCTTCTTGTTGTTTCTTTTGGGGTGAATTCCTTCATTTCATCATTTTGAAGGAGGAAAAGGAATTAATAAAGTAAGACAAAATTAAAAAATTAAAAACAACAGAAAAAAATCAAATAAAGGATGCTAGATCCTTGGTGTGTTTTGGTCTTTTACCTCTTTGGTTAAGTTTTTTTCCTAGGTATTTTATGATTTTTGGTGCAATTGTAAATGGGAATTTTTCTTAATTTCTCTTTCTGCTACTTCATTAGTGTATAGAATGCAACAGATTTCTGTTGAGCTTGCATGTTGTTGTTGATGTTGATTTTGTATCCTGTGATATTACTGAATTCACTTATCATTTCTAGCAGTTTTTGATGGAGTCTTTAGGGTTTTTTATATGTAGAATCATGTCATCTGCAAATGTGTAAGGTTAACTTGTTTACTTGAGATTTTCTTGCCTCTTGAGGTAGGTTTTCTTTCTTTCTTAAAAATTTTATTTATTCATTTTAAGAGAGAGAGAGAGATAGCATGAGCAGGGGAGTGGCAGAGAGAGAGAGAGAGGGAGAGAGAGAGCATGAGCAGGAGAGTGGCAGAGAGAAAGAGAGAGAGAGAGAGAGAGAGAGAGAGAGAGAGAATCCCAAGCATGCTCCATGCTGTCTGCACAGAGTCCCACATGGCTCTCCATGTCATGAACCATGAGATCATGACCTGAACCAAAATCAAGACTTGGACCTTTATAGAACAGATTTTGCTTCATCCTAAAGATTTAGGACTGTTCTGTTTTTATGTTCATTTGTATTCATGTGCTTTTTGATTTCCTCTTTGATGTCTTGGTTTACTCATTCATTATTTAGTATCATGTTATTTATTAAACTATCACGTATTTGTGTTTTTTCCAGATTTTTTCCTGTGGTTGATTTCTACTTCTAGCATTGTGGCCAGAAAAGATGCATGGTGTGACTTTGGTCTTTTTGAATTTGTTGTGTGTTGTGGCTTACTATGTGATCTATTCTGGAGAGTGTTCCGTGGGCACTTGAGAAGAATGTATATTCTGCTGTTTTAGGATGGAATGTTCTGAATATATGTTAGATCTGTATGGTCCAATATGTCTTTCAAAACCACTGTTTTCTTGATTTTTGTGTTTGGATGATCTGTCCATAGATGTAAGTGGGGTGATATTATTGTATTACTATCGATTACTTCCTTTATGTTTATTATTGGCCATTTTATGTATTGGTTGCCTTCATATTGGGTCCACAAATATTTACAATTATTATATCTTCTTGTTGGAGTATTCCTTTTATGATTATATTGTGTCCTCTGTCTCTTGTTACAGTCTTTGTTTTAAAGTCTATTTTGTCCAATGTAGGTATGGCCACCTCTGCTTTCTTTTCACTTCTATTTGAGTGATAGGATGCTTTTCCATTTCCTCCCTTTCAATCTGCGTGTGTCTTTAGGTCTAAAATGACTCTCTTGTAGGCAGCATTTAATCTGTCCTCCAAGTCATTGATCCATTCTCTGCTTCCTCTAGTCTACTATCTATTCCTTCTAGTGTATTTCTGATTTTAGTTATTGAGTTTTTCTTTTCTTTCTTTTTTATGTTTTCTATCTCTGTTGAGGGTTTCACTGAGGTCCTCCACTCTTTTCTCAAATCCAGTGAGTACTGCTATGACAACTACTTTAAATTCTCTATCAGGCATATTACTTATCTCTGTATCATTTAGGTCTCTTGCTGTGATTTTGTCCTGTTCTTTCATTTGAGACATATTGTTCTGTCTCTTCATTTTGTCGAACTCTCTGTGTCTGTTTCTATGTATTAGGAAAGTCAGCTATGTCTCCTCTTGAAAGTAGTGGCCTTATGAAGAAGAGGTCCTGTAGTGTCCTGCTGTGCAGTGTCCCCTGTTCACCAGGACCTGTGCTTCAGGGATGACTCCTATTGGTGCTGTGTGCATCCTACTATCATAGCTGATCTGCATTTGCCTTGAATCCAGTCATCTACAATGGCTTTCTTTTCCTGTTGTGGGAAGGGTTTGGTTCTTGTGTTGTTAATGGTCCAGTTTGGGGCTACCTTGGACTTGAGTTGAGTCAGATTAGATGTTTGCCAAAGATGCAGAGATGACAAGTGAATGTGAGACTAGACATGTAGTGCCAGCAAGGTCTGTGCTTGAGGGAGGGAACTTGCAGCTGTGGGACAAAGGCAGTTTGTTTGGAGCCAGAGGATCTGCAGAAGCACTTGGGGTGATGTGTGGTATTAGCAAGGTTTGTGCAGGTGTGTTGTGGGAAGGGACTTGGAGTGGAGGCCTTGCTTGAGAGGACATGTCCACAAGGGAATATGAGGGTGGGGTACACTGTTACCAAGTTAGGTAGGGAGTATTAATGCTGTTGATACCCACAAGTGTCTATGAGTTTATGTTGGGGAGTTGGGGAGGCAAATGGTGCCCACCAGCTCCTATGTTCCTGAAGAAGTCTTTCAATGATCCCTGCCCATGCAGCACATACTCTGAGGTTAGTAAACAAATCTCCCTGCCATATATCCTAGGTGTTTTTTAAATTGCTGCTTCTATGTTGTATTTCAGGGGGGCTGTTTGTTGTGTTGTCTCTTTAAGGGGGTTGGGAGATTCAGTTTTCTCTCACCCTCCAACTGTCCCACCAACTGGCTGGTTTTTAAAGTTCCAGGCTTTGAGCCCTGCTGATTGTAAGAACTTGTTAAATTTGGCCCATCCCTCTGATTTTCAAAGCTAAATATTGTGGGGACTCCTCTTTCTTTTGTGTGCTCCCTGGTGTGAGAATCTGTGTTTTTTTTTTTCCCTTTCCACACCCACATGTTCCCTCCCCACCAGGGACAGTTCTGCAGTCCCTTTAGCTCTTAACTGTGTCTCTGCCCTTTCTACCCTCTTTGATGTGGCCTTTTGTCTATATTAAGCTGTGGAGAGTTTGTTCTCCCCGTCTTCAGATCATTTTCTGGGTTATTTACACTGATGTGGCTCACCGTGTTGTATCAGTGAGACAGGTAAGCTTAGAGTCCTCCTACTCTACCATCTTCCCAAGAAGTCCTGTATGACTCCTTAATTTTTGTATTAAATATGGTTTTCTATCTTCTAGTTTACCTGTAGTTTATCTTTCTTTGTCATTGGGTTTCTTTGTCTTTTCTGAGAAGGAAAATTTCATAGGTAGAACTCTAAATTATTAGTTATGATATTCAACGCTTAAAACTACAAAGATTAAAAGACTGGAGCTGTGAAAGGTATAAGCATTTTGTAGAAAATTATATACGTATATATACACATATGCTTACACACATATATGTGTATACACATGTACATGTAATTTTTACTATACAAAAATTAAAAACAGCTTGCACAACTATTTCATAATTGATTTTTGCCTCATGACCTCAAAATGCAGCATGAAACCCTGGAGATTTCAAAGGACTTTTTTTGACACTCATGGTAGAGTTAGAAAAGAACTCTGAAAGCCATTAATTTTAACTATGTGCATGCAGCTATGCTAGGTATTAATCTTCTCTATCATTTTTCTTATCAAATTTATATTATCACAGACTATATGATAGGTTTTTAAAAATCTTTCTTTCACTGTATGTACCAGGCAGGTGGCTGACTCTTGATCTCAAAATATGTGTCATTTTCTATGATGAGTAACTATTGAGATTTTTTTTTCTTTCTGAGATGTAATTGGAGATTTAGCACCTTTTTCCACAAAAGAATTTCTCAATATAGCATTTACTTTTATCTTCTATGGAAAGCTAGGTTGAAATCTGAGGGAAATAACAGCTTTCCTTCTATTGAATTATATTTTTGATTAACACTATAAAGTTCATTTTTTTTGTCTTAGTTCTTCATAGTATTGTTAATAACTGTGCCTTAAACTTCCCCTTTGCCAATTCTTTATGCCAACAGGAATCCTACAGATGTAGATTGTATGAATCATGTCTTCCATGGACTTTGTATGGAAATATTTGTTAATAAGAATACATTTGTTTCCCTTGTAGTTACCAGATCATTTATTGATGCCTGTGAGGGATCCAGATAGTATGCTTGTGATTCACATACCTTAGTCCACAAGGCTTCTGGGTAAGATTTCTTTCCTTATTCTTTAAGATTTTTTAATGTTTTATTTTTAAATTTAATTTTGAGAGAGAGAGAGACAGAGTGCAAGCAGGGGAGGAGCAGAGAAAGAGGGGGACAGAGGATCTGAAGCAGGATCTGTGCTACCAGGCTGACAGGAGTGAGCCCAATGTGGGGCTTGAACTCATGAACCATGAGATCATGACCTAAGCTGAAGTCGGATGCTCAACCAAGTCACCCAGGCACCCCTGGGGAAGATTTCTTTAAGGGACATTATAGTTATTGTATGGCCTCCGAGGCATTTTCAATGTCAAGTTATTTTAATATTTTTAAAGATGTACTCACTGATGTTTAAAAAATTTTTTTAATGTTTATTTTTGACAGAGAGAGAGAGACAGATCATGAGTGGGGGAGGGGCAGAGAGAGAGGGAGACAGAATCCCAAACAGGCTTCAAGCTCCAAGCTGTCAGCACAGAGCCCAACGCAGTGCTTGAACTCACAGAGCGCGAAATCATGACCTGAACCGAAGCCGGCCGTTCAACCGACTGAGCCACCCAGGTGTCCCATCACTGATGTTTAAAAGAAACAGATGGTTGAATTATCTCTTTCTGGGTGGAATTACTTAAAGATATCTTATTGGACCATACACTGTCTCTAGTAGGATTTGAAAAGCATTTAGTAGGAGTTAATATTTTATGCAGCAGTGTTCTAGATAATGCAGAACATTGTTAAGCACTGACTCCACCTGGTAGGATCTTAATGATATCATAATTTCAAGGCACTTCTCAGAGACTACATCTTCTCTAGTATGGGTAGAGTTTTGTAAGGGAAATCTGAGATGCCTTTAAGATTCTATGTTTCCTATAGTTGCTTCTAGGGACATTCTGAATTCATATTACAGATAGGCTAGGAGCTGGTTCATATATTTTTTTTTTTTAGATTCTTGGACCTATATAAATACCTCTTTATATGAGATTCTTCAATAATCCCATATCTGGAATTCCTTTTCTGGAAAGAGAAGAGGTTGGGGAAGTTGGTAGTCATTGCCTATAACATTTATAATTTCTGTCTATAGCTTATGTACTCTTTATCCCTATTTTCTCTCTCTTGTGTCCCTCTCCTTCATATTCTCCCATATTTTCTTTCTACTATGAACTGGGAACTAGCTGGATAGATGCCAAAAATTCTATTATGCCATTTCTGTGAATAATTTTCATCACTGCTATTCTTCATTTAAAGAAAATAAAAATAAAACAGTATTTTCAGGCAGTAGACAAAGCAATAATCTGAGCTGGGGCTCAGCTCTACTTAAAGAAACAAACTAACATGATCTTAGAACATTTGTAGTAGAAGGACCATTAGAAAGTTTCTCTAACAATTAACATAACTTCACAAATTATGTATAAAAATTCAGGCCTTGTGTAAGATGACATGAATTAGTGTTGGAGATAAAATCTGTACCTAAATCTTCAGAATCCCATTTCAAGCTATGTGAATGTATAAATTCCCTTCCATTTAGAACTGACTTTGTAGATTGTGTCCACATTCAATTTTTGATCCTGGTCAGTGGTTCACATTTTAGTGAGCTAAATTGGATGGCTAGATCTTAAACCTGCTTTTAGATTAGCTAATTGTAACTGAGCACCTTGTAGCCCTGTGCATTAAAAATTGGACCACTTTGTGGCATCATAATTATCTCTGCCCATGTTGGTTCCAGCATCCTCATAGGTAAGCATGTAAAGGATGTCTGAGGAAATGAATGGATTATGAGATCAGTTCTTAAAGCATATTATAAAGGATGTAGTGAAGGAAATGAGGAGAGGTTAATTAATTTCTCTAATTAGGAAAGTATATACATATCTACTTGGATGAAGAGTTGGATTAGGTGACTCTAATGTCCTTTCTACTTGAGAATATACTGTGAAACCTGGCCAATAGCTTATTGGTTGCGTTAGTTTTTATTGCTCCGTGATACATTACTTAAAAACTTACTGGCCTAAAACAAAATAAATTATTATTTCACAGTTTCACAGTTTAGGAGTCTAGGTATGAAATAGCTTTGTTT
This sequence comes from Lynx canadensis, assembly GCF_007474595.2. Lineage (NCBI taxonomy): Eukaryota > Metazoa > Chordata > Mammalia > Carnivora > Felidae > Lynx > Lynx canadensis. Next base: position 91,652,751 of record NC_044307.1, read on the forward strand.
AGGTCTCAGTTAAAATCAAAGTGTTAGCTGGGGCTGTAATCTCTAGAATCTAAGGTTGGGAACCCCCTTCAAAGCTCATTCAGGTTCCTAGCAGAATTCAGTTCCTTGCAGTTGTAAGACAATGGACCTCAGCTCCCAGAGACTGGCTCTCTTCACATGCAGTTCACATCATGGCTGTTTCCTTAAGGCCAGCTAGAGAACCCCTCTCCTTTGTCTTGTCTCTGATCTCTAGACTCCCCTTTAAAAAAAAGAAAAGAAAAAAAAAGCCTTACCTGATTAGGTCAGGTCTGCTTAGGATGATCTTTTTAATGAACATAAAGTAACCATTGGGGATTTAATTACATATGCAAAATCCCTTCCCGTTTTTCCATATAATATAACGTAATTACCGAAGTGATATCCTATCATATTAGTTTCCCACTCCATATCCTTTCCCACTCCAATGGGATATACCCTATATTATGCCCTAGGGTGTTATGCCCTAGGGTGTGGATCTTGGGGGTCATTTTAGAATTCTGCCTACCACACTGGGGAACGGTAGAGTCCTATATTTGTGTTAAAGCATTGAAAATAGTAAACATTATATCCAGAAGAACATATTTTCCTGGTTTAGTTTGTGAGCTTTTATCCTTTTTGAATAATTTTTATATGATATATTTTTCCTTATATGATATTAATTCAGAAATGGAGAAAAAAGTCCTGCAGCCAAATTAAGTAAAGCTGGGGTCTATCTGTATTGGGCCAGCTTGTCTGGAGTATTTGTTAAAGCTTTGGGAATGGCTATGTTTTCAACTCCAGTTAAGATGCATAATAGATTAGCCTCCTAGTTTAAAAAAAGAAATCACATGACTTGCTACTTGTACTAGTAATGAAACAATTTACTTTAATAAAATGTACATGAAAGAAATAGATTTTACTTTTTTCCCCTAAAACCCCATTCTGTAATTTATTAACATTCATTCTATTTTAGGCCAGCGTGTATATGTACTGGTGAATTTTTCTCTGAGAGCATAATGGAGTTTTGTTTTTCTCTCTTGATATCCCCTTGTAATACTATTACTAACACTTTACCATATAATTGGTATATAATGTTCTTTGTGGGCATCTGAAATTAGGTTCTAGTGTAAGGAATTTGCTACTTACATTTGGTTCCTGGGCTAACTTCTAGTTCTCCACTCTATTGAACACATTGGCTAATAGTATAAAATGAGTTATTTGTCAGTAAGTGTCTGCCTCAAATGCCCATACTTTGTAGCCAAATTGTATCTGACTATAAGCTTGACATGAATTATTTATATTTATGAAAAGTGCTTAATAAAACTATGAAAGTATAGAAAAAAATCAATGCCAGTTGTTGGTCTGCAGTTTATTTCTATTTGATTGGAATAAACTTTGTAGTGTCCAAAGGCTTCATTGCAGGGACATGTTTTTAGGATTGGTAAGTAGGTCAGCCCATGAGGTGGGTGGATGAAGATGTGTGGGGTTATTTTCAAAAAGCAGGCAGAGTCAGCTCTTTCTCTCCCCACTTAGCTGACGGCACGGATTTGTAGGCAGAGAACCAGGGGGTCAGCAGATGCCTCACCACCTCCTTCTGAATATTCTGTTCATATTAGTCCATTGTCTGTTTCTCACTCACCCTTTTTCAGCTTATGCTGTCCACCTGGCTTTCCAGAAGGGACTCGGCAACAAAATTGCAAACTTCACTAACATGCTAGCAAGTTCTTTCCATTCTCAAAACCAGTAAACTTGTTTCATTTTGGGGATTGGTCCAAGTCCTCCTCATAACCAAACTCAAAGGAGCATTCACATTCAATTTACTAGGGGCAGCATACTGACCTTCAGTGTGCATCTTACAAAAAATTAAACTTTCATGAGGGCCCAAGGAGGTACCCGATTGCTTGAAGGCCATTTTCTAGTAATAGCTTATCTTTTTGAGCTCCTTCTTTCTCATGTAGGTACAAGCTTTTTTTTTTTTTTTTTAATTTTTATTTATTTTAGAGAAAGACAGAGCACAAGTGGAGTTGGGGCAGAGATAGAGGGAGACAGAATCTGAAACAGGCTCCAGGCTCTGAGCTGTCAGCACAGAGCCTGACGCGGGGCTCAAACCCACGAACCATGAGATCATGACCTGAGGTGAAGTTGGATGCTTAACCGACTGAGCCACCCAGGTGCTCCGTCATGTAGGTACAAGCTTTTAGTTTTCTTTTAATATATGTTCTGATCCTTAGAAGAGATGCTGAAAAAAAGCTTCACTCTTAGGAAAAAGACTTAAAATTTCAGTGGTTATAAATGTGTATTTCTGGATTTTTAGGCTATATGATACATATTAATTACTTGGAATCTCATTTATTTAACAATGTTTCTTACCAGTAAATTTCAATTAAATTTCACTTTAATGTTCTCATTCCTATTCTAATATTTAGCTTTAGAATAGAAATTGAAGAAGGAAGATTAAAGTCTAATACGCTTTTCCCACTAACATGGAAATATCTTATATTTTAATACAGAATAAAGATTTGGCTACTACCAAATTATTTTCCAGAAAGCTGACAAAAACTTAGACTGGTACCAATAGTCTATTTAAGTATGTTTCTCCACACCTTAATTATATTTTAAATTTTTGTCAATTTCATATACTACTAGGATTTCAAAGACTCAAAGATGTGATATAACACAGTACATCTTAGAATGTTGAGATGCAGTTAGAACATAAGGAATGTGTGGAGGTAACAGGACAGGAGGTTAGAAACTGGAAGAAACCAGATGGTTCTGGGTGGTGTGTGGTGTGTGTGTATGCATGTATGGTCCTGAAGGATTTGGACCTTATCCCAAGGGAATAGGAAAATTATTGAAATATTTTACAGAGTGGAGTTGTATGTATAATTAGATATTTTTTAAAGGGTCATTTTGGCAGCTGTGAGCAAGATGCATTGGAGGGTTTCCAGATTAGAAGCACAGAGAGCTCTTAGGAATTATTATATTCCAGAGAGATAACCTTAACAACAAAAGAAAAGAAAAGAGAAAAGGTTTATGGATAATCAAAATGATAGCTGAGGAAATACATATTTCTAGTTATTTCACTAAATTTAAATTATTTTGTTTTTCTTAGCCTCTTTAGTATTTATGTTACTTGGGGTTCAAAGTTATAAATCTCAAATGTATTCTTAGAACATGAATCCTTAGACCCCAAGAGAATATTAAATGTGAAAACATTCCTAAGAAATTGATTGAGGGCAATAATTATTTCTAAGGGTCTTGTGGTATATTAAAAAAAAGATTAAAAATGCTAGATAGATTGATTTTTTTAAATGGCCTCAATTTTCTACCCCTCTCTCTGATGTGACTTTTGAGCTGTGACTTGACATCAAAGGATGGAGTCTATTTTCCAGTTTGTGAATCTGGCCCAGCCTTGTGGCTTACTTTGGCCAATTTCATGATGTAGTGATGTGCCAGCTTTGAGCCTAGACCTCGAAGTCTTGTGCTCTTATGTTCTGTCTTTTGGAACCCTGCTACCATAGGTTAGTCTGCTGGAGTGTGAGAGACCAGTGTCTTAACTAAGATTATTTTAGACCAGCCTATCCTCTTTGACCTACCAACAGACACATAGTTGAGCCCCACTGAGCCCAACTCAAATCAGCAAAATCACCCAGCCAACCCACAGACTTCTGAGCACAAATGTTTCTTGTATACCACTATGCCTGTTAGGTGTTGTGGTTGTTATTCCTAGTTTACAGATAAATTTAACATTATAATAATATATAACTGGTATAACTGGGGGATAGGATTTGGGGCAATCCAACAGAAAACATGAAGTGGAACCCAAGCATTCTGTCTCCTTCTAACTCTAGATTGTGAGTTTCTAGCTATTGACTGAATCTTAGTGATTGAATATATTGAATATTTACTTTGAAATAAAAATTATAATGTCATCATTTAATATCCTCAAAGACTTTGCAAACTAATTTGATACATTTAATTTTTTTAAGATAATTTAACTTATTTTAAAAATCCAGATACATACATTCTAAAAGGGAGGTTGCAATCTAAAATGCCTATAGAGACCAGGCATGCAGTATAATTGAGTGATTCATGCTTGGTATAAAATACTAGGCAGTAGGGAACAAATGGCAAAGTGAAGGACATATTTCCAATCCACAGGCATTAAATTTAAAATTTTAAGAATACCATGCCAAGAAACACATATATAAGGCTCAATTTAGTCTATAGGTTGCCAGTTTACAACTTCTATTCCAAAATTTTGATTTCTGACTTATGTTTAAAAATTAGCTCACCCTTTATCTTCAACAAGTTTGAGGCTGAACTTTGTGACTAGAAGAGCATGAAGGAAGGATGAGATGTTTTATGTCCTTTACCTCCAAGCAGTCTCCACAGGAGCCCAATGTGGGGCTCGAACCCACGAACTGTGAGATTATGACTTGAACTGAAATCAAGATTCAGATGCTTAACTGGCTGAGCCACCCAAATACCCAAAAATGTCCTTGCCCTCTTGAGCATGGTTCAGAGATTCAGGCAAATTGAATAACCAGCTTATTTAGAGTGAATTCATTAACAATAGATTTCAGAGACCCTGCCATCATTTGGTTTTCTCTATCACTCTCTTTACCTCTTGCATATATACATGCATGCATATACACACATGCAATAACTCTGACAGTAAGAGAAGGTTACAAAAATAAATAAATAAATAATGCATTCCCAAAGAACACTTTCAGTGATATGAAGTAGAAAGATGGAGCAAGGAATACTGGAAGAAGAAAATTGTTTTGCAATTATAGTAGTAGTTAGTAGTAGTAGTAATTAGAGTAATCTAAAGAGAGGAATATTGGTAGTCATAACACCTACTGATTTAAGTAAAGAAAGAACACGAAGAGAGGCTTGTTTCCAAATGCTCCCATGCCTTCTCATAATTTTCAGAGAAAGAATGTTATTAGCACAGCATGTAATAGCCACTCAGTAGACACTTGTTAAGTGATTGACAAGGATGACAATCTGTCACAGAAATTGGATATTATTTCTCTAAATTTTATCCACCCAACATCATTACTTTTTATGTCAGCAATAAATACATAGAATAAAGTGTTCTCAGAAACTAATGTTACATATTTAGTTATTTCTTTTTGGAAAGCACCTCTTGAGTGGCTGACTAGGAAGCAAATTGTCCATTTATTCATTCATTCAAATTATATTTATTGAGTGTTTTAGGTATAGTGCTGGGCAGGGCTATAATGATGATGAAGAGAGTTATGTTTCTCTTATCATGGAGCGTATGTTCTAGTTGGGAAAAACAATTTTAAAAATCATTAACACATATAAAATAATGAAACAGGACATTTGCAGAGAGTGATAAATGTGATAAAAGAAATAAATAAGGTATTATGAAGAAAAGTAAAGGAATAGGAGTTGGGATGAGTTGGCTAATGCATGGTGAAACAAGACCTCTCTGAACAGAGTAATATATTTGCAGTCATCTAATGCTTAAGAATAAGACATCCAGAGATCAGTTTTCCATAATGGGAGACTAGTTTGTTTCCTACCAATGCTCCCGCTGGGAATAACTATAAAGCTGGAATAAATAAAACAATATATTTGATGGCATCAGAGGGATATCAAAATAGTGAGGATGTGTGAGGAAATACATAGAAATGAATCCAACATTTGGCACGAGTTTATCCCTTGAGGTATTTGCCGATTCAAAAGTGGCAACTGAGAAACTGAAGTTAAAACCTTGGCTTAGAGGACAAATTGAGCAGAAATTTTAGCAGTCTCTGGATGCTGCCAGAGTTTGGAGCTCTCTCAGGAGGAAAGGCCCTGGTAAACACCTAAAGTCATTAGTTGGAACCTCAAAGGGCTAATCTCTAGGAGAAAGGGTACATGAGTAATAAACTACCCCTCAGAATAATGGAAGCCCAGTTTTAAATTAGCTCAATGCCTGATTCGATTATGGTAATCTCTGCCTAGCGTAGTTGCCTGCCAAGAGCAATTGTAAGTCTTCTCTGGTGGAAGATAACATCATTTAGAGCTTTCACAGTGTTTGGCACTCAATCTAAAGTAACTGGAAGTATAAAAATATCACAACTGAATAAAAGCCAAGATAAAAAAAAAAAAAACCTGAGCAACAGAATATACAGAAGATTCAGATACTGGAATTATGAAATTATCAAACTTGGAATTTAAAGTAATATGATTAAGATGTTTTATAATTTAAACATGAAGATATTTTGATAGAGAAGTGGAAAGTATAAGAAAAAGAATAGATAAAATTTCTAGAACTGAAAAGACAACTGAAATTAATAATTCAATAAATAGCTTATCATCAGATTAATCTCAGCTGAAGAGAGAATTGGTGAACTGGAATATAGGTCAGGAGAAAATATCCAGACTGAAGCATAGAGAGGTAAAAGAATGGAAAACACAAAAAAACATACAGGTTATATGGGACAGAGTGAAAAGTTCCAACACATATATAATTATAGTTCCAGAATGAGCCTCTAGAGACAGGGTATGACAGAAACTACATTTGAAGAGCTAATGGCTAAGAAAGAGTTAAACAACATTTAGGAAGCCTCTAGTAATTCCAAACAGGATGAATACAAAGAAATCAGACATAGAGACAGCATAATTAAACTGCTGAAAATTGAAGACAAAGAAGCAATATGTAAGCTGTTAGAGGAAAAAGGCATTATCTTCAACAGAGCAATAATTAGACTGACAATGGAATGGCCTCTTCGAAGTGCCAAAGGAAAATAACTTCCGATCCATAATTCTATACTCAGTGAAAATATCTTTCAAAAATTAAGGTAAAATTAAGACATATTCAAACAAAAAGAGAAAAAAAATCACCAGCGGAATCAAATTAAAGATATAGTTAAGGGTGTTCTTTAAGCAGAGGAAATGATCACAGGTGAAGGTGTGGGGCTGCAGAACAGAATGAAGAACACTGGAAGGGGAAAGTACGTGAGTATATGAGTACTGACAGGACAAAATGATATTGTTTTAGAAAGTCCAAAAGACAATAGTGTATTTCTTGTGCAGTTTAATTATTGTGTATGTGTATACTGTACAGTGTGTGTACCAAAACTCTGGCCTAGTTCCTATGGCTGCGTAACAAATTACCACAAAACTTTATGGCTTAAAATTATTACAATGTATATTTTGCTGACATTGGGCAGGGGTTGGCAGAGTGGCTTTTTTTCTGCGTCAGTTGGCATCAGCTAAGTGGCTCAAAGACTAGGAACTAGAATCATCTGGAGGCTTGCTTTCATGTCTGGCAGCTGATGCTGGCTGTTGGCTAAGACCTTTGCTTGGGCTGTTGACTAGAAATACTTTGTTTTGTATGGTAACTGGTTTCCAAGGGGAGCACACACACACACACACACACACACACACACACACGGGGCGGGGGAGAGAGACAGAGAGGTAGAGAGACAGAGAGAGAGACAGAGATCAGTCTGATGGAAGACTTTTCCAGGCGTAGGAAACAGCAAGTACAAGTTTTCTGAGGTGGGAATTATTCAACATGTTCAAGAGACAGAAGAAAGAGCAATGAGACTGAATGAGGGACACAGTATTATGAGATAATGCTGGAGCTGGTCAGAAGAGACAGGTAGTAGTATTTCAGGTTTCACTCAGTGAAACAGTATTGTGGCAGGTGCTATCCAATGTGCTGGTCTGAACACTCCTATATATATATATATATTTTTTTTTTCTTTTTCTTACATAAGGGTCCCCAGGAAGAGGACATAATTTATTAGATTTGGGAATATTCTCTTTGTGAACTTATGTAAAAGCCATTCATTAAACATTTAACATAATGCACATTCTGATTTCTAGAATTTAAAAGTAACTTTACATTTAAGAGCAATTAAGGAATTTTCTAAGTACACTGAGTACATTGAGTAAATTACCTAGTCATTTATTATAGTAATGATATACAACTTCATTAGCAAACACATAGGGCAGTCATCACTGAAATCTCAGTGGGTGAGATATTACCTGGCCTGATATGCAGATCTGAACACAAACCATGGAAGATTACTGAGAAGTTACTCTTAATAGCGTCTGTTACCTTCAAGAAAAAATAATTCAGCCTAAATAAACAAATACTGAATGAAATGTTACCAGAGATAGCTTCTCTTCCCCTAACTCTCCTTTGCCCTCCCCTCACTCTTAGGTCAAGCAAAATCACATAGTTGAAGAGATAAGACCACATTGCATTTGACATAAACAGACTTGAAATACCAGTGTGGGACAAAAGAAAAAAGTTTGGAGCAATAAGAAATATTTTTTCCTTCCACAGGGTCTGACTGTGTAGCCCTTAATTGGATTATTACACGGAGAGAAAAAGGCCCTTTAGCAGCTTTCAGAGTGCACTGACAGACACACTTTGCAAGTGTTCTGCTTAAATGCCTCGCCTTAATGGCTTTAGCAATAAATTCAGTTTTCTGGCAGGAGATAAATTCCTTCCGAATGTTTCTCCAATCCAAATAAATGCAGAATTACTGGAGTGCCCTGATTCCATTATTTGATTTACAAACTGAAGAAAGTATACTCCTTTGTGGGATTTTTGGTGTTAAAACAAGACAGCCTTCTTATCTGGATATCACATGGTTTGGCGGGGGCAGAGGGGGGTCCATGAAGAAGGAAAGGGTCCTCTCTGTCCTCTGCTTGGAAGCTCTGTTTCTTTCTGACCAAGAGAAGACCTATTCTAAGGAACCTGGTCAGTCCTGTAGGACCCAACATGTAGGACCCAATTCACATCCACTGAGTTCTAACATCCCTCAAGTCAGTCAGTCTTTGCTCTTGGGGAACCTCAAGTAACTCTTAGAGAACTTTTTCATTGTCTTGTAATTGATTATTCTTTACCTAGGCTGCTGGCTCCTTAGGAACAGAGACAGTTGCTTGTCTTCCTTTTTTTTCTTATAGCACCAGCATGGTCCCTGGTGTACAGAGATGTGAAGGAAGCCTGCTGAGTATACGGCCTTAATTATATGCAGTCCCCACATATTTCATATATTCCATGCTTTTGTATCTTTTATTAGCTATAACATGATTCATAGAGTTGCAATGAATTAAGGAAAAGTACAGATTAATTATCTGGCAGAACAAAATGTCATGACACTTTCAAAATGATTCATTACAAACAAAAGCAGTCAGAATAAGTACTATAACTGAAATCCATTCTTTTCAGTGGATGTGTTGACAGAAAAAATTATCCTGGGTTATCCCACCACAATAAAGCATATGTTATTTGATTTCCTGTCACAATTAGGGGAATTGATATGTGTAAAGTTGTTCAACTTAAGTAGCTCAAACTAATGAATAAGTATGACAGTGAAAATTATTTTATATTGTATTCCAGCTATGAAAGATGCTTTGTGCTTCATATTAAAAGTAAAAGGGACAAATAAGTAAGTTATTTGTAGGCATTTGCCTCTGGGGCACCAATCTTCTGTGTATTTGTTCACCTTATTTTATGAGGATTAGAGCCAAGACTAAATGATAAAAGATCTCACACGAATAATTCTTATATTCATAAGAATAAAGTAGAAGCTACAACACTCAAAATGATGGCAAATACTGATTCTTATTTGTGAAAAAACACAAAACCAAGTGTTTTATCTGTTCAGAATAGAAATAAAATATTTGCTTATAGTATAACATATAATTTATTAGTTTTTCTCTGAATTTGGGTGTGCCTTTTAAATTATTTTAAAAATTTTCAAGAAAAATAAAAAAGAACTTTATTTGTATTCTACCTTAGTGTACAAAAAGATTGTGATGCTGTGTATGGAAACTATACAAACCAACTGGTAATAGATGAAGGAATTGAGACAGGAAAAAAAAAAAACACTGACAAAAAAGAAAAAAGAAAATAAAGAATGGATGAGCGCAAAGAATGTAGTCATAATGGCTTAAATGGTTGCCAGAAAGCCAGTAGAAAGTGCAGAAGGGCACTAAAATAGACAATTATTATTTAATGCCCTTATTGCTGAAATAAATCAAATATGTACAATTTGTTGAATAGTTGATGCAGTTTACTAGAGTTGAATCTAACTGTAACATTTTATTAATTATATTACAGTCATGGGTGTGTTGAAGAAATAAAAAGTATGTTCCTTTGTTCTTTTGGTAGTCTAGTTAAAAGTGGCTATTTCTCTTTTTTTGTTATTTTTATCTCAGAGAACAAAGAATGTGACATTTGTGAAAACAGTCCCTGCCCTTTGGGGATATTCTTAGGAGTGAAATTGCTGGGTATGCACATATTAAACTTTTAGTACATACTATAAATTGACTTCCAAACAAGTTGTATCAACTTATACTCCCACCAACCTTGTTAGAGAGTTTTGGCTTCTCCACATCTTTGATTCATATACACTTGGTATATTTTCTCTTTTTCATGTGTCTATACTGGTATCTTATTGTGCTTTCAATTTGTATGTACGTATGTATATATGTATGTATGTACATATGTATGTATGTATTGATTTATTTTTTTATTAAAATTTTTTTAATGTTTATTTATTTTTGAGAAAGAGAGGACAGAACATGAGCAGGAGAGGGGCAGATAGAGAGGGAGACACAGAATCTGAAGCAGGCTCCAAGTTCTGACCTGTCAGCACAGAGCCTGATGAGGGGCTCAAACTCACTAACTGTGAGATCATGACCTGAGCCAAAGTTGGACGCTTAACCAACTGAGCCACCCAGGCGCCCCTGTATTGATTTACTTTTAAAGACAGATAACTCTTGTAGTAATCTGGGTTGGATTTGGGAAAAGACACATTAGATGTAGACTTATCAGAACTTTGGACCTTGGATATGAGAGGATGATAGCAAAGTCAATGAAGTGGAAAAGGAGGATAACTAGAATAACGACAATGCATTTATTTATTTATTTATTTATTTATTTATTTATTTATTTATTTAAGAGACACAGAGTGAGCATGAGTGGGGGAGAGGGACAGAGGAAGAGAGAGAGAGAGAATATCAAGCAGGCTCCACACTGCACACTGGGCATGGAGCTCTATCCCACAACCCTGGAATCATGACCTGAACTGAAATCAAGAGTCAGATGCTCAACCAATTGCCCCACCCAGGCACCCAACAATGCCATTTTTAAAGATGAGGATACAAAGAAAGGCTTTTGGGGAGAAGATGATGAAGACACTTGATTTTGAGGTATAATGATACCTCATGGGGTTACCACGGTTTCAGACTTCTCAGAGGATTACCATTCCCAGATCATTAAAGAATACAGTTTTGAAATTAATAATTTCAGCCATTCTGACAGGTGTGAGATAGTATCTCATTGTGGTTTTGATCTGTATTTCCTTGAAGATGAGTGATGTGGAGCATCTTTTCATGTATTTGTTAGCCATCTTCCAGTGTCTGCCCATTTTTCAACTGGATTGTTTGTTTTTAGGGTGCTGAGTTTTATAACATCTGTATATATTTTGGATACTAAGCCCTTGTCAGATATGTCATTTGCAGATATCTTCTCCCATTCCAAAGGTTGACTTTTAGATTTGATTGTTTCCTTTGCTGTGTAGAAGTTTTTTTATCTTAATGAAGTCCCAAGTTTATTTTTGCTTTTGTTTCCCTTGCCTCAGGAGTCATATCTAGTAAGAAGTTGCTACAGCCTGTGTCAAATAGGTCACTGACTGTGTTCTCTAGGATTCTGAGGATTTCCTATCTCACATTTAGGTCTTTCATCCATTTTGAATTTATTTTTCTGTGTGGTGTAAGAAAGTGGTCCAGTTTCATTCTTGTGCATGTTGCTGTCCAGTTTTCACTAGCACCGTTTGTTGAAAAGACTGTCTTTTTTTTACATTGGATATTCTTTCCTGCTTTGTTGAAGATTAACTGACCATATATTTGTGGGTCCATTTCTGGATTTTCTATTCTGTTCCATTGATCTATGTGTCTTTTTTTTTTTGTTTGTTTTTGTTTTTGTTTTACTTTTTGTTTCTTTGTTTGGTTTTTGTTTTTGTTTTTTGTTTTTTGCCAGTACCATACTGTCTTGAAGACTACAGCTTTGTAATATACCTTGAAGTCCAGAATTGGATGCCTCCAGCTTTGCTTCTCTTTTTCAAGATTGTTTTGGCTATTTGAAGTTTTTTATGGTTCATTATGAATTTTAGGATTGTTTATTCTTATTCTGTGAAAAATGCTGGTGATATTTTGATAGGGATTACATTATGTGTGTGGATTGCTTTGGATAGTATAGACATTTAAATAGTTTTAATGTTTGTTCTTCCAATCCATGATCATGGAATGTTTTCCCATTTCATTGCATCCTCTTCAATTTCTTTCATAGTGTTCAATAGTTTTCAGAGTACAGATCTTATATCTCTTTGGTTAGGTGTATTTCTAGATATCTTTTGGTTTGGTGCAATTATAAATGGGATCGATTCCTTGATTTCTGTTTCTGCTGCTTCATTATTGGTGTATAGAAATGGAACAGATTTTTGCATGTTGAATTTGTATTCTGCAACTTTGCTGAATTTGTGTATCAGATTTAGCAATTTTTTGGTGGAGTCTTTTGGGTTTTCTACCATAGACTATCATGTCATCTGTGAATAGTGTAAGTTTGATTTCTTCCTTGATTGTTTGGATGCCTTTTATTTCTTTTTGTTACCTGATTGTTGAAGCTAAGCTTTCCAGTACTATAGTTAAATAGCAGTTGTGATAGTGGTCATCGCTGTCTTGTTCCTGACTGTAATGGAAATGGGGTCAGTTTTTCCCCATTTAGGATGATATTAGTTGTGGGTCTTTCATATATGGCCTTTATTATGTTGAGATATGTTTCCCTACTTTGTTGAGGGTTTTTATAAAGAAAGGATTTTTTATTTTGTCAAATGCTTTTTCTTCATCTATTGAGAAGATCATATGGGTCTTATCCTTTCCTTTATTAATGTTGTATCATGTTGATTTATTTGCGAATATTGAACCACCCTTGCAACCCAGGAATAAATCCCGCTTGATCATGGTGAATGATTCTTTTAATGTACTGTTGGGTTTGATTTGCTAGTGTTTTGTTGAGAATTTTTGCATCTCTGCTCATCAGGGATATTGGCCTGTAATTCTCTCTCTCTCTCTCTCTCTCTCTCTCTCTCTTATTTTAGAGAGAGAGAGAATTGGAGCCCATGTGGCACTCGATCCCATGACCCTGCGATCATAACCTGATGTGAAATCAAGAGTCAGACGCTCAACCAACAGCCACCCAGGCACCCCAGTAGGTCTCTTTTTTAGTGGAGTCTGTTCAGTTTTGGAACCAGGGTAATGCTGGCTTCATAGAATGAGTTTGGAACTTTTCCTTCACTTTCTATTTTTTTTGGAATTTTTTGAGAAGAATAGATATTAACTCTATTTTAAATGTTTAGTAGAATTCCCCTGGGAAGCTATCTGGCCCAGGACTTTTCTTTGTTGAGAGATTCTTGATTACTGATTCAATTTCTTTGATGGTTATCAGTCCATTCAAGTTTTCTTATTATTTAAGTTTTGATTGTTTATATGTTTTTTTAGGAATTTATCCATTTCCTCCACATTATCCAATTTGTTGGTGTATAATTTTTCATAATATTCTCATATAATTGTTTATATTTCTATGGTGTTGGTTGTTATTTCTGCTCTCTCATTTGCGATTTTATTTATTTGGGTGCTTTTTCTTTTCTTTTTGATAAGTCTGGCTAGGGTTTATCAACTTTATTAATTTTTTAAAAGAACCAGCTCCTAATTTCTTGATCTGTTCTACTGATTTTTGTTGTTGTTGTTGTTGTTTCTATATCATTTATTTCTGCTCTAATCTTTATTATTTCCCTTATTCTGCTGGCTTTAGTACTTATTTGTTGTTGTTTTTCTGGCTCCTTTAGGTATAAGATTAGGTTGCTTGCTTTAGATTTTGCTTGCCTCTTGACATAGGCTTGTGTTGCTATATGTGTTTTCATTTTCATTTGTTTCCAAGTATTTTTTAAATTTCTTCTTTAATTTCCTGGTTGACCCATTCATTATTTAGTAGGATGTTCTTTAACCTCCACCTATTTGTAGTCTTTCCAAATTTTTTCCTGTGGTTGATTTCAAGTTTCATAGCATTGTGCTCAGAAAATATGCATGGTATGATCTCAATCTTTTTTGTGCTTGTTGAGGCCTGATTTGTGACTTACTGTGTTATCTATTCTGGAGAATGTCCCATGTGCACTCAAAAAGAATTTTGCTGTTTTAGGATGAAATGTTCTGAAGATATGTTAAATTCGTTGGGTCCAGTATGTCATTCAAAGCCATTGTTTCCTCATTGATTTTCTGCTTACACAATCTGTTCATTGATGTAAGTGGGGTGTTAAAGTCTCCTACTATTATTGTATTTTTATCAATGAATTTCTTTATGTTTGTTATTAACTGTTTTTTGTATTTGGGTGTTCTGAGTGTGGGGGCATAGATATTTGCAATTGTTAGATCTTCTTGTGGGATAGTCACCTTTATTATGATATAATGTCTTTCTTCCTCTCTTCCTAGAGTCTTTGGCTTAAAATCTAGTTTGTATAAGTACTGCTACTCCTGCTTTCTTTTGACATCCAGTTGCATGGTAAATATTTCTCCATCCCTTCACCTTCAATCTTCAGATGTCTTTAGGTCTCAAATATGTGTGTTGTAGGCAGCATATAGATGGATCTTGTTTTTTTAACCCACTCTGTTACTCTGTGTTTTTTGGATTGGAGCATTTAATCCATTTACATTCAAGGTGATTATTGATAGATATGTATTTTTTACCATTTTATTACTTGTTTTCTCTGCTCTTTTCTGGTCTTTTGTTCTTTCTTTCCCAAAGAGTTCCTTTTAATATTTCTTTCAGGACTGGTTTAGTGGTCACTTACTCCTTTAGATTTTGTTTGGGAAACTCTTTATCTCTCCTTGTATTCTGAATGATAGCCTGTTGGATAGAGTATTCTTGGGTGCATATTTTTCCCATTCAGCACATTGAATATATCATGCTACTCCCTTCTGGCCCGTTAAGTTTCTGTGGAGAGATCTCTGCTAACCTTATTGGTCTTCCCTTGTAAGTTCAGGAGTTCTTTTGTTTCTGCTTTTAGGATTTTTTCTTTATCTCTATATTTTGCAAATTTAACAAAAATATATCTTGATGTTGGCTTACTTTTGTTGATTTTGATGGGAGTTTCTATGCCTCCTGGAATTAGAAGTCTGTTTCCTTCCCCAGTTTAGGGAAGCTTTCAGCTGTAATTTTCTGAAATAAACCTTTTGTTGCCTTTTCTCTCTTTTCTTCTTCCGGGACTCCTATGATATGAATATTATTACATTTCATGGAGTCACTGAGTTCCCTAAGCTACTTTTGTGATTTTTTCCCCCAGTTTGTTCAGCTTCAATATTTTCCATGATTCTATCTTCTAGATCACTTATTTGTTACTCTGATTCTTCCATCCTTGTGGTCTTTCAGTCAGCATGCATCCAGTCAGTTTCAAATCTCAGTTATTGCATTTTTAATTTTGGTTCGATGGGTTTTTAGCTCTTTTATCTCTGGTAAGGGTATGCCTGATGTCTTTTATGCTTTTCTCAAGCCCAGCTATTATGTTTATGATTTTTGCTTTAAATTCTGAATCAGGCATGTTACTTATATAGATTTTGATTAGATCCCTGGCTGTGACCTTTTCTTGTTCTTTCTTTTGGGATGAATTCCTCTGTCTTGGCATTTTGTCTAGGTCTCTGTCTTCTTCTGTGTGTTAGGGAAGCCTATTATGTTTCCTGCTTCTGAGAGTAATGGCTTAATGAAGAAGAGGTCATATAATATCCAGGGCCTGGCACTTCAGGAAGTGTCTCTGGTGTGTGCTGCCTGCACTCTGCTGTTGTGTTATGGCTGCTCTACCCCTCAGGTCAGTTCTCTGCAGAGTTTCTCCTTACTTGTAGTGGGGAGTATTTGGACTTTGGCCAGAGTAAGGTGAATTTTAACTAGGTGTCCTCTAGTCTGTTTACTAAAAGAGACCTGATGCTATTTCCACTAGAACTGAAGACTTTCAGAACACTATGGTCAGTATTGTGGTGTCTGTGGGGATTTGTGCTGGTTTTCTGGGGTAAGGGCTTGCTGTGCTGCTCCTTTGGAACACTTGTCTGAGAAATGCAGTATCAGCAGAGTGCATGGGGATGGACTTGGTGTAAGAAGGTTAGGCAGCCAGTGTTGGTGCTGTGCTGTTAATGAGGCTGGTTTATGCTGAGGAGCAGGGGAGGGAAATGGTTCCAGCCCACTCCTTTGTCCCTGGAGAGGGGAGACCATGCTTGCTGCTTTAAGGGAAACACTTTCAGAGGAGTGAATGATTTTCCTTCATGCATCATTGGTATTCTTCAGATTGCTGATTTCACACTGTTTGTCTTGGGGTTGCTTGCCTTCCTGGAGCAGCACAGCACACCTTAGGCTTTAACTTAACCAGGGCTGCTGACTTTAAAATTTCAGGCTTCAGGGACCTGGTGTGGTGGGGACCTGAACTGGTCCTCTGGGAAAGTGTCTCTCCTCACTGAGACTGATGCAGATTTGTCCCAGAAGGGCAGTGGCACCAGAGTGCAGGACATGGGGTTTGGAGTAAGTTGGCTAAATACCCAGTATCCTGGTTAGCCACTCTCAGCAGCTATCTCTGCACCTATGCTGAGGGACAGGGGAGGGAAATGGCACCCACAGGTTCTTTTGTCCCTGGAGAGACAATGCCACCTCTCACAGATGTGCTCCAAAGAGTACGAATAGTATCTCCTGGTGCCCCTTAGGCGATCGTCAGATCACACAGTCTGCTTTGGGGTTGTTTACCTGCCTCCACTACAGGGAGTAGTACAGTGTCCTCAGGTCTCTATCACAGCCAAGCCTGAGACCTCTGAAACTCCATTCTTTGAGCCCCACTGAATGCAAAAACTCATGAAATTCAGCCTCTCTTGTTTTCCCAGCCCAATGGCTTTGGGGAAGTGTTCTTTTTGGGCACTCCACACTCACTTGCCTTTTTCCATGACCAGGACTCCCTCCCCTCCACAGCATCCATGATCCATTTCTCCCTAAAACCACTTTTCCGTACTTCCTACTTTCCTTGAAGTGGCCTCTTTTCTCCCTCTAGTTGTGCAGTTTGTTCTATTGGTACTCAGTTCAATTTCTTGAGTATTCAGAATTATTTAATAGTTATCTAGCTGTGTTCAAGGGACAAGGCAAGCCTAGGGTCCTCCAACTGTGCCGCCATATTAGCTCCACCCATATTTCTTTTTCCAAGAATTTTGAAATCTAAAATCACAGAAAAATATGTTTAAAAAATAGGGAGTGTTACTTTGAAAACATTAATTAGCACTTGTATCAAGTATCTTAAAAATGCTTATTTTCCTTCTCTTTTAAAAATATTTTTTAATGTTTATTTATTTTTGAGAGAGAGAGTGAACAGGGGAGGGGTCAGAGAGAAGGAGACAGAGGATCTGAAGCAGTCTCCTCACTAAGAGTGGAGAGCCAAACATGGGGCTCGAACTCCCAAACCATGAGATCATGACCTCAGCCAAAATTGGATACTCAACTGACTGAGCCATCCAGATGCCCCAATTTTCCTTCTTTCAGTATTACAACTTAATCCTAAAGAGATTTTCAAAATGCAGACAAAGATTTTATCAAAAAGGTACTCAAATTAAGATGCTATTTCTAGGGGCACCTGGGTGGCTCAGTTGGCTGAGCATCTGACCTTGACTCAGATCATGATCTCATCGTTTGTGGGTTCAAGCCTTACAATGGGCTCTGTGCTGACAGGGCAGAGCCTGCTTGGATTCTGTGTCTCCCTCTCTCTCTGCCCCTCCCCTGCTCATGCTCTCTCTCTCCATCTCTCTCTCAAATACACATTAAAAAAGTATTCAAAACAAGATGTTATTTCTAATAGCTAAATTATAATACATTTAAGCCTAAGCCATAGAAAAATACTGATGATATGATATTTAGTAATAAGACAGGAGTCAAATGGTATAACCAGTACCAGAATTTAAACAGTACCTATCTTTGGTTAGCTTATTATAAGTGATTTTTATTTTCTTCTTTATCTTTTTTTGCAGTTTCAATTTAATTTTAAGTGAATTTAAATTTAAAAATCATTTACTTCATCAAAAAATTATTTAAAAATTTTCCATCATAAAACTGTTTTGCTGACTCTCTTGAACTTTTGAAAGAAAAATAACCAAGAGCTTTACTTTTCAGGATCATAGATTGGGGGTGGGGGGAAAGCAATGCATTATAATTAGAATTTAAAAATTTTTTTTTTCAACGTTTATTTATTTTTGGGACAGAGAGAGACAGAGCATGAATGGGGGAGGGGCAGAGAGAGAGGGAGACACAGAATCGGAAACAGGCTCCAGGCTCTGAGCCATCAGCCCAGAGCCCCATGCGAGGCTCGAACTCACGGACCGCGAGATCGTGACCTGGCTGAAGTCGGACGCTTAACCGACTGCGCCACCCAGGCGCCCCTTAAGTAGAATTTTTTTAAAAACTTTGTATTAGAATAAATGCCATTCCAACTTGATATTTGAAATATTTGTCTACAATGGGGCACCTGGGTGGCTCAGTCGGTTAAGCATCTGACCAGCTCAGATCATGAACTTATGGTTCATTAGTTCGAGCCCCACATTGGGCTCTGTGCTGACAGCTCAGAGCCTGGAGCCTGCTTCGGATTCTGTGTCTTCCTCTCTGCCCCTCCCCTGCTCGTACTCTTTCTGTCTCTCAAAAATAAATAAACATAAAAAAATATTTGTCTACATTAATATTCCCAAACTTTAGTATTGATTATAATTATCTGCCTTTAAAATTTATATTATAAAATTTTTAGAATTATTATAGCTTTTTTTATTTAGGAAATCTTTGTGTGTTTTTTCACTTTGATTTGTTTGTTTTTGTATAATGAGTTCGTATCTACTTTGTAGGGAAAAGCACTTTGTTAGTTACTCCAAAATGGACAATACTTACCATTCTTAAGATTTTTACTGTTATTTTTTATTTTCATGGAACAATTCAAGATACTGCATCATGTTTTTAAAGTGCTGAGGCTTGAGTATTTTGCCATAAAGTAATTAAGTATAACTTATTACACACAGAGCAGGTTACAGACTTTCTCAGTAGTCTCAGATGGTTTATGTCCTTGACTTTCTCTTCAGTATCCGGGATAACAATTCCTGATAGCCTAGGCTTACTGATCCCTTTCTCCCTTAGTTTTCTCAGTGAGGCAATATTATGGACAGGCAGATTAACTCCTCTGGTTTTAAAAGGGTTTGTATTTAGACCTGGAATGGGGCTCTTCACACTTCTTGTAGGACTGTGGCTTATGAAAGAGAGTAAACTAACCAATACAAATAGGGTACTTAATCTTCATTTGTCAAAGCTGTGGGTGTTCTGCTTCTTCGATTTACATAATAAAAAGTTAAATAAATTTCTGCAAGATTCAATTTCTATGAATTTTCTATTTTTAAGTTGTGCAAAGAAGTTTTTATAACTTGGTAAGAATAAGTAAGAAAAACAATTCAGTGTTTACTTGAATCTGCAGTGGAACAACATTATTTGCCTTGTTTATATGTTCCTTTCACTGCCAACTTATCTATAGTAATTACTAAAATATTATAAGATGGCCATGTGTAATTTTGCAATGATAATGAAAATTCAGGAGATGGAAAGTCCATGTTTTAATTACATCCACCTGTTTATTAATAAGTTTCTTAAAAACACGTGTAAAGCTAATTTATACCTTAAGCAAGTAAAGACTAAATTCGTATACAGTTACTAGACTTCTATTTGATTTAAAAATGTGATCTATTTTCTATACAATTCCCTTATTGAGTGTCATTGATAATTCCCAAAGGTGGTCCTAGAAATTCCAAAAGCTTTTGAGTTTGGAACTACTTTATGCTCTTTTCTTTTTTTTTTAATTTTTTCTTTGTGTGTGTGTGTGTGTGTGTGTGTGTGTGTGTATGTGAGAAAAAGAGAGAGAGAGAGAGCGAGAGAAAACTGGGGAGGGGCAGAGGTAGAAGGAGAAAGAAAATCTTAAGCGCAGAGCCTGACATTAGGCTCAATCTCATGACCATGAGATCATGACCAGAGCGGAAATCAAGGAAGAGTCAGAGTCTTAACTGACTGAGCCACTCAGGCACCCCCTGTATGCTCTTTTCTATTTGATTAATGATATGAATTTTTTTCTAAATGAGTTTTTTTGTCCCATGTATTATTATTGAGACAGTTGTGATCATAAAATAATCAATTATAGATATTACTTAGGTTAGACTTCAGTGTTTGAAAACAAAGACCATTTGCTGATTGCCTAATAAATGCACATTACTGTACTCATCTCTAGGAATCAGGGGCCTGGGAGGCTTGATGGGTGCCAAAGAAATAGAATTTATGTCCCTTATGTTTGAGAAATATAGTTTCTTCTCAAAAGAAATGTTTATCCCTAATAAACTGAAATAATATAAAAAGGGGTAACTCTTTCTTATCAGGAAAAAAAGTGTTTGTTTTTTTTCTAGAATAGTATTCTGCTTTATTACTGTATCACTTAGTTTCTGGAAGGAAACAAATGGTAACTCCACTCTGGTAATTAGGCTTAATGAATGGGATATTTGGAGTATGTGGTAAAAACTAAGGTAAATCAGCAAGGCTAACAACCACGGGAGATCAGTAGGCAATCTGCACTGGGACGGGAAAGTAGTGGTCACCAGAAGCCTGAAAGAGTTGTAGCTGAAGGACCAGGCCAGAGGACCAGGCATGAGCTGTGGATGTAGACACACGTGTAGCCACTGCTAACCCACATCTGGCAAAGAGGGGGCCAGGGGAATGAACACCCCATCTCTCTTTTCTTCCAACTTTTGATTGGCTATTAGTGCCTTTCACTAGCCAAACCCAAGAAGAATGCAGAAGGCAAGGTGTATAAGTCGGCCTGCTGGGTACAGAGCTTCATGGAGAAGGATTAAGAACATGCCTGGAGGAGGTTCAGTACCACATTTATCATTTGACCGTAAATTTTGAGATAGTACAAATGAAACATGGTTCTTTAGTGCTATCATGAAGAAAATAGGTGAGCTTGACAAGTTTATACATCTGAAATGAAAGTCACTTAATATTAAGTTGTCAAAACAATAGTGGAACTAGTTTAGAATGTCCTAAAGAAAATAAGCTTCATTTTATATAGCCAGTGGAATAGCACATGATCCATTAATACATGACCCATCCTCAGTTCTCATGAGTCACTGTGATTTTTAGCTTAAAAACCATAGCATGTTGGGGCTAGACTCATACCAAGCTCTTCAGATTCAGTGGGGGCAGAGATTATGGGTTATGCTAACACTAGCTAAGCTGAAGTGTTGTAGATACATGTTTTATACCAGTATCCTGTACCGTTACCAAGGTCAATAGTTTTGTTTGCCATGCCTTAAACATTACACAGTGTTATGTAGAAAATTCATTCATGTATCAGTGGTGGGAGTCTTAAATTGAACATGGCAAAAGATAAAACACGGGAAGAAATCTTAGATTATAGAAATAAGTCACTGCTATATTCAAGAGAACTAGAGTAATATAATTACTTTTAATATGTTTCTTTAATTATTGAATATATTCCTTCTGTAATTTAATTTTAGAACTTCAAATTAAATGTTACTTAGAAACCATTAATTTATAGCAGTAAATGGATATATTACTTAACTTTTATATTTTTAATATGAATAATTAGTAATGATTTGACTACTGAAATATTCATAAAATAAAGTATTATTCAAGCAATATTTACAGTAAGATTCAGGGGAAAATAATTAGCAACTGTTGAATTTCCATGGTCTTTTCCTGAAGAGGTTGATTTACCTGAATAGAAAAACATTGCACACATTATTCACATATTCTGAGGAACTGCACATATGTGTTATATATTAAAATATGAAGCTTCTTTTTATCTGTAGAATCTAGCAGTATAAAACACTTTAATGTTTTCAAAAGGTATCAAAAGCATAATTTTATCTTCAGAATTAATGATAATTGTTTTTTCCTTTTCTTTGGATCTAAGAGAAAAACCATTAAAACTCTCTCCTAAAAGATTCTTTTTTTTTTTACTTTCCTTTGAGCACAACCATTTTTTTCCCTCTGAACTCAATTTTGAACATTATATTATCTAACTTCTTGCTTTGATTTTGATCATAAATAGCCAAATTGATGGTAAATTTTTTAAACAACCACTTTTATATGAAGTAATTTCTTGTAAACTAGTCACTGCTCCCTGCTCTTGTCTGACCAAGGGCATTTAGGATGGAATTTCCATAGTTCTATGGACAGAAGCATCTTCTGTTCTCTGACTTGGCATTCCATATCCCTGTTTCTTTCTGCTATTTACTTTATTAAATTAAGATGCATTATACTTTCTAATCATAATATAAACTATTAAAGTTAATAAATTAAAATATGGTAAGATAAACCATTTGGTAAAAATTATTTAAGTCACCCTAACATTCCTACTTGCCTTTCAAAACTCAGTTTAGTCCAACTTCTGTGTGGGCCATGATCTCATGGTTCGTGGGTTTGGGCCCTGCGCCCAGATCTGTGCTGACGGTTCAGATCCTGGAGCCTGCTTCGGATTCTATGTCTCCCTCTCTCTGACCCTCCTCTGCCACGCTGTGTCTCTGTCTCTCTCTCAATAAATAAATAAATAAATAAATAAATAAATAAATAAACAAGCAAACAAACAAACATTTAAAAAACCCACCCAGTTTAATCTTTTAAAGTGCCTCTATGCAGTCCTTCCTTGACTGTTTATCTAGCTCAGTCCTTAATCATTCATGTGTCAGTAAACATTTATTGAGAACCCACTACCTACCAGATACTG
This sequence comes from Lynx canadensis, assembly GCF_007474595.2. Taxonomy (NCBI): domain Eukaryota; kingdom Metazoa; phylum Chordata; class Mammalia; order Carnivora; family Felidae; genus Lynx; species Lynx canadensis. The sequence continues at coordinate 91,675,625 of NC_044307.1, forward strand.
AACAAATCTGTGAGAACTCTAAGATGAATGAGATACAGTTCTGTCCTCAGAGGCTAATGATGGGATTAGACATGTAAACAGTTAATTACAAAACCATGTTTTCACAGCCATAACAGAGTATGAAGAAGGAGCAGAGAACAGAAGTCCGTGGAGTGGTGAAATAAGAGACCAACCCTATCTGGGGAATCTAGGAAGAAGTACTCCAATGGATTGATTCAAAATGGATCCTGAAGGGTGAATAGGAATATTTTGTGCACGAAGAGGTATGACATACATCCAAGGTGGAGAAAATCAAACTGCTGTGTAAAATGTGGAGGAGTTAGGTCTGTGTGAAGAATGGAATTTAAATTTGGTAAAAGGGCATGCTGTGAGATGGGGAATAGTGGGAGTACCTCCTGTAGGATATGAGGATTGAGGAGAGAGGATTGTCCTCTCTAATTACCTTTGTTCCTGATCTCCTCCTCCACCATTTCATCTCCCAGAAATTCCCATGAAAACTACATCTCAGAAGCTGTGGGAAAAGCAATGTAATTTTCAGAATGAAATTAATAGAAATTTCCTCAACACTTGTATAGGTGTCTGCTAAATCTAGAGTTTCAGAGATTTGATGGGTTAGAGGAGTCATCTTTGAGTAGGACTATCTCTCCATTAATCATACTATTCAGTCTACTTTTCTCAGATGTTTAAGTTTTAAAATGGAGATAATAAAACACATTCTCACTTAGCTATTGTGAAGATCAAATAAGATAATATATGTGACACATCTCACTTAGCTATTGTAAGGATCAAATAAGATAATATACGTAAAAGTCCTCAGTAACTGGCAAAGTGCTATCTACCAATGGTATTTTATTTAAAGTGGCCCTGGATCCCAAACTTCTCTTACTAGCCATAAAATTAATTTTTCCTTTCTGTAACTGAGCCCTTCCCTATTCTTTTTTTTTTCCCTTTCCTTTTTCTTCTTCCTTTTCTTCTCCTTCTTCTTCTGTTTTTGTTTTGTTTTATTTTTTTGCTTTTTTTGGGGGGGGAGCTGGTAAGGGAGTTGTCATGGGCTCTGCAAACAGACTCTGAGGTGGAAAGTCAAGTATATTGGGAGAAAGTTGTCTTATGGGAGATATCCTTACAAGGAAGTGAGAAAGGCCCTTTAGGATTGTTGCCAATTGAGGAAATAGGCCACACCTTGGTCCCTGCATCAGTCAGTCATTAGCTGGGAGCCACCTCTGGGTGGGGTAGTTCCTAGCAAAGGGCATCCTGAATGAGCAAGCAGCTATGCACCATTAATAACAGAAAGCTCCAGCAACTGGGGTTTTGGATGCCTGGTTTCTTTTGAATAAAATTTGTTTCAATGTCTGAATATAGCATTTTTTCTGGTTGAAATTATTGCAACAACCAGAAAGTAAGTTTAATGTGTAAAATGCTTTATATCATGAATGAAAAATAAAAGTTACCTTTTATGATATTTATTGATTTTTCATGTTGGGAGGACCTCTAGAAATTACCTTGGCCAATGGTTTCAGGTTCAGTGTGTGTGTGTGTGTGTGTGTGTGTGTGTGCGCGCACGCGTGTGTGTGTAAAGGCTCCAAGTCAGTGATTTACCCAATAACATACCTATTTGTTGCAGTTTATATTAAAAAAGAGGACATTTTCATTAGTTTGTAAGTCACAACTGTTTTTTTTTAATTAAGCATTCATCAAAATGTTATATACATAAAATGATAAAATGATGATGCACAATGCAGCATTTTAACAGATGGCTCTTTTTGACATAGTGTTTTAGAAAAGTAACATGATGACAATTCTGCATTTGCTAGAGCAGACATTTTGCAAGATGTTACAGCCACTTATATTTAAAAATCCTGGAGAACTGGGGCTGGGAATTCTGACGTCAGCCAGTTTGCCAGCCGAATTCCTCAAATAAGTATTCTTTACCATGGATGAAGACATTTAGCAATATCTGGGGGAGCAATATCTCTCCCCCATTTTGGTTGTCACAACAAACCACAGTGGGGAGAGGTGGTTGTTGCTACTGACATGTAGTGAGGGTACTGGGCAACCCTCAGCACTAGAGAATTATGTAGCCCTAAGTATCAACAATGCCAAGGTTAAGAAAACTCAACCAAAGGTGATGACACTTTTAAAAAATTTTTAATTGTTTATTTTTGAGAGAGAGGGAGAGAGAGAGAGAGAGAGAGCAAGGGAGGGGCAGAGAGAGAGGGAGATCCAGAATCTGAAGCACGTTCCAGGCTCTGAGCTGTCAACACAGAGCCCCACACGGAGCTTGAACTCACAAACCAAGAGATCATGACCTGAGCTGAAGTCAGACGCTTAACTGAGCCACCCAGGCGCCCCAGGTGATGACTCTTAAATTGATTGTGTCAGTCCTGTATTTACAGTTGCTTGTAATTACTTCAAAATGAATACTACATACATTTTGTATGCAACATTTCCCAAAGTGTTTTCTATGAAACATGAATCCTACCAGATAGTCTGTGAGAAAAGAGTCAAATATGCTTGAGAAAAATGCAAATTATATTACCCCCTTAAAGATTCACAGTGAAAAACCAGCATATTAAAGGTTCTGATACATCCTGCAATAAGAATACATTTAACTTTGCATATTCCAGAATATTCTACTTTTGTTATACCATGTAACATTTTGACATAGCCTCTATAAATATTCCTGAAAAGAGGCTTCAAGAAATTCTGTCACTATGCTTTATGGTTGTCAAAGCCCTTTTGCATTTGATTTCTTTAGATTCTATCAATCATTCCATAAAACATAATTCTAAATAACCTCAGCATTTCTCCCAAATAATCTTTCTATTCTAACATTTTCTTCCTTGTTCATTTCCTATAGTCAGTAGAGATTTTCCGTCAATTAAGATGAATTTATTATTTTTCTTTTTGCAAAAATGGCCTATTCTTTCAGAAAATGTGTAAAATGTAAGTAAACAAAACAAAAATCCTCATAATTTCTCCAATTGTTAACACATTGTAATATTTTCAAATTTTCTTCCTGTCAGTATATTTTAAAACAAAATAGCATTATAAATTCTTTTTATAAACTTTGATTATTTTCAGTTAATATCTTTAACATTCTAGTATTTTTAATACTATTATTACAGATTCATGATAACAAATGAGTAAGGTATCCCCTACTTTTCCAAAGTTCATGATAGGCCTTTGAAGTTTTGCAAAAGACCTATATTAGTATCTGCTTTTGCTAACTGAAAGAAATCAAAAGAGATTTTGCTTTTACAATAAAAGGCAAAAGGTGAAAATAGCATTTATTTTGCAGCGAGCCACTCTAGAGGCAGCGCGAATCTGGAGCAGTGAGTGGTGCCGCTAAGCCTCTTCCCCATGAACTATACCCAGCATCTCAGCATCAAGCTTCCAGAGCTTTGGAACTGTGTCTTGAGTACATATGCTTCATCTTTATTTATTTTGTGCAACTGTTAACAAGATGTGTCCTAAGGTATCAGAAAAGCCTTAGAGAGGTTGTGTTTTTTTTTGGGTCTGGGACACTAAAAAAATTTCCATATAGTAATGGTAATTGTTTCTTTGCTTTATACCATTTCAGCTTATGAAAGGTTTCATAGGAATACTCTACTTTCAGATAGTAGGGGAAAGTTGTATTTAAATAATAGCTGGGGGGGCACCTGAGTGGCTCAGTTGGTTAAGCACCCCACTTCGGCTCAGGTCATGATCTCACGGCTTGTGAGTTCGAGCCCCGCGACAGGCTCTGTGCTGACAGCTCAGAGCCTGGAGCCTGCTTCCGATTCTGTGTCTCCCTCTCTATCTCTGCGCACCCCCTGCTCCTGCTCTATTCTCTCTCTCTCAAAAATAAATAAACAATAAAAAAATTAAATACCAGTTGAATAACTGATTGGTGTTTCATTGCATGGCAATTTGGTGCTTTATTTAAGAAATCCCCTATTAATGGGAAACTACTAGTTTCCTTTTTTTTTTTTTTTTGGCTAATTTTCAGAATATGCTAGTGAACAGCTTTCTACATATATCTTTTCACACATTTTAATGATTTCTTTGGGAAAGTTGCTAGAAGTAGAATTATTGTATTAATTGGTAGGCAAAGGCATAGGTTCAGGGATGTGGTAATTGTGGTGATTGATATTTATTTCAAGGATTTGCTGCTGAAAAACTGCCATTTGGCTGTACAACTTTACATTCTCATCAGTAGTACATAAGAGTGACATTAGGTATTTTGTTAGGAGCACAACATGAGATCTATTGTCTTAACTGGTTAAGTGTACAATACACTGTTATACTGTATTCTTACATTGCTTGGATTTGTCTCTTTCTTTTCATTTTCCCTGCCAGGCCCAATCCCTTACTTTTTGGCTTTCTGGTTATCATACTTTTTTACCCACCTCCATTTCTTTGCTCATGAGGGCTCAACTCAAATTTTTATTTCTCTAAAAGCTTCCCTATGTCAATAAGCATCAGATCCCACACTTCACAGTTTATCATGGCCTTGTGTTTTGTTTAATTGCATCGTATATACCTGTCTTAACTATTTGGCCAGTTTATTAGCACTATTAGAGCCCAGATCCTAACAATCATTATGTCTCAGTCATTGCTCTAGCCCCAGGGCTACAGGAATAAAGTACACACAGCTCTTGCTGTTGAGCTGCACATGGTTTGTAGAGAAGATAAGGAATAAGCAGACTATGAAAAGCACTATGACAGCAGTAAATAGGAGTATAGACTGGGGATTTAGTGCTAGGAGGTCCTCAAGGCAGGTTTTGAAGGATGAATAGGTATTCTGAGTAATGAAGGATAAGTAGGTGAAGACATAGGAAAGTCTACATGTTGTAAACATATATGTACATTTATGTGTATATAACATGTCAGGGAAAGAACTTGAAATGTACATAGAGGAGTAGCAAGAAATGAGCCTGGAGAGATTGGAAGAAAGACAACAAAAGCTAAAGGGCTGTAGGATTGCTGCTTACACATTAGGCTTCACCTTGATGATACTAGGAGTGTGGAGGGTGGATTGACTGAGGCAAGGATGCTGGGAAGCCATGTTTATAATCCTTAGCATGCCCACAGTAAATGAGGGGCTGGTCCCCAAACTGTGTGTGTGTGTGTGTGTGTGTGTGTGTGTGTGTGTGTGTGTGTATGTTTCTGATTTGTTAAGGATTCTGGACATGTGATTTAATTCCTTGGGCCTTAGCATCCTATTTAATGAGATGATTTTGTTCACAATTATTTAAAATAATGGGAATGAGAATAGAACATATTATTTAGTGAAAATGTATCTGAAATAATAGGGAAATTATAGTTTTTCCCTTCCTGTTTGGCCTGTGTACATTTATGATGCACATATGTCCTGCCACTTCTATCTCAAGCTCATTTAATGTGGTTGTGATATATAGGGCTGATTTATTTATCATTTGAGTTGCCTTGTTACTTGATTATACACAGGAGAGAGATGAATAGAGTTAGGTAGACAAGAAAGACCTCTCTCAGATAAATCATATTTTTGTCAGGAAATGAAAATCATTTTTATTCTACTGAGAGAAAAGTTTTATTTATGATGTGATTTAATTTTTAGAAATTTAATTATAGCTTTTAATATAAAGCGTGGAATCTGAAAACATAATAGTAATAACAATAGACACCATTGAATTCATTTTCCTGCATAGGGACTTCTGCTCAATTTAAGAACTCATTGTTTAACAACTGAGGCTTAAAATCACATTTATTTGCTACCTTACTCATATTTCAACCAGATAAAAGACATTGTTATTTTATAGCAATAGCTTGTTTTTTGTGTAGAGTTAAGATACTGATAGCAACTTTTCACACTTTGCCAGCTAGCTTTACCTAGTTGAAGAATAATTAACTACACTGACAAAGAGTACTCAGTAACTGGAATTACTCAGGAGAAAAAAATTCTTTAAATTCAAATTGCTGTATTATAATTACAAGCAACTTGTATTAGCTTTCTTCAAAGAATCTTATTTAAAAGCCTTAAGCAATCTTGTCATCCTCGGGAGGTAGTTTCTTCTCACTTTACGGATGGAGAAACTGAAGTTAAATGATTTGCTCAGAGTCAAAGGAAATGGTATTTGAGACCTGGTATTGAGAAAAAGTATTATGTCTTAGAAAAGCTTCTAAGGCTTTACTCAGACCATTGGTCCAGATCTGCCTCACCTTCCTGCAGTGAGAACATAATCTGTGGCCCATATGGGCTGTCTGGGGCAACCAAGTGAATTTCAAAGGATCTCTTCTTTGGTGATCAATCTCAAGACTCTTTCAAGCAATTGATATTCTGACAAAATATAAATGACAGGTCACCCAGTGTGTTTGGGAGGGGATTGTGAAGTGTTTCTCATTTGTCATATAAATATTTGAGGAGGCACCAAATGTTATCTCAAAGTTAACTATAGTTATAAATTTATAAAGTAGGGATTGATATCTGACATAAGTATCAAAAAGGAGAGACCTATAATCATCTACCAGCATATAGACATTCAAGACACTCAATGATTCATGTTTCCTTAAAGAACTAAGGTGGTTCATTGGCTGGAATGTGCTTACTGCTTATAAATAGGCATGTTAATATATCATTAAGTTTTAATAAGATTAATGTTAATAAGGTAAGATAAACTAAGATAATTTCCATTCAACCATTTATTTTGGAATTTGTAGCATTTCATTTTCCTTGTATTGTTTGCCACCTCCAAGGACTCATGTAGAAAGATGTTTCTTTTTTTATGAATATTTTGGAAATATGGTTATACATGGAGAAAAAGGAACCATTTAATGCTTCAGTTACATTAATAATTATTACCAGTAGAGTCTAACCTGGCAACTCTGACAGTAACAGTCTACAGCGAGAATCTATGTCTTGGATGAAATGTGCAAGTGTACCTCTCATATCCCTTAATGATCCTTGCATGACTAATACACAGTGACATTTAAGAAGCACTCATCTAAAACCGTTCATATTCATTTTGAAAATATTCATCTGTGGCATATTCACCAGCAAGAAATGCAGCTGAAAAATCATTAACCCCTTCTTCAATGGTGTTATAAAATGTTATGGGATTTGTGCTTTCTGATCACACTCTGTTAACACGACCAACCCAATACTATAGAGTAGATTAAGGTGTTTAAAACATAATCAAAGACATTATTAGAGATGCGATCTGTAAAACTATAAGCATTTGGGAGGCCTGTAAAATGTGGATCCGAGAATATAAACCAGTATGATGGGAAGTGGTCTGAGGAGGACATTGAGAAAAGTGATTAGCATAATGAAGTGATGAAGACACGGAGATGAAAGAGGTTTGTAGGCTAATTGGGTTGCTCTGTGGTACAATTATTACAGAATGCCTGAAAAGGTGTAAGGTGTATGCATTAACATGGCAGCCATGAGTCTCAATCATGACAGTCTTCAAGTCATTTTAAGATAGTATATTTGGAAAGATTTTGTGAGTAAAATTCCTCCATTTGACTTCATTGATTTTGCTAATAGTGATTCCCTTTTTAAAATTTCCAAAACTATGTATTAGGAAGAGTTTGTCTTACCTTTTACTCTCTCACTCTCATTTTATACATAGAATTCTTTATCTACCTACTTGAGTCTATTTTTAACTCTCCATCTTGAACTCCAGGATTGCAAAGAGAGGAGTAGGGGAGCTAAGTACTCAATAAGATACCTTCATCTAGAGGTGAAGAAATTTCCAGCTTCTTTGTCAGATGCGACCAGCTTCCTTTTGATGGGAAGGAAGCTCATTACTTATCAAAACAGTCTACTACATTTTTTTTTGCCAATTAATTGTTAGAATGTTTTTCTATGTATTTAATTATGTAATTTCTATCCCCTGGTTCCCAGCAAAGTTAGGGACCTATTTAAACCCTTCTTTATGTCATGTTTTTACTCAGTGCATATTCAATTTTTAAATTATAGTACCATTATTTTAATATATTTTTCTCCTTCACTTGTCCTTGATTTTATTTCCAGTACCTGTCTTTTTGCCTGGGGTACTTTAGGAGGTCAACAAGCATTTGTTGAGCAGATAAGTGAATATCCTTTTTGCTGCCTGATCAGGATTGTTTCTACTGCTAGCCCACTGCCTCTAACTGGGTCTGGATTGAACTCAATTCCTGCATGTACCTGTGACCTGCCCAAATTGTACTCTGTACTAGAAATGTTCCTTTGGTCAGGTTTCTAATGGTTTGTTCAATCCCATTTAGTGTATGATGGCATCTACAGAAGTCTAAATGCCAGCTGATCAGAGATACCACCTTCCATTCCCAGCTGTAGGCACTGTAAGAGTCTGACATTCTACATGTACATTTTCAGGACCATTGGACATGAACAAAGAAGGTTAATGGAATGTCAAAAGATGTGTCCATACTTCATGATATATTTTTGTTTTTATTGTGTATATTTTAAAATTATGGATCTTTGAATATCCATTTTTAATTCTTTTTAAAAATATTCTCTATTGTAAGAATATGTTTTTCTTGGACAGTTGCCATATTTAGGAAGATAGCTGCAGGGAGACATGATGATCGGTATTACAGTCAGAAAAACAAGAGTCAGGACAGGGCACATAACAGAGACAAGCCAAATCACTAAAAATCTATGTATACCCACCTTATGATTAAAACAAAACAGACAGGTGGGTGGGAATAAGTGAAAGCAAGACAAAATGTGCACATGTGCTGGGTGAGAAAATGTAGACACTTTAGTTGAAATCTTAAGTAAGGTTTTGGGACTGAGGAGAGAATATATGGGATCAAATATAAAAGGAAATTAAAGTGCAATTGTTAAAATCAAGAATTTAGTGCCATGAATAGAGATGGAGAGATGCAGCTGGGAGGGGGGAAAAGAGTGAGGAGGAAGTAAAATTAGTCACAGATGTGAGTACTTAGGAAATTCAATACTTGTTGATTTGCTGTTTGGAGCGATGGTAGATTTATAGGTTGAGCAATCAGTATTAGGGTTCAGAGTTATGGAGGAAAGAAGGAGATAGAGAGAAAGTTCACTTTGGAACAGTGGTTTTCAACCTTTGCTGCATAAATGGGATAACCTGGAAGCTACAACAAGTACTGATGCCTGGGTCCCACCCCTAGAAACTCTAATTGGTTTGGTGTGTGCTAGCATGCTGAGTTTCAAAAGCTAATTCTAACATGCAGCCAAGATTGCTCCATAATCACTGTTATAGAATTAGAAAAGGTGAATATTACTATTTTAGGGAAACAGCTGAAGAATAAGATGAAATTCAGAGCCTCATCAGGGTCCAAAGGTAGTTGAGAAAGGAAAGTGAAAACTACAGAGAAGAAAAAAGAAGACTAGAATTAGAAGTCACTTAGACTTGGGCCAGCAGGTGATAGCATTTTTATAAAGGAAAGATAAGAAGAATGAAAAGTTAAATAGTGAAGGGAAGTATAATATGGAGCTGAAAGCAGAATCATTATTCAGATCTTAAGTAAGGTGTATTTAATTATTTATTTAATGACTATTTACTCATACCTACTATACCCCTTACACTGATATTACAGATACAGCAGAAAACAGTAAAGTCAGAGCTGCTGATATCATGGAGCTAAAATTTTAGTGAAGAGACGAGAGAAAGCAGGGTAGAGAGAGAAGGAGAGGAGGGGAGGTATTTCTTGGAAGAATTGTGGCTGTAGCAAATGGCACACCAGAACTGACTGGAATCAAAGAGATGAGAAACAACCTTTATGAGAGATCATTGTATTTCAAATAACGAAACATGTTTGTGACTGTTGAGACAGAATAATCCTTGGGTCCCCAAATCTCTAAAGGTAGGGAGCAGACTCAGTGCCCAAAGGTGAGCTGCAGGGAGAGGGGAAGATCATATTCTTCAATGACCATTTTACAAGTGGCCAAGTAGCCTGATGGGAAAAGTTCCCCAGTTTCAGAGACAAGGTCACAGAGAACAATGGACTGGGAAACCCCTTTCCAGGAGAAAAATCTGGGCCTAATCAAAAAGAACATCCTCCAGCCTCAGGTAGGACTTCATAATTATTATGGAGTGTTTACTACTTTGTCTCTTCTTCTCATTCTCCTGCTCTCTGAATGGGGGTGTTTATTGTAGTTATCTTGTCCCCATTCAACTATTTGAGATGTTTGTGGGAAAGATAGTTTATTTTTTTAGTTTTTGAGAGCCTATCACACATTACCAAGAAGTCCTGGATCTTGAGCTTGATACCATGGCCAGATGCAATGTTGAGTAGCCTCCATAGAGTGTGTGTGTGTGTGTGTGGGGGGGTCTATACAGGGCCTGTGGGAAAGATGGTGAATGGAATGCTTGAGTACTGGACGGCCAACTATGGCAGTCAGTAGTGCAGAATGCCAACTATTTCTAGTTCTTCTCCATCCTTGGCCACTCAGATTTCATGACTGTGGCTGCAGAATTGCCTAACCTATCTTGACTAATTTTGGAGGGTTTGGCAGAGACCCAGTGAGAGATAATGGTGGCTGTGAATAGGGTAATGACAGTAAAAATGGAGGAAATATTTAATTCAAGATGTACACAGAAGATAAAACGCATACAGAACTGGGGTGGGGGGGGGAGGAAAAGGAAGAATCAAGGATGAGCATCAGGTTATGTCATATTGCTGTTTACTGAGATGGAGAATGAAGGAAGTGGGCAGGTTAGAAAGGACAAACACATGTTTAGCTTTGCACATTTAGAGATTGAGATGTGTATGAAATATCTAAGTAAAGGTGTTAAATAAGCAGCTTGGTATGTGAGTCTGGAGTTCAAAGTAAAGATTTGTGCTGGAGAGCTAAGCTTCTGGGAGATAAACATATAAATAGTATTTTTAGTCAGGATGCGTAAGATCCCATACGGCGAGGAGGGAAGTTGGGCCAGGACTGAGCATGGAGAATTGTCAATATGTATAGCTTTCGTGTGGGGGAAGAAGGAACCTGAAAAGAAGACTGACAAGGAGTGACCAGAGGAGTAGAAGGAAAACTCAGTGAGTGGAGTCCTACACTCAGTGGCTGGACGAAGTCGTCTTTTCTGATGAGTGTTTCTGAGGGTCTGGGAGAGAGAAGTGCTCCCCAGAGCAATGTGGGAAGAAACCAGACAGAGGTGGGTTGAAGAGCTAATGGGAGGTGAGAAAGTGGAGACAGGACAAGTAGTGCCTCTTTTGAGGAATTTGGCTATGAAGGAGAGAACAGAATATTTTGGGGTTGGGAGAGGTTTGTTTTTGTTTTTTTTATTTTTTGTTTTTGTTTTTACATCTATGATACTGCAGCATATTTATATCAAGATAGATCTGTTTCAGTGGAAAGAATTGCTAATGGGAGGGGGGCAGGTGGGGACTTGACTAAAGTAGTGACATCTGAGAGAAGGTGGAAACCTGAGCTCACAAGGAGAGGTTAGGCTTCAATACAAGAAAGGGAAAAAATGGCTTCAGCTGCTGAGAATATAAAGCAGATCACTGACTTTCTTATTTTCAGAGAGTAATGAGATGAGGCCTTTATACTCGAGTAAGGATGAAGTATGTATAAAACTAGTTCTTGGTGAGTTCGAAGTTCTACTACTTGAGAAACATAGTAGGATTACGAGGCAGTAGTGAGCATCTATTTAAGGTTTGTAATCATGAATTTAAAGTGAAACCAGTCAGCCAGATTGAGTCATTTTTCTTCAGGAATGTTCAGCTGTGTAGCTGTAGGCATGGATACACCATCTTATCCATCAGTTCGGGGGAGAGAGAAAGCAGGAAGGGACTTGAGAGTATTTGCAAAGCAGGGAATAAAATATTTGACCTTGACTATGTGGGCTGGACAGGAGGGCAATGGATCCAGGAGGGGACTGACAGAAGGTGAAGAGGTGACAGTATAGTCCAGGGAAAACTGCACATCAGGAGTTAAAATATTCAGTAAGTGATTGTGAATGAGCCGGTGTTTGGCAGATGATTGCAACCAATATTGCGGTAGAATGATATATCCTATTAACAGGAGCTCAAAGGAACAGGGATTTTTGCCAGAGGAAGAAATAGGTGAGAGGAAGCAGGACTATCGGGGTGGGATTTTAAGGTGAGAAACAGAAGAACTTTTCCTCAAGAAGGTTTCAGAGCAGGTCGTATCTAAACGGACCTCTTTAAAACAAGAGGCAAATAGTGTGCTGATTACAAAGGGCATGATGGAAGGGTTTGGGATGAGCTGTGGGGGGAGACAGAGGTAAGAGACTGGGACAGTTTAGGGATTTTGTGGGGTGTGAAAGTGCATAATAATTATAATTGAGAAGAAAATTTAGTGGCAAGGTCATTTGAGTAGTCTTTTTCTATAGTTGTCTCTTATATCTGCCTTCTAGTTTCACGTGTACCCTTATCATTACTTTTCTGACCCTAACTTGCCATCCATTTCTTTATTACATTCTCAGTTTTACTAAAGGAAGAACAAGAGTTTGCTCTTATCAGCTCTTATTACCCACGCTAGATGTCGCTGTTGCTTGCCTCCTAATTTCGGTCCTTCACTAGCTTATTCAGTGTGGCCACGATTGCTCCCGGGGCCACCCTTTGCCTTACCCACACAAAGACACACACACTCAAGATTTAATGAGATTCTGGCGCTTATAAAACCACTGAGGTGTTAAATCGCCTAGGGTTAAACAGAGCTTCTTATGTATATATTCTATGAAGCTTATTTAGTTTTTGTCTGCATTTAGGAATTAAAAGACTGAGTGAGAACCCAAGACTGGAATTCTTCACAGAAAACACATCTCCTTCTTTCTGTGAAAATATGGCATTTTACACTTCAATTCAAACTTAGATAATGAGCTGCCTCCTCACCCTCTGTTGTGGGGGCAGGAAGCCTGACGTGAAATTGCACTTAGGTACCTTGGTAATCTTAATGTGTGGTGAAGAAATTTCCTGGGCTGAGCTTAGGTGTGCTATTACTACATGAGGTTGTCTACTTATGGTTTCTGATCTAGAGGTACAGTACTGGATAGTTTGTTCTTTAGCCCAGAGAAGAGTGTGGAAGACCCTGTTAGCAAAGGGGAAAGTCCAGGCTGTTATTTGTGAAACTGGCAAAGGCTATAACCACCTTATTAACCAGAAACATAACCCAAAGTTGCCAGTAGCTACGGAGCCACTTTTTCTTCCTGGCAGAATCCTACTCAAGAAATGAGAGGAACTTTCAGAAGGGATAGTGAGAGTCAGGTGGGAGAGACCATTATCTTTTGGGATTTCAAAAGAAGACCAAATATTTATTCAGGTCAAGTAACCGATATTTATTGTATAACTACCATGTGGAAATACTGGGGAATATACTGGTAAACAGAATTGAATTGGTTCCAGCTTGCATGGAGCTTAATTCTACTGGTACGTGGGAGAGACAGAAATTTCTTTCAGAAAACAACTTTGCAGAAAGTAAAATATTGTGATGGGATAGAGAGAGTATGTGGGTGATGGTGACATCTAGACCTGAGTGATAAGACAGAACGAAGAGATGACATGGGTGAAGAAGTGATTTGTGCAGAGGGAAAGGTGACACTAAGGTCCTATGTTGGGAAGTCCATGGCTTATTCAAGGAAGAAAATGAAGCCTGGACAGGCCAGCACACAATGGGCAAGTACAGTGTTTGAGGTGAGGGTGGAAAGATCGAGGTTGAAGTACAGACTATGGGCATCTTGTGTGTCACATGTACGGGGTTTAGATTTGATTGTTAGGGTAGAGGTGGATGACTGAAGGTTTTGTGAGGAGCTAGGCAGTGATTTGGTTTATGTTTGTAAAAGATCATGGAGGACATTGACTAGAGAACTGGTAGGGCCCAGAGTAGAGAGCAGGGAGATTTGGTAGGAGGCAAGAGCATGGTGTAGGGGGTAGAGATGGTGTGTTTAGCCAGGCTGGTTGGGGGTAAAGATTTAAGATCAGTTGTTTAACAATGGGCAGTTTTGGACCATTGACCCTACTTTCAAGTCTGTATTTGAAGTTTCAGGATGCCTTTTCATCATTATTGGTCTGACATGAGGAATGGGGGGGATGGGTGCTCCATGGTAGCAGTGGAAGAGGAAAGAGATGAGGAACTAATCTGAAAAGGACAGGAAAGAATTCAACAGTATTTCTCTGAACACCACTTTCATTGCCTAAATCATTAGTGTGTTTCATTCTAGAGCAAACTTGCTAATACTATTTTTAAGATGAAGTTGACATTTCGTGTGTGTGCGCGTGCGCGTGTGTGTATTTCCCCTTTCATTAAACATGACACAAGCCAAAAACAACCATGCCAGTAGCACAACAGCCACCAGGAGATCCCTGGTGGCTGAGGCATGGGGAAACGACCATGTCTTTTGATGACCTCTGAGAGACCAGGGGAGAGAAAGCTAATTTGAGCTGTGTTAACCTTTACCTCATAAATTCCAACATATCTGTGTGTGGGATCATAGAAAGGATTGGTAGTGGTGGTGTGCCTGTGTGTGCACACCCACATGTGTAAGTCAGGACAAATGTATCATCGTATAATTCAATTTCCAGGCAAATGGGCCCATCATTTATAAACTCTTACTATCTGTTAGCACTCTATTCCCAGATTCATGTCTAATACCTCAATTAATTATCATGTGAGCACTATGAGCTACATGGTATCAGTATACACATTTCACAGATGAGGAAGGTGAGATGTAGAATGATGAAAATCACAAGACTAGTGGGTGGCAAATAGGAATTGAAACCCACATCTGCATTTTCAGTAATTATGCTGTACTACCTCACAAAGTCTTTTGTTAGTTACGTATCTCTAAAGTGATATTTTTACTAATATACAGTTGCAGTTTGTGAATTTTTAGCTGATTATTCTTTACAAAGAAACCTTTTTTAAGAGCAAGAAGTACATTTCTATTATTTTTAGTAACCAATCATTTGTTGTACTTATCATATGATATACAATAATACAACCACAATATTAATCTTTAATAATTCTAAATACCCTAATCCATCTCTTAAGTAATATTTTTATCTGGTGAATCCATTAGAATTATGAGGTTTTTCATTATACAAGCAGACAAACGAAAGACTAGTTATACCCTCATAAAGTATTCTTTTCATATGTAGAACACAACACATATGGCAGTGCTGGCGACATTGAACAATAAATTAAACCCTCCGTATATCAGTCAGGGTTCTATGTTGTGAGCATTAGAAGCTGACGCTCCTTAACTTCAGCAAAGAAAAATTTGCTGGTAGGCTGCCAGGAAGCTCACTGTTTGCTGAGAAGCCTAGAGATTCTGTAAACTGGCAGGAATGCAGTCAGGTTCAGTAGCAAGAACAACAACCAAGGTCATATAGCAGGAATGGCCTGGTTAGGACACTCCTCCCAACCTCTGCTGCTACAACACCTCCCCTGCCATTACCCCGGACATTGGATTCTGCCGTTGGCACTGGGAGAATGAACTGTCCCTGCTTCTTTCTATTACTTGCCAACAGTTCACAGGGACAGACAGGATCATTAGATTGGCTAAGACTGGGTCATCTGCCCTACCTGCCAGTGGCAGGGAGAGGTAGCCTGTGATAGATTTTTAGAGAGAGAGAGAGAGAGAGAGAGAGAAATGAAGCCTTACTTTTCAGCAGGTAGGAAAGTATTTCAGATGCTGGGCAATTAAAGGAATGACACGTGTCTATTAAACTATAAAAGTAACATATTTTTAGGCATTAAGTGCTCACATAGAATTTTTCAGGTCTCTTGAAAAGGCAACATAATTCTGGAAAGAAACCACTTTCCTATAGTATAGACTTCAATTATCTCAAAATAGCTACTGAGCTGGGGAGGGGTCACTTACTCTGCATTTGCATACAGATGATCTTGCCAGCCATTTGGTTCTGTGTTGAGAATTCCAATATGACATTCGGCAGTTATTGGAACAAAGACCGAGTTTGCGTCTTCCTTCCATTTATTTCATTTATCTCTGATAGGCTTTGTGGGAACAGTTTGTCTTTAATCCAAGCCATCAGAAAGGCTTTTACATGTTCCTTCTGGCGATGTCTGATTTTCAGTGTTCTTGGAGTAATCAGTTGGCATTTTTTTTTTAATTGAGCTCATTCAAAAGCAACTCCTCCCCTCAAAGGAATGTTATGTTTTTGAATTTTATTGTTTTGCTCAGAGATTAAGCATTTGTATCACCATATTTGAAATGTACTGTGCCAACCTATTAGTACCACAATAAAATTGATGTGGCAATGTTTTAATTCACACAGTAATTTTAGTGTTTACCCCCCTAGCTTTAAAAGCAAAGTGACCAGAGGACATGCAAAAGCCCATACGAGATCTTTAATGTAGCATGTTTCCTTTCATTATGCTGCAGTTTTATTCTGATGTGATAGAATCCTAGTTGAATTGGGTCTATTAAAAATGAATAAAATAGCATTATTACAATACCGACAAAATAAAATTAACAGTGCTAAATGTTATGGAAACTGCAACTGTCAGCACAAGGCATTATAGGAACTGTAATAGAATTAAAAAAAAAAAGCTACTCAAAGCAACCAAGCATTAATCTTGTCCTAACAGGGACACTCAGTATAGTCTAGATACAGTGGGATTTGATTCATAAATCACTTATACCCCACTCAATTGCAAAATCCATGAAATTTATGTGATCCTGAAAAAATAGATTAATATTATCCAGGCCTCCTTAGTCTTTCTTCCTTCAATACACACATAACAACCTGAAATTCATTTTTGTAGTTTGTAAGTATACTGTACAGGGAGCCCAAAGAGTCAACCTCAAATAGATCTTTATTTTTTTTTTTTTTTTAGACCTTACAAAGATAAAACATTGTTTATTTTTTTTTATTTTTTATTTTTTTTATATGAAATTTATTGACAAATTGGTTTCCATACAACACCCAGTGCTCATCCCAAAAGGTGCCCTCCTCAATACCCATCACCCACCCTCCCCTCCCTCCCACCCCCCATCAACCCCCAGTTTGTTCTCAGTTTTTAACAGTCTCTTATGCTTTGGCTCTCTCCCACTCTAACCTCTTTTTTTTTTTTTTTTTCCTTCCCCTCCCCCATGGGTTCCTGTTAAGTTTCTCAGGATCCACATAAGAGTGAAACCATATGGTATCTGTCTTTCTCTGTATGGCTTATTTCACTTAGCATTACACTCTCCAGTTCCATCCACGTTGCTACAAAAGGCCATATTTCATTTTTTCTCATTGCCACGTAGTATTCCATTGTGTATATATACCACAATTTCTTTATCCATTCATCAGTTGATGGACATTTAGGCTCTTTCCATAATTTGGCTATTGTTGAGAGTGCTGCTATGAACATTGGGGTACAAGTGCTCCTATGCATCAGTACTCCTGTATCCCTTGGATAAATTCCTAGCAGTGCTATTGCTGGGTCATAGGGTAGGTCTATTTTTAATTTTCTGAGGAACCTCCACACTGCTTTCCAGAGCGGCTGCACCAATTTGCATTCCCACCAACAGTGCAAGAGGGTTCCCGTTTCTCCACATCCTCTCCAGCATCTATAGTCTCCTGATTTGTTCATTTTGGCCACTCTGACTGGCGTGAGGTGATACCTGAGTGTGGTTTTGATTTGTATTTCCCTGATAAGGAGCGACGCTGAACATCTTTTCATGTGCCTGTTGGCCATCTGGATGTCTTCTTTAGAGAAGTGTCTATTCATGTTTTCTGCCCATTTCTTCACTGGGTTATTTGTTTTTCGGGTGTGGAGTTTGGTGAGCTCTTTATAGATTTTAGATACTAGCCCTTTGTCCGATATGTCATTTGCAAATATCTTTTCCCATTCCGTTGGTTGCCTTTTAGTTTTGTTGGTTGTTTCCTTTGCTGTGCAGAAGCTTTTTATCTTCATAAGGTCCCAGTAATTCCCTTTTGCTTTTAATTCCCTTGCCTTTGGGGATGTGTCGAGTAAGAGATTGCTACGGCTGAGGTCAGAGAGGTCTTTTCCTGCTTTCTCCTCTAAGGTTCTGATGGTTTCCTGTCTCACATTTAGGTCCTTTATCCATTTTGAGTTTATTTTTGTAAATGGTGTGAGAAAGTGGTCTAGTTTCAACCTTCTGCATGTTGCTGTCCAGTTCTCCCAGCACCATTTGTTAAAGAGGCTGTCTTTTTTCCATTGGATGTTCTTTCCTGCTTTGTCAAAGATGAGTTGGCCATACGTTTGTGGGTCTAGTTCTGGGGTTTCTATTCTATTCCATTGGTCTGTGTGTCTGTTTTTGTGCCAATACCATGCTGTCTTGATGATGACAGCTTTGTAGTAGAGGCTAAAGTCTGGGATTGTGATGCCTCCTGCTTTGGTCTTCTTCTTCAAAATTCCTTTGGCTATTCGGGGCCTTTTGTGGTTCCATATGAATTTTAGGATTGCTTGTTCTAATTTCGAGAAGAATGCTGGTGCAATTTTGATTGGGATTGCATTGAATGTGTAGATAGCTTTGGGTAGTATTGACATTTTGACAATATTTATTTTTCCAATCCATGAGCAGGGAATGTCTTTCCATTTCTTTAAATCTTCTTCAATTACCTTCATAAGCTTTCTATAGTTTTCAGCATACAGATCCTTTACATCTTTGGTTAGATTTATTCCTAGGTATTTTATGCTTCTTGGTGCAATTGTGAATGGGATCAGTTTCTTTATTTGTCTTTCTGTTGCTTCGTTGTTAGTGTATAAGAATGCAACTGATTTCTGTACATTGATTTTGTATCCTGCAACTTTGCTGAATTCATGTATCAGTTCTAGCAGACTTTTGGTGGAGTCTATCGGATTTTCCATGTATAATATCATGTCGTCTGCAAAAAGCGAAAGCTTGACTTCATCTTTGCCAATTTTGATGCCTTTGATTTCCTTTTGTTGTCTGATTGCTGATGCTAGAACTTCCAGCACTATGTTAAACAACAGCGGGGAGAGTGGGCATCCCTGTCGTGTTCCTGATCTCAGGGAAAAAGCTCTCAGTTTTTCCCCTTTGAGGATGATGTTAGCTGTGGGCTTTTCATAAATGGCTTTTATGATCTTTAAGTATGTTCCTTCTATCCCGACTTTCTCAAGGGTTTTTATTAAGAAAGGGTGCTGGATTTTGTCAAAGGCCTTTTCTGCATCGATTGACAGGATCATATGGTTCTTCTCTTTTTTTTTTTGTTAATGTGATGTATCACGTTGATTGATTTGCGAATGTTGAACCAGCCCTGCATCCCAGGAATGAATCCCACTTGATCATGGTGAATAATTCTTTTTATATGCTGTTGAATTCGATTTGCTAGTATCTTATTGAGAATTTTTGCATCCATATTCATCAGGGATATTGGCCTGTAGTTCTCTTTTTTGACTGGGTCTCTGTCTGGTTTAGGAATCAAAGTAATACTGGCTTCATAGAATGAGTCTGGAAGTTTTCCTTCCCTTTCTATTTCTTGGAATAGCTTGAGAAGGATAGGTATTATCTCTGCTTTAAACGTCTGGTAGAACTCCCCTGGGAAGCCATCTGGTCCTGGACTCTTATTTGTTGGGAGATTTTTGATAACCGATTCAATTTCTTCGCTGGTTATGGGTCTGTTCAAGCTTTCTATTTCCTCCTGATTGAGTTTTGGAAGAGTGTGGGTGTTCAGGAATGTGTCCATTTCTTCCAGGTTGTCCAATTTGTTGGCATATAATTTTTCATAGTATTCCCTGATAATTGTTTGTATCTCTGAGGGATTGGTTGTAATAATTCCATTTTCAGTCACGATTTTATCTATTTGGGTCATCTCCCTTTTCTTTTTGAGAAGCCTGGCTAGAGGTTTGTCAATTTTGTTTATTTTTTCAAAAAACCAACTCTTGGTTTCGTTGATCTGCTCTACAGTTTTTTTAGATTCTATATTGTTTATTTCTGCTCTGATCTTTATTATTTCTCTTCTTCTGCTGGGTTTAGGCTGCCTTTGCTGTTCTGCTTCTATTTCCTTTAGGTGTGCTGTTAGATTTTGTATTTGGGATTTTTCTTGTTTCTTGAGATAGGCCTGGATTGCAATGTATTTTCCTCTCAGGACTGCCTTCGCTGCGTCCCAAAGCGTTTGGATTGTTGTATTTTCATTTTCGTTTGTTTCCATATATTTTTTGATTTCTTCTCTAATTGCCTGGTTGACCCACTCATTCGTTAGTAGGGTGTTCTTTAACCTCCATGCTTTTGGAGGCTTTCCAGACTTTTTCCTGTGGTTGATTTCAAGCTTCACAGCATTGTGGTCTGAAAGTATGCATGGTATAATTTCAATTCTTGTAAACTTATGAAGGGCTGTTTTGTGACCCAGTATATGATCTATCTTGGAGAATGTTCCATGTGCACTCGAGAAGAAAGTATATTCTGTTGCTTTGGGATGCAGAGTTCTAAATATATCTGTCAAGTCCATCTGATCCAATGTCTCATTCAGGGCCCTTGTTTCTTTATTGACCATGTGTCTAGATGATCTATCCATTTCTGTAAGTGGGGTGTTAAAGTCCCCTGCAATTACCACATTCTTATCAATAAGGTTGCTTCTGTTTATGAGTAATTGTTTTATATACTTGGGGGCTCCGGTATTCGGCGCATAGACATTTATAATTGTTAGCTCTTCCTGATGGATAGACCCTGTAACTATTATATAATGTCCTTCTTCATCTCTTGTTACAGCCTTTAATTTAAAGTCTAGTTTGTCTGATATAAGTATGGCTACTCCAGCTTTCTTTTGGCTTCCAGTAGCATGATAAATAGTTCTCCATCCCCTCACTCTGAATCTAAAGGTGTCCTCAGGTCTAAAATGAGTCTCTTGTAGACAGCAAATAGATGGGTCTTGTTTTTTTATCCATTCTGATACCCTATGTCTTTTGGTTGGCGCATTTAGTCCATTTACATTCAGTGTTATTATAGAAAGATACGGGTTTAGAGTCATTGTAATGTCTGTATGTTTTATGCTTGTAGTGATGTCTCTGGTACTTTGTCTCACAGGGTCCCCCTTAGGATCTCTTGTAGGGCTGGTTTAGTGGTGACAAATTCCTTCAGTTTTTGTTTGTTTGGGAAGACCTTTATCTCTCCTTCTATTCTAAATGACAGACTTGCTGGATAAAGATTCTCGGCTGCATATTTTTTCTGTCTAGAACACTGAAAATCTCGTGCCAATTCTTTCTGGCCTGCCAAGTTTCAAAAGAGAGATCAGTCACGAGTCTTATAGGTCTCCCTTTATATGTGAGGGCACGTTTACCCCTTGCTGCTTTCAGAATTTTCTCTTTATCCTTGTATTTTGCCAGTTTCACTATGATATGTCGTGCAGAAGATCGATTCAAGTTACGTCTGAAGGGAGTTCTCTGTGCCTCTTGGATTTCAATGCCTTTTTCCTTCCCCAGTTCAGGGAAGTTCTCAGCTATGATTTCTTCAAGTACCCCTTCAGCACCTTTCCCTCTCTCTTCCTCCTCTGGGATACCAATTATGCGTATATTATTTCTTTTTAGTGTATCACTTAGTTCTCTAATTTTCCCCTCATACTCCTGGATTTTTTTATCTCTCTTTTTCTCAGCTTCCTCTTTTTCCATAACTTTATCTTCTAGTTCACCTATTCTCTCCTCTGCCTCTTCCATCCGAGCCGTGGTGGTTTGCATTTTGTTTTGCATTTCCTTTAAAGCGTTTTTCAGCTCCTCGTGACTGTTCCTTAGTCCCTTGATCTCTGTAGCAAGAGATTCTCTGCTGTCCTGTATACTGTTTTCCAGCCCAGCGATTAATTTTATGACTATTATTCTAAATTCACTTTCTGTTATATTATTTAAATCCTTTTTGATCAGCTCAAATGGATCTTTAAAAGAGGCTCAAAATATAGTACAAGTTAGAGGGAGAAAATATAGTATTAATGTATATAAAGAAGTGAACAAAAGATTCAAGTAAAGAAATTCTTAGCTGTGGATATTTCAGAAAAAGTGTTTTCATTGGAAAGGAAGTAAAAAAGACTGTTAAAATAAATATTTTACTCTTTCTGCATATACTAATTAGTTATTGGTTCTTGGCTTTTACTAACTCTCCTATTTTGAGTACTTTTCACATGCCAGACATTGCGCTAAGCATTTTATATACCTTATCCAGTTTAATTTCTCAGTAGCCCCATGAGGTAAGTATCACTAGTTCCACTGTAAAAGAAACTAAGGCTTCAAGAAGTTAAGAAGAAAATAAGTAACTTGAAAATGAGTAACTTAGCATTCGACCCTACCTCGGATTCAATGTTTTTTATCCCTATGTATATTACTGCCCTTGATTATCCTACTTCCTTTAATGCTCATGGAATGCTCAAAACCATGCTAAGTCTTACTATGTGCTACTTGAGTACAGGAATCATATTTACAATTTTTATACACCATGCTTACCTAGGACAGTGCTTCAGAGGCTCTCAGAAAACAGTTGAAATTATGAAGTTACTGATTTTTCCAGCTGTGCAATAAACTCCCAGTTATAATCATTAGAGTCTGTCTACTGTGAAGTTCAGGCTTATGTAATATTAGATTTGAGGCCACACTTTGAAATTAGGTAGTTTGGGCAATCTCAATAGGGAGAAAGTACAGGTTTTGATGGACTATTAGAATCGTGACTAAGAAAAAAGGCCTGATGAGGTCACACTTGAGACCTTTCTTCATAACAACAAAAAAGAATATTTCATCTGAGTGCTCTACTGCTTTCTAAAATGTTAAACAAAAAACTGCTTTCTAAAATGTTAAACAAAAAATTAGGTTTACAATGGGGATCCATATGTAGGCAAATTCCATACTACTGAGATATGTCAGTAGAATGGGACACAAGAAGTGATGCCTACTTTGCTAATATGCTTCACCTTGACCTAGATGTTAGTCCTTTTCCCTACTCTTTATCTGATACTTCTACTTCAATGTAGGAATGAGTTACTTCATTTGTTTTAATTCGCAGTTGACAAAGAAAAACCCACATTTCCATTATCCAACTTTCTCAATCTGTTTGTTAAAAAAAAAAATCAGTTGACAGAAAAACATTAATTTTTCTAGTACAAATATTCATAATGAAAAAGGGATATTTTTATAGAAATGTCCTAATTTTTTGTCATGAAATTTGGGAAACCAATATATAAGACACATAGATTGTATTTGCTATATACAATTATATACCTAGGCTATTAGAGAGTCAAGACTGAAATTGTTACAGAGACTCCTTCACTGGGTTATACTGTCTTTCATTCACTGTGAGATTGTGTAAGGGCATTATATTACATCATATTACATTATTAAATGTTTGAAAGTGTTTTGAAGAGATGAGATAATTTTGCCAAGAAATAAAAGGAAGGAGGGTATAAAAGCTCAGCACTTAGAGAATATATTTGTATTCAAAGTTGAATGTGAACAATCATATTCACTGTTTTCTTTTTTCAAATACTTCACCTGGCATGAGGTATTTGCATTACATATGAGTGCCATCAGCTGAAGTTTTATCTTTAGTTGAAATAAAGCCTATATGAAGAAAATTTTCTTGTTTATATTAAGATTGTTGGTTTAACCTTTTATTGTAATAGAAGATTAACTATAGTCTCCTTGTGTTGGAGGACTACTTTTGATGGTAACTGGATTAAGGGGAGCATGTATGTTACTTTATATGGGGTCACCTTGTTGCCATTGTTCCAAAAATATTAATTAAATGCATATTCTGTGTTATACATGTGCATGCTATAGTGCAGGGATATAATGATGAAAGCAATGTTATCATTGCCCTAGAGAATCTTATAAATAAGGCTGTTGGAAAATTTCCACTTAATAGGGCATTTGCTGATGATGTACCCGTAGAAAGGTCAGAATAGAAAGGTGGGACCACTAACCAACCTGAGGATTCAGATAGTCTTCCTGGAAATCTGAGTTTTGAAAGATTATAAAGGGAAACTTTCTTATCAACAAAGATAGGTATTATGGTTATAAGCCATTTTATTTTATTCTGTATAAATAGGGATGAATATTTTATTTGTTTTATTTACCCATTCTTTGTTTACATCTCAAATAAAATAGTATAACCAGGCACAATTAAGTTAGCCATTTACCTACAGAAACACAAACTGCTGATGACTCCTAGTTATGTTCAGTTTTCAGAACTAGTACAAGTATCTCTATTTTTCAGAGTGTAAGGCTAGGTTAGAGAAAGAGGAGAGGAGTTTCCCTATAACGCCCCTACCCCAAAACTGACTTTGAAAATACTTATCAAAGAGGGAAGCCAACAGAGTGGTAGGTGTAGGAAGGACACTTGGCAAAACATTTCTGTCCATTACCATACAGGTTTTTGTTTTATTTTGTTTTGGGGGGGTTGTTTTGTTGTTCTTTTAATCACTATAGGGATTCTGGAGTATTTGTTGGTATCTTCCTCTTAATATGTTATTTTCTGTGCTATTCTTACCTCATCTGAGGGAATTTAATACTTAAATCCATGTATCTGTATTTGAAAGTTACTAATACATGCTTGTTAAATGGCCTAATTCCAGCAAGAAAAATAAATCCAGGTAACCCTTTATTTGCTCCTCTTTTCTACTTCCATTATGTTCATTATGACTGAGGTCTGTTGTCCATAATCCACAAGTTTAAACCCCATGCCTCTCACCAAGCTTTAAAAATCTTTTCTTTTCTTTTTTCCTTTTCTTTCTTTCTTTCTTTCTTTCTTTCTTTCTTTCTTTCTTTCTTTCTGATTTCCTTTCCCTTTTCCTTTTCCTTTTCCTCTTTTTCCTTCTCCCTTCCTCTGTTCCTTCTATACTTCTTATGTATTTGCTATATGACTCACATTGTGAATAGGTATTGAGGATTTAACAGTAAGTAAGCTGATATGTTCCCAAGCACATGAGACTTCCATTCTGGTGGAGCAGATGCTCAAGTTAACAACAGTGTGAAGTAAAGAGTATGTTAGGTGATATATATCTGGGGAACATGACCTAGTATAAAAGTATATACTGATAGGGAAAGTCAGAAAAGAATTACCAAAAAATGGAGTGTACTAAATTCAGACATAAAGGATGAATAAGATGTTTAGACATTACACAGTTTCCCAGCCGTTAATCAATTAATGGATTCAAGCAGTGACCATCATTGACTGTTTACATTATAATAACAGAGACAAGTAGACATTATATATCCCCTGATATAAGAATACTATACAACCTATGATGTAATAATATAGTCTTGGGGGAAAAAAAGAATCTGATTCTGAATGAATCTCTAGATCCAATTACCAAATTATAGCAACTATGGTGGACAGAGGAACATGTTAAATGATACAACAGAGATGCAATCAGAATCATCCAGGGTTAGGGAACTCTATATGACATCTAATCCATTTCCTTCAATTGATAAATTGCAAATGATAAAAGAGAAATTTGAGATTAAAGGAGACTTAAGAGATTTATCAGTCACAATGTATTAAACTTATTTGGATCTTGAGTCACATAAAGAAATTATGAGTATAAATAATTTCATGTGTATAGAATTTATGAGGCAGTTGGATATTTGAACACTACTGGATAGTTGAAGGTTTTAAAAATATGAAAATTATAATTATGGAAAAAGTCCTTTTAATTTAGAGATACATAGTGAAGATTTTTTTATGGATGAAATAATATGATGTTGAAATAATATAGGATGAGTAAGTGGATGTAGGTATGGATGAAACAAGATTGGCATGAGTTAATGATATTTGAAACTGAGGAATGGAAAATAGGGCTTTATTAAACTATTTTGTCTACTTATGCATATGTTTAAAATTTCCTATAAAAGTTGAATAAAAAGATAAAAGGCATATATCCCAAGGTTTACAAATTAGCCATGCAGAGAGGAAAAATATTTCTGGCAGAGAAAACAGTATATATAGATATCCAGCCAAAGGTAAGGGGGAATGCCGTTTTCAAGGGACTGAAAAACTCAATATGGATAGAATGAGAAAGAAAAAGAAAAAGGAAAAAAGCTGGATGTATCCAATCATGAAGGATCTTGAAAGCCACATTAAAAGTTTGGATATTATTCTTAGGGTAATAATAAGCCATTGAAAGATTCTCAGCAGGAGTAACCTAATTACTAGGAAAAGTTACAGCTTGAAAATGATTTTGAAGAAACCAAGAGAGATACTATGGAACTAGTTGGTAGACAGTTGCAGTAGTGTGGGAAGGTGATGGCAGATGAGATGGAGACCAGATGGAATTGAGAGATGTGGGGGAAGTAGGTATGAGAGATGTGTGACGAAAGGGAGCAGAGGTGATTTCCTAGGTTGCAGGCTTGGATGGCTGTGTTGTTTGTGAGGCCTTACTGAAATCAGGAACATCAGATGAAGAGCAAACTTGGAGGAAAACATGAGGAGCTCTCTGGAAAGACTGAGTTTGAGGTAGTTTTGGGTCATTTAAGAGTAGTTGTGCATAGGTTAAAAATTCAGAGAAGATATCTGTGGTTGGGAGTAGAGATTTGGGAATTATCAGCAACACTTCTTTTATCAAATAATTCAAAGAGAATATGTCCAATGAAAAGAGAAGAAAACAGGGGATAGAACTTTAGGAATGCCAGCATATAGGGAATGAGTAGAGGAAAATGAGCCTATAAAAGTAGAAAGAATGATCATAAACAGAGGAGGAAAATGAGGCTAATGTGATGTCATGAACACCAAGGGCAGGGAGCATTTCAAAATACATTGTGATTAGTGGAACTGAATTACAGAGAGGGCCAACTAAGGAAAGAATTGAAGATTGTCCATTGTATTTAAGAAACTTCCCTTTTATTCTTACTTTGTAAATAGGCTTTAAAAATGTGAGTAATGAGTATTAAATTATCAAATGCATTTTTTTCTGCCTGTACTAATGAAACAATAAAAACAACAATAATAGTGACTAATTCTTGTAAAAAGCTTACTATGTGCCCAGCATTATATTTGAATGCTTCATATATTAATTCATTCTATTAGAGTCCTGTAGGAAACAAACACAATATGGTTAATTAAACCTAATTTAATTAAGGGACTATTTATGATGCTATAGTCAGGAATAAAGAAAACCAAAAATGGATGGTGAAACTCTTTGGGGCTAATAGCAGTAGGAAACTATTACCACCTCTTAGCTTTAAGGTGCAGGAAAAGACAGTGGTCACTGGAACCTGGTGAGGAAAAGTCACCAAACAGGACTCACAGCCTTAGTTGTAGGGATGCAGCCATTGCTAAACAGTGTCCTGAAGTGGAGGAGCCATTTGAATAAATACTAGTATTCTTTCTTTCCGGACCAACGAATCTCCCACTGGTGCTTGAAACCTGCAGAGAGAAAGAATGCTAATGCCTGATAGTTGCAATCCATGCAGGTCAGCCTCCTGAGACACAGATCAGAGTGCAGAAGGCAGGAGAGTGGATCTGGAGGAGCAAATGTGAAATGTCTAGCAAACCCATTTGTTCTTCACAACATTCCTAAATAAGTGCTATTATTTTTACCATTCTACAGATGAGGAAACTGGGGCACTCAGAGTTAAATCATTTGTTCATGGTGACATGGGTAGTAGGTACTAAAACTAGTTGTGTGCTTACCTCATTATTTTTTATCTTTTCTTCTTTACTCATATGTGTAAGGTTGTAAATACTGTTTCTGATGCATTCTACCCAGGCTGCAGTATAGCAATGGGTTCATCCCTAAAATTTTAAAATTTTATGTTTATTACAATAATTAAAATACTTGGGTTTATTTATATAGTCATTTTTTTTTTGCTTTTGATTATCCTAGTTATTCTATACTTCTTTTATCTTTGTTCTTGTCTTCTTTGGATTATTTGATTATTTTTCTCTTTTAGATTTTTCATCTACCAGTTTGTAAGATGTGGCTTTTATGTATTTTTAAAAATTATTCCAGAAAATTTAGCATGTGTATTTTTCCAATATAAATTTAATCAATGTTTTTGCCCTTTTCCAAAACAATGTAAAGAACTTAAAATCTTTAAATGCAATTACTGCTCCCCTAACTTTGTTACTATTGCCATGTATTTAGTTTTATATTTTGTCCCACTATAAATTATTGTTTAAATTAATATATCCAGATACTTATGAGTGCCTCTGCATTTTATTTCCTCTTATTTCTCAGATTTTCTTACAGGGTCATATTCTTTTTGCCTGATGAATATCATTTAAATTTCATTTTAGTGAGGGTCTATCAGTGAGCCAACCCTAATGTTTTCATTGTATAACAACATCTTGTTTTGTCCCTTTTTGGTAAGATATTTTTACTTGATATAGAATTCTAAAACCACTTTTTTAAATGTTTACTTATTTACTTTGAGAGAGAGAGAGTGAGTGGTGGAGAGAGGCAGAGAGAGAAAGAGAGTGAATCTTAAGCATGCTCCATGTTCAACATGAAGCCCTGCATGGGGCTGGAGCCCTATATAGGGCTCAATCCCACAGCCCTGGGATCATAACCTGAGCCAAAATCAAGAGTCAGATGCTTAACCAACTGACTGAGCCACCCAGGCACCCCACTTGATATAGAATTCTAGACTGAAGTTTTTTTGTTTTTGTTTTTTGTGTTTTTTGTTGTTGTTGTTGTTATTGTTTATACATTGAAAATATTCCACTTGCTTCTGGCATGCATTGGTGCCATTGAAAAGTCTGCTGTCAGTATAGTTATAGTTCCTTTAAAAGTAAATCTGTCTTTTCATTCTGTTTTAAGATATTCTCTTTTTCTGTAGTCCTACAGTGATTTGAGTAGGGGATAGATATCTCTTTATTCATCTTGCTTGATGTTTACTAAGACAGAGAATTTAACTGATTAAAATGTTAGACTTTCTCATTCTCTCTTCTGTATTTCAACATTTCTTCATTTCTCTGTGTTCCTGTGCTGCAGTTTTCAGATCTGTCTTACTGTTTAAAGTTTCTAATTTCAATCATTATATTTTTCATTTGTAGAAATTGCTTAATTATTTCTCAAATATGGCTGGAAATTTTAAAGTCCCTTTATCTTTATTTATATTACTGATCCTTTCATTATTTTTTAAAAACATAATAAAAATACTTATTTTATATTCTGTCCAGTAATTTCAATATCTGAACTATTTTTATGACTGATTCTGTTCTCTATTTTTTTTTGTTAATTTGGTGACTTATTTATATTTTATGATTTTGGCTGGAAGACGATATTTCTTGGAGTTTAATCTATAGGAATAATTTCAGATCTAGGAAAGAATTAAGTTCATGCAGAGAAGAGTTTCATTTTCTTCTGCTAGTTGTAGGCCAGAAATACTTGAAATTCTTAGCTCGAGGTTTTTTGGATTAAATAAGTAGTATAAATTTAGATAAAACCCATGTGAGGTCTAGATTGTGGTTAAAAATTCTCAAGGGTGTTTCCCTTCACTTAGAATCAACATAGTTCTTGGGGTGCCTGGGTGGCTCAGTCAGTTGAGCATCCAACTTAGGCTCAGGTCATGATCTCTGACTTTGGCTCAGGTCATGATTTCATGACTTGTGAGTTTGAGCTGTGTGTCAGGCTCTGTGCTGACCTCCTGAAGCCTGGAGCCTCCTTCTGATTCTGTCTCCCTATCTCTCTGTTCCTCCCCTGTTAATGCTCTGTCTCTGTCTCTCTCTCTCAAAAATAACAAAACATTTTAAAAAAATGTTTTTAAATAAAAGAAAAGAATCAACATAGTTCTCTTTGTAGTCCCATTTTGAAGGGTAACTGGTTGGGTAGAATTATTTTAACCTCATTTTCACCACTCTATTGGGATCACAGCCCTTTGAAATCCAGCTTTATGGGGAAAGATCTCTTCATATTCTCCAAGTTAGGAGATTCTGGCCTTTTTTTCCTTCTCCTATCTACCCTCCCCAATTTTAAAGCCAATAAAAACTGAATTGAAAATGTATCAAGATTTGGCAAATGCTTACAAGGTGAAAGCTGACTTTATCTTGTGGGTTTTTGCCTTCAGTCAATATTCCTTTCTTGTCACTTCATAGATATATTTAAGATTTTACTTGGTCCTTTTTTGTTTGTTTTTGGCGGAATTATTGAAGATTCAATCAGGGCAGTGAGTTCACCAGATTGCTTCAAAGTAAGTTGGCAATATCCAAGACCTTGGGAAATCTTGATGCTGTATCTCAGAGGATTGGTAGGTAGTTTAACTTAGATGGTAGTTGGTTAAGGAGGGAGAGGTGAGCGAGGCTATGTAGTGGTGAAGAAAGGAGTTCAGGGCCGCCAGTCTATATCTAGGCCCATCCTAGGCCCTTTCTTTCTTTCGTGCATCTATAGAGTCCACACCTCAAAACTCTACCAGATACCATATATCTACAATCTTAATTTTTATTCATTATAGATTAAAACACTGAAAACTTCTTAGAGCCCTTTGAAACCAAATTTTACTCTGTTCAAGATTCAGAGCCAGGTAATAAATCTTTATGTGATCTACCAATCTCACTGACTACTGGATATTTTCCCCCAATATTCTATTATTGTCTTTATTATATTCCAAGTTATAATACCTTGTGAGCTCACTGTTAGTCTTGGGTCTCTTTGAGCTAAACTGGCCTTTTTGTAAGCAGTCCTCCCTCTGACAAGAGATGCCATTTCCAGATCTGTGGATTCAGCATAGCTGAATGGAACAGGCAGCCCAGCAGGAGCAGCAGCAAACCGTAAAATCCACAATTTTAAAGTGTCAGGATAAGTATTTCATGGACCCATCCGGTTACTCTAAAATCAGATCAACTGGGAACATACTTTCCAGCCAAATTTTGACAGGTGCAGCTACTGCCATGGCTCTGCTGTTCTTTCTCTAATCTGCCCATCTGCTCCCAGGATTCCTCTGTTTCTCTTACAAATATTCCCTCTTCTGCTTTTGTTAGCCTCAAATATTCCACTTTGTCATTTAAGACAAGATCCACACAAATAAGTCAGAGCAGACAGGAACAGAGCTATTATATGTAATTAGAGTAGTAAAGGCAGCCAGTCTGAATAATTCCATTTTGCAAATTGGTTTTCTTGTGTATATCAGTCTTATTTACCCAATATTCTCTGGTTTTTTGGAATTTTGCTGACTGTACATAAACAAATAAGATAGCTAATTAAGTTGTTAGGAATGGATAAAAAATGTTTAAATGGATTTATTCATATAAAAGTTTTCCATGAGCATTATCTATGTACTAAAAACTATTTTCCTTCATAGTAAACAAAAACCTATTTTGTGCTTTCCAGAGTTAATCAAAATCAATATTTATCCATGACATATTTATTATTATTAAATTTTGGCATGTGTTATTTTGTTAAATTTTTAGTAAGAATCACAAAAAAAATTGCCATAGTACTGGTTATGTTATATAACCTTGTAGGCTAGATTAGAAATAGTTACAGGCTATACAAAAAGAGGAGGTGGGCTAAATTTCACCCATGGGCCAGAATTTGCTAACCTCTGCCTTACAACAATCTTATAAGAATGAGTTATTATTCTCATTTTTCAGAAGGACTGGACCAGGAGAACTTAGGTCAAAGTAGCAGAGCTTTCAATACATTTCTAAAATTTTTTCTCTTGTTTTACAAAAGCCTATCTGACTCAACTTTTCTCTGTTGTGCAGGATTTTAGGAGCAGCAGGGACAAAAACTGTAATGTTAGATGGAAAGTTAGGAGTTTGGTGGGCTCCCAAGGCAAATGGCATCTATATGTTTTTAAAATCCTGTGTCTGTAAAATCATCCCCTCTCTGGAGTTGGGGACTCATGTAGCTGATTCCTCTCTACCTTCCTGAAAGCAAACTAGGCTGATTCCATCCCAGATCTTGAGATGAATAGTGGAATGAATTAAATGTGTCTCCTACCTCTTTTTCTCTGGCTAGTCAAGCACTCTTAGGCTTTTAGTGTCTTCACATTGTCTCTAATGCCCTAGGAAACTCATATGCAAGAAGAAATCCAATATCATTATATAGATTGCTAATAAATGAAGAAAAAGATGTTACTCTTCCCAAGGTTTTGCAATTTTACTGGGGAAAAAGCCCTACACCATAATATATAATATCTTATTGCTATTTCTGTTATCCATGAGTAGTGCAGGTGAGAAGAATATTTTTAAAATGTCCATAAACAGATGACCATATTTTATACCTGCTCTATGGACTCCTCTATACTATGGACTTTAATGTTCCTGAGTTTGAATGTATCACTTGGCTCACTGGTAAACTCTTATCCATCTCGGTGGAATCTTATATTTTTAATTACTAAAAGGGTAAAGTAAGGCCTAAATAATTGCCTATGCAACTATTTCAATGAAATATAGTTTGTATTTTAGTATGCATCATATTTTCTAGGTAGTTTCATACCACGGTGCAGTAAGTTGGTATTTGTGAAGTATTCATAAGCTCGATAAAAATATAACCCCAAAGACAGCAATATCAATGATTTATACAGTATAGAGAAATACGACCCAGACATTTTGTAACACTCTCTTTTCCAGTGTCAAATGTAGACGTTATATGTGAAAATATATTGAGAAGAGGGTGGTATGTGTAGGGGTGTGTGTGTGTGTGTGTGTGTGTGTGTGTGTGTGTGTGAGAGAGAGAGAGAGAGAGAGAGAGACAGAGAGAGAGAGAGAGAGAGAGCACATGTGCAAGCACTGTACTCACATGGGCACTCATATATGTGTAGAAAAGGACAGTGTGTCAGTTATCTGTTGTTGTAACAGACTACTCCCAAACCTAATAGATTAAAGTAATAACCATTCATATGTTGATGATTCTGCAATTTAAGCAAGGTTCAGCTGGCAATTTTCTGCTGATCTTGCCTGGAGTCACTCCTGTGTCAGTGGTCATCTAGTGGTTCATTTGTGGCCCGCTGGCCCATGATAGCATCACTTACATGGCTCGGAGTTATCTGGGTCTTTTGACCGAGGCTGTTTGGTTCTTCTCTATTTAATTTCTCCAGCAGGATAGTCTGAGCTTCTTACATGGTGGTAGTAGTATTCCAAGAGCACATGCCCAGTGTTTTAGCACTTATTAAGCCTCTTGTTGTGTCATGTTTGCTATATCTACTGTCCAAAGCAAAGCCTATGCATATACTGAGAGTCATTGTGGGAGAGGACTGCACAAAGATGTGGATACCAGGAGGGGTGATTCATTTGGGAGTATAATTATGGTTATAAGGTTTCCCTTCAAAATTTATGCTGAAAAGACGAGCTTTTTTTTTTTTATTTTCACAGAACAAATAGATCCATAATGTGTGTTTCACAACTTTATATAACTGGTTTCAAGTATTACTGTGTTTAATGTTCTGTGCTATGACATTTTAAACAATTATAGTTGTTTTCCTAAGATGTCATAGCCCGGCATGAGGGTAGGGAACATGTAGGGAAGCTACATTATAGTTCAGAAGCAGCACCATCAATGCTTTATAGTGTTTAAGAGAATTTTGGTTGAAAGCATGAACTTTAATTGCCAACCCTGCCACTTGCTGTCTTGGACAAATGCTAAACCTCTCCATCTCCATTTCCTCAGCTATAACAGTTAATAGCAAGAGTTTGAAGGACATTCACATACCTCTCCCAATGATGTGCTCATATTAAACCCTGAAAAAACATTGTCTAGTATGATTATTTAATAGTAGTAGAGAAAATTTCCCTGTGTATTCTTCCTAGATTTTTCAATTATTCTTTATCCAAATATCTGATCAGTCTTTTCTTTACTAATTTGAAAGTAGTTAACTTATATATTACATGCAGGCACCACCACCACCAAAGACAAGTAGTTCTATTCCCAGTAGGCTCCATTTCCAACTGGATCTGTTTGCTGGCTTGCATATACTTCATTCTCCTGAAATGAATTGACTACTTGGGGATCATGAACTTTTTTTTAGATATTTAGATATGTATTCCTATCTCCTTATAAAGCCCAAGGTGGCAGATTAATGGAAACAACTGGAGATTTGGAATCAGGGAGACTTGTGTGGAAATCCAACCACTGTTACTTATAGCTATATGACTCTGAATTTCAGTTTTTCATCTGTGAAATGGGGCTAATAATATATACTTAGCAAGGTTGTGAGAATTCAAAGGGATAATGTTTATAAAATGCCCAGCACATAGCCAGGCGGAATAAATGGTAATCCTTACAAATAAATTTAAATGTACTTTTTCAGAGTTATGTGGATTCATTATCTAATCACAGTTTAAAAAATGAGCCTGTGACACCTTGGTGTATGAAAATATTTCTGCTGCCAAAGCTATCACTGTAAGTTTTAATCAAAGATTCCAGATAACTGTGATTACTTTGCATTTCTGTGTCAAGATTGCCTGAGGACATATCCAAGAACAAATAGCCTACTGTCGGATGGAAATACGGAAACAGACTTTGGAACGCTAGCATGCAGCTAGCTCACCATGACTGTTTCTGAAACACTTCAAAATTACTCCAAAAAACATAAAAGACAGAAGGAAACATCAGGGAATATTTATGGAAAATAATCAAGAGAAGATAAATTAGCTTAAGAAATGTTCTATAATAATTTTCAACTTATATGCTTTTTCAAATGAATATAATCATTTTAGGATTTCAAGGAAAACTATACAAAGTAACACAAATATCTAAGCACAAATTGAACAAAACCCCATTCCCTCCTCTACCCTAAAGACATGGCCTAGTTATGTTCAGTCTACTTTAAAGTAGCATTAACTCTTTAAAGCCTTCGGGTTAGTATTTAGTAGACTATATCTTCACTATATTTAATGGAATCCTAGTAGATGCATAGCATTAAAGATCTTCTTAGAAACACCAGGATTCTGGAAGGCCACATTATAGAGGTGATAAAAGATATATTTACCTTACCAACCAATTTCAGTCAGGTTTCTTGGTTCCCTTTGGCCTAAGGTGGCTACTTGGGAACCTGGGAATGTAGCCTGTAGGGGTTAGCACTTCTTAGATATAGAGTTGAGCAGAGGAAGAGTCCAGTTGCAGAGTGAAACGGGATGATCAGGGTATGTTTTATTGTGAAGGAGAGCAAAGAATGGAAAGAAGTCAGGAAACCAATCATACAGACATCCAGGGGCAGAGCAGTCCAGGCAGAAGGAGCAGTAGGTGCAAAGGCCCTAAGGGGGAGTGTGTTTAGCAAATTCTGGGATGAGCAGAGAGGCCAGTGTGACCGAAGCTGACTGAATGAGGAGAGGGCCAACTGGAGAGGTCTGTGGGTCATTACAATGGTTTTGAATTTGCCGTGTGTGAAGTGGAAAGCCTTTGCAGGGTTTTGCAGAAAGTGACATTGAGCGACTTATGTTTTGAAAAGATCCATCTGGCTGCTGAATGGAAAATGATCCATGAGGATAAAGTCAGGGGAAGCAAGAGTAGAAGCCTATAAACTAGTTAGAAGGCTTTTGCAGTAATCCTGGCAGGAGATGATGGTGGCTCAGACGAGGCTGGTACAGCAGAGACGGTCAGAAGTGTTGTATCTTTAATATATTTTGAATGTAGCATCAACAGGATTTCCTAATAGAAACTAACAAGGGCTTTTTGGCATGTCAACTTCATTTTAGTGTTGTGAATCACTTATTCCAAATTTCTAATAATTAGCTGAGCAAACAATTATAATCCCTCCAGCTGCTCAAGGCAGCACACTGAATCATGCAGTGATGCATTTGACCTTCCAGACACACTAGAACTGAGGCAGAAAGGGCAGGGAAAGACAGGGTTTGAACATTGACATCCTCTTGTAAGGTAACTCCCTAGGTAAGGGAGGAACAGCCTCCAATGAGGTGGTGATAGCTGACAAAAGAGGCTCACAGAGATGGGAATAAGAGATGGGGTTCCGGTAAATTTCCCTAAAACCCTTTATTTATTCCTACCCCAGTTTATAGGGTCGTACTCTTTCTTCTTCAATACCATAACTTCCTTCAAAGAAACCTGGTGAGGCTATGAATTTCAGTGGACACAATTCAACAAATTACTTGCCTAAACTTTAAGTGTGGTTTTTGGCCATTTTGGCCCTGCAGTTTTAGGACTTAACGAATTTGATAGTATCTTCAGAGGAAGTCTCTTGGTATATCAGTTGTTCCTTAAGCCAAACATTTAGTGATGTATGCTTGTCATTCACTCTTCTGTCTGTTGAATGTCACTGAAAGAAGTACCACCAGCAAGTCCTGACTCACAACTTTTTTGTTGCCGTGTGGCCTTCCACATCTTGCCCTCAGTGCTGTAGCTCCATCCTGAGGATTCAGTTTTTGTTTGTCAGGTTTTCTGGTTGCAAGCAACAAAACCAAGTCGGATTGACCAATTTAAGCTGAACATGAATATATTAGAAGGTAGCTCATAGAACTGACAAACACAGAAGGATTAAGTTTAGGAATGACGACAAGGAGGGCCACTTGGAGCAGGCAGGGAAGCCTTGGTCATGCCTCAGAGCAGCCTGTTTGAACACTGCTGGAGGCCTCCAGCCTCTGCTCACCAGTTGGCGCTGATAAGGCTCTGGGTGGCGGAGCCTCTACCGGAGACTCTAATTGCTGAGTATTTGCATCATGGCTGCAAGACCTTCAGTCCCTGGTGGGAGCATCTAACTGGCTAATCCCAGCTGACATATCTACAATTTGACTGAGGGCAAGGAGAGGGAGTTCCTGGAAATCAGGGAGGTAAACTTCCCTCACAACATACAAGGAGGGATTTTCTTCCAGAAGAAAATACTCAGATGCCGAAGTAGCAAAACATGGCAAATGCCATAATAAAGTGAAATAATGCAACTGGAAACATTTGAAAGGAAACACATTTTCATATAAATACATAATGATTTGCGTATACCTTGCATTTGCCCTAATGGACTCACTCCATGCTTTTGCCTCAGATACTTTTCTTTTTAAAATGTTAATACTGTTGGGAGCGCCTGGGTGGCTCAGTGGGTTAAGCATCTGACTTCGGCTTAGGTCATAATCTCACGGTTCATGTGTTCAGGCCCCACGTCAGTCTCTGTGCTGACAGCTCAGAGCCTGGACCTGCTTCAGATTCTATGTCTCCCTCTATCTCTGCCCCTCCCCCACTCATGCTCTGTCTCTTTCTCTCAAAAATAAAAATAAACATTAAAGAATAAATAAATAAAATAAAGTGTTGATATTGTTGACTTGGAAATCTCTCCTTTTTGAAAAACTAATTTTTATGAATTCTTCCCTATTTATTATTTCTTTCCTCTTCTTATTCAATTTTTATTTCTTCCAGTGCATAAACATTCTATTTTCTTTTTCCTTTTTTTTTTTGCTTTTTTAAAATATTGACTTTATATCTTGTTTCCCTCTACTTATTAAAAAAAAATCTTGTTCTCTTCTCTTATTATAAGAAAAGTGATGGTTACAACCTAAGCAAAGTCATGCTTATTTTCAACTCCATATCATTCATTAACTCCTTTCCCCCACCCCTGTGACCCTGACTACCATCACTTTCAATGTTTTCTACCATTTCCTAGGTATCCGAGTCCCCATGTATGCCAAAGAGACTGCCTTGGAGAGGCAGTGCAGTATAATGGCTAATTGTAATGGTATCTATTATATTACAATAATGCCTACTTTGTTGACTTGTTTAGAAGTTTAAATGAGTTATTACTTTTATGTGTTAAGAAAATGTCTGCAGCATAGTAAGCACAATGGCAGGTGTGAAGCTGTTCTTATTATTACTTTTTTCTGTATTAAAGTATATCCATTCCTCATCTCATTATTCCAGGACCCCCTTCTATTTCTAAAGTATTAAGATAATATCAGCATGATGTATTTGTGGATTTAAATGGTATAAGATATGATCTCAATCCAGGCAACATATCTCTATTTCAGCATGGGGTTTATGGAGCTACACATGTCTTAACCAAAAGAGGTGTTAATGTCTTTTTGGCACCCTGGTGAAGGTGTCTATTTAGAAAATGGGCCTCTGAGCCTTTTGATATTCAGTGTAGGTAACACCTCAACTGTAATGTCTAGAGTTTCCTTTCTAATTAGATCTTTTAAACCGTTAGGTATCCCCCCTAATCCCAGACTCTAACATTTTATTATGAAATTTTTCAAACATTACAACAAAGTTGAATGAATTTCACAGTGAATACCTTTATTTCTACTGTAGATTCCTAGAACTTCACTGTCATTTTTTTCTATTGTGTGTCTTACTAGATTTAGTTGTAGTAGGGAAACAACATAGAAAGTGCAAAGAATATGGACTTTACATTCAGAGGCCTGCATTTGAGTCCTTTTTCCTGGCTTAAGGCTGTAGTACAAGGGTGGTTTCTTTCTTTCTTTCTTTCTTTCTTTCTTTCTTTCTTTCTTTCTTTCTTTCCTTTCCTTTCCTTTCCTTTCCTTTCCTTTCCTTTCCTTTTTAAATGTTTGTTTATTTATTTATAGAAAGAGAGAGAGAGAAAGAGAGAGAGAGAGTACATAAGTGGGGGAGAGGGAGAGAATCCCAAGCAGGTTCCACACTGTCAGCACAGAGCCCAGCGTGGGGCTCTTTCTCACAAACTGAAGGATCATGACCTGAACTGAAATCAAGAGTTGGACATTTACCCGACCAAGTCACCCAGGTGCTCTTACAAGGGTTAAACTCCTTGAGTTTAGTGTCTTCATCTGTTAAATGTGAACACTAATACTGACTTTCAAGTGTTGCTTTGAAAAACAAATGACATAGCTTAGATCTACAATTGACACTAGATAAATGTTAATTCTCATTATTTTTATATTTTTACATTGCTTATTGTAGTCATTTTTAAAATAATTATACTCTGTTGGCCTTTGTTTAGTGTTTTCCATCTTTCAAATCTGTAAAAGAAATTGGCACAACTGATTTAAACAACCATGTTGGAAGCTAAAGGTTATGATAACTTATTGTGGGTCATTCCATTTTGATTATATATTTTCATAACTTTTAGATGTTCTGTTAACTTTGGGGGACTTTCACTGTCATTTCAAGTGAGAACTTTATTGTTCAAACCTCTCTTATTTTCTTGGCACAAGATTGGCATTTTTTTCTTTCTTTGAGACATTTCCTTTGTTAATTTTTATTTTTGGTGTATCCCTTATCTCTGTGACCTTTTCCAAATCTTTTATTTCTGCTTACATTTTTTTTCTCATTTCTATATGTGTAATTTAGGCTTGTTAATACCTGAATGCTTATTTCCCCCCAAATCCCATTGCTCATTTTTTCCCTGTCTCTTCTTTATGGTATTTCTTGATCTTATCATGAATTCTACAATCAGAAAACACTTAAGTTATTTTTCTGCGTGGCTCTTTTTTCCATTGGGAAAGATGCAGACATTTCTTCCACTAATCAAACTACTTCCTGTGCATTTTTATATGCTATTCTTATTGGCTTTGTTGCGTTGTGGTACGATTCTTTTTTCCTTCCATGTTTTCAAACTACATTATTGAAAGATTCTTTTATCAATGAAAGTGATTCAATTTTTATTTTGTTGTCTATACTGTTTTAATATGCTACTGCATTTACTTAATGTGGTCTTAATCTAAACCATTCTACTTTGAGTTTTATTTTTTTTTCTATGAAAAATATTTCAGAAACAAACAATTTAATTCAAACAACTGTTTACTAAACTATGTTATTTTTAGGTTACTATTTTCAATTTAACTTTTAATACATTTATTTATTTATATACTTAAATTCTTTTCTAATATTATGTATTTATAGACATAAAAGTACATACAAAGCCCTAAGGTTTATATCTTGAATTCATGTATAAAACCAGAAAAAAATAGTAATTAAATACAAACAAAAAATACAACGTCAGTAAAATTAAAATTGAAATACTTTTGCTAGGTAGCACACTGTTACGTTAAATTTCTGCTTATAACATGACTAATACATTTCTTTGAATGATGGCTTGCTGTTTGATAAATTCTAATGGATATGGTAGTTTATATTTTCATTTATTTATGTATCTCATACATAATTTAGCCATAACTAAATAGGTAGATAGATATGTGATAGGTGCTTGGCCTGCCGTTGTCAACCAAATAAATATGGTTAAAATTCTAAGTATTTGACACTCTGAATTATAAGAAATGGCTGTGAATACAAAAGTAAACAATAAAATTCCAAGTTTGAAAAACACAAAAAAACACCCTAGAAGATGTAAAGATGAAAAGGTACTAGGCCCAACAAAGTCCTCTAACCCCAGTGGCTTATTCCTTCCTGGCTCTTCACTATGAAAATCTGGTGGGGTTTCTGGAGGTAAAACCTACCATTGTTGGGGGGGCCTTCCTAAGTTTGTGGCCCCGAGTTTCTCATTTTCATGCTGGTCCATGCTCAG
Source organism: Lynx canadensis (assembly GCF_007474595.2). NCBI lineage: Eukaryota > Metazoa > Chordata > Mammalia > Carnivora > Felidae > Lynx > Lynx canadensis. Next base: position 91,715,826 of record NC_044307.1, read on the forward strand.
CTTCCAAAATTATCATTTAACTGCCATTTAATTCTTCTAGTTTATGGGCCTGTGGCTTCTTCTCCAGGTAAAAATATTATTGTGCTGTGATTCTGTCTATTCATTTGTCTCTCTAGATTTTAGGAGTGGCGATTTGCCCTTCAATTCTTTGCTGGGTCCAAAAAAAGTCATTAATTTTTAGTTTATTCACCTTTTTTTTCTTGTGAGGATCAGAATGATGACTTCCAAGCTCCTTGCATGTTGGAGTTGAAACCAGAAATCCAAGATTGTTTTTCAACAATTGATATTTGAAAAGTTGGACATTTATACGAAACAAAACGGAATTTTGTTCCTTATTGATGCTTTGAATCAATATTTATTTATTTATTTATTTATTTATTTATTTATTTAATGTTTATTTATTTTGAGAGAGAGAGAGATAACGTGAGCAGGGGAGGGTCAGAGAGAGAGTGAGAGCAAGAAACTGAAGCAGGTTCTGTGTTGTCAGTGCAGAGCCTGATGTGGGACTCCAATTCACTAACCATGAGATCATGACCTGAGCCAAAGTCAAGAGTCAGTCTCCTAACTGACTTAGCCACCCAGGCTCTCCTGCCTTGCATCAATTTTTAAAAATCACTTAAAATGGAACATAGACCTTAATGTAAAGCCTAAAACTATAAAACTTCTAGAGGAAACACAGAAGAGAATCTTTGTGACCTCAGGTTAGGCAGAATTTTCTTATATATGACACCAAAAGCATGATGCATAAAAGAAAAATTTGATAAATTTTATTTCATTAGATAAAAAATACCTGCTTTCCACAAGACACAGTTTAGAAAAATAAAAAAAAAAAAAACCAAGTCACCAATTGGGTAAAAATATTTTCAAATCTCTGAACCTGGTATAAAGGACTAATATCCAGAATATAAAAATAACTCTTAAAGCACAAATGGAATAAACTGATTTTTAAAAAGTAATAAAAGATTTAAACATACACTTCACCAAGAAGAGATAGGAATGGCAAATAAACACATGCAGTTCTAAATATCATTTGTCTAGGCGCACTTAAGTTGGTTGTGTTCGATTTCGTCTCAGGTCATGTTCTCATGGTTCATGGGTTTGAGCCCTGTGATGGGCTCTGTGCTGACAGCTCAGAGCCTGGAGCCTGCTTTGGATTCTGTGTCTCCCTCTCTCTCTGCCCTTCCACCACTCACGCTCGGTCTCTCTCTGTCTCAAAAATAAATAAAACATTAAAAAATTTTATTTAAAAAAAGACATTTAGGACTAAATATCATTTGTCATTAAGAAAATGGAAATTAAATCCAAAATGATACCACTGCACACCTGCTAGAATGGTTGAAATGCAAAAACAAAAATGCTAGTACTCAGTAATAGCAAAGATGTAGAACAACTGGAATGCTCATATATTGTTCATGGGAATGGAAAATATTATAGCTACTGTGGGAAATAATTGAGCTGTTTCTTCTGAATTAAACATGTGGTTACCATATGATATAACATTACCACTCTTAGGTAACTTAAAAAAATGAAATATCTTTACCTTAATGTTGTAATAGCCCCAAACTGGTAACTAAAATGTCGAGAAGCTTGTGAATGGATATACTAACCACAATATATCCATAAAATAGAATACTGCTCAACTATAAAATGAAATGGACTATCTATACATGTAATGGCATGGGTGAATCTCACAGATAGTGTATTAGGTGAAAAAACAAAACAAAACAAACAGTCAAAATGGCCATATATTCAATGATCCCATTTGTATAACATTCTGGAAAAGGTGAAAGAATGGGAGAGCAAACAGATCAGTGGTTCAGATAATGGGAGTAGAGGGATGTCTTGGGATGCTATAACGAGTATCCCAAGACTGGGTGGCTTAAACACAATAGAAATTTACTTCTAACAGTTCTAAAGGCTAAGGAGGCCAAGATCAGGATGCTGGAAGATTCAGTATCTGGTGAGAACCCACTTTCTGGTTCATAGATGGAAATCTTTCTGCTTTGTCTTTACATGGTGGTAGAGCTCTGTGGGGTCTCTTTTATAAGGGCACTAATTCCGTGAATGAAGTTTCCACCTTCATGGCCTAAGCACCCATTTCCTAATACCATCACATTGGATATTAGGTTTCAACATATGAATTCTAGGGGTGGGGAGCAGAAACATTCAATCTATAGAGGGAGGACTTGACTACAAAGAGGCACAAGAAGATTTTATGGAGTAATGGGCCTGTCTTGTTTGTTAGTTTTGGTGAGTGTGCATGATTCTATACAGTTATTAGAACTCATAGAACCGGACATAGAACTGAACACTAAAAGGTGTGAATTTTGTTATTTATGTAAATTGTTCATCAGTAAATATGACTGAAAAAAGAAGTCAATAGATAATCTATGAAATTAAAAATCAAGAATTAACAAAAAATGTTAGCATAAAATATAATCATGTTCTATTTTTCTTTTTAAATTCCTAAATATTGCCCTTAGGGCAAAGCATTTGTTACATGTTAATTCATGAGGGTTATTTTTATCCTTTGTAATCCCACCAACTTTCATATTTAAAGAGACAATGTTTTTTTTTTAATTTTTAATGTTTATTTTTATTTTTGAGACAGAGAAAGACAGAGCATGAATGGGGGAGAGGCAGAGAGAGGGAGACACAAAATCTGAAGCAGGCTCCAGGCTCTGAGCTGTCAGCACAGAGCCCAACGCGGGGCTTGAACTCAGGGACTGTGAGATCATGACCTGAGCCGAAGTCGGATGCTTAACCAACTGAGCCACCCAGGCACCCCTAAAGACACAGTGTTTACTAAAGAAGTGTTAATATAGCAGCATGTCTCTTTTTATATTTCTTAATGAGATTTTTATTTAATTTTTTTGTCATTTATTTATTTATTTAGTTAGTAAATTAGTTATTTATGTGATCTCTGCACCCAATGTGGAACTTGAACTCAGGATCGCAAGATCAAGAGTAACATGCTCTTCCAACTGAGGCAGTCAGGCACCCCTAGTCAAGATCTTTTAATGGCTGTTATCTATGTTCTAATGTATCTGAACAATAATGACAGGGCCACATGGTTCTCAAAGTTTATAATTTCAAATTAACCATAAAACTAGACATGCTTTAATTTGTGTGCCCATTATCTGACACTTTGAGAATACACATTCATTTATTTTGCTTCTACTATTTTATTCATGAAACATAATTTTAGTGGTTCACATGTAGAATCTTTTAATCACAGTTGTTATCCGGGGATCGGGAAAGTACCACAAACTAAGTGGTTTAAACAAAAGAAATTTATTGTCTCACAGTTCTGGAGGGTAGAAGTCCAAGATCAAGATGTTGGCAGGGTCATGCTCTACTCTGAAGACTCCCTAGAAGGATCAGTAGCAGGCCCCTCCCAGTTTCCAGTAGTTGCCATGGCTTGTGATACCATAACTCTTATTTTCACATGGTGTTCTCCTTTATGCATGTCTGTGTCCAAATTTCCTCTTTTTATATGCATACCAGTCATATTGGATTAGGGGCCAACTCTATTCTAATACTGTATCTTCTTAAGTGGTTATAACTACAATGGTCCTATTACCAAATAAGGTTATATTCTAAAGTACTGGGGATTAGGACCTCAACATATGAATCTTCTGGGGGACACAATTCAATCTATATACCTGTATTCACACTTATGGCTTGATGCCTGATGCCTGAGGCAGAGGTTTCAGCTAAGGACAGCCAACTCTTCTGACATATGGTTTCCATAGCATGGCTGCAGACTACTGTAAAAACTAAGGAAGGAACATTAGAAGCAGACCCATTCACTGATTTTATCTATCTATCTATCTATCTATCTATCTATCTATCTATCTATTTTTTAAATATAACTTATTGTCTAATTGGCTTACATACAACACCCAGTGCTCATCCCAAGTGCCCTCCTCAATGCCAATCACCCATTTCCCCCTCTCTCCCACCCCCTATCCACCCTCAGTTTGTTCTCTGTATTTAAGAGTCTCTTGTGGTTTGCCTCCCTTCCCTCTCTGTTTATAACTATTTTCCCCGTTCCCTTCCCCCATGGACTTCTGTTAAGTTTCTCAAGGTCCACATATGAGTGAAAACATATGATATCTGTCCTTCTCTGACTGACATATTTCACTCAGCATAATGCCTTCTGGATTTTAGCATTTATAAGAGGCCTTCAAACTTCTTTTCTGATGGTATCTGCTTAACAAATAAGACATTTTGATTTTTGTCATTAGTGATACTATATTCCTATTTCCATTTCTCTTCAAATTAATCTGTTCTTGAAACAATTACAGAGACAGATCAGACCTTTATGTTTAAAGATCAGTAGCTATTGCTTATGTTTCAGCTTTTTCTTTGTCCCAACAAAATGATGAAAAAGATTAATTTATACCTTTAAATGATTCTTCTGTAACAGAATAGTTTGCTTTGCCCAAATGTTTTATCCTTCCATGCAGTTATTATTATTAGCGTCAATCTTTTCTCCTATTTTCACAGAAATGATGTAACCTTGGTCCTTGACTACAAAAGTTTGATGAAAAAGTACATAGGAAAGGAATTTGGGAAAGCCCACATGCCAGATATAACATGTCAGGAAGTGCTTGTTCCTCTTGCTTTGGTTGACATTTCTCAGGCAGGGTGCTGAGTGCTATTTACTGCTTTATTTTCCTTTGATTTATTTTCACATGCAGTGCACATTATTTTCTCTCCTTATTCTCTGCATATAGTATTTAGAAATGACATTGTTTCTCTACTTATTTTTCTTTTCTCAGAGTTATTTTTAAAAAATATTCCTTATTATTTATGTTGCTATTCTCTATCCTTTTCCTTCGTTTTCCCCTTTCAGACTTTTTTGAACTCTTCAGGTGAAACTGAACTCTGCTTTTGGTGACAGTGTAACTTCATAGATAGGAATGATTACTCTCTCTGTTAGATCAAAACTGAGGGTTCAGGTAAGCTATTTTCAGAAAGTAGGCACAAACAGGATCTTTTGCTGTTTTAGGTATGGCCCTCAGGCAGCCATGAAATCACTAAAGGTCATTCAACTGAAATAGAATCCTCTCTGGGGAGTCACTGCTCCTGACATTCAATTAGGTTATTCTGGGTGTCCACGCTGCAAAGAGAAGCTTTGTATTGCTTCTGTGTAAAACAGTAAAAGTAAATGAAAGCTGGTACACTTGAGAATTCTGTTTTTAAACTAATACCAGTTTACACCTTTAGTTTCCTAGAGGACAAGAACCATGCAATTTCTAATTTGATGTGGCACCTAGACAATTGTATTGTGAACATTAACTAAGGACAGATCAAACAATTAACCATTGCTTCTTGAATTCACATCCTTCTGGATCATTGGACTCCTCATTCACAAAGAACCAGCAGAAGTCCACTGTGGGGTTCTTTATTCAACATCATCCACAGCTTATAAGTCTTGGTTTAAAAAACAAACAAAACACTGAAGTGTTCATGAAGATTTCCTGTAGTCATGAAGAAGTCATGAAGAATATCCTCACTCACAAGAGGATATTACTGAAGTGATAAAAGAGGTACATGGAATAGTGGAACAGGTTTTCAAATCCTGCTTTAGATGGTGAAGCAGCAAATTATTTACCACCTAACAGTTAAAACCGTAATTTTCCAGGCCACCTGGGTGGCTCAGTTGGTTAAGTGTCTGACTTCAGCTCAGGTCATGATCTCAAGGTTCGTGGGTTCGAACTCCATGTCAGGCTCTGTGTTGACAGCTCAGAGTCTGGAGGCTGCTTCTGATTCTGTGTCTCCTTCTCTCTCTGCCTGTCCCTTGCTTGTGCTCTCTCTCTCTCAGTCTCTCAAAAATATATAAAAACATTAAAATAAATTTAAAAACTATAATTTCCCAAGGAACTCATTCATTTTATCATTTGTATGATATATATAATATCAAATATATGATTTTAAATGATATTAATATATACCATTTATCTTACATAAAACCTCATTATATAAAATGTCATTTGAAAAAATATCAATTAAGAAGGTTTATATCATATATGTAGTTTAATATTTTGGTTATTAATAACAAAAAATAAGTAGACGTGAGAAAAATGTTGTCTTCTTGACATCTTTTATAAAAGGAAAGAGTTGAACTCTATTCCTTCCCAACTGGATTGTGACTTCCCTGAAGCATTTTTTTTATTATTTTTATTACTTTATTTCTTTATTATTTGCTGATTTGCCATGACTGGCACATCGTAGGCATTCCACAAATTCTTATTAAAGAAGTAATTGATTGAATTGGTGAATCAGCCAATAAACAGACAAACTAACCATCTTATCTCTAAGACCCTCCGGTGTTCTCTTTTGTTATACCAAACCAGCCTCCAACAACCTGATATTGGACAAGATGGCTGAAATGGAAATGAAAGAGCTACATTAGAGTTGAGCTGAGTGTGGCTTTCCCCTTTCTTGTTGGGAAGATGAAGTTTCTATTCTTGTTCTGCCCTGATTCTGAGCAGCAATGGCCTAGTATACAGGAGTAGCAAGTAGGCCAGCAGATACTACCCTTTCATCTTGAGTCATAAAAGTTGGCATTTTGGATTTTTGACATTTAGCTAAGTCTTTGTGACAGCACTCTTCCTAGCTTCCTACATGGCATGTGGGATGAAATCCGGCATAGCAAAGTTCCATATGATTTCTTGCTGCATGTGATATGCAATAATAGATTGGATGAGTAAATTTCTTTTTTTTTCACTATACATAGATGCAAAACTACAAATAGAGAAATAAAGCATGACATAATCATGCAGCTGCCAAAGAGATATATGTTTTATCAAGAGCCAGGTCAAAAATATAAGAAGATATATTTATATAATGGATTTTAGCATATTTTGCATAATTTTTGTCTAGTAGCATGAGGGCTCAGAAATATATATGTAACATATGATAATATCATGAAAAATTTAACTTTCTGTTTCAATTCGACAATTATTTAACATAGTACTATGTATAAGACAGATATTAAAAATGGGGCAAGATATGGACCTTGCCTTCAGGAAGCCCATAGTGGAGCTTTGATAAGAACTCAAATAATTATAATAAAAATGAAGTAAATAAGGAAAGTACAAATAACTTAAATGGAGTTGAGAGAGCACAAACTAGTTCATGTAATTAAGATTCGTGGAAAGGATGTAATTTAAGATGTACATGAAGGGATAGGATTTTGTTTGGAGGGGAGAAAAAGGTACTGGAGAAAGAAGAGCATGAACAAAGCTGTGACTATGGAAAGTGATCTATATTTTAGAATAGCAAATTGTTAAATGCATCTGGTTCCTAAAGTACACTTCGAGAAGTAGTGAATAAATGAAGTTAGAAAGACAAGGTGGTCTTACTGCAGAAAGGCCTACATATTAGGTGAAATACTGACTCATTTAATTAAAATGTGGTGCCCCTGCAAGAGTTTGAGGGAAAGAAGGGTAGGTTTGGCAAAATGGTTTGATAAGTGTGGGCTGACAGAAATTAGATGGGCAGAGATAAGAAGAAAGAAGAGGTTTGAAATTGTTACAATACTCTAGTGCCTGGATTATTGAGAGAAGATTGGAAAAGTTTTACCCAGGGTTTATATGGGAAGCAAATGGCACATTTATTTTGGATAATTTGAGGAGTTTAATAAATGGACTATTTTCAAAGCTATAAATAGCTGGGTGGGGGGGATGGATCATAAGATCCATAAGATCCATAATGCAGTTAGCTGGGACCTGTTAGGACTGGGACCATTATACCCCTAGGTCTAAAATGATGTGGGGGCAGAGGCATTGCCAGATCTCAACAGAGGACTGTGTGGAGCAGAGAGATTTTAGTACAAAGTGAGAGCCAGTCCATAGCAATTTTATGGGAAAATATTATGGCCTTTTTCTCCTCCCTCCTTCTGATTTTTTGCTAGGGCTCTCCATTGGCCAAGCACAACTGGAAGTCAGAGGTCAAAGGAGCTTTTCATGCCATCCATTTAAGTCCACTTCCCAGGGCACTCAGCAGGGTGGAGAGTGATCTGAAGGGCAAATGAAACTATGCTGTGCAATTATGGACCAATGTAGGGTACTGTAAGGTACCAAGCCGAGAGTTGGAAATGGAGTGCTGCAGGAATGTTGAGCTAAGGATAAGGAGGTTTGAACTGCTGAAGTTATGTGAATGGATGAGATCATGGTGGGGGGTGGATTTATAGGATAAAGAGAGAGTATATTTATAGGATAGAACTTTCAGGAAAAGCTATATTTAGAAGACGGGAGACCATAGAGGAGACAACAAAGAAGACAAAGAGAAATGGAAGGAAACAAAACCAGGAGCAAAGAATGGTGGAGAGGAAGGAAACAGCCAGTATCAGGGATGAGAAGGAGGCAGAGAAGAAGCCCAAGGCAGAAAACAGGGTTTTTTTTTTTTTTAATGTTTATTTACATTTGAGAGAGAGAGAGAGCAAGCGAGACAGAGATTGAGTAAGTAGAGGAGGGGCAGGAGAGAGGGAGAGAGAGAATTCCAAACAGGCTCTGTGCTGACAGGTTTTGTATGTAGTCAGTTCCGTATGTATTAGGTACTATTACTAGAAGGGATAGGCCTAGTGAAGCTTTGCAGGCAGCAAATACCAATAGGATGATGGGTGTTATGCTGGCTAGTGTAAATTGATTATTTAGGATTGATATTTACGATTGCTTTCCAGGCATAGAAGGGATGATATTAGGTGGGATAGGTATATTAGTAGTCTTATAAGGAATATGATGAAAGCTAGGAAAGATATTGATATACACTATAGACATTCGATAATTATACTATTAACCATAATCTAATGAGTCAAAATCGTTTGTTTTGACTTAAACTAAGTATCATATTCAGTCCATTCTAGTCCTTTTTGGGTTCATTCATAGGCTAGGCTTATGGTTAATAGTATAATTAATAGAAGTGCTATGGTAAGCATGGTTGACAGGTTGTTTGTGAGGCTCAGGGTAGAGGAAGAGTGCGATTTCTAGGTCGAACAATATGAATGTAATGGCAATTAGGAAAAATTTTATGGAGAAAGGTAGGTGGGCTGACCCTGTCAGGTCAAATCCGCATTCATAAGGACTTGCTTTTTCTGCACAGATATTTAATTGGGGCAGTCAGAGCACAATTAGTACAAGTAGTATGCTTAACTGACTGAGCCACCCAGGCACCCCAGAAAACAATTTTAAGTAGGGCTGGATAGACTGTCACTGGCTCTTTGCCAACTTAGAATAAATGGTTAGTTTTATCAATACCAACATGGACTTCTGTTATGGTTGTGTTTTGGATTTGGGGAAATAGGAAAGAGAATGCAATTATAGTGAAGGAGTTGAGGCCAGGAACAAATAATCACATCCTATTTTTTTATTTAGTTTATTTTCTTCTGCTAGTTCTCTTATTTCTCCTCTTTCTTCTTCCTCCTTTGCACTTATTAACATCTATAATATACTAGACACTTTACCTACCCACAGCATCCCATTTCAAAACAACCCGGTAGGGTAAATATTATCTTCATCTTATATGAAAGAAAGTTTGGTCATGCATTTAGTAAGGATTAGTCTCATTTTCAAAACCATAAATCGTAGACTCCAAAGCCATGTACTCTTTTTTCTTTTTACAGTATTTAATACATAGTAGTTATTCATCACCTGGTTGAAGAAGGAATGAATGAAGTATGGCATAAAATTCTGCCTAGGAGACTGCAATCTGGGTTCCAGTGCTAGCTTTGCTGTTAAATACAATGTAAACTCTCTGTTAATAAAACTTACTTTTAACTGCTCTGAGAATAGTTATGTCATGAAAACACTTTCCTTAGAGAAACTTGCTATATAAATATTAGATGAATCATGAATATTTTTTGTAATGTGAATGTTGGAATCAAATGAAATGTCTTCTTTCTAAGATCTTAATAGTAAAACATCTTTATCATGTCGTTGTTACTGATTTTGCCCCAAGGAAATGGATGACATAATTCCAGATGTTTTATGATGTACCATGTTCATTGTTCAGTTTACAGTATATAAATCAAGATATTGCCAATTACTCACAATGTGATCATAGTAAGTTGTGAAGTCAATGACATCTAAGAGTTCAGACCAGGAGATAAAGCAGAAGCCCGTGCACATAAGGAATGATGGCCGTCTTCTGACCTATGCCCTTCCCCAAAGGAAAAATGAAAGTACTCACTGTTCATCCTTGTTGTGGTTGAAAAATCAGAACTGAGCAATCTGGTCTGTTCTTGAACTGTTTGCCTTAAATAGGAAGTGTCCATATTTTTTTAGTATCCCCGCCAACACAAATAACACTTAGTCTTCCATTCATGAACTTTTGCTATACTGTTAAGAGAACACCATCTGTCTACTATGTAACATTTAGTAATGATTTTATGATTTTTTTGGTATCAAATGCATTGAAATTATATAAACTATTGGATAAATATCTATACCATCTTTTAAAACTTTCAATTCAGCTAGTACACAGATTTCCTCATCCCCCCCCCCCACTCTGATTTTCTGTGGAAATTCCTTCAGTTCTGTGTAGTTCTCCATAGTGCTATCCTCAGACTCCTTGGGACATATTGTAGATAATTAACATCTGCTCACACTTGTAGAGAAATGACACATTTTACTTTTTTCCCAGCACAATCAGAAAAGTGACACCCAGAAATGTTAATTGATTTGTTTAACATTGAGATAAATGTGGACTTAGCAGGGACATAGAATGACCCAGTGCCCAAATAACAAATCCAGTGCTCTGTAATTCACCAATTAGTTAGACTGTAGTCAGAGCACTGAAATAAAATAATCTCAACACCTCCCTTTGCATATACCAGTTAATACGTACACGTGTTAAAATTATGTGGTTGTAGAGTTGAAAGGTCCAAGGTCTTTTAGATCTCTAATCTTATTTTTGTGTTCATTTATAGACACTTTAACAGTTAGATTTCAGTTTTCTTGTTGTTTCTTCTATTGCAAATCTCTTACTAACTTCAAAGAAGCTTATTCAGGGGAAGAATGAAGTCATTCTTACATATTGCTAAAAATGAAGAATTCAGTATTACGTTAGAACTTTTTGTCTATGATGGGCTTTGAAGGGAGGTGTTAAGAGTCAAGTGAAAGTGAATTTTTCAAGTAATAATGCTCATATGTGATTGAAAAATGAAAATACAAAGAAAGTATGAAAGATTATGACAAATGTAATGCAATATTGAAATATCAAGGAAAGAAGAAAAATATGTCTCTTTTGAAGTGGTAGACCCTAAATTCAATTCATGACAAAGAAATGCATGGATTTGATCAAAGATGTTAATTTTAAAATTTTAGAATATACAAAATGATGTTTATTTTCTCCTGACTTCATAGTCTTCTAAATTATCCACATGGATATCTTCTATAATCAGTCAACTTATTTATACAGTAAACATAATTTTTAAAGAGTTTGTGTTGGGATATTTTATCTTCAGTGAGAATTTACAATTATTTAATATAGTACCCAACACAGACATGATAGTTAATACATACACGTGTTAATACACTTGATAGTTATTTAGGATCCAGACAAAAGGAAAATACAATCCTAAAAATGGAAAATAAAGTGTAATATGAACACAGTGATATCACTGCTATTTCTGGATGAGTCAATATCATGTTCTTAATATATCAAGTTCATTCTAATCATACAAGTAAATTGAATTAAAAAGTGGATGATTTCTCTCAGCTGTTATGCATTATCTGAAATAAAATGACAACTATCTATTTGAAATCGTTATCTGATATATTAAACAATTAAGTGCCTTCTATGTCCACTCATTGTATTAGGCACTGGGATTCAATAATGGTACTAGCTTTCATGAACTAACAATTTATGAAGCTTTGTGACAAAGATTCAGTACAGTGTAAGTTTTGGTAGAAAAGAGTTGAACTGTGAAAGAAATGGGGCATAAAAGAAATATTTGGAATTTTATCTGAAAAAAATCTTTTTTTTCCCCCTCACAGTTGAAGAGAAAGTTTATTTGAATTTCCTTGTTCTTAAGTTTTGTAGTTCCCACAGTTGAAATAATTTTGAGATAATCACATTTGATTTGGGGTTAGAAGAGTTTGAAAGTACTCTTTACACATGCTTTTTCTGTGTGATTTCTGCAATGGCAATGCTTGCCTCTTTGACCTCAGGATCAAGAGAGGGAATGTAAGTGAACACACTGTAAAAGCACTATCCAGCTAGATTACTGGCATCCACCAGAGTTAGTGAACCAACCTAAAAGCACATTTACTGTTAACTAAAGTTTACGTTTGTGGATGAGATAAAGACAGCAAGGGAAGAAAAAGTATCACAAAGTTTTGGAACTCCAAGGTGTATTTAAAGTATTTATTTATTTATTTATTTATTTATTTATTTATTTATTTATATTTTAGATAAGGGCATGTTTCTGGTGAGAGCTAGTTAAATGGAGGTGGAACCAGAGTGTTGGCATTAGGAATGGGACTGCACTTCCCTTTATTACTATCAGCAAAACATGTTGAGGAAAGCAGTTTTAAATCGGTAGAGTCATGGAGCCCAATGCTCCTTTCCACCATCCTTCCATTGAATATCTCATCTTCCTTCATCTTCCTCTGTCAGGAATGGTCTTTTTTTTCTTTTTAATTGGTGTATAATTGACTTATTACATATTAGTTTCAGGTGTACAACAATGATTTTATATTTGTATATATTGCAAAATGATCACCTTAAGAAGTCTAGTTAGAATACATTCTAACTAGAATTTTGTACCTTTTGATCCTCTTCACCTATTTTGCTTACTTCACACTACCTCCCACTCTCTGCCTCTCACAACAATTAATCTGTTCTCTGTGTCTATGAGTTAGGTTTTTGTTTTAGATTCCACATTTACGTGATATGCATTATATTTCTCTGTGTGACTTATTTCAGTTAACATCATGTCCTCAAGGTCCATCCATGTTGTCACAAATGGCAAGATTTTATTCTTTTTAATTGCTGAACAGTATTCCTTTGTATGTACGCACCACAATTTCTTTATCCATTTATCTACGGTTGGGAACTTAGGTTATTTCTGTATGTTGGCTATTGTGAATAATGTTGCAATGAACATGGGAGTGCAGATATCTCTTCAAGATCTTGATTTCATTTCCTTTGGATATATACCCAGAAGTGGGATTTGGGTCATGTGATAGTTCTGTTTTTAATTTTTTTCAGCAATCTCCATGCTGTTTTCCCTAGTGGCTGCACCAGTTTGCATTCCCACCAACAGACAAACAGAAAAGGGTTCCCTTTTCTCCACATCCCCACCAACACTTGTTATCACCTGTCTTTTTTCATATTAGCCATTCTAACAGGTATCTCATTGTGGTTTTTTCTAATGTTTATTTATTTTTGAGAGAGAGGGAAAAAAAAACACAAGCAGGGGAGGGGCTGAGAGAGAGGGAGACACAGAATCTGAAGCAGGCTCCAGGCTCCACGCGGTCAGCACAGAGCCTGATGTGGGGCTTGAACTCACAAACCATGAGATCATGACTTGAGCTGAAGGCATATGCTTAACTGACTGAGCCACCCAGGCACCCCTCACTGTAGTTTTGATTTGCATTTCCTTGATGGTTAGTGATATTGAGCATCTCTTCATATATCTGTATGTTTTCTTTGGAAAAAAATATCTATTCAAATTTTAAATATCTTCTTCAGATAAATATCTTCATCAGATCTTCACATTTTTCAGTTGGGTTATTTGTGGGTTTTTTGGTGTTGAGTTATATGAATCCTTTATATATAGCTTGAATCAGAAGATTTCTAATATACTCTTTCACTTTAACTTTAAAATGCCATATTGGGCTATATTTTCATTTGGAGCCAGTGATTTTGGACATTTTGATGATAGAAAAAAAATCATTGTCTCATGTCTGAAAAGAATCAGCAACACAGTCTGAGAGGGCCTTGATTAGATTCAGGAAGTACCTTGGTGTTAGGAAGGAAGATGTTTAAACATCTGTGAAGAAAATTAACACAGATGCTGGTAGCTCAGGATTTTTAGCACTGAGGTGTGTGACTGCTCCTGAGAGAAGTGAAAATATTCTTTCAAGTAAGATTCCTGGGACAGCATGAATTAAAGTTACTTTCTTAGAACAAAGCTTCAACAGATGAAAAATTTCTGTTCCTTGTTAACGCTGGACCATTTCCTGACAGTATTTCCTTCTGCATATTTTGTCTTCTCTAGCAGAAGTGTCAACTCCTGGAAAGCCAAGAGAGAACCAAACACAACTTTGTATTCTCTACATTGAATACATTCTCCACTGCCTTTAATATAATACATGCTCAATAAATGCATTGGATAAATGGGGCTATTATCTTGAGATACAGCATGCTGGAAGTGTTGAGATACAGCATAAGGAAGAATTGTGGAGTGGCAAGATCACCCATAAACTGATATCCATTGGCTCAGTTTGTCTGCCTCTAAGATCAGCATTTTAAATCTGATTTTGAAATTTGGAAAAGGTGAAGAGAAAAAAAGAGAATGATTCAAATTGTGAGGGAATAGGTCTTGTGAGGAAAATGTTCAAGGTAGAGGTTTTACTCACCTAAAAAGAATAGATTATTTGAAGAAGTAAGGACAAACTACATTCAATTATATAGAGAGGTTTATTAGTATTACCTTCCTTCATAAGGTGGACAAAGCTAAATTTTTTTTAAATATTCAAATATTTCTAAGTTAATTTTTGGAAATATTAGAATTTCATATCCTGTATTAACCGGATTAGGCTGAAAACTCTGTAAAATCATGTACACAGTTTACAGCATATTTTATTTATCCTATTTTTAAAGTTTGTTTATTTTTGAGAAAGAGCGACTGCTAGCAGAAGGAGGGGAAGAGAGGGAATCCCAAACAGGGCTGACATCATGTCAGCATGGAGCCTGATGCAGGGCTCAAACTCATAAACTGTGTTATCATAGCCTGAGCCGAAATCAAGAGTCAGATACTTAACTGACTGAGACACCCAGGTGCCCCAAACATGTTTTTATACTCATAATTTCATTTGTTCTCATTTTATTCTCACAATTATCCAGAAAGGCAAGTGGAATAGATATTCTTTTCATTTCAGGGAAAATAAATCTGCAACTTAGAGAAATTTAACACTTTTCCCAGGGACTCATGACCAATAAGTGGTAGTGGGGAACCAGAACACAGGCTTCCTGACTTCTACTGCAGTGTCCTTTACTTAGACCACCTTGCCTCAGAGGTAGAAATGGGAGTCACTTTCTAAAAATTCTAGGTTCTCAAATAATATGTAATGTCCCCCTCAAGCACAATTAAATATTGGACTTTTGGATCACATCTTGTTAATAATAATACTTTATGTTTGTATAACTACACTAAATGTATAAAATAAGTTAAGTCTTAATTGTGAGATCTCTTAATCTGAATGCATTTCCCTAGGATTCACTTGATTCTGAATTTTCAAGGATAAAGTTGTGACAGCAGTCCACATTTCTATGCTGATGGGTTAATTCTCTCCTTTCTGCCTTCAATGCTTTACATTTGTCAAGAAAATGTTCTTTCTGTCTCTGGTTTGTCCCCATGCTTCAAAAGAGGAGGCAGGAGCCCATTGAGAGGGGTGGCTTGGGTACACAGCGTGAGCTGTCCAAGCTAGCTGGAAGCAGTAGCTCCGGCAAAAAGAAAAACAGAATTTCAATTGCCAGCATGATTTCCAAAATGGAATTAATAAGAAACAGATAAAAACTATACACTGTAATTATATTCTGTCAAAAGGATCTGTAGTAGACTTTTTTTCTGAAGTTACCATCAAAAGCGAAGAAAATGGCTAAAATGTAATTTTCTCCTGTATCATTTTTGCCACTTTAGTGATTAGAAGAAATTAAGTGAGTGCACAAAGAAAATTACCTACTGAGTCAATGAAAAGCAACTCCTGTCTGCAAAGGAGAAGTGATGGAGATGGGGTTTCTCCCTTTTTAATTAAGAAATAATATTTAGCATCTAAGCATATTACTAAAATAATTCACATATTTGCACCAGCCAAAGATTTAATAAATATTCATGTCATTCTTCCAATGTATGAAGCGCTGACTGGATGTTCTAGTTCTCCAAAGTTTGCAGTCTAGTGGAGCTTACACATAATAAATAGTTATAATGAATGATAGAAAAGAACAACCTTCATTCTAGAGATAGAGAAAAGAAAGGCTGGGCTTTCAGAAACAAGAGATTGTTTCTAGTGGGAAGAAATCAAAGAGAGCTTCTTGGAGGAGTTAGACTTTGGCTAAATTTGGAAGATCATAAAGATTTCAATGTGTGGTGATAGTGGAGCTGTTAATAAAATATTCCATGTGGAGAAAATCGCATGAAAAAAAGGATCTAGTGTGTGGTAAAAAAATATATATATATATATAGAAGAGTCACAGATTACATGCAGTTCAGTTTAATCAGAACATAGGGTGTGTGAACACTAGTGAGAAAGAACTGGAAGCCGAAAGGAATTTTTATTTTATTCTGTTCATGATGGGAAACCACTCAATGTTCTTGAACTGGGAATGAAATAATCAGAGCTGTGGTTCTGAAAGATTAATCTGGCAGTGAATTATAAGGTGTGCTAGAAGGAGAAGAGACTGGAAGGTAGATAGGATTCCAGTTAAGGGGTTATTGCAGTATCCTAGGAAAGTGATGATTCAGGTCTGGCTTTGGAGAAGCAGTAGGGATGGAAAGAAGAGGATAGATAAACTATGCTGTGCATTCATTCAATTAATAGCTATTGGATACCCTGAACTCTGCTGCGTTCTGAATTAATACTGCTGAGCAAGATGGAAACGGTCTTTGCCTGTTTATGATTTACAGTGTAGTAGCGGGCAAGAAACTATTCACATAATCTCTAAGTAGTGTAAGTGCAAACACAGAAAGGGCTATGAATGGAATATACTTGGTTCTGGGAGAGCATGTAGTGGAAGATATGACCCAAACAAACTGAAGAAGTTTTGTTTGATATGAAATCAGGATAGATAAGAATTAAATATATCAAAAAGGGAGAGAGAAATGGAGCATCATTCTAGGCAGAAGGACCAGATATTCAAAAACCTTGAGGTAAGGAGGAACTTGGTGTTAGGTTCAAGCAACTGGGAGGAGAGCAGTAAAGTTGGGGGAGAGGGAAAAAAAGGAGAGCCATGTGAAATGAGACTGAGAATATAGTACGGACGAGAGCACTCAAGGTCTCTGGGGCCAGAATAAGCCTCTGTACTTTAAGATTAGTGGACTTAAAACAGTGGAGAGGGGGACTCTGGGGAGCTCAATCAGTAAAGTATCTGACTTCAACTCAGGTCACGATCTCATGGTTCATGAGTTCAAGTCCTGCATCAGGCTCTGTGCTGACCGCATGGAGCCTGCTTGGGATTCTCTCTATCTCCCTCTGTCTCTGCCCCTCCCCAGGTTGTTATGTCTCTCTCTCTCTGTCTCTCTGTCTCTCTCTCTCTCTCTCTGTCTCTTTCCTTCTCCCTCTCCCCCTCTCAAAATAAGTAAACTTTAAAAAAAAAAACAGTTGAGAGACAGTTACTTCCAAGTTAAGTAGACTATGACAGATGCATGGAGAATGATTTTAAGATGGGCATAATGGAACTGTGAGACTGATTATGAGACTGATACACTAGTCCAGGTGTGAGGTGATTGTAGCTTACATTGGTTTCAGAGGAGGAGAGAGACGTAAATGATATAAGACTGATTAATAGACTACATGTGGGGTTGGAGAGTGGGGTTGGAATCCTTTTTTGTTGCTGTTGTTGGTTTATAAAGCTATTCAAAAATTAAGGTGAAAACTATGGTTTTGATTTTGAGAAAATTGAACTTAAATTACCTTTGAGACCATGTAAGTGAAGACATGTGGTAGGCAGCTGGGTATAGAGACCTAGAGCTGTAGGTAATTTGGGAATCATCAGGTGGGTTAGAACATGCGCGAGATGAAATTACCAGGGAGATCAAGAAATATACCACGTATAGCATGCAAAGGGAAGAGACACTAAGTCTGGCTCTTGAAGATATCCGTGGTAGTGGCCAACTAGAGGAGAGTGAGACAGTAAAGAAGACAGAGAAAGAAGGCGGAAGCAAACTAAGTGAGGAGCATCAAGGAAACAAATGAAAGAGAAGGTTTCAAAAAGGAAGAGGTGATCCTCGGTGACAAACACTATTGTGTGATCAGGGAAGAGCAGCCCTGAAAATATCCATAGGATTTACAATCAGATGCTGTTGGTGACCTTAGACAACAAGACTAGAGCGGTTTGAGGAGAAAGGAGAGTAGGCAGTGAGCATAGAAAACCCCGAAATGAGATAAGATAGGTAGCTAGAAAAAGAAGAGGAATAAAGAGATTTTGTTTTAACGGAGTTACTTCCTTCAGAAACTAATTTGTTACTTTGTGAAAAATCTTAAATGTATGATACTGTCTAAACATAGAAATAAGAGGGGTGCCGGGGTGGCTCAGTTGGTTAAGCTTCTGACTTCAGCTCAGGTCATGATCTCACGGTTCATGGGTTCGAACTCCAAGTCAGGCTCTGTGCTGACAGCTCAGAGCCTGGAGCCTGCTTCAGATTCTATGTCTCCCTCACTCTTTGCCCCTCCCCTGCTCACACTCTGTCTCTCAAAAATAAATCAACTTAATAATAAACATAGAAATAAAAAAGTAAAATCTTGTAAAAGCAAAGTAAGAAAATAATCTATTCGTAAGGGCTAATTTAGTTACTATCACTGAAGATTAAATTTTATTTGGGGCTCCCTGGAAGCCAAGGCAAATGGGGAAAGAATGAGTGTCATATAAATTCATTATCTGACAGCAATAATAAAAATAGGTGATATTAATGAGAGATTTTTATTATACATGTAGTATCTCGTTTAGTCCTTATTAAAGCCATGGGGTAGTTACTACTCTAACATTCATTTTTCACATGAGAACACCTGGGCTAAAGGGGGTAAGTAGCTTGGCTAAGATCACTAAGGTAATGAGGGGCAGAGGAATGCTTAGAACTGGGCACTCTGACCCAGACCCACACTCTTTCACAACAAAGGGATGTAGCTGTCATTTACACTGATGATTCAGAGAAGACAAAAAGTTTCTTTTGGTACCAAACTCTGAAATGAATTGGTCACATGGGATTTTGTATAGGGGGCATTGAACAACAGGCTGGAAAATGTCTCTCTGCATTAAGCAGGTGTAGTAGCCATTGATGTTTTTGGTATCACTGAATGTCCAGGTGGGTGGGAATCTTTAACATCTACTTCTTGGTTCATGTCTGCTGCATATGACAGCTGCAGCAACCCTTTTTCCTGCTAAGGGAATTTACCCAGGTTACTCTTCCTGTCCTCAATTTTTAAAGCCTGTGCTCACCTGCTTTTTTTGGATTTTCATCCTTTTTAATTTTTAATTTTTGATTTTTATTTTCAAAAAAATTTTAATGTTTATTTATTTTTGAGAGAGAGAGACAGAGTGTGAGCAGGGGAGGAGCAGAGAAAGGGAGACACAGAATCCAAAGCAGGCTCCAGGCTCTGAGCTGTCAGCACAGAGCCCAATGCGGGGCTTGAACTCACAAACCATGAAATCATGACCTGAGCCAAAGTCGGACACTTAACGGACGGAGTCACCCAGGCACCCTGTAGGATTTTCATTCTTGTCTCCTATAAATGCTTCCCTTCTGCTGAGCTTCTTAGAATTGTTTACTTACTGAGATGGTCAGAATTTTCTTTCTTTTTTTAATTAGAAAATTAATATTTGTTCATTATATAAACTTTGGAGTAGTCAGAGAAATGTAAGGAAGAAATCAAAGATCACTTTTAATCCCTTCACCCCTACATAACCATAGGAAACATGAAAAATCCTTACTGTATTTGTTCTATGGATCTACATGTTTATAAAGTATCCTTTGATTTAGGCTATGTTAGATACTTTGTATCAATATTTTTACAGGTGAAATAATACTATAAACCATGATTTGTAAAATGCTTTCCTTGCTTACATATTTTGAATAGTTTCCTATGGCACTAAATATTTCTTTTTGAAATAGCTTAATTGTATTTCATTAGAAGGATGAACATTCTATGTTTATTCAGTTCTACATTGTTGGGTACCCAGGTTTTCTTTTCATTTTGGCAATTATAGGTAAACCTGCTATGAACATTGTACATAAATTTCTGTATGTGGGTCTGGCTTTTTTCCTTAGGAAAATTCCTAGAAGGTAAATTGCTATGTTAAAAGGAATTTAAAAAATCTGATTATTTAGAAAATTTGTTTTTTTTCCAGGGTACTGTGTCTTACTATTTTTTCTAAACCCCTTTTTTTGAGGATGGTTGTACATATTTAATGTATGCTACTAGATGAGTTTGGAGATAAGTATACGCCCCTGAAATTATTACTCTAATCATGGCTATAAACTTATCACCTCAAATGTTACCATCTGTATTTGTTTGTCTGTTTATTTATTTATATCTGTTCTTTTATTTTGTGGTGAGAGCACTTAATGTAAGATTTACCTTCTTAGCAAAATTTTAAGTATGCAATACCATATTGTTAACTATAGGCCCTATGTTGTCCAGAGCATATTCATCTTGTCTAACTGAAACTTTGTAGGGGGGATTGTGTCTTACAGTAATGTGAATGCATATGGTAAATAAGCCCGTTCTTCACACTTAGCAGTTTCTCTATACAAAATGAATATTATTATTCAAGATAAGGAAACCACAATTTGTCCTTGAGCTTAATTATAAGGAATAATTTTACCAAATGGAAATATTTTCTTTAGAAAAGTAACTTTTTTACTACTCAATTTTTTTTACACAATTTCTGTGTTTTTTCATGCTATCTCCAGATGATGATGATGATGATGGTGATGATGATGATGATAGCAATAAACACTTTGTAGAGCAGGCAGTGAATTAAGAACCTTTTGTGCTGCATATCACTAATTTCACGTGCATAGGCACTGTTATACCCATTTTACAGATGAGGAAATTGAGATTGAAAGGGGTTATGTGATATTCCCAAAGTTACATAGAGTTTAAGTGGCAGAGCCAGGCTTCAGGGCAGGTATTCTGATGTCAGAGTCTGCAAATTTCACTACCACTCTATGAGAGAGGAGGAAAATGTGTGTCAGTGAATAAAAATAACCTGTTTTTCTATCTTTGTTGCTAGACCTAATTACTTCAAGTCAGGCAGTAACAGTTTATCGTAGTAGGCCAACCAACACTTTTTCTGTTTTCTTCCCTTTTCTTTTTCTATCTTTATTTTTCATTAAGCCTATCCCCAGGTTGCTCATGTTTTTTCTCCATTACTGCTGTCAAAATCAACTTTTATGAATGGATCTCATCAATCATTTATTTAAGGTTTTTCAAGGTTTGCAACTGTCTTTTAATAGGAGCCATCATCTTAATTCAAAATCGTTTAAGTCAGATGATGGCATTTTAAACCTTAGATAGCTGGTGGGGTAAGAAAATTTGTGGGGGCAGGGGAATCTTTCTGGAAGCACAGAGGGTAGGCAGCCACACATACTGCTTATTCAGAACACCAGCTTTTAACCTTTGTCTCTTATCTCTCTCTCTCTTTCCCTTTTTCCCTAACTTCTTTCCTCAGCTATTTCTTGAGAGCAATTTAGGAAAAGTGTCTTTAGGAAAGTAATAAAAATGAATGCATCAATGCTTTTGGAAATAAGCAAAGTGATTGAAAAGTGATGTTTATATTCATTACTTTCTTTTTCTTCAAGCTTTTTTTTTCGGCTTCAGGACCTTTGGTCCACAGGAAAAGCATTATGCTAGACTAGTTCAAGTGAGGAATAATGGCAACAGACAAAAACAATGGAAAGGCAGGGGTGAAGCAGCAACAAATATTAGGAATCTTCACCATGTCTTTGTTTTAACTCTGTGAATCTCAGTGAAGACTATCCTTAATGGAAGGATTTCTTTAAAAGAGACTATTTAAGAAAATGATGGATGGCAAGATTTCCTCCCTCTTGCCAGCTATTAACTGACTGACCCTAAAGGTTTTTCCATGGTTATTACTTCAAGGAGAGAAAAGTATGTGTAGGAGTGGAAATTATTCAAGGATATAATCTTTCCGGATTTTCTCATTTCCTTTTCCAAGTGGGTAGATGATAATTTTGTGAGGTTGGATATGCAAGTAAATACATTGTATGTGGAAATTATATACAGTGGCCCTGATAATGTCAAGAAACTGCCCAGGATTATCCAAACCAACTTTTAACTTCTAGTGTAATCAATCACCCAACCTACTGAAAAACCAGAGGTGCTCCACTGGATAGTGATGACAAGTTGACAATTTTTAAATGTTATTAGCAAAGGTCTCTACCCCAAATTACAGACAAATTACTAGTTTATTCTGCAGTTATTAGCTTAGGCTCTACAATATCATAAGTATCATGACCTCATGACCTAAGACCACACCAGAGTTTACCTGGTATACCTTAAGGATTCACTATTCTGTAGCTGTATTTTGAGATTATGAATCTAATTAACTGAGCTAATTGGCTCAGATATATCATGATTTTTCAGTGGAGGAAAGTGGTTGGTAGAGAGGGAAAGAATTAGATTCTTGTTTGTTTTCTTTTTTTTCCAACCAAAAATATATTTTATTTTTTTTAAGTTTTATCTTTTTATTTATTTTTTTATTTTTTACTTTTAATTTACATCCAAATTAGTTAGCATATAGTACAACAATGATTTCAGGAGTAGATTCCTTAATGCCCCTTACCCATTTACCCATCCCCCCTCCCACAACCCCTCCAGTAACCTTCTGTTTGTTCTCCATATTTAAGAGTCTTTTATGTTTTGTCCTCCTCCATGTTTTTATATTATTTTTTCTTCCCTTCCCTTGTGTTCATCTGTTCTGTGTCTTAAGGTCCTCATATGAGTGAAGTCATATGATATTTGTCTTTCTCTGACTAATTTTGTTTAGCATAATACCCTCTAGTTCCATCCACGTAGTTGCAAATGGCAAGATTTCATTCTTTTTGATTGCCGAGTAATACTCCATTGTATATATATGCCACATCTTCTTTATCCATTCATCCATTGATGGACATTGGGCTCTTTCCATACTTAGGCTATTGTTGATAGTGCTGCTGTAAACATTGGGATGCATGTGCCCCTTCGAAACAGCATATCTGTATCCCTTAGATAAATACCTAGTAGTGCAATTGCTGGGTCTTAGGGTAGTTCTATTTTTAGTTTTTTGAGAAACCTCCATCCTGTTTTCCAGAGTGGCTGCACCAGCTTACATTCCCACCAACTGTGCAAAAGAGATCCTCTTTCTCCACATCCTTGCCAACATCTGTTGTTGCCTGAGTTGTTAATGTTAGCCACCTGACAGGTGTAAGGTGGTATCTCATTGTGGTTTTGATTTGTATTTCCCTGATGATGAGTGATGCTGAGCATTTTTTCATGTGTCGGTCGGCCATCTGGATGTCTTCTTTGGAGAAGTGTCTATTCATGTCTTTTGCCCATTTCTTCATTGGATCATTTGCTTTTTGGGTTTTGAGTTTGATAAATTTGTAATAGATTTTGGATACTAATCCTTTATCTGATATGTCATTTGCAAATATTATCTCCCATTCTGTCAGTTGCCTTTTAGTTTTGCTGATTGTTTCCTTTGCTGTGCAGAAGTTTTTATTTTGATGAAGTCCCAATAGTTCATTTTTGCTTTTGTTTCCCTTGCCTCTGGATACGTGTTGAGTAAGAAGTTGCTGGAATCAATATCAAAGAGGTTTTTGCCTTCTTTGTCCTCGAGGATTTTGATGGCTTCCTGTCTTATATTTAGGCCTTTCATCCATTTTGAGTTTATTTTTGTGTATGGTGTAAGAAAGTGGTTCAGGTTCATTTTTTCTGCATGTCACTGTCCAGTTTTCCCAGCACCACTTGCTGAAGAGACTGTCTTTATTCCATTGGATATTCTTCCCTGCTTTGTCAAAGATTAGTTAGCTATACATTTGTGGGTCCATTTCTGGGTTCTCTGTTCTGTCCATTGATCTGAGTGTCTGTTTTTGTGCCAGTACCATATTGTCTTGATGATTACAGCTTTGTAATACAGCTTGAAGTCCAGGATTATGATGCTTCCTGCTTTGATTTTCTTTTTCAAGATTTCTTTGGCTGTTCAGGGTCTTTTCTGGTTCCATACAAATTTTCGGATTGTTTGTTCTAGCTCTTTGAAGAATGCTGGTGTTATTTTGATAGGGTATTGCATTGAATATGTAGATTGCTTTGGGTAGTATTGACATTTTCACAATATTTGTTCTTCCTATCCAGGAGCATGGAATCTTTTTCCATTTTTTTTTGTGTCTTCTTCAATTTCTTTCAGAAGCTTTCTATAGTTTTCAGTGTATAGATTTTTCACCTCTTTGGTTATATTTATTCCTAGGTATCTTATGGGTTTTGGTGCAATTGTAAATGGGATCTATTCCTTGATTTCTGTTTCCATTGCTTCATTATTGTTGTATAGGAATGCAATTGATTTCTGTGCGTTGATTTTATATCCTGCAACTTTGCTGAATTCATGAATCAGTTCTAGCAGTTTTTTGGTGGAATCTTTTGGGTTTTCTATATAGAGTATCATGTCATCTGTGAAGAGTGCAAGCTTGACCTCCTCCTGGCTGATTTGGATTCCTTTTATTTCTTTGGGTTGTCTGACTGCTGAGGCTAAGACTTCCAATAATATGTTGAATAACAGTGGCGAGAGTGGACATCCCTTCCTTGTTCCTGACCTTAGGGGGAAAGCTCTCAGTTTTTCCCCATTGAGGATGATATTAGCATTGTGTCTTTCATATATGGCTTTTATGATCTTGAGGTATGATCCTTCTATCCCTATTTTCTTGAGGATTTTTATCAAGAAAGGATGCTGTATTTTGTCAAATGCTTCCTCTGCATCTAATGACAGGATCATGTGGCTCTTATCCTTTCTTTTATTGATGTGATGAATCACATTGACTGTTTTGCAGATATTGAAACAGCCCTGCATCGCAGGTATAAATCCCACTTGGTTGTGGTGAATAATTTTTTAATGTATTGTTGGATATGGTTGGCTAATATTGAGTGTTTTTGTATCCATGTTCATCAGGGAAATTGGTCTGTAGTTCTCCTTTTTAATGGGGTCTTTTTCTGCTTTTGGAATCAAGGTAATGCTGGCTTCATAGAAGGAATTTGGGCGTTTTCCTTCCATTTCTATTTTTTGGAACAGTTTCAAGAGAATAGGTGTTAACTCTTCCTTAAATGTTTGGTAGAATTCCCCTGGAAAGCCATCTGGCCCTGGACTGTTTTTGGGGGGGAGATTTTTGATTACTAATTCGATTTCCTTACTGGTTATGGGTCTGTTCAAGTTTTCTATTTCTTCCTGTTTCAGTTTTGGTAGTTTATGTTTCTAGGAATTTTTCCATTTCTTCCAGATTGCCCATTTTATAGGTGTATAATTGCTCATAATATTCTCTCATTATTGTTTGTATTTCTGCTGTGTTGGTTGTGTTCCCTCCTCTTTCATTCTTTCCTTTTTCTTTTTGATCAAACAGGCTAGTGGTTTATGAATTTTGTTAGTTCTTTCAAAAAACCAACTTCTGGTTTCATTGATCTGTTCTACTGGTTTTTTTGTTTGTTTGTTTGTTTTTTTGTTTTGTTTTGTTTTGGTTTGGTTTCAGTAGCATTGATTTCTGCTCTAATCTTTATTATTTCTTGTCTTCTGCTGGTTTGGGGTTTTATTTGCTGTTGTTTTTCCAGCTCTTTAAGGTGTAAAGTTAGGTTGTATATCTGAGACCTTTCTTCCTCCTTTAGGAAGGCCTGGATTGCTATATACCCCCCTCTTCTGACTGTCTTTGCTGCGTCCCAGAGGTTTTGGGCTGTGCTGTTATCATTTAATTGGCTTCCATGTACGTTTTAATGTCCTCTTTAACTTCTTGGTTAGCCCATTCACTCTTTAGTAGGGTGTTCTTTAGTCTCCAAGTATTTGTTATCTTTGCAAAATTTTTTCTTATGGTTGATTTCGAGTTTCATAGCATTGCGATCTGAAAATATGCTCGGTATGATCTCGATCTTTTTGTACTTGGTGAGGGCTGATTTGTGTCCCAGTATGAGATCTATTATGGAGAATGTTCCATGTGCACTGGAGAAGAATGTGTATTCAGCTGCTTGAGGATGAAATGTTCTGAATATATCTTTTAAGTCCATCCAGTCCAGTGTGTCACTCAAAGCCATTGTTTCCTTGTTGGTTTTGTGTTTAGATGATCTGTCCATTGTTGTAAGTGGGGTGTTGAAGTCCCCTACTATTATGGTATTGTTATCAATGAGTTTCTTTATGTTTGTGATTAATTGATTTATATATTTAGGTGCTGCCACATTTGGTGCATAAATGTTTACAATTGAAAGATCTTGGTGGATAGACCCCTTATTTATGATATAATGCCCTTCTTCATCCCTTGTTACAGTCTTTATTTTAAAGTCTAGATTGTCTGAGGGGCACCTGGGTGGCTCAGTTGGTTAAATGTTTGACTTCAGCTCAGGTCATGATCTTACACTCCATGAGTTTGAGCCCCATGTCGGGCTCTGTGCTGACAGCTCAGAGCCGGGAGCCCTCTTTGGATTCTGTTGACTCCTTCTCTCTCTGCCTCTCTGCCCCTCTGCGTCTCGTGCTCTGTCTCTCTCTGTCTCTCTCTCAAAAATAAATAAACATTAAAAAATAAAGTCTAGATTGTCTGATATAAGTATAGCTACTCCGGGTTTCTTTTGTCAACCATTAGCATGATAGATGGTTCCCCATCCCCTTACTTTCAATCTGAAGGTGCCTTTACGTCTAAAGTGGGTCTCTTATAAACAGCATATGGATAGATCTTGTATTCTTACCCATTCTGTTACCTATGTCTTTTGATTGGAGCATTTAGTCCATTGACATTTAGAGTGAGTATTGAAAGATATGAACTTCTGGTGGAGTTGGAGTTTCTGGTGGTTTTCTCTGGTCCTTTCTAGTGTGTATTGCTTTTGGTCTTTTTTTCTTCATCTTTTCTCCCCTCAGAGAGTCCCCTTAAAATTTCTTGCAGGGCTGGTTTAGTGTTCACAAACTCCTTTAATTTTTGTTTGAGAAACTTTTTATCTCTCCTATTTTGAATGTCAGCCTTGCTGGATAAAGAATTCTTGGCTGCATATTTTTCTGATTCAGCACATTGAATATATCCTGCCACTCCTTTCTGCCAGTTTGGTTTCTTAGCAGCTAGGAAAGTCTACCTTCTCCATACACTTTCCCCTCCCAAACCTGTAATTCTAGCTTCCCTAAAGAAACATTCCATTCTTAATCTTCTGATCATGGCAGTGTTGGAATCAGGTTGCACAAAATTGTAAAGTCAAATATGAAACTTAAAGAAATCTTTTCAGTTCTCTGATGTGGCCTTTGAGTGGACCTTGAATATTTGTGAAGAATTCTGGAGACAGTTGAGGGTAACAAAGTTTCCAGGACAAAGTATTTGTATGCAATAATAAAAAAATTAACAGAACAAGTATGCAAAATGATATAGAAACACAGCTCTTCCAAGTTCAGTTAGACTGTTTGGGCCTCTTGTGATGTTCATACAGAGCCTCAATCCTTGGATGTGCCCATCCATGTACTAGTCTGGACGCATGGAAATCTTTGTAAATTCTTGCCAACAAATGCAGGAGAAGGGAGCCATCTGGTGTGGGAGGTGTGTGCTGGGTAACTGTATCAGGAAGCAGGTGGCTAAGCTGCAGGAGGTTTCCAGGCTGACAACCAGAGAAAGGGCAGACTTTGTTGGTACAATGGACACTGAGACATCAAAGTAAGAGAAAGGAGCTTACCAAACTAGGAGAAAGAATTTCAGCAGGAGAAACTGTTCTTTTTGCTCTTTCACTTTGGCTAGCTTTCACTTCCATTCTACAAGCATTTATTAAGTGCCACCATAGGTAAGATGCTATGCCTTTTGGGAAATAAATAAGAAGAAATGTCATGAAAGAGAAGGAAGAGTAATTCTTTACAGAAGAAATCATTCTAACAGGGCTGATACCTCATAACCCCCTAAATGTCTGTGAGACCGTGACAAGCACCATGTAGACTCATTCTGAAGCCACATTCTCTCCTTTTCAGAGTGGCAGTGTAAATACACCACTCAAATAAAACTAAACATAGGTTTGTTTTAGAAAGAAGGATAGTCCCTGTATCTTAAACACATATGTATTGTCTTGATTGTGAATTTAATGTCTCTCTGTCTCTTACACACATCCCTCCTTCTCAAATACAATTTATGTTAACTATTTAAGATTTTTTACACTAGGTTTGTGAAAAGTTGGTTCCAAGTAAAAATGGGTATGGAAAGGGTTACAAAAATAAGCACAGAACAAATACAGAAAGCTTATGTTTATCATTTGTCTATATTTATATTATAAATATAACATATGTATAAAATAATACATATATTACTTTACAATAAATGTATTATAATAAAAAATATAATTGAAATGGTCAATCCCTTCATTAGATAAATGAAGAGGTCAAAATTCAGAGAATTAGAGGTGTCAGGGTGGCTCAGTTGGTTAAGCGTCCAACTTCAGCTCAGGTTATGATTTCGTGGTTCATGAGTTTGAGCCCCACATCAGGCTCTGTACAGACAGCTCAGAGCCTGAATCCTGCTTTGAATTCTGTGTCTCCCTCTCTCTCTGCCCTCCCCAGCTCACTTGCTGTCTCTCTCTTAAAAATAAATAAACATTAAAAAAAGTTTTAAAAAATTCAAAGAATTAAATGACTTGCCCAAAGTCATACAACTCAATGGTAAAATTGGGGACAAAATCAATTCACTTGCCTTTTAACTTAGAGGTTATAAAAATGGCAATAGGTTACTGTTTGAATATGAGAAACAAAATACATTTTATTGAAATGTATGGATTAGCTTCATCTTTCACCTCCTCTTCTTTACTGTTGTCTGGAAAACTCAGTAAGACTCAACAAATTCCTTTCTTCCCTTGTTGTGTTGCCCTTCTGCTACATACAAGCTTCTAATAAATTAATCTCTATTTTTGAAAATATGTGTGGCCTTTAGTTATTAGTCATTTGATGAAGCTTTAGCATTTTTTCTTTATTCTTTCACATTCTACTAAGAGATTAAGTTTTTTGTTTATTTTCTAAATTAGCTGTCTATTCACAGCTAAACTTTCTGGAAGTACATTTTGGCTGAGGCGGAAACACTAGGATCATTGCAGGTTAATGTGAAAATACCTTTTGATAGATTATCTTCGCACAAAATTCTGCCAAAATGCCTCAGCTCTAAATCACTTAATTTCTAGGCTACCCCATATAATGAATTATACTGTCATGGTAAGTGCCACTTCAAAGGAAATCAGAAAGAACCAGAACATTCTTGAGTATGTTTCTTAGTAAAGTGATAAAATCTCTGTTTAAATCTAGAATTCTGTAGTGTAGAATCTTCAAAGAAAATATTTTGATAATATATGTATGGTGAGCTTCAGGAACATATTAGAAATAATATACATGATATGATAGAGAAAATGTTAATACTTGGTTTTGAGGAAGATTGTGATATATATATTTTTTTTTTCTTAAAATGTAGAGTTTTGGCAGAAAAAAATGAAAAAAAAACTATGGATATGGAATCAACATTTCAGGTAAGATTTAATTCATTATAACTTAGAAAAAATATTTTCTTGCTTTGTATTTTATTTATAAATTATTCTTACAAACATACATTAAATGAACAATCCTTTCTGGAAATACTTCGAGTAACTATAATCATGTGATGATACTATTGTCCTGATAGCCTATAAATAGTCAGTAGGACCCTGGTGAAAATAATGTAGTTTATTTCTGCTGCTCAACCCTCTATGTGCTCCTGCTCTGTACATTATAAATTTGCTTTGAGTCTTCTAACCACAGGTTAGAATTTTTTATAAATAGATACTTTGATGCTAGAGTTAAGGTCTTACAAAAATTCTTCAAAATATCCTCTATATCCCTCTAATAACTAACATTTATTGACTGCTTGTTACATTCAAGACACTGTGCTAGGGACCTTAAACCATAATATAATTTATAATTTTCTCAATAACCTAGAAGGCACCTACCTCTATCCCCATTTTACAGATGAGAAACGTGATGCTCACAGAGATGAAGTTAATTGCCATGGTCATCCAACTGGTAAGTGGGAAAACTGATACTTGAATCCAGTTCAATCATACTCAGAGAGTATCTTCTCCAACACAGTGCTTTGGTACCTTCATGTTGATTCCATGGCTCACATCAGCTTCTTCACTAGTAATTGGGAGACAGCAATGCTCTTTTTGATTGTTCTGTATTGTCAATAGGTTCATTAAAATGTATATTAAGGAGTAAAACAAAGGTAAAATCTCAGGCCATTAGAAGAGACAATGAGATCATCTAGTGACTTGCTAAGAAACAGCTACGTCAACACTGCCTGAGAGCTTGTCAGAAATGCACACTTTCTGCCTCCCCTTCACCCAGCTCCTCAATTAGAATATGGTTTGAAAGTTTTCACATACATGGACCAAAGAGCCCTACACACCTGAAAGAGGGTCTGCCAGGGTTACAGAAACCCTGAAGCATTCGCCCCATTCAATCAAGAGCTCAGGTTTGACTTTTTCCCCCTTCATTTTGAACTTTTGTGAGACTCCAGAATTTCATTTGAAGACTAAATTTGGCTGCTTAAAAAAAAAAAAAAAGGTGAAAACTACTGACCTACACATGATCATGGAGTTTATAAATGAGGAAAATGAAGTTCAATTAATGACTTGCCCCAAGCAAGTCAATTTGCCCCAAGCAAATTATTGGCAGATCTGGAAGGAGAACCCACAACCCAGCTTTTATGCTTGTGGATTAAAAATACTCTAGCAGTATGTTATATAGAGATGAGGAATGATTTTAGAATCAGGAGACCAAGATTTTACTCATGTCTTTATCTAGAGTCGGCCAGATGATCCAGAGTAAACAATGTAATCTTTCTCTGTCTTGGTTTCTATGGCTATTAAAAGAGAGAGATGGTATTTTTATATTTATGTTCCTTTCTAGCTTTTATATTTGATGTGAATATTGTCACCCTTTTTTAAAATCTTATTTTTAAAACAAAATTAAAACTAATATAAAAACAATGGTATAGTAAAAAACAAAATCAAGTAGTACTCAAGGGTCTAAGGAAAATTAAAAGTTTTCATTCTTCTCTGCTTCCACTTCTGGTCTGTGCCACACAAGCAAGCTTTGACGGTTTCTGTTTTTACTTCTAATTATTCTCATTCAAAAAGTGTACTTGTGGCTTGATTTCTAGAGTTACCACTAGACAATATTGACTCCCTTTATAAAAGATAAAGAATTTATTCCATCTAAACTCTTAGCAGATTCTTCACTTCCTTCCCATTTTTCTTTTTGTTATGTCTTATTTTGTTTTTCTGGTGGTTACCTTTATGATTTTTTTAATGTTTTTATTTATTTTTGAGACAGAGAGAGACAGAGCATGAGCAGGGGAGGGGCAGAGAGAGAGGGAGACACAGAATCGGAAGCAGGCTCCAGGCTCTGAGCTGCCAGTACAGAGCCTGATGTGGGGCTTGAACTCACAGACTGTGAGATCATGACCTGAGCTGAAGTTGGATGCTCAACCGACTGAGCCACATAGGCGCCCCACCTTTATGATTTTAAATAGCATACTCTCCATTTGCTTATGTATCTGCTTTATAACATACCTTGTTATATTTTTCATTTCTTCTATTATGAAACTTCTAATAACTATTATTAACACTATGCTTTGAAGGTTGATTCTAAAAATTAAAAAGCTAAAAAACAGCATTTGCAGTAATATGATTATGTAAATATTGTTCATACACGTGGCACACAGACTCTAGGGTGGGCCCCATGTTTATGTCCTACCCTTAAGTACGAGTTACACTTTAGTCTTGCTTCTAACAACAGAACATGGCAAAGGTAATGGGCTGTTACTCCCATGATTACATTATGGTATACATGTGTGTGTGCACACATATGTATGTTTATGTGGGTTTTGGCTGACAGCCATCATGAAAATGGGAACCTCAGTCTTTCAACCACAAGGAGATGAATTCTATCAACAACCTTAATGAGCTTGGAAGTGGCTTCTTCCCCACTCCAGCCTCCAGATGAGAATGTTGCCAGACCAAAATCTGGATTGCAGCCTGTGATACCCTGAGCAAGGCACCCAGCTAGGTTGTGCCTAGACTTATGACCATGGAAATTGTGAAATAATTATGTGTGTGGTTTTAAGGTGCTTTTTGTCATAACTTGTTTTGAAGCAATAGAGAACAAACACAAAGTAGAACTATTTTATACATAATGAAGGAAATGTAATTTTATGTTACCACATTTATACTGACCAAAGAAAGAATATCCAAATATTAAAGTCTATTTCCTTTTTATTTATTTTCAAAAAAATTTTTAAACATTTTTATTTATTTTTGAGAGACAGAGAGAGACAGCGAGCAGAAGAGGGGCAGAGAGAGAGGGAGACACAGAATCCGTAGCAGGCCTCAGGCTCTGAGCTGTCAGCACAGAGCCCTACACAGGACTTGAACCCACAAACTGTGAGATCATGACCTGAGCCGAAGCTGGGGGCTTAATTGACTGAGCCACCCAGGTGCTCCAAAGTCTACCCTTCTTAATTACTTTATGTAGTTTTAGTAAGACCACAGGTAGAGTGGGATGAATTAATCTTGGTACTCAGTTATTGACAGGTTATTGTCCTTGATCTATACATGATTGTTCTTTATTTCTTTATTGCTTTTATTCCTCACTTCTTACTCCCAGGCTCTCCCTACCACAGGCAACCATTCTAATATATTCAATGTGTAGCTATTTGTTTACTTGTGTTCCAGAAAAAACAAGAATTACTGTTTTGTGTGAATGTGTATTTATTGCCTCATAATGCATTGAATTATAGAGCTCATTAATTTTCTTGCATTTTCCTCTCAACACTATGTACTTAAGGTCCAGCATGTTGTTATGTGTACATCAAGTTCCTGCATCAAAAAGCCACATAGTTCTCCATTGTAAGCACCTCTTCTCTTTTATCTACTCTACTGCAAGGGATACCCAGAGAATTCTTCAAATTCCTGACATTACAAATAATGCTATTTATGGAATTTTATCCTTCTATAAAAAATTTATAATATATTTATTGATTAGAGAAAAATACAACTGGGATTTTGACTGGGATTACAATGAACGTACAGATAAATCTGGGAAAATTAGTATCTGTATACTTCTAAAGCATGGAAAGACGCCATTTTATTTACATCTGTTACTTATCAGAATTTTTAAGTTTTCTACAAAGGTGTCTTGTGTATTTCTTGCCATCTTCCTTCTCTGCTGATTCTATTGAGGTTTCTTCCCCTACCCCCCCCACCCCCGCCCCAGGTAAATTATGACATGTTTTACAAATAAAAGGAATATTTATCTTTCCTTTTTAATCATGCATCTCTTATTCCTTTTTATTTCTTACAGAGTTTTCTAGGACTTCCCATGGTGTTGAATAAGTAGCAATGGTAGGGGCATTATTTTTTGCTCCTGATCCTTACAGGGGAAACATGTAACATTTCTAAGTATAATGTTTATTGTAGCCTTTTATTTTTATTTGTTTTGCTATAGGATTTTAAAAAGCAACTTTACTTGAGTGAAATTGACATGCAAAATTTAATGTATATAATTTGATGAATTTTGATATGCATACATACTCTCTCTCTCTCTCTCTCTCTCACACACACACACACACACACACACACACACACACTTATGAAACTGCAATAAGGATACCACAATCAAGATAATAATAATGAAACCTGTCCTTCATCAACACCCAAAATCTTTCTTATACCTTTTTGTAATTCTTCCCTCTAATACTACTCTGGGTCCTCAACACCATCCCCTTTCCCTTCCCCATGTACAAGCAACAACTGATGTGATTTTTTTCACTATACATTAGTCTACATTTTCTAAAATTTTATATAAATGAAAGTATGCATTATTCATTCTTTCACATTGTTTCACTTAGCATATTTACCTTAAGATTTATCCATGTTTTTGCCTGTATCAATAGTTTATTTTCTTTTATTACTGACTACTTTGCCATTTGTGGATATACCACAATTTATTTATCTATTCGCTTTTTGATGGACATTTGAGTTGTTTCCAAGTTTTAGTTACTACTATATATAGCTGCTAAGAAGACACAACACTTTGTATGGACCTATGCTTTATTTCTCTTGGGTAAATGGCTGGGAATAGAATGTCTGAGTCATAGGGTTGTTGCACATTTAATTTTATAAGAAAGTGCCAAAATGTTTTCCAAAACAAGTTGTCCCATTTTACATTACAACAAGTAGTTTTTCCACATCCTTGTCAGCATTTGGTGTTATCAGTTTGTTTGCTTGTTTTTAATTTTAGCCATTCCCTAGGTGTGTACTGGTATCTGTGATTTGATTTGCGTTTCCCTAGTGACTGAAGATATTGACTATCTTTTTACATATAGATGGCTCATTTGACATCCATATGTTTGGTCACATATCTGGTCCAATATTTTGTTTATTTTATTTTAGCTTGCTTTCTTATTGCTTGGTATGTTTGAGAGTTTTAAATAATATATTGTTATAAGTCCTTTATCAGAAAGGTGGTTTTCAAATATTTTCTTGCAATCTGTGGCTTGTCTTTCATCCCCTTAAAAGAGTCTGTCATAGAGTAGAGATTCTTAATTTTGATGAGGTTCAATTTATCAATTTGTTCTTTTATACATCATCCTTTTGACATGTCTAAGATGTCATCAAGAACAATTCAGCATCATGAACAATTTCTCCTATGTTTTCTTTTCTTTTTTTTTTTTTTTTGTGAAATTTATTGTCAAATTGGTTTTCAGACAGTACCCAGTGCTCATCCCAACAGGCGCCCTCCTATGTTTTCTTATAGAAGTTTTATAGTTTTAGACTTTGTA
Source organism: Lynx canadensis (assembly GCF_007474595.2). Lineage (NCBI taxonomy): Eukaryota > Metazoa > Chordata > Mammalia > Carnivora > Felidae > Lynx > Lynx canadensis. The sequence goes on from NC_044307.1 coordinate 91,750,846, forward strand.
TTTAGGCCTGTGATCCACTTGGAGTTAACTTTTATTTATGTTGAGAGGTGTGAATGGAAGTTTATCATTTTGCATATGGATACAAATAGTTTAAGGACCATTTGTTGAAAAACTATACATTTTTCACTGAATTGTTTTGCATTTTCATCACAAATCAGCTGAGCACTTATTTGTGGGTCTATTTCAGTCTCTTAATAAGTCCAATTTCTCTATTTTTATGCCCATACCATACTTTTGACTAATGTAGTTTTATATTGTTTCAAGTTCAGGTAGTATAAATCTTCCAACTTTTTTCTTTTTTAAAGTTATTTTGGCCATTCTATATCCTTTGCATTTTGTATGAATTTTAGAATCAGCCTGTAAAGTTCTAGAAAAAAATGCTGACATTTTAAATGAGTTGCATTTAACATAGACCAATTGGTAGGAAATGACATCTTAACCAGATTGAGGATTCTGATCCATGAACCCAGTATACTTTTCATTTATGCAAGGCCTCCTTATTGTTTTCAGCAGTGCCTTGCAGTTTTCATTTATACATTTTATACACCTTTTCTAAGTATTTTATTTTTCTCTGAAGCTATTTCAGATGGTATTATTTTTTAAATTTCAACTTCTAATGTTAGTGTGCAACCATACGATTGACTTATATGTATTGACATTGTATCCATAAATTTCTAAACACTTCCTAGTCTTAATCCCTTTCATATAGATTCCATGGGATTTCCTTTACAAACCCATCATATTGTAGGTGAACAAAGACAACTTTTATTTCTTCCTTTCCAGTCTAGTCTGTTTCTTGTTATCTTTAGTGTCCCTCTTTTAGAACCTTTCTGTTTCTTTCTGTTTCTTGTTATCTTTAGTGTCCCTCTTTTAGAACTTCCAGCACAATCTTGAGTAGATGTGGTGAGAGAATGGATATACTTTCCCTGTTCCTGACCTTAGTTTGCATGAATTGGGAGAGTGATAACAACCCAATTGGGTTGTGATAACAACCACAATCCCAGCATTGGATGGGTCCTTTGATTATCAGATTAGATAGGACAGATTCTATGAAGTGCAGAAATGCTTCACACTAGAGAGAAAGGAAATACTTTGTTTTCTTGGTGGAGTTTTGGCTTCTTTCTACTCTGATTCTAGGTTCTTCTACCTCCAATGGGAGGTTTTTAAGGGACAGAGAAAAGACCCACATCCCAACCTGAAGTGAACAGAGGTGAGGGGACATGATCAATGAAGTCAGGAAGTGGAGGAGTCAGGGGTCAGATTAAGGTACTTCTGTTCATCTGAGTCCTGGCATCTGGTCTGATGTGGTGGCTTTAGTGTAGGGGCAGCAGAGCACCTGCCAGAAAACTACGCCCTTAGCAAACTTTTATTTTCAAAATTTATTCTGGGGAATGATTACCAATGGGTCACCAAACCATTAGATGGAAAGCTTGTCATAGTGGGATCAGGTAGTGTCTCCATCAGCCCATAGTTAACTGAGTACTGTGAACACAGAACAGGATCAGATAGTGTCCTGGTTATTAAGAATCTTATAAACTTGTTGGGAACAAGGGCAGGTGGGCGTGGGTTGGGCAGACATGTAATCAAATATGTGCAGTAAATTATAATAGATGTTACAAGTTAAAATGCATGTGGTGTAAGAATTATGGGACAGAGAGTGACTAAATGTCCTAGGGAGGATAAGATAACTCAGAGAGCTACAGTGATGCTTGAGCTGAGCGCTGAGAAGCTGCAGGGCCTGTAGGCAGCCAGGTACAATCTCAATTGCACACTCTCATGACACACACCACTTTTCTTTTGGAGCACTAATAAATTAGTAATTATTTGTTTAAAAAATATTTTATATTGCTTTTTCTGCTTGAGAAAGTAAGCCCTCATGGGTCTCTTGTTCATCATGGTACACAGAGTTCTGTGGCTTTATTTCCTTCTGTAGCTTTTGGCATTTAAAACTTTTTATTATGTAAATTTTAAAAGATACACAAAAAAAGTGACTGTTGTTTGATGAACCCTCCTGTACCTATCACCAACCTCAATAATGTCTACTATAACTGCCATCTCATTATAACATGAAACTAATTAAATATCATTTTCTAGTATCATTTAATACCCAGTCCATATTCAAATTTGCCTAATTGTTTCTCAAATGTCTTTTTAGATTTGTTTTGTTGGAAATAAGGACTAAAATAAGATCCACCCATTGCATTTTGTAGATTTGACTCATTGCCTATTTGGGGTATTGTTTAACTGGTTCTTCTAGTTATATGTTTCCTGTAAACTGATTGTTAGATTGAATAGCTCGATTAGATGGAAGTTCTGCTTTTTTTCACAATAATATTGTATAGGTAGAGGTGGATATTTTCTAATGGATCAATTGCCTCCTCATTAGTGTTCCATCCTAATTTTGGAGGACTTTATTGAAGAGGCAACTTTTGAACAGAGTTTTGAAAGAGCCTTGTTAAGTGGTCGAGGAGAGTGGTGCATTCCAGTTGGAATGGGAACACAAAGACAGAATCATCATACAAGGGCATGATATGGAAACTAGGAAGTTTTGTTTTATTTTTAAATCTCAGATTTAGAATTGAAAATGCCCTTCAGTTGGAGGATTGAATTTTAAACTCAATTTCATTCACCATTACTTTTAAGATAATTGCTTTTGAGACTGGGACATTCTACATTCCTGCTAAACATAGGTTTTTCTATTTAAGTCACTCTTACCAATCAAGTTTTCTTTTATCTTTCCTAATGGAAAGATTTATTATTTTTATCTTAAGAGATATTTTGTGGCCTGTGATATGGAGGTCAAATCTGTACAGAGAACTTTTAGTTTAATATCATGGCCTGATCATTTAGTGGCATATAAATAAAGCTCTTAGCAATGGAATTTGCTAAATTTTGCTCAATTAAACAGTGGGTTTTCCTTTTTGAAATAATTTGCTCTAGGGGTCAATAATATATTTTATTGAATACAGAACACTGTAGAATCCATCAGATACATCCTAGGATACTGTTATATCTATCTTATTGAATTGGTAAAATCGATACTTGGTTAATAGGAAACAATAGGATTTGATAGAAAATCTAATTACTGGCAGTGATAGGGGAAGCTATCATTAAATTAGTGTCTTTTAAGAGTGTTTAGGGTTTCATCATATTGATCATTTACATTTTGGAAGACTGAGGACTGAGGGTTGAACGTAGGTCCATTTTATGTAAGAGGCATGCAGTTTCTTATGAGAAGGGTTTCTTCCCTGGAACATGTCCTCTTAATTTTGTAGCTGATAATTGAGATCTCACCATTAATAACAATAGTCCTTTACTAGAATGAAGCTACTCTAGACATGATTTCATGATAAGCTTTAACAGCATTAGCTGGTCAAACAACAACAACAACAACAACAACTTTATCAGTTTTGGTGGGGAAGTGTAACCTTAAGAAGATAAGTTGGTGTCAGTAGAACAATGAGACAGGGATAGTCAAAATGAAGCAAAAGGAGAGGCACCTGGGTGACTCAGTCAGTTAAGCCTCCAACTTTGGCTCAGGTCATGATCTCACGGTTCATGAGTTTGAGCCCCATGCTGGGCTCTGTGCTGACAGCTCAGAGCCTGGAGCCTGCTTCAGATTCTGTGTATCCCTCTCTCCCTGCCCTACCCCTGCTTGCACTCTGTCTCTCTGTGTCTCAAAAATGAATAAACATTAAAGAAGCTAAAAAAAAAAATTTTTTAATGAAGCAACAGGAAACACCAAAGGAGGATGACACTCAAGAGTGGGAATCTGACAAAAAGAGTTGTGAAATGCGGTCATTGCTTGGGTTGAGGTCTGCTAATCCTTGAACAACAGTAAATCATGATAGGCATGGTCCCAGCTGGGTGCATACATTTTTAAAATTATAATACTTAGTTGATGAAGCTGGCAAAAGGTGAGAGTTGAAAGAATGTCTCATATATCTATTTGGTTGATAATTTGTCATGCCAAGAGTCTGTAATTAAACATAATTTATTAATGCATTAGTGATGCATGTTTTGTATGGTATATTCCATTGTAGATCAAAATATTGTGCACATTCCGTCTGTTGGAAGGACAAACCAGATGAAAACTTCCCCCTGGGGTGATATATGGGTCCAAGGGTCCTGGCATGGGTAGAAATAAAAGGGCTCTGTTGATGGCAGCATTTGCCTAAATGGAGAGATGGAGCCATAAACAGGAGGATGATCAAGGTTAGAACTATGAGTGACAGGATTGTATGTCAAACCAACGTATCAGCTAGCTTGGAGTCAGCTGCAAAGGAGGACTTGGGTCTGGATACTTCTCTATGTGCTGCCTGGCCTGTGCTCCTGGGACAGGCACACTTACTATCAAGGGACATTGTGTACAGTGGCCACTAGTATGAGCATTCTTTTTCAGGCTAATATGCAGGGGAATCACATGCTGGTGTATTAAACAATAAACTTAATGTGAATGTCACCTAGAGAAAACAGAAATCCATAAGGTCATTTAAACACTCAATTTAAAGTATAGCCGTGCTTTAAGTAATGACTTACTCTGGGTTCTGTTCTGAATTGGTGTTTGAGGGCATAAAAACATCTGAAACAAATAGCCACTGAATACATTTTGTGGTAGATAGGGAAGAGTTATTTCTGTGTATTGGGATTTGAGCCAATATTTTTCTTAATTACGAACA